>NC_090988.1:94960000-95585000 GCF_041146395.1 Eulemur rufifrons | reverse complement strand
GTGGCTTAGAGCCCAGACTCTCTCAGCCAGCCAAGTGGGTGAAAGGCTGGGTCAGATGGGGAGGTGTTTTGGGAGAAAGAGCCTGTGGGGCTAGAGAACATGCCACCAGTCTCCGCACAATGGGTTCCATCTTCGCCTCATAAGGAGTCTCAGATGTCTGCTGGGAGAAGGGTGGAGTCGTGGAAGCCAAGAGGCTGGTTAATCAGAGAGGTTGGGTGCAGTGGCTCAAGCCTGCAATCTGAGCACTCTAGGAGGCTGAGGCAGGAGGATCGCTTGAGGCCAGGAGTTTGAGACCAGCCTGGGCAACACAGCAATACCCCCACCTCTACAAAAAAAATTAAAAATTAGCTCTGTGTGGTGGCATGTGCCTGTAGTCCCAGCTACTCAGGAGGCTGAAGTGGGAGGACTGCTTGAGCCCAGGCATTTGAGGCTGCAATAAGCTGTGATCATCATGCCATTGTACTCTAGCCTGGGCGACACAGCAACACCAGAGGGAGGAAAAAAAAATCAGAGAGAAAGAGAAAGTGAAAGGCATCCTTCAGCCACCCAACAGTCTGTGGGGCCATGAGAATGAATGTGACACTAACACAAAGCACCTGGCAGACAAAGGATCAGCAGAACACCCCTGCTGGCTGCTTCTCTTTTCCTTTCGTTGGTTGATAAGTATGGCCAAGTCATCCCTAATCTTTAAAAAATCTTCTGAGTTGCTTCTTCCTCCAGCCATCACCCCTATCTTTCACAATCCATTCACTGTTGAATTTTGTGAATGAATAGTCAGCCCTCTCTGGGTCGACTTTCCATCTTCCACTCATTTCTCAGATCATTACAATCTTCTCCTATTCTAATAGTAAAGATAGCGATCCCCGCCATTGGTTTATCAATTTAGGTGTGCAAAGGACTTTCAAATAATGGACAAAAGCACTTGCACAGTGGGGAGAGTAAGCATTCAGTAGATGGTGGTTCTCATCCTCCCTCCTGGCCTCACCTCCCAACAAGGGTTATTACTCCGTCTCTACAGATGAAGACACGGATGCCTGGGACATGACAAGGCTGATCCCTCAACCTGCGCATCATAGACGGAGTCCTGGAACACGGACTCCAGACCCCAAAGACAGCCGTCTTAGCCTCTTCCCAATCAAGCCTCCAGGAACCTTCTCTGAAAGGTCACCAGCAAGTCCAGTTGCGCCTTCTCAGACCTCTGAGTGGCATTGGGCAGAACCAATGTCCTGACATGCCATGCTTGCTGATTCTCTGACAAGGCACCAGCCCCAGCCTGCTTGGGACCACCCCTTTTCTGCCACCTCCCTTTGTTTCTTTTCCTCCTCGTTCCCTCCAAATGCTCTTGGCCCTTGGCTCACTCAGTATTTTCTCCTTCAGGGACCACATCTGGGAAGACTCTGCAGCCCGAAACCACATCTGCGGCGCCATCCTTTCCCAGGGCCGGAGCACAGTCCCACTAGGTTCCTGTGCAGCTCCCGTGGGCTCCCTGATGTGAGGGAGAGGTCTCACCAGCCGTGTGTTCTTTGGGCCTATCCAGGTCTAACCCTCAGTTTCTGGCGCAAAACTGAATTGTCATCTTCCCTTCCGAAAACCAGTCTTTCGTTTTAACTCCTTCATTTCTTTTAATGGTACCAATGGTTCTCCTGTGACTCAGTCTCAGAATTCCAGAATGTCTTTTGCTCCTTCTCATCTTCTGCCTCCCACCCTTGCAGAAAAAAAAAAAAAAAAAAAAAAAAAAGGCTGTCGTGTTCAGCAGGTTCTGCCTCCGACAGCAGTTTCTTCCACCCCTTTTATTCTGTTGCCTGTGCCACTGCCCGGGCTGAGGGTCCCCAACAGCAGACCATTGCACACACTGCTACCGGGTCATCTCACTGAGCCCCGTTCGCACTGCCCCCAAACCTTCAATGGTTCCTTGTTGCCCAGAGAACTCAGCAGGAGGGGTCGAGGAAGGAAATCCCGTGGGGGCACAGCGGCACCGCTTCTGCCCAGCCCTGCTGCCTCCTGAAGGCCCCTTGGGAAAGAGGCCTGGAATAGAAACCCAAAGACATGAACTCTAGTCTGGGCTCTGCGACCACCCAGCCTCCTGGCCACTTTCATGTCCGTTCAAATCAGGTGATTGGATTAGATGCTAAGTTGCCTCCAACTCCAATACGATAGATGTGCGTAGATGTCATCTCTATATGGAGCTGTGTGTAGATTATTTAACTTGCATTCATAACAATTTTAAAAGTGCTTTTTCTAGACATTGTATCAAATGGTTGTCACAACAGCCCTTTCAGGCAAGCACGATGTGTGTGTATCTCTTCTTTATAAATGCGAAAACTAAGCATCAATGGCATTAAATGGTTGCCTGAAGTAACGCTAGTGTGGAAAGAGACTGGACTTTGGAATCAGATCTGAAAGTCAAGTTCCAAGTACACCCTTACTGAACTTCACTGAGCTTCCACTTCCCCAGCTGTAAAATGGGGATGAGAAAGTAGTGCCCACTTCTCCAGATGTTCCCTCCTTTAGGTCACACCATGTTTGGGCACCCGCAGCGAGAGTTAGTTGTGTGGCAGGCCAAAGGCTGGGGGGTGGGGGATGGGTGTCAGCTTGCTAAGGCCCTGCAAGTCACTACCCCAAGCAACTTGGGGCATCTAACCATGCGTCCCTCGGCAGACATCCAAAGGAGAAAGGAGCAGACCCAGACACAGCAAAGGGCAAGCACAGGACGAACCCGGGTGGTCCACAGCCTGAGACCCTTTGGAGTCTTTGCCACTCAAATGCGCGTGTGTGTTTTGTGGTGTTGGATCAGGTCTCCTCCCGTTTGTCTTGCTGGTGTCGATAAGGCATTCACCTTGGAAAACATGACCTTAGCTGTGAGGTGGGATGGATGTCCTCTGAGTCCAGCTGTTGCACGTCCAACTTTGAGAGGCTCACTCGGGGCAGAGGAAGCACCGTCACAGAAAGGAAACCACGGGCAGACACGGAGCAG
This sequence comes from Eulemur rufifrons, assembly GCF_041146395.1. Taxonomy (NCBI): domain Eukaryota; kingdom Metazoa; phylum Chordata; class Mammalia; order Primates; family Lemuridae; genus Eulemur; species Eulemur rufifrons. Next base: position 95,582,026 of record NC_090988.1, on the reverse strand, counting down.
AGGAGGAGTGTGGCCACAGCGGGTGGGCACGTGGCACAGGCCAAGATGCGACCTGGCCATGGGAGTGCTACCACTTGGGGTGGAGGGCAGCCTGCCAACTTTCTGGTCTTACCTTTAAGACAGGGAAACTGAGGCCCGGAGATTGGCTTGTCCAAAATCACATAGGAGTTAGGAAATCTGAGATGTTTCCTATTTTTAAGAATGGGATGGTCTAAGCATTTGGATCCACATTCTCACTGAAAATACATAAAAACCCTGGATACGATATAAAAAGTGTCACTAAAATACAGCAGTCACCAATTGCCTCCTGTGCAAAGGCCTGTCAGTCCTGGAATGACCTGTCCCTGAGCCAACAGAACAGCATCCCTCACCTTTGAGTCCCACCCCGAGGGGAGACAATGCCCTGCCCTGACTCCACCATTTGATGTCCTCGGCCGCCTCCCTCTGGAGGCTGAGCAGAGCAGGGAACAACCACATGACGGTGTGCTGTCATAAGAAGGACGCCATTCCAGTGGTCTTTGGTCAAAGAAAAAAAAAAGGACACCAAATGGGGACAGAATAGGACCAAGTTCATTGCCCTTTCACTGTGCCCTGCTTGGCTCTTTCCTTTCTTGTAAAGAAAATAGTTCTGAGTAGATTATCTCTAAATTCCCCTCTCATCTGTGATACTGCTTTCCCGAAGGTTGATAGGTTGCTTCAAGTTCAAGGTGCCACTTCCGTGTTCCCAGGTGGCCAACTGAGGAGACGGTCAGTGTTTTCAGGGGCCAGCCCGTCCCCAGTGCTGGCTGCTGGGAGGACTTGCCTGCCAGGTCTCTGAGTCAGCTGGGGAACCTCTCTGCACTGGTACCAGACCAGCAACTGCTAAGGGCCTCGCTGCCCGTAGGAGTCCACCCTGGAGTAAAAGAGGCTGCCAGTCTAAACTTTCCTCACCTCCTGCCCCAGGCTCTAAACACTGGGTGTGATGCAGGGAGAGGCTTCCTCATCCATGTCTGCTCTAAGCCCCCAAGTTCCCACCTGCACTTCCACACCCTCAAAGAGATCCCAGGGCTTTGCCAAGCCAACTCCTCCTGCTGACTGTGTTGGAAATGTATTTCCTCTCCCCAGCCGCAAGCACTACTGTGGTCCGGCCAACTGCATCTTCCTACCCAGAGTTCTGCACCCAGCATTTAAGACCCTTGGTGGTCTGGCACCTGCCTGGCTCTTTTTCTACCCTCCGGCCATCTGGAGTTGCTCGCTGTTTTCCACGTACGGCCTGACCTCCCAGTCCTGCTGGCTCTTGGCCCGTGCTCATCTCCTGGCCAGGGGGCCACCTCATCTGCCTGTAACTCCTATTCAGCCTTCAGATCCAGCTGGGGAGTTGCCTCCACCATGGCAAAGTCAGAAGTCCCTTCTCTGGGTTCCCAAAGTGCATATATATATATATATATATATATATATATATGGCAGCAAATTATTTCTGTAACTACCTCCACCACCCAACCTGTGAGTTCCTTGTGAGAACAGGCTGAGTCTGACTCAGTGTTGAATCCGCGGTGTGGCATGTGCTGGATGCTCATTAAATACGGGTGGAATTCAACTCCAGGCAGAGTTTTGGGGAAAGACGTTGGCTCACACCAGAGCAGTGGGGATGTCTCAACTCGTGACTCTGTTGCTAGGCCAAGCTTCCAGGCCCTCCCCAGAAGCAAGCGTGGTATGGTGCAAAGCCATACCTCCCCCAACCACCCTGTGTCACCTTCCAGCTTTGCCTCTCAATTGTCTACTGCATGCCCTTGAACACGTCATTCATTCATTCGTTTATTCAGTGAGCATTTAATGGACATTTTGGTGTCATATTGTGTCAACTTAGCTAAGCTGAACTACATTTCCCAGAATTCCTTTGCCCAAAGCGTCCTGGGGTAGGGCTGGCCACAGGACAAATGTGTGCGAGATTTGGAAGGCAGAAGTGGTGTCAGCCATTTTGTTATGCTCTGTAGGTTGTGCAGGAGGACCAAGGATGCCTGGTGCACACTGTTGCTGGACTGCTGGCTTACTTTGTTGGCCTGGGGCAGCCGCTGGGCCCACAGGTCCTCCAGCTCCTGGGCCAGGTGTGTGGCTCTGGGGTAAGTCCCCAGGTTGTCCCTCGGGTCACCTGCATCATAGAGATTGCAGGTGGTGAGAGCCAGACACAGTTCCACTTTGTTCCTTGTTTTCCCCACTAAATGTCCATCTTCGCTGCCTGAGCCGGCCTCAGGCCCAGCAGAGACACAGAAACAAGCCCTCACATGGACTAATTAACCAGCTCCCACCAGCAAGGGAGGTGTGGCCCCTGCGGTAAACCTCTCCTGTCCACGGCTCACAGCGATTCTGCTTCTGATGGAACCCCCGAGGGGACTCCCCATCTCAGCACTGGAGATAGGAAAACAAGACATCTGTACAATGGGGGTGGAGGGGCAGTTAAACGATCTTTAAGATTCCCAACTGCTGTCACATGTGTGACTGGACAGGCCCCGAGGGAAAGGCACACGGAGCCACTCTTTTCACATCGATGGTATAAGGAACAGACCAGGATAAGGAAGGGCCGAGAAGCCACTCAGGAGCCAGGCTTTGATGACCTTGGGGCTGTGTCTACCTGGGGCTAAAGAGAGACCTTTGGCCTCTGACCACTAGTTAGTCCAGTTAAACAACCACCTGTTATTTTTCTTTCCGTTAATCCCCAGGTCAAAAGCCTTCCATGCTCTGTGCAGGAGATGGGAGGTTTGCAACCTCTCTACTGTGCTTTTGAAACTATCAGTAGTGGAGAAACGGCTTTTTAAAAAATTTCCAATCTGTCACAGATGGACGCTTTCATAACATACAATAAAAATGAATCATTAGGAAAAGGAAATGCAAAAAAATCCCGTATCAGAGCCCAGATGTTTAAATTAGAATTAATAGGCATAAAATCATTTCAGCAAATCGCCGAAAGCATTTCTAAATGCTTACTCTCAATTCTTGCACTTTCGTCGTCGTGGACTGGTCACCAACAATCCATGCACAGTGCTGACGTGTGGACCACACTTGGAGTAGGCCTGAGCTATGCCAGGTGGACAGGGCGCAGCCCCGCTTCCAAATGGGCAGGCCCCGTTGGTGAGGTTTCTTGCTCTTCTGGTGCAGGCAAAACAAAGAAAATAGGCCTTGGAGCCTCTCACCCGGTGGCCATGCTTGGAGACCAAACCTCTCGGGGTCTCAGGTGTCCCATCTGTGAAATGGAGCACTGAAATGTGAGAGCGCATCGCAAACGCTTTCTGTTGCGCGGCCAAGACCAGCTGAGCCCGAGTGGGATTTGGCTGTGGCTGCACATTTTGGTAGTCATGGGAGCAGGGACGGAGCGAGACAGACAGGGTGGGGTCTTGCTGAAGGGTCGTTGTCATGAGGGCTCTCTCTCTCTGAGACTAAGGAAGGGCACACGTGCTGCCTCTGCAGACATAGAAGACTTGGAGGACACAGAGCAGAGAAGGGCACGTACCTCTTTCCTGGGAGACACATGGCATGGTTTGGGGCAGTAGAGTCTGCTTAAGGAGTGTGCTAGGGAGCATGGGAAGCGTGGGTCCTCTGCAAGTGCTGGCTAGCAGGGGCATGTTCTTTTTATTAGAGACAAGGTCTCGCTCTGTTACCCAGACTGGAGTTCAGTGGCCCGATGATAGCTCACTGCTACCTCAAACTCCTGGGCTCAAGTGATCCTCCTGCCTCAGCCTCCCAAGCTGGAGCTACAGGCATGTGCCACCACATCTGGCTAATTTTTTTTTTTTTTAATTTTTGTAGGGATGGAGTCTTGCTATGTTGCCCAGGCTGGTCTTGAACTCCTGGCCTCAAGTGATCCTCCTGTCTCAGCCTCTCAAAGTGCTAAGATGACAGGCATGAGTCACATCGCCTGGCCTGAGGCATGTTCTTTAAGGGGGCAAAAGTAGACACGTTGGTAAGCCAGCTGATCTACTCTCTGTGGGCCCCCATTATAACTAGGGAGACTCCGACCTACAGCGTGCATTCTCAAGGGGGCAGTATCACCTCCCAGGGGGCACAGGGGAAAATCTTGTTCTGTTTATGTAAAAAGCACAGATGTGCATATAGTATATAAGCACATAGACAGCATGTCTATGGTATTAACATTTCCAGGGGCAGAGTTATGATCAGGGAGAGAAATGTTCCTTAGGGGTCCAGTAATAAAAGAAGGGTTTAGACACACCAACCTCGAGGGTCTAAAGTTCTGCCATTATGTAGATGGATGCAACAAGCCAGTGAAATTCATCCACATGTGCCCACTGTGAGCTCACTGGCACCCCTAGGCTGCTAAGACCCAGCCATGTCCAAGTTGCGTTATTAGTAACCACAAACCCCGAATTCCTGACACCCTGCAAGCGGGGACACCACAGGAGTTTGCAGTCTTTCCTGTTTCTGCCACTCCTCCGTACCAGGCAGGTCTCTTCCAAAGCCCTGATCTGTCCACAGGTCTCCGAGCTGTCTTGAGATGCTGCCAGGTCACCCCAGGGCTGGATGAGAGACTCCGGGAGGTGTAGTGCGGACTGTGGTTAGCTCTCGTGAGCAGGTCCTGCTCTTCCCCCAGCCTCAGGGACAGTGCCTCAAGCCTGTGGCTGTTCCGGCCACATTAGCTGAATGGACAAGTGTCCCTTCCTCAGCCCTGTGCCCAGCCACAGAGCCTCCTGCCCTCCCTGCCACCCCCCCTCTCTCGGAGCTTCCTGTCGGTCGGTCGTCCGGCTTCCACTCTACCCTGCTCCATTCAACCTGGGTGACCTTAAAACCTAGGTTGGATCCCATCACTCCCTGCTTAAAACCTTCCCCGTTGTACTTAGAGGAGTCCAAACTCCTCAAGGCTGCTTGATGGTTTTAAAAAATCAAGTTTCATGGCCTTTGCCCAAACTGTTGCCTCTGCCTAAAATGACCCCCTCCCCCTGCCCATGTCTGGCGATAAAGTCATAGCTCTGAGGAGTCTGCCCGCACCGCCGCCACCTCCTACTCTCTGCCACCCTGTCTGTTTCCTTCCTACGTAGCACACAGCAGTTGCACTTGGTAGCGGTTGGTTTGCTGGTTTATTGTCTCTCTTCCCGCTAGACTGCAAACCTCCCGAGGGCAGGACCAGGTCCATCTTGCTCACTGCTCTATACTCAACTGCTACAGAGTGCCCAGCGCAGGGTGGGCATCTGATGCTTATCTGCGGGCGATGAATGTCTGCGGGAAAAACGCTGTGCCGTGGAAGAAGCAAGCTGATGTGGCTCATGGGAACACACGTGGGAACGGTCAGGGAACTGGAAGACGGACCCTCCCTGGGCTTCCCACCCTGCACGCAAACCCCAGCACTGCGATTAAGGATCCACATGGGCCGGGGACAACAGGGGGCTGAGGTCAGAGAGGGTACTGCCCAACATTTTCCAGAGTATGGGCCCAAGTGACCCCAGGGGACTTCACAGTCTTGATAATCCACAACAGCTATTGGTAATTAACTCGGAGGTTAAATTTCAAGTTTCTACCTCCTCTCTGGCAGACCTGCTCAGTGAGCTGGTAGGAAAGGTGACTCCTCCTCTGCCCACTGCCATGACTATGTCCCAAAGACTGCACAGGAGGGAAGAGGAGGCTTGGCCTCCGCTCCCGCAGTGTTGGAATGTCAGCAACACCGCTGCGCTTCTCGACTGCTTTCTATTTTGAAGGCACTATCACGACTTCTATGCAGTTTCTGTGAAAAATATCCCCTCAACCTGATTCAGCCAAGCTAATTCATTGTGCAATTAGTAGCACCAGTGGGTTTACATTCAAGGAGTTGTCATGTCTTCAATCTCCCTGATTCGGCCAGCCTAACCATCAGTGCCGTGCTCTGGGGAGGAAAATAGAGAGGAAGAGGGTCGACTATCTAGTATATACCCGGACTGTGCATATTATCTCATTGCTGAGTCACTACCTGAGAAGTTGGTTTTATTTTCATGTTACAGAGGAGGAAACAGACTCAGGGACAATATGTAACTTATCAAAAACCACAAAGGTATTAGCTGAAAACCCATTAAGACTTCTTCGACAGAACATGTTGTATTTTTATGTCTTAAGGATATGTGGTATGAGGTTTGCACTTGGATTAAATCTGGACATCCACTACATAGTCCACAATCAAGAGGGATTTCATTAGAGAGGAGTCAATGTCAACAAAGTCAAAGAACCTCTGTTTCTCAGCCAGCACATGAGTGCTGGGCGACCTCGGCTGGGGAGAGATGAGATCGGAGGTATTTCAGCGACATGGAATGAAAACCTCACTGGACCAGTCAGCCTGAGTTCAGGTCCAGGCTCATTTTTTCACACACGGTTGCCTTTGACCCAGCCCTGTCACCTGTCTGGGCCTCAGTTTCCCCAACAATAAAACAAAGAGATTGAGCTATATATCATTTATACACTCCCTTCTAGCTTGAATGTTCTATGAGTGAATCATTCATCATGTCTAGGTCTCAATGCAACCTTCCTGGACACGCCAGCACCTTTCCTCAATTCTTTTCTGACCGGCATTACCATGCTTCCTGGCTCCAAGTCACGAAAACTCAGGGTCCCCACTGCCCTCTCTGTCACCCTCCCCGCTGTATTCTTTCTTTGATGCAATTCAGATTCCACAGGCTCCTATCCATACCTGCCCCTGAGGTGCCCGCCAAGGTGCTCAGTTCTGGGAGGTGCCCCGGGGCTGCTGCCGAGATCTGGACTGCTTCTTGTGGGGCAGCTGGGGGAGGTACATGGGTTCTTCAAAGTCACTGGAGTCCAGGAGGACAACACAGGACAGCAAAATGACACCAATGAAACACACACAATCATTGATCTGATCTCGAACTCTTGACCTCAAGCAATCCTCCCGCCTCAGCCTCCCAGATCGCCAGGATTATAGGCGTGAGCCACCGTGCCCGGTGACTAATCACTGGTCTGAGATAGCCTGGGCCCAGCTTGGATCCTCTGGTGTGGACCCTACAGCCAGGCCTTTGTCCCTGGCACAGATAGTGCCAGCCTGGAAGGAGCATGGCCAGTCCCCACTGTCTGCCTCTCTGAATGTTCCCTGAATTTACCTCACAGTGCTAATGGGGTCAGAGATGAGAGGTTGTGGGTTCATTTGGTGAGAAGCTACAGACCCCCCAGATAGCGGGCCCATCTCTTCTCTGCTATGGGGCATGTCTCCTCCAGAAAAGAATGTCTACCCTCTCCCAGCCCTAACTTGCGTTCTCCCTCCAGTCAGAATTAAGTTCAGTGAGGGGAAGGTTTCCAGCAACCACAGGCTGGATACTAATTTGTCGTGTGACCATAAGCAAGCTCCTTCCCTCTGTGAACCTCCATGTCTTTATCTGAGCAATGAGTTTCCTAAGGCCCTCTTTGCCTCTGGAATTCCCTGGCCCAAGGTTCCAGGGCTGCCAGTATTGGGCTATCCGTCCTTGTGTGTGAGGCGGGAGCCTGGCAAGTACGTTGACATCCAGCACACACAGGGACGTCGTGCCCACAGCCTGGGTAGGACTGCCAGCGTTGGGAATCAGACATGGCATAGTCTGGGGGACCCAAATCAGGTGGACTTTGGGTGTTATCTGAGAGGGTGTGGGCAGCTGGACTCAGGCCTGGCCGCCACTCTACTCTCCATTCCCCCAATCACAAACCTACACACATCTCTCCTAGGGCTTAATGACTAGCACAGGTGCGGGGGTCAACAGCCCGAGGGTCCAAGGGCCAGAGGCGGCAGGGCAGGCCCTTGGTTACAACACACCACCACCTCCGGGATCCCCGCATCAAAGCTTTACAGGAGGGGTTATCTCCATTTGGGTCAGATGACAAGAATCGTGAAACAAGCTGCCTGAAATCACACAGCTCATACTTGGTAGATCTCAGTCTGCAGTTCAGCTCTTACACTTCTTGTTGGTGCTCCTTGTCTACACTCGTGCCTACAGACACCTGTCCTTGGCCCCACACCAGGCTGGCTGCACTGAGAATCAAGGACCTTGCTTCTGCAGATGTTGGCCCAAGAGCACAGGACGCCTGCGGTTTAAACAAACAAAGGGCTTCACTCCCCTTCTCCTCTCACATGATGATGTGGAACCTGGCTCCTGGCATTCTGCTCAGCCCCAACCTTGGCCGTCACCAATGGGGACATCATCATCTGAGTCCCTCTCACATGGTGAGGTCTTACCTCTCTGACCCCCACCCCCACACACACGCCTGCGGTCGCTGGGCACCATCTTGAACTGCCAAGGTCAGGGGTCCTCCTCTCTGAACACACTCTTCCATCATTGGCCCTGGCCTCTGTACACACGTCCTGCACTGTGCTCACCTGCACCCCAAGCAGAGTGATACATCTGCCTGTGCCTTCCCAGCAATCTGGTGCCTTTTTTTTTTTTTTTTTAAGTATGATGATCCTTCTCTACTTTATTTATCGCTCCACGGAAAGGACAACCTGAATGAACTATAAGTAAGAACATATGCTATCTCATAAGACAACACAGAACAAAGTAAGGGTCTCCCGGTGATGCCGATGCCCGGGTGGGTGTGGGATGGCTGCAGTCTACCTTACTCCCCAACCTCCCTCCCGTAGCACCATCCTGACTTCCACTTGCCCGCTGCCCCCGTGGTCTGTGTCCACCCTCCGTATCCCCATTCCCGAAGCCTGGGGCCCCTCTGGGGCAGGCCACCACAGCATGTGTGTTTTCTGGTATGTCTGCTGGTACAGCACGGTCATTCAGCTGTAGTCCTGGCCTCCACACCCCCAGAGGGAAGCAGGAAGCTGTGCCGGGTCCTAAAGGCTCTTGAGTGGGGGAATCAACCTCCTTGTCTGCTCAGCTCACTCTGCAGAGCTCCAGGGCCAGGCCAGCCTTCCCTCACCCCTAGACTTGCTTCACTGCCCTGCCAAGGGCCAGCAGGAGCAGCTGGAAGCAGCCACCACCCTCGTGTGGCAATCTCAGGGCTGTGGCTCAGAAGGGTCTCCTGGAGGGCAGTGGCCTTGGCCAGGAGAACAAGGTGCCACCTCTCAGCTGTGCTAAAAGAATAGGAGAGAGAAAGCAGGGAGGCAGGGGTTAACGTCACCCCATTGCTAAGGGCACTGGGCCTGGGCTCTGTGATGCCAGATCCTGAGACCCTGAGCCAGAATGGAAGCAAAGTGTCGGGAATGCTCCCTTAGGCTCAGTACCGCTGACTTCTCCTTTCCCGTCTGCAAACAGCTGTGTTTTCGAGATCACTCGTGGCAGATGGCACGTAGGATGGTGGAGAGGGCAGAGATCGAGGGAGGGGCTGACTGTGACCCCAAGGTTCAGGTAAGAGATAAACTGTGCACTGAAGTGTCAGCGACAACAAGGATGTGATGACCGTGATCCTGGTACGTCGTGATAAGTGCCACAGTGCTGCAGGAGCTCCGGCTCGGTTGGAGGAGGGCCTAGAGCTGGCATTTGAGTTGGCTCTTTGAGGATGAGGAGTTTGTCAGCTAAGACGGTAGGGAGGAAAGAACACATTGTAGGCAGGGCAGGTCATGAGCAAGACACAGAAAGCATCGTTTCTAAAAGCTACCTACCACGGACAGTACCCGGATGGAGAAAAGGCACTGAAATCATTCCCCCAAGACTCATGTCCTGAGCACCCCCTACACGGAAAGCTCTATACTGGGTGCTGGGGAGTGGGGACCCGAGAATGCATTACTCTCTGCCCTGAAGGGCATGCAGTCTGCTAGGGGAAACACAGGGAAAACAAGTAGCTGAGGACTATGGAATTGTATCTACAGATGGAAACTTCCAGATGACCTCGCCCAAATTTCTTTTTCTAAACATGGAGAAACAAGAGGTGGATTGATTTGTCCAAGACAAAAAGCCAGCTGGTAGGAGGGCCTGGGTGGGGTGCGAGTCTTCAGGTCTCCATTCCATGCCCCTTGCCCTTCACCAGGTGTGGCAGATACCACAGCAGGAGAGTTTACCCAGCCACGGACTGGGAGGAGAGTGGGAAGCTTCTGGTGGGGTATGTGTGGCGTGTGGTGAGGCACCTGGAGCTGACCTTGGAAGGCAGAAAGGGCAAAGGATATCTGTGCTCAGGAAATGGGGCAGCCTGTGGCCATGAGACAGAGGGGACAGAAGGGGTCCCATTGGAGCCCGGGCTCAGAAGATAGGCGGGGCAGACTGGCACTGACCTCCCAAGAAGTCAAGAGGTTATTTCTGAGCAATGAGGAAACAAAGAGGCATTGGAAGATTTTGTGGGCTCCGAGCCATGTTTCTGAGATCACTCGTGGCAGATGGCATGTAGGGTAACTGAGAGGGCAGAGACCAGGGGAGGGGCTGACTGCAGCCCAAGGCTCAGATAAGGGATGAGCAGCTGGAGGATGCTGGAGGCTTTGAGGTGGTAGAAACAAGACTGAACAACTGAGGGGGAGGGTGGAACAGCTGGGATCAGCTAGTCATTGTCCAGGATGGGCAAACAGTTCTAACAGAGGACTCCAACTGCCACCTGCTCCCCATCACTCGTCCTCCTAGATCTCCATCCCACTTGGGCTTCTCGCCACCTTTCTAGGCATGATGTCCCAGTGCTCCTGCATGCAAATACAGCTCCGAGCAGACTCGATGGCTCTGGTTTTGTTTCTGTTTTTGTTTTTTGAGACAGAGTCTCACTCTGTTGCCCAGGCTAGAGTGAGTGCTGTGGCATCAGCCTAGCTCACAGCAACCTCAAACTCCTGGGCTCAAGCGATCCTCCTGCCTCAGCCTCCCGAGTAGCTGGGACTATAGGTGTGTGCCATCACACTTGGCTAATTTTTTCTATTTTTAGTTGCCCAGCTAATTTTTTTTCTGTGTTTTTTCTGTTTTTTTTTTTTTTTTTTTTAAGTAGAGATGGTGGTCTTGCTCCTGCTCAGGCTGGTCTCAAACTCGTGAGCTCAAGTGATCCTCCTGCCTCTGCCTCCCAGAGTGCTAGGATTACAGGCGTGAGCCACCGTGCCTGGCCGATAGCTCTGGTTTTGAGAGCCACCTAATGTCCTGGCCTGGCTCAAGCCATTCCCATCCCTAGAGTATCAGCTATGCACTTCCTCCTCCTCCGTAGTACATGCCTACTCTTCGACGTGCAGCCCCAAATCTACCAGCCGGAAGCATCCCCCATTGCCCAGCTGGAAACGATCATATCCTGGTGGCCCTAAAGTACTCTCACTTGTGCCCAGCTTGGTGCTCTTCCCTCATTCTTTTGGGCATAGGTAGATTTTTTACATCCCCCTGTAGAATGTAAGCTGCTGGAAATCGGGGGCCACTCAAGATGGCAAGTGTGCTGGTTCCTAAAGGGATGAGTGTCTTTGCCTGTGGGGTGTGGCCAGCTTGTCGTCCTGACGACACAAGTAAGTGTGGAGCAGAGTGTCGGGAGCAGGAGGGGTAGGTAGCAAGTACAAAAATCTACGACATCAGGATGGTCACTACCGAAAACCCAGAAAACAGCAAGTGTTGGCAAGAATGTGGAGAAAGCGGCATCCTTGTGCGCTGCCGGTGGGAATGCACGGCTGCCATGGAAGCACTATGGGGGTTCCTCAAAAAATTAAAAATGGATCACTATATGGTCCAGCAATTCCCTTCTGGGTACATCCCCAAAATAATTGAAATTAGGATTTTGAAGACATATTTGTACCCCTGTGTTCACAGCAGCATCACTTACAATAGCTGAGACAAGGAAGCAACCCAGTGTCCACTCACAGACGAATGGATAAGCAGAACGCGGACACGCATTCAGGGGGTCTCATCGCTCAGCTTTGAAAGGAAGGAAACTGACACACGCTACACAGGGGGAAACTTTGAGGACAGATGCTAAGTGAAATAAGCCAGTCACAAAAAGACAAATACCATATGACTCCACTTATGTGAGGTTCTTAGTCAAATTCATAGATAGAGAAAGTAGAACAGTGGTTGCCAGGGGCCAAGGGACAGGCAAACAGGGAGTTAGTGCTCCATGGATGGATACAGAGCTTTAGTTGTGCACAATGAAAAGAGTCCTGGAGACAGATGGTGGTGATGGCTACACAATGATATGAATGTGCTTAATACCACTGAACTGTACACTTAAAAACGGTTAAGATGGTAAATTTTGTCATGTATATTTTACCACAATAAAAAAATTCAAGAAAGGAAAACGCCTATGAGCGATCGATCAGGAGTCAGCAAACATCTTCTGTAAAGTTGAAATATATTCAATTTTGCAGGCCATACAGCCTCTGTCAAAACTACACAACTTCTCAACTCTGCCAATGTAGCCCAACAGCAGCCATAGACAGTAAGTACACGAATGAACATGGCTGGGTTCCTATAAAACTTTATTAACAGAAACAAATGGACAGCTGATTTGGTGCGTGGGCTATAGTTGGCTGACTCCTGACCGAGGGGTCTGCACCTGCGTGGGACTTTCTGCTCTCTACTGATTGAGGGCTTCTGGGTCTGGGAGCTCCACGTTACCATGTAGATTTCGCCAGGCAGAGTGTGATTCCTCTCAGGTAGAAAAGATCATTCCAAAGGAGTTTTTCCCTACAGAACAATACCAGCTTTGCATCAAACTTACCAATCTTATTCTAAGATTCATTTTTTTCAAATCTCTATCAATATGCTCTTCCTCCAATTCTCCCAGGAGCCGTTTTATATCCTGCTGAATCCCTCATTGATGAGTTGAATAACCTCCAACCCATGTTCTTTCTTTACAAAACAAAACCAAAAAACCTATAAGAGATCGAAAAAGGCTTCTCGGAGGTGGCAGCCTTTGAGAATGGCCTGGAAGGTTGAGAAGATTGGCTGGCACAGAGGATGGGGTGCAAGTCAGAGGAAGATTTGGGGACAGGACGCTGGCACTCCTGGCTGAGAGTCTCCCCCAGTGGACAATGGCTCGAGGATCTCAGTCCCCTACCCAAGGCCTCACGTGCTCTCCTGCCCAGAGTTAGCCTCGGTCAAGCTGATGCAGAGGCAGCGGGAAGAGGTGGAACTTGGAGGGCACGGAACAGGAGGGGGCCCAGCTCTGGCTCTACTGCCAACTGCCTGATCCTGAGACTGCTGAGTACACTTAACCTCTGAATGTCTGGTTTTTCCATCTGCAAATAAAGTTACTGATAATTGTGGAACTGGTGACCCCTGCCTCAGTGCCCCTGATCAGGGGGTGGCGCCCCACAACTCTGATCACACCTGTGCACAGCCCCCGCACCCCCGCCCTGCAGTCAGCACGGGCTTCGGCTGAGCCACAGCACCTGCTCCCTGCCTCGGGCGGGGTGGCCGTGAGGCCCCCTCATGACTGGGCAGCTCTCGTGAATACCCCATCACTGACCGTTCCCTCATCCCAGCCATAAACAATCGCTGAGGCCTAATGCAATACTTTATGTTTATACAGTCATATTTACTCTTTCCAGTGAGCAATTACCTGATTCTCAGAATAACTCTGTGTGCTACAGAGGAGCAGGAGTGCTGGCCCCCCCTGTGCCAGCGAGCACGTTGCGGTTCAGAGGAAACAGATTTCCATGGCACCCGATGTGTCACCACTAGGGCTGGGCTGTTATGACAGCTGTTTTCCACTTCCTCCTGCTGCTTTTGTATGAGTACAAGGGCTGTGCTGGGTGCCACCAGACTGATGACATCAGTAAAATGGTCTCTTACACTGTTTGCGGTCTGCCTCCAGGATGTTACGACGTGTCTGGTTAAGAAGTGCTCGCTAAGCTTCGGATGCAGCTGCCAGTGTCCAGCATCCCAGACTGAGCCCGGACCACTGTAAGGTGCTGAGTGTTCAAGGCTGTCTCAGTTTGTTTACTTGGGGATTACGGTCCCCTCTGCCTTAGGACTCTGATTTGCCGGCCCCGGTGGTGCCACAGCTGAGCTCCGCGGGAGCACTGGTCCTGCTCTGATGGGGGCTTGTTGATTTGTTCCTTGGCTTCTTGCTAATCAGGGCTAATTCCTGAAAACTCAAAGTCCTCCTCTAGGCAGTCCTGGACCCTGGCCTGGGCCGAGCCTGTCTGCAGCTGCAAGGATGTGATGTGAACTTATTCCCCTGAGTCACCCATTGAGCTGTGGGGCCGGGTCACAGACACAGATAAACAGCCGGGGAGGCCACTGAAACACTAACCTTGCTCCAGGATACAGGGATTAAGCAAGATAACCTTTCCAACTCTTCAGGTCAGCCCTGGCTGCTGCCTCTTCCAGAGAGGGATGGCCTTGTCCGGTGCATGAGTTTGTCACCATCCCACAAGCATTGTACGTCTCCTTCTGTGGCCTCATTCATGGCCAGGGCAAGCCCCTGCAAATCCTTTAGAAATAGATCGTGAGCCAGCAGCTCCACTCCTGGGTGTATCCACGGGAGAGATGAGTACATATGCCAACAAAAGAACGATGTACAAGAACGATCAGGGAGGCTTTAGTTGTAATAGCCCCAAACTGGAAGCACTCGAAATGTCCATCAACAGTAAGAAAGGACAGACCAGTCATGATATATTCATGCAATGTAATACTACTCCGCAACAGAAAGGAACAAGCTTCTACACGCGACAACTCGGAGGAATCTCACAGACATCATGATGAGCAGAAGGCAGACATAAAATGCTGCACGTTGCATGATTCCCTTTAGGTAAAGTTCAAGAACGGGCATAACTAACAGGTGGTGCTACAAGGCAGGACAATGGTCACCAGGGCGGTGATGTAAATGATCTTTGTCTGGGCGGTGGTTGCACCAGGGGTGGTGGGTCTGCATGTGGTGCATGTGTGCGCACACGTGCATTTAAACTTCCTCCAGTTGTACACGTGAGATTTGTGCACTTTACTGTGTACATGTTGTGCCTCAATAAAAAAACGTTCAAAATTTGTCCTTTACATTCCCACTCGCTTTCGAAGCATCCAGCAATAACACTTGCTCTTTGTCAGCCAGATGCTGGTTCTATAAGTGGCTCATCAGAGGTTTCCTGCTCTGTGCCGTGGGACGCTGTGGCCTGCTGCCTCCAGGACCTGCCCACAGAGGCAGCTCCTTCGGCTGGCTGTCATTCTCCTAACCCTCTGCCTTCCATACAAAGCGTCAGGGGCAAAAACAGAAGGCAAAGATGGGTCCTAGCAGGGCCCCGGGACGCAGGAAGGCTTGAAGGCTCCAGGAAGGAGGAAGATTTGAGGGGGGCTACAGTAGGAAAAGGCGTGGGACGAGGCACACTACCCTGGTCACCACGGTTAACTCTGCAGAGAAAACAGCAAGAGAGGCACCTGCATTTTACTTTACAGACCACGGCAGGCCAGGTCTGGCCTCTGCTTGCCAGCGTCTCGTTCTTTGGAACTTGTTTTGTACAGGACCCAGCCTGGAATTACAGTTGAATGCTCTTGGTTACACACCTTGGCGACAAGTTGATTACATTGAACTTGTTCAACCTTGAAAGGGACAGCAATTCATCTTGACGGTAGCTGACACACATACCAGAGTCCTTCCTGCCCACAGAGCCTCAGCCAAGCGCTGTTATCTGAGGCCTTCCAGTGTTCGAGCCACTGACACGAGACCCGACATTATCTAGCACAGGACCAAGGGGCATACTTTAAAGCAAAAGAGGTATGGCATGGGCACGTGACCGTGGAATCCATTGGCCTATCACATCGGGCTCCCCTTGAAGCCGACAGCCTGGCAGAGTGACGGAACAGCCTTTTGAAGCTGCAGCTGAGGCACCAGCTTGGAGACAAAAGCCCACGAGATTGGTTATTTGGGCCGGGCGCGATGGCTCATGCCTGTAATCCCAGCACTTTGGGAGATCTGAGGTGGGAGGATAGCTTTAAGCCACGAGTTTAAGACCAGCCTGTCTCTACAAAAAAATTTTAAAAATTAACCAGGCATGGTGGTGCGTGCCTGTGGTGCCAGCTACTCAGGAGGCTGAGGCAGGAGGATTACCTGAACCCAAGAGGCTGCAGTGAGCTATGATTGCGCCACTGCATTCCGGCCTGACTCAAAAACATGAAATAAAATAAAATAAAATGTAGGGGGAAAAAGCGTCTGAGGATGGGGTGCTATTCTCTAGGATGCAGTATACACCCTAAATCAATGACTTTTACAAGGTGCTGTGTTTCCGGTAGGTAGAATACGTGGGTCCAAGAATCAAAGGGTAGGTTGATTCTTCAAGGTTGATTCAAAGTGCTCACCACCACTCCTGTGGCAGGGCTAATTATCCCTGATCATCCGGAATAGGTAGGACTTCTGTTACACAAGAGGGCAGGGCAGGGAAGAATGTGTCTGGTATCTAGGTCCCCTGAGGGCATCTTTTGATAGCCCCTTGCCCAATTTTCTGATGCAAAATTGACGTACAATAAACTTCACTATTTTGGAGAGATTGTACTTTTGAATTTACCCAAAGGCCACGTTGCCCCATCCTAAGATCGTATTTTGGTTTTTGTTTGTTTGTTTTTTCCTTTTTTTTTTTTTTTTTGAGACAGAGTGTCGCTTTGTTGCCCAGGCTAGAGTGACTGCCATGGCGTCAGCCTAGCTCACAGCAACCTCAAATGCCTGGGCTCAAGCAATCCTACTGCCTCAGCCTCCCAAGCAGCTGGGACTACAGGCATGCACCACCATGCCCGGCTAATTTTTTTTTTCTATATATATTTTAGTTGGCCAGATAATTTCTTTCTATTTTTAGTAGAGACGAGGTCTCGCTCATTGCTCAGGCTGGTCTCGAACTCCTGACCTTGAGCGATCCACCCGCCTCAGCCTCCCAGAGTGCTAGGATTACAGGCGTGAGCCACCGCGCCCGGCCGTTTGTTTGTTTTTTCAAACAAAAACTGTCACCCTGGCTAGGGTACAGTGGCATCATCATAGCTCACTGTAACCTCACACTTCTGGGTTCAAGTGATCCTTCTGCCTCAGCCTCCCAAGTTGCTGGGATTACAGGCATGTGCCATCACACCTGGCTAATTTTTCTATTTTTAGTAGAGACAGGGTCTCACTCTTGCTCAGGCTGGTCTCGAACTCCTGAACTCAAGCAATCCTCCTGCCTCAGTCTCCCAGAGTGCTAGGATTACAGGCGTGAGCCACCACACCTGGCCCATCCTAGGACTGTAAAAAAAAAATTTTTTTAATTAAAAAACTTTGTTAGTTTTAAGTGAACAATTTTATGTGTTTTGACAAATATGTATAAGTAATGTAACTGCTCCCACAATATTACAAAACATTTCCATCTTCCCTTGTGCCCCTTGGCAATCAAATCTCTCCTCCTACCTCCTGGCCCCTGGCAACCACTGATGTGCTTTCTATATATTTACCAATACTTGGTATTTTCAACATTTTTTAATTCTAGTCATTCTAGTGGGTGCAGTGGCATCCCATCGTGATCTCATTGTGGTTTTAATTTGCATTTCCCTAACGGCTAATGAGATATATGTATACATATAAAACCTTTGGTGAAGTATCTTCTTTGCCACCCATATATATTGGGGAAGTGTCTATTGACATATTTTGCCAACTTTTTATTGGGTTTTTATCTTCCTATAAGTGGCTTGTAGGAGCTCTTCACATGTTATGTCTACATGGCCCTCAATGGGTGTATGTTTCACAAATATTATCTCTGGGTCTGTGGCTTGACTTATTTTATTAACAGTGTCATTTGAAGAGAAAATATTTTTAATTTTAATGAAATCCAATTCATTAATTTTTTCTTTGAGAGTTTATGCTATTTTGTGTGTTCAAGAAATCTTTTCCTGAATCAAGATCACTAAGATTTTCTCCTATGTTTTGTTATAGATTTTTATAGTTTTAACTTCTATATTTTCTTACTTTCAGGCTTTTGACTCTTTCAGAGTTAATTTTCTCATCTGCGAATTGTTTCTTCATTTTCTATGTTTTAGAAGCTTTTGTGTAGAACTGACATTATTTTTTCCTTACG
Source organism: Eulemur rufifrons (assembly GCF_041146395.1). Classification (NCBI taxonomy): domain Eukaryota; kingdom Metazoa; phylum Chordata; class Mammalia; order Primates; family Lemuridae; genus Eulemur; species Eulemur rufifrons. The sequence goes on along the minus strand of NC_090988.1, from coordinate 95,564,187 downwards.
TGTTTGGTAGAATTTACCAGTGAAGCCATTTGGATCTAGAGTTTTCTCTGTGGGAGTATTTTTTAAAAAACAAAAACCTCTAAGGTTTGTACTTTATTTAGGTTTCCTTAGTTTCAACCTGATGTCTGTTTTCTGTTCCAGACTCTTAACCAGGACACCACGTTATGTTTAGTCATTGTGTCTCCGTAGGCTCCTCTTGTCTGTGACAATTTCTGGAACTTGCCTTGTTTTTACACTTGATCTTAGCCAAAAGGCCAAGAAGCGATCAAACTTCCCTTGTTTTCTATGACCTTGACAGTTTTGAGAAGTACTGGCCGGGTATTTTGTAGTACGTCCCTCAGTTGGGATATATCTGATGTTCTCATGATTAGACTGAGATTATGGGCTTTGGGGAGGAAGGCTACGTATAGATCAGTAACAGCAATAATTATCAATGGTTTAAGTTCCCCCAGTAAATGGCAAAGACTCAGACTGGGATAAAAATGAGAGTCAAACTATAGGTTGCTGGGCAGATGTGGTGACTCACACCTGTAATCCCAGCACTTTGGGAGGCCACGGCAGGAGGATCGCTTGAGGCCAGGAGTTCTAGACCAGCCTCGGCAACATAATGTGACCCTGTCCCTACAAAAACTAAAACAACAACAACAACAACAACAACACCACCACCAAAAAACTACAGGGTGCTTACAGGAGACTGAAAACAAAATGACCCCAAAGGGTTAAAAGTTAAGGTGACGGCAAATGCATACACAAAAGAAGCACAAATTATGAGACAAAGTAGAAATCCCTATTCAATGTCAAAGACACTGTTCTTTAGGAAGTACCTAAAACACACCTCCCCAATCCCACTGAGGCCAGAACTTTTGGGGGAAGAAGTGATCTCAGGAAGCCTGCTAGAGAGGCTCAAGGCAGGACTGCCAGCGAGGGACCCTGGTCACTGAAGTGGTGAGGACAGGCTGAGCATTTCTCATGCCCTCAGGGCACAAATGATTACACTGGCATCTTACCAACTCTTAGGGAGACAGATGCTGAAGAGGTCCGCTCCCATTCTTCTCCGGTGACTTCAGATCACCTCCCTCACCCCAGAGAGAACCAGTTTGAGTTAAGAGGCAAGAGAGGCCATCAGTGGGGAGGTCTGATCTGCCCCGATGTACCATGTGACTCTGGCAATGTCACTTTCCCTCTCCAGACCTCGGTTTCCTGAACTGCAAAGGTTTGGACTTGCTGCTCTCTAAGTTCCACCTTGGCACTAAAAGATGAAGGTTCTTCCTGCTCTTTTATTTGCCCTCTTTTTTGTTTTCATTATAAAAAAACCTATTCAACCAGTGTTATTGATCATGTGCCAAATCAAGCAGTTCAAGAGAGCTCTAAGCCCAAGTCCCAGCCGGAGGGACACTGCCAGCCCACACTTGCCAGCTGGGTTAGCTAAGGGCATGCGGGAGATGCCCCAGAGGGCTGCCCCTGCCCCCTCACTCTCCCCAAAGCCAAGGGTTTGTTCAAGGGCGTGAGTGCTGGGGCCTCTGTCCATGCCCACCCCTTGGCAGGCTTCCTGCTTCATGGGAGACCCCCTTCTGCCCCTGACTTTCTACTTCCTGAAAAATAACCCTTACCTTTCCCTGCCTTAGTTGTACAGATAAATGTACTGTGAAAGCTTATGCATGAAGCTATTTTTTTTAAGTTAGGAAATACAGCCTGTCCGTAAACATGACCAATGTTATCAACTTGAGGCAAATATTCCCATTTCTACATGCAAGCAACCGCTTCGGTATGGAAAAGCCAACTATCTTGCTTGAGGTCTTGCATAGCAAGTCAGAACTAAACAACAGATCTTCCTGCTCTTTATCCTGTGTTTAAGCCACATAGAAACAGTCTCCTGTCACTGTCAATTCTTGTTTAGGTGTGATAATTGTCTTGGGGTTATGTATTTATATTTTTCTAAGAGTTCGTTGTTATGAGATATGTAATGAAATACTTAGAGATGAAATTTTGCAATGACTTGGATTTGCTTCACAGTCCCACGGAGGGGAAGTGGGTAGGGCAGCGACGACACAGATCTGGTCGTGGACGGAAACTGCTGGAGCTGCGTGAGGGGAGCACCAGGATGCGCTACGCTACCTTCGCCACTTCCGCCTGTGCTTGAAAGTTTTTATACAAACGATAAAATGAAAACTATTCTTTCTCTCTTCTCCCACACATTAATCTCCCATATCTTCCCCCCCCAACAATGGGATACATTTTCTGACGACTCATCTCCTCTGTAATCCAAGCACCCAGGTCACAGAAGGACCAGGGAAAGACAGCGAGGACAGACGGTCCTCAGGAACTGCAAAGTGGCAACAGGGGCTCCGGGTAACACCCTCCTGAGTCCTCGAAGAATAAAAGCAATATTAAAATTACTTGGTACTTTCATTGCTTAAAGCTCTTCAGGCGGTACAGGGCAGTACAAACGGCTGAGGTGCGAGCCACAAAGAGAGGGTAGAAGGCAGGTCCAGGGAAGCCCGGGCCTTCCCCGGGTACCGGGACGGCTGAGCAACTTTTCTGCAGGGATTAGCAACAGTTTACTCCTGGGACCTCGCCCCGATGACTGAATGTCATGGGTTTTTGCCACCATGGGTTTTTGCCAGTGACCTTGAAGAAGTTTTCCAGCCTTCATCCAAGGAAAGCAAACTCGGAATCCACCTGCTCACCCTAGAAAAGTATTCAAAGACATCAGAGAAAACAGAACAAAAGGCACGTTGGCTTTTTTTTTTTTTTCCATGTGCAAAAACTGTGGACACCAATTAGGCTTAGAAAAGAAGTGTGGGTCAAGAGAAGAGTCAAAAAAATGAAAGATGGGCGGGGCATGGTGGCTTACACCTGTAATCCTAGCACTCTGGGAGGCCAAGGCAGGGGGATTGCTTGAGGTCAGGAGTTTAAGACCACCCTGAGCAAGAGCAAGACCTCATCTGTACTAAAAATAGAAAAATTAGCCGGGCATGGTGGCACATGCCTGTAGTCACAGCTACTCGAGAGGCTGAGGCAGGAGGATTGCTTGAGCCCAGGAGTTTGAGGTTGCTGTGAGCTAGGCTGACGCCACGGCACTCTAGCCTGGGCAACAGTGCGAGACTCTGTCTCAAAAAGAAAAAAAAAGAAAGAAAGACGGCGAAACTCGTGACAGTCAGAAGTGAGGCCACCAGTATGCTGCCAGAGCTGAGCAAAAGCACCAGGTTCTAGATCACAGGAGAAGAACAATACAGTTGCCTATAAATGGTTTTTTAACTCCAGTACAGAAAAAACATCATTGGCGAAGCTCAATAACAAACAACAAATAGGTAAAGATATGTTACAAGTGATATCCTTAGTAGAGAGTTTTTACAAATAAATGAAAAAAACACTGTCATCTTAATAGAAAAATGGACGGTGGATCTGAACAGGTAATTCAAGAAATAAAAATAATGACATATGAGAAGAGTTTGAGATTACAGTGAGTTACGATGGCACCACTGCACTCCGGCTCTGGCCCTGGAGGCATGACCTGTCCTCTCCGGGTTCCTCCTCCCTCCGCCTGCCCTGTGCAGGCCCCCTCGCCGGCACCTTCGTCTGCCCAGCACCTCCCTGCAGAGGCTCCGCAGGGGCTCCCTCCCAGGACTTCCTTCGCACTCTCCACAGGTGCCTTCCTTCACCGCCCAAGGGCCAGCGGCCCCCAGACCTGAGTCTCTCCCGACAGCTCTCCCCAGCTGCTGATGGGATGGCTTTGTCCAGGTATCACACAAGTTTCTCAGACTCAGAACATCCAAATCTAAACTCTTCATATTCTCTCCGCCTGCCTCTGCAACCTCTCCTCCTACTCTTGGCCAATGGCCCAAAACAACAGCCATGATTGGTTTCTCTGTGCCTTGTCATATTCAATCAACACAAGGCCTGTCCATCCCGTGATTCCACCCCACCCAGACCACAGTGCAGCCGGGGGGTCCTTCACACCAAGTGTCTTCATGCCCCTTTGCTCCTTAAAACTATTCCAGATTCCTCACTTTCCTTAGAATAAAGTCCAACCCCCTGACCATGGCTTACACGACCAGGGCCCTGTCCGAGTGTCTACCTTTCTTACCACCCCCCAGCTTGCTTCCGGCCCTCTCTGCTGAGCACCCTGTCCTTGAGGCCTTCCCTCCCAGGTTCCTAGGCGTCCTCCCCTTCTCCCACCCACATGGTACTGTGCACCTTTCTTGACTGCCTCCTTGCTTTCCACATGGGTCTCATTACACAAACCTGCAGGGGAAACTACCAGAACAAATGCTGAGGCTCGTGCATTCTTGGATGAACAAAAAAGCCTCACATCTCTCCAGGAGTGCATTGACAGAGAGAGCGATATCTCAGCAGAAAGTCCAGGGCCATTGTTTTCACAGAGGTGGGCACACGGAGCCCCACTGGCCATCAGGGCTCCTGGCTCCCCTTCCCTTCTGGAGGTGATCTCCAGAGACCGGCCCAAGGCTTGGGAAGGGGTTCCAGAGTCAGTAATGACACCCACCCTCCAGATCTGTTCATTCTGTAATGCAAAGAGCCACTGCCCTTCAGGAAGACCAATGGCAGCAGGGTCTTGCTTAGTCTTATGGCAAAAGAGCCACCAGTGGGCTGTGACCTACCTGCCAGAAAACAGCAGGGAGGTTGTTATTGAATTTTGACAAGACTTCTGGGAACTCTAACTCACAGTAGAAAAGCCCCTATCATGGATCTAGCCATGCCTGTCATACCTCCTCCCTGACTCCTCAGAAACCCAGGCTTTTCTCCCTGAACCTATGAAATCCAGAAAGCCCCATCTTCTGAATAAGGCACAGTTCTTCTGAGCCCTGAGGCTTGCCCAGGCCCAGACCACATTCTTGGGATGTTACCAGCATTGCAGGAACAGGCTCTGGCTCATTCCAACCCCAGGAACCCCTCCCCTTGCTGGGACTTGCTAAGCAGGTCAGGTTGTGTCTCACTGACCATTAGGACTGGAAACAACCACCTCGTCTGGATGCAGGAGGTCAGACTTGATCACTCCCAGGAGTCCCACGAGTTCTAGAGGCCCCCAGGAGGGCCTTGGAGAACAGCCAGCTCTGTGTTCACTCTGAGACTGGTGAGTTTGCTAACACTTAGTTGCTAGGCCTTCTCAGAAGTTGCTCACTTGCCAGGGACCCCAGAGCCCCTGCCAATTTGTTCCTCCAGCCAGAAATCCCAGAACCAGATTATCCTTGACCCTCAGAATCCACTTAAGGAGCTTACAAAAGTTCCAGAAAAGCCTGGAATGCACTCTGACTGGTAATGATGAATGTGCCCACTGTGGGTGCCCTGAGAATGTGTGCAGGGAGTTTTCCTGCACAGCAGAGAGGGGTGGGAGCACAGTGCCTATCCCATTGCTGTGTCTCTTGGACTGGAAGGCCAGTACCTATGAGGGTATGCAAGGCTACAGGATGAACTTGGCCCAAGCCTGGGGTTCTTAGCCCCTATCCTCTGCCATTGTGGCACTTAAGTGGAAGGGTCTAAGAGACAGTGTCCTTACAAACAGAAAATTCCTAAGAGGTAATGGTGCTTGTTAAACCTAAAAGTCTACTCCCACTACTTGTTTAGGGGCTGACGGTTCCCATGGAATGACAATTGTGATCCCTAAATAACACCCAGACTAATTCCCAATACATCGGCCAAATTGCCTGACTGGGTAATGGCTGCCTCACTTATTCATTCATTCTGTTTTGGTTTTTGTTGTTTGAGATAGAGTCTCACTCTGTCACTTGGGCTAGAGTGCCATGGTGTCATCCTAGCTCACAGCAACCTCAGACTCCTGGGCTCAAGGGATCCTCCTGCCTCAGCCTCCAGAGTAGCTAGGACTATAGGCACGCAGCACCACCACGTCCAGCTAATTTTTTTTCTTCTATTCTTAGTAGAGGTGGGGCCTCACTCTAGCCCAGGCTGGTCTCGAACTCCTGAGCTCAATTGATCTTCCTGCCTTGGCCTCCCAGAGTGCTAGGATCACAGGCGTGAGCCACCGCGCCCGGCCTTCATTCACTCTTGAGTATCCATGAATCAAGCCTAGTGTCAAGTATTGGAAGTAGACTTTGATGTCCTGAAATATACTTGAAAGTAAGTCCCCAAGGCATCCCTGTTGCTAAAGGCTAATGGGAGGACATCAGGACCAAGTTTAAGTTTCCCAGAGCCCCAGGGACCAGCAACCACCAACCATACCCGAGTTTCAATTCTTAACAAATACTCCCCTCCAGGTATTTTAAAACTGAATGTGAGGTGGATGTTATCCCCAACTTGAGCCTTGGAGAGATTAAGCAACTAGCTCAGGGTCACACAGATAAGTGACAGAGCTGGCTTTAGATTCTGGCCCTGTCTGCCCCTGAAGCCCACACGTGCTCTGTCCCCTTGCCTCACAGCCTTGGAGAAGATATTCTTAGTGCCAACTCTGGCACTTAGAAACCTCTTAGGAAGAAAGGGCTTCTCCCAGGGGGTGGGGAGGACAGGGAGTGACTGTTTTTTGGGTACAGGATTTCCCGTTGGGGTGATGAAAATGTTTTGGAACTAGATAGAGGTGAAGGTTACACAATACTGTGAATGGACTAAATACCACTGGATGGTACACTTTCAGTGTTAATTTTATGTTACATGAATTTTACCTCAATTTAAAGAGAGAATAAATTAAATAAAAGGCTTCTCCTTTAACAGGTTGGGCATTTGGGCTCTCCCTTCCCCTCTTTGCCAAGGCACTGAGGCCATTGCTAAGACAGCAAGGGATTTAGCTCTCTGTACAGATAACCTTCCTGTTAATTTTCCTCAAGAATCTGTCTCTAGAAGTTTCTGACAATCCCTCTGAAACTTCAGGCCCTGAGTCTTGGTGTTCCAGAGTGTCCAGTGTGATGTTCACGTATGCCCACATGACTGAATTCCACGGATTGTATTCAGGGCAAGTCAGAAAAAGCAGATTCCATTGTTATTACAGACACAAAACACCACAGGTGAAAAGTCAGCTTATGGGCAAGACTACAGAGGAGACCCCCTCAGACCACGATTATATAAGATGCTATTTTTCTTTTGTTTTACCTAATCAACATTATTCCAGTTTAAAAAAAAAAAAACTTTCATGAACCACAGTGTCTCATTCCTAGAAAGCCACACCTTCTTGCTGAAATGGGAGAGAGAGCGGAGGACCACGGACAAGAGCCACGTGCCAGGGGCCAGGCCAAGGACCCTGGAGAGAAGGAACCATCAACACTGTTTCCATCCTAAGCTCATCTTGACTGTCTCAGTCCATATGGGCTGCTACGACAAAATACCATAAACTAGGTGGCTTATAAACAACAAAACATTTATTTCTCATAGTTCCAGAGGTCTGGAAGTCCAAGGTGCTAGCAGATTCGGTGTCTGGTGAGGGCCTGCTTCCTGATTCACAGATAGTGTCTTCTCATTGTAACCTCACATGGTGGAAGGGACAAGGCGCTCTCTCTGGCCTTTTTTATGAGGGCACTGATCCCACCCATGAGGGCTTGTCCGCATGACCACCCCACCTCCCAAATACCTTGAGGGTTTTAGGACTTTCATATATGGATTTAGGGAGGGACATAAACATTCAAACCATTGACCAAGTCACGAGAGAGTCCCAAGTAGAAGGAGCTGCATGGAGAGCTGCAGGAGAATCTCCCCAAGTCTCTGGCTGGGTGGTGATGGAAACACGTGTGAGTGGAAACTACCTGAGGCCAGGGGAAAAACCACCAGAAAGCTGGAAGCCGAATGATTTCTGGAGCACACACAGGGCTGGGAAGGTTCTAGCAGCCAGAGTGGAGAGACTTTACAACATACGGAGCAATGGTTTAGTAGTGGCAAGGAATTAACCCTGGATTAAAGGCTGCTATGACCTACCCTAACAAAATTTAAAGCACATCTCAAAAGCATCAAACTGATTCCAAGTGACAAACTGCATTGCATGGCAGAATAAGGCCAAACACTCTTTAAGTCAGCACAACAGATCTATCATCTATCAATGTAAAACTGGCAATGGCTGGCAGCAAACCGAATATTACTATGCATGCAAAGAAGCAGCAAATATTGCCATATCCTGGAGAAAAACCAATAAATAAAAACAGACCCACTATTGACAGAGACGAGGGAATTAGGAGATGAGAGTATTAAAAGAGCTATCATAAATGGGCTCCATATGTTCAAGAAGTTATGGGAAAACAGGAACAAGATGAGGAAAGAAATTAAGAAGACCCAAATGGAACCTCTAGAGATGAAAACTACAATGTCTGAGATGAACATTACATCGGATGGGAAAACAGCAGATTCAACACCACAGAAGAAAAGATCGATGAACTTCTTATTTTATTTTATTTTATTTTTGAGACACAGTCTCACTCTGTTGCCTGGGCTAGAGTGCTGCGGCATCTGCCTAGCTCACTACAACCTCAAACTCTGGGGCTCAAGTGATCCTCCTGCCTCAGCCTCCCCAGTAGCTGGGACTACAGGCGCAAGCCACCATGCCTGGCTAATTTTTTTCTATTTTTAGTAGAGATGGGGTCTCACTGTTGCTGAGGCTGGTCTCAAACTCCTGAGCTCCCGCAATCCTCCCGCCTCAGCCTCCCAGAGTGCTAGGATTACAGGCATGAGCCACCGCTCCCAGCCCAAGATCAGTGAACTTGAAGGCATAGCAATAGAAATTGCCCAAAATGAAGAATGAAGAGAAAAAGGACTGACAAAAAATGAACCTACTGTGACCTGCAGACAGTAGCAACCACTCTAGTATACATATTATTAGAGTTGCAGGAGAGGAGAGAAATGTGGGAGATGACAGAAAAAAATATCTGAAGAAATAGCCAGGCCACTTTTCTACTGAAAACCCTTCAGTATTTTTCCACATGCCTTAAAACAGTGCCCACAGTCCTCACACTGACCTCCATAATTCTACCTCTCTGCTGCCTCCCCAACTTCAGCTCTACCACTCTCTCCTTCACTTACTTCACCTCAGCCATCCTGGGCTTCTCTTGGTTCTGTAAACTTCCTCCTACCCTGGGCTTTTCCACATGCTATTTCCTCTCCCCACTCCCAGATGATGCCTACCCCCTGTGGAGGCTAAAGCAACTCCATCTTGAATGCTAATCCACTATGTTGACTTCTGATTAACCCCTGTTCTGGGAATGCCTCTTAAGATTTCTACTGTACTGTAAATTCTGTCCTTAGATCAGAATGGCCCTGCCCATAAATCCTGCCCTTAGGCAGATTCTTATAGCTTTCTTGCCTCTCCCTGAAGAGGTCAACTTCAATTGTCCTAAACATTCTTTCCCTAGTGTATATAAGCCCTACATCTGGGAAGTAATGTCATGGGGGATCCACCATCTTGCCTAATCTTGCTGCTGCCTGAGACTTGACTTCTGTTCATAAGTCCCTGTTAAATGTTTCTTTCTGAGAAATGGATTTATCTGCGTCTTTCTTTGGCCTCTCAGCTCCCTTGGCCCTTGGGGGTAGGTTTGCATAGATCCACTCACTGTGGAACACCCTCCTTTGGATCTGAGCTAAATTTTACTTCCTCAGAGATGCCTTCCTTGACTTTCCAACCAGGCATGCTCCTCTTAGCACCCTTAGCACCCACACTTCTCCATGCTAGCATTTTGTACACTGGAGATGAATTAATTATGGTTTTAATATCTTCTTCCTTAGAGCCTTGTTCATTGTTCAGACTTAAGTCTTCAGTGCTTAGCTGAGTGCTGGAGCCCCCCAACTGGAAAGTGGCAGAAATGAAACTTCAATGTTTAGGTTCATCTCTCTCTCTTGAACTATCTGTGTAGTGGCAAGCAACTGCCTGGCTTGACTTCTGCCTTCTCAGCATGGAATAGCTGTCTCAACTTAGTCCATGGTAGCCTCTCTTCTATCTACTGGAAAATAGTCTTTTCCATGAGCAAATAGATAAGGAGAGCCCTTGGAGAGAGCCAGAGTTTTCCATATGTATTAGCAAGTGTTCCTGTTCTTAGGGGGAATGCTTTCAATTTTTCCCCATTCAGTATGATGTTGGCTATGGGTTTGTCATATATAGCTTTTATTATTTTGAGGTATGTTTCTTCTATGCCTAGTTTGTTGAGGATTTTTACCATGAATGGGTGTTGGATTTTACCAAATGCTTTTTCTGCATCTGTTGAGATGATCTTATGGTCTTTGTTTTTACTTCTGTTTATGTGGTGAATCACATTTATTGATTTGTGTATATTGAACCATCCTTGCATCCCTGGGATGAAATCCACTTGATCATGGTGGATTATCTTTTTGATGTGCTATTGAATTCATTTTGCTAGTATTTTGTTGAGGATTTTTGCATCTATGTTCATAAGTGATATCAGTCTGTAGTTTTCCATTTTTGTTGTGTCCTTTCCTGGCTTTGGTATCAAGGTGATACTGGCTTTATAGAGTAAGTTAGGGAAGGTTCCTTCCTTCTCAATGTTATGAATAGTTTCAGTAGAATGGGTGCCACTTCTTCTTTGTAGGTCTGGTAGAATTTGGCTATGAATCTGTCTGGGCCGGGGCTTTTTTTAATTGGGAGATTTTTTTTTTTACTTGTTTCAATTTCACTACTCATTACTGGCCTGTTCACAATATCTATTTCTTCCTGATTCAGGCTTGGAAGGTTGTGTGTTTCCAAGAAGAAAACATAGGAAAAACTCTTATAGATGTCAGCCTAGACAAAGGATTTATGGCTAAGACCCCAAAGGCAAAAACAGCAACAACAAAAATAAATAAATGGGACTTAATTAAATTAAAAAGTTTCTGCACAGCAAAGGAAATAATTAACAGAATAATTATTTAACAGAGTAAACAGACAACCTACAGAATAGAAGAAAATATTCACAAACTACACATCTGACAAAGGGCTAATATCTAGAATCTACAAAGAACTCAAACAAATCAGCAAGAAAAAAAGAAATAACCCCATTAAAAAAGTGAGCAAAAGACATGAACAGCATTTTTTCAAAAGAATATATACAAATGGCCAACGGACATAGGAAAAAATGCTCAAAATCACTAATCACCAGGGAAATGCAAATTAAAACTATGAGATACCACCTTACTCCTATCAGAATGGCCATTAATAAAAAAATCAAAAACCAATAGATGTTGGCATGAATGGTGAAAAAGGAACACTTATACAGTGTTGGTAAGACTTTAAATTAGTACACCCTCTACAGAAAACAGTATGGAGATTCCTCAAAAAACTAAAAATAGACCTACTGTTCAATCCAGCAATCCCACTACTGGGTATCTACTAGGAAAAGAAGTCATTATACCAAAAAGACACGTGTACCCAAACGCAACAATTCACAATTGCAAAGATGTAAAAGATGTAGAATCAACCCAAGTGCCCATCAATGGATGAGTGGATAAACAAAATGTAGTGTGTATACACACACACACACACACACACACACCATAGAGTACTACTCAGCTATAAAAAGGAATGAAATAATGTCATTTGCAGCAACTTGTATGGAACTGGAGAATATTATCCTAAGTGCAGTATCTCAGGAATGGAAAAGCAAACACCACATGTTCTCACTAATAAGTGGGAGCTAAACAATGTTTACACGTGGTCATAAAGTGGTGTAAAGCAGCAGCCCTTAACCTTTTTGGCACCAGGGACTGATTTCATGGAAGACAACTTTTCCATGGGTGTAGGGTAGGGGTGGGGGCAGAGGCAGAGCTCAGGCAGTGATACGCAGCCCTGTTTTCCTAATAGGCCATAGACCAGTACCTGGCTGTGGCCCAGGAGTTGGGGCCACAGGTAAAGGACATTGGAAACTAAGAAGTGGGGAGGATGGGGAGGTAGGGAAGGGATAAAAACTGACCTATCAGGTACAATGTGCACTATTTTGGTGACAGGCACACTAAAAGCCCTGATTTCAGCATTATAAAATTCACCCATATAACAAGAACATTTGTACCCCTGATATTTTAAAATAAAAACTTTTTTAAAAAAAAGATACTTCTCTACTATCATATGCATAGAAAAAATCTGGAGAAACAGATATAGAAGGTCTTTATGAGGATACTTTCACTCTCTTTTAACAAAACTCTGTTTTGTTAAAAGTTGTTAGGTTAAGCATGCATCATGCATATTGTCTTTGTCATAAAATAAAATGAAAACAACAAAGACTTTAATAAAGAATGCTGTTTGTTTCTCTCCTTAGGGCAAGTTACTAACTTCTCTGACTCACAGATTCTTCATTTGTAAAACGGTTAACAATAACAGTGCCAACCTCATAAAGTTGTCGGGAAAGTTGAATGAGGACATATATGTGAACGCTTGAGCACAGGGCTTAATGAATTCCCCCCTCCCCCTCTCATTTACTTCCTCTATACCTGCAGTCTGTCTTCTTTCCTCCCTAAGATAGCTATCCCAGGCCTGAGGGAACGGCCAACTTGGTTCTCTGTACAGGAATAGTTTGTCTTTCTCCCCCATGCTGCTGTTCAGCCTTGGCTGCCATTTTACATTTATCAATGAAGGCAAGGTTGATCATTCTAGTAGCTGGTGGGCATTTCTTCTTTTCGCACGAAGTCTCTTTCTGGACTGGCCCATCTATGCACGTGGGTAGGGCTTGCTGATTTGCATGTGTTGCTTTAGGATGAATGGACCAGTAGCTGGCCTTTGGGTTGTGGGAAACTTAAAATGGTAAATGAAAGGGGCCCTCCTCTGGGGCGCCAACACTCACTGTATCGGTCAAAGCTCTCCTCGAGCAGTTCCTTCAGTTTCTCTGGAGAAGAATCCACCTGTGCTTTTGGCTAGGGCTAAATGGCTGGTGTCTACTAGCACAGGAACGAGGGTAGAGGCAGAGCACGCGGGCGTGTGAGCAGCACAGGGGCAGTTGTTCAGCAGACAGACTTTCATGAATCCCAGCCTGGCCCTCCCGTCTTACCCACCCTCTGTCCATCCTCCTCTACGGGTTCTACCCCGCGGCTGGCCGTATCCTCCAGTGCTCCTTTCTGCCTGTGGTTTCCTCCTTCGAGAAATTTCTATCTACTTTCTACCTTCCAGAAATTCAATCAAATCCCTTATCCACTGATGGCCCATCTTCCTTTCCTCAATATTATAAGCTTAGTTTTCTGTTTCCTGTTCTAATTGTCATGGGGGGTGGGTAAGAAAGACAAACATGTTCAGTTTGCTATACTTGCAAGGTAAGTCCAGGCTAACCTTACAAAAGGCTACCTTTTTCCATTTTATTTGAAGGTTTTGATCCAAGCCAAGTTCAAATGTCCCAAAAGAGGTCCCAATTGCTGTTACATAACTGGACATTTGTGTCCTGTATCAGATACGCGAAGGCTGCGAAACCCCTGCAGACCGACAGAGCCGTGGTGGCCTGTCCAGCGCCGCAATGTCTGGAGGTGCTGTGCGTACATGACTCGCTCACCCCTCGTGGAAACCTCGTGAAGGGGGTATTAAAATCCCCACCTTAAAGATGAGCTGACTGGGGCTCGGAAAGATGCCTAACTTGTGTGGAAAAGTTCACTGTACTCATTCAATACATATTTATCAAGGGCCCTCTATGTGCCAGTCCCTGTTCTGGTGTAGGGAAGCAGCAGTAAGCAGGGGACAGTCCCTGCCCTCCTAGAGCTGCTGCTCTAGTTGGTAGACATGGACAATAAATGGACAAACAAATCAACATCGAGTGTGTCAGGGGGCGAAAAATAAAGCAGGAAAGGAAGGGGAAGCCAGGATCCAAGTGGCTGCTCGCTTACACCCGGTGGGCAGGCCCCACTGCAGGGCACTGAGATGCAAAGGAGGACAGTACAAGCCCACTCTCTGAGGAAGGATAACGACAAGACAAGTCTTCAGAAGGGAATCAGCTCTAATTAAACAGAGACTGAAGCAAATCCTTAGACTCAAAGGATTTTCATTATTTGGGTGCCCTGTGGGTGCTTCTGTGGGAAGCTGACCTTCCCACCTTAGAGAACTATACGAAGGAAGATCCTTGATTAGCTGATGAATCAACTCAGGCAAAGGTACCAAGTGAACTCTGTTCTGTTCTCTTCCATAAATTACAGATTTTCCTACCATTTGACTTAAAGACAGAAGAACTCTCTTGTCAAATTGTTTGACTACAATATGCCTTTAATATCTAACATATAAACTTTTATGGTTTGATGGACATCAAGGTTTGTAAAACAGGTTTTAAGTAACTATAAAAAAGCCATAAAACAGTATGCTAACATTTACGTAAAGACAAAGTATACACACACACGTCCATGCATATATACACACTCACGTCCACAAACATATGCTGTGGTAGACTGCAAAATGCCACAAATTATTTTGCAATTTATCTGTACAGCTCTTTCCATCAAGACGTGGAGTCTATTTTTTCAACCCTTGAATCAGGACTTAGCCATGTAAGGCATATTAGCAAATATGACGAAAACAGAGGCTTGAAGTGTTTGCACATTGGCGTATATAACCCCTTTTACTGCTGAGAACTCTTCTGTCATCGTGTGAATTGGGCCAGTTGGCCGGTGACGGGTACCTGGCCATCGCCCCAGCTGGTATCAAGCCAACTTCCAGACATGCAAGGACCCTGGTCCCACCAGCCTGCCAACCCCAGCCATGTGATTAAGGCCGTCCTAGACCATCCAGCCCAGCTGAGCAAACCCAGACTGGAACTGCTTAGCTGGCCCATAAAATCCTGAGCAAATAAAGATGCTTGTTGTTTTAAGTCACCAAGTTTTGAAGTGGCTTGTCATGCAGCAGAAGCCAACATAGACATGCAGAGAATATCTCTGGAAAGATTTTCCTAACTGGTTGCATTGGTTGGCTGTGGGGAGGGAGGACTGGGCCAGAGCCAGGGATGAGAGGGAGGATTTGTACTGTATTCTTTGTTGTACCTTTTGAATTTTAAACCATATGAATGAACCTGTTCTAAAAAAACTAAATGCAATTGTAAAATATTAAAGTTATAAAGCATGACTGATAAAGAAGATAGTTTTTGTTCATAAATTGAACTTTTTGTTATTACTTCAAAAATACAGTCGGGCCTCTCTTAATGTCACCGATAGGTCCTCGGAAACTGCAACTTCTAGTGAAACGATGTAAACGAAACCAATTTTCCCATAGGCTCATTGATATAAACAAGAGTTAAGTTCCTACAGCATATTTCTGGCCACAAAACATCACCAGACTTCTAAATAAAGACCAAAACACTTCTAATATTAAACATTGAAATAAATGTGAGCTATACATACATTTAAGAAAGATTAATAAAAACAAGTAAGATAATAATTTACCCTGTGATTCCAGTTCAGGTTCATGGGTGGCCAGAGCCTATCCCAGCAACTCAGGGGGCAAGGTGAGTGTGACCCTGGACAGGATACTGCCCTGTCTCAGGGAGCACCCACACTCACACCCACGCCCACCCTCTCTCGGAGTGGGACTGCGTAGACATGCCAGTTCACCTACGTGCGCATCTCTGGGATGTGGCAGGAAACCGGAATTCCTGGAGAAAACCTACACAGACATGGGGAGGACGTGCCAGCTCCAGCCAGTGGCCAGGGCCAGGAATTGATTTTTTTTCTGCTCCATGTTTTAACGAAACGTTATTCGAGGACCTGCTATAACTCAACTGAAAATGAACATACAGGGCTTTTTGTTTCCTTTTCCTGTCTCGGATAGATCTAAGACCTTTGTCCTCCAGCCTGACAAAAGCGTCAGTGTACCACCTGGTGTTTGAGACAACAGCCCAGTCTCTTGTTCCCTCTGCAGTGGTTTAACGTAAGTGCTTCTGATGGTGTCTAAACCTGTAACGCCGTGAAGCATGGTTTCCTTCACATCTTGCCAAGGCTCTTACTCCGAGGTCCGTGTCCTTTCCACGATGGCACGCTGCCTCTTTACTGGGGACGAAGGCTGAGAGCTGTGGGATCTGAGCTGTACTGGCTGCATGTGATTGAACTTGAATTAGCTTAGAAAAAAGGAGGAATTTGTCCCCTCACTAAAGTCAAGGAAAGGTTGCACAGTCCAACCGTGGGAAAGGTGGGGATGGTGGAGGCGTCGGGAACAGAACCTGGAATGCTGCCAGGTTCTGTCTCCTGTTTCTCTTTGAGCTCAGCTAGTTCTCTCTCCCTGAAGGCCAGTTTCTGGTGGGTAGATGTCTTGGGACTGATGGCTCGCTGCACTGGGGTGTGAAGCCTTCTGTCTCTGAGGTGCAAGCTCAGAGGGACAACGCTGACTGGCGCTCCCTCCTTGGGTCAAGTTCCCAGGCCTGGATGAACCAACTGTGGCCTGGAGACTGACCTCCCTGGAGATCAATCTACACTCTGGAGTAGGGGAAGCAGCCATTTTCGCAAGAGGAAAATGATGCTTCTAGAAGAAAAGAGAGTGCTAGGCAGAAAACCAGAATCTGAGGGCAGAAAAAATATGGGCTTTGAGTCAAGACAGGCCTGGGTCAGTGTCCTGGTGTCACCACACTACAGTGTGACTTTGGACAGATTATTTAATCTTTCTAAGCCTCATTTTTATCATGTATGATACGTAACCCATATGGTTGTTTTAAGTATTAACAATAACATGCGTAGCATATGTAGCAGGGGCTTCAGCGCTGACAGCTATACTTCCTTGTTTTGCTTAGGTCCAGCACTGAATGCATCTACTGTGGACCTTTCTGCAACACAAAACTACTTGTGCATAAAGTCTCAGAATATTAGGGTTGGAAGATACCTCAGATACCATTTCATCCGTCCCAAGTGCTGGTCCACAAACTGGTACCAGATATGAGTTTTTGACAGTTAATGGAAAAATGAGAAAAATAAAGGAAAATGTAGAGTTTTCCATAAAATTAAGGGTATTTAATTTAAACATTTGCCTTTTATTAAAAATTATGTCCTAATTTCTTTGTACTTTTTTTTATAATGAAATGGTGATGGTAGGTGGTAGAGTTTTAAAAATGTTTATTTGAGGCCAGGCATATTGGCTTACGCCTGTAATCCTAGCACTTTGGGAGGCCAAGGTGGGAGGATAGCTTGAGGTGTTTGAGACCAGATGGGGTCTAGCTAGACCCCATCTGTACAAAAAGCAGAAAAATTAGGTGAGTATGGTGGTGCATGCCTGTAGTTCCAGCTACTTGGGAGACTGAGGCAGGAGGATCGCTTGAGCCCAGAAGTTTGAGGTTGTAGTGAGCTATGATGACACCACTACTCTCACGCCTGGGCAACAGAGAAAGATCCTCAAAAAAAAAAAAAAAAAAAAAAAGCACAAAAAAACCAAACAACAACGAAAGTTTATTTGACAAAATGTAAAGTTGACAATCTTACACTGATTTACATTTTTACTTCTCCAGGGGAACCCCAAATGTGCAAGAACCGTTGATACAGCCCATCTCTTCATTTTCAAGTAGAAAAAAAGAATCAAGCCCTAGAGTGATTATATGACTTGCTCAAAGCCCTAGAATTAGAAACTGGATACTACAGAGATTGACTCAAGGTGGGATTACATCTGACAGAACAGGTGGTTTTCTATTTTTAAGGTCTCTTTAATTATTTTTTTAAAAGACTTTATTCTTTAGAGCAGTTTTAGGTTCACAGCAAAACTGGGCAGAAAGTACAGAGCTCCCATATGCCCCCAGCCCCCACACATGCATAGCCGCCCCCATGACCAACAGCAGACAGCAGAGTGGTGTATTTGCTACAACTGATGACCCTGTATTGGTGCATCACTATCACCCAAAGTCCATAGTCTACGTCAGGGTTCACTCTCGGGGTTGTACATTCTATGGGTTTTGACAAATGTATAATGACATGTATCCACCATTAGAGCACCATACAGAGTGGTTTCACTGCCCTAAAAATCCTCTGTGCCCCGCCTGTTCATCCCTCTCTCCCTGCCCCCAAACCTTGGCACTACTGGCCCTTTCAGTCACCACAGTTTTGCCTTTTCCAGAATGTCATAGAGTTGGAATGATACGGTATGTAGCCTTTTCAGATTGACTTCTTTACTTAGTAATATGCATTTAAGATTCCTCCATGTCTTTTTGTGGCTTGCTAGCTCCTTCCTTTGTAGGGCTGAATAACAGCCCACTGTATAGATACATCACGGTTTGTTTGTTCACCTACGGAAGGACATCTTAGTTGCTTCCAGTTTTTGGCAATTATGAATAAGGCTACTGTAAACATTCATTGCAGGTTTTTGTGTGGACATACATTTTCTTTCTTTTTTTCTTTTTCTTTTTTGAGACTGAGTCTTGCTTTGTTGCCCGGGCTAGAGTGAGTGCCGTGGCGTCAGCCTAGCTCACAGCAACCTCAAATTCCTGGGCTTAAGTGATCCTACTGCCTCAGCCTCCCAAATAGCTGGGACTACAGGCATGTGCCATCATGCCTAGCTAATTTTTTCCATATGAAAAAATTGGCCAGATCATTTCTTTCTATTTTTAGTAGAGACGGGGGTCTCGCTCTTGCTCAGGCTGGTCTCGAACTCCTGACCTTGAGCAATCCACCCGCCTCGGCCTCCCAGAGTGCTAGGATTACAGGCGTGAGCCACCTCGCCCAGCCTGGATGTACATTTTCAACTCAATTGGGAAAATACCTGGGAATGCAATTGCTGGATCATATGGTAAGATCATGTTTAGCTTGGTAAGAAACTGTCAAACTGTCTTTCAAAGTGGCTCTACCATTTTGTATTCCCACCAGTAATGAATAAGAGTTCCTGTTGTTTGACATTCTTGCCAGCATTTGGCATTGGCTGTGTTTTGGATTTTTGCCATTCTAATAGGGGTATAGTGGTTTCTCGTTATAATTTGCAATTCTCTAATGACATAACGATGTTGAACATCCTTTCATGTTTACTTGCTATCTTTACATCTTCTTTGGTGAGGTGTTCTGCCCATTTTTAAATTGGGTTGTTAATTGTCTTATTGTTGAGTTTTAAGAGTTCTCTGTAGGCTGGGCGTGGTGGCTCATGCCTGTAATCCTAGCACTCTGGGAGGCTGAGGCAGGAAGATCTCTTGAGCCCAGGAGTTTGAGGTTGCTGTGAGCTATGATGATACCACTGCACTCTCTAGCCTGGGAAACAGAGCAAGACTCTGTCAAAAAAAAAAAAAAAAAAAAAGTTCTCTGTATATTTGAGATAAAGTCCTTTATCAGATATGTCTTTTGCAAATATTTCTCCCACTCTGTGGCTTGTCTTCTCATTCTCTTGACAGTGTCTTTCACAGAGCAGAAGTTTTTAATTTTAATGAAATCGAGCTAATCAACTATTTCTTTCAAGGATCATACCTTTGGTGTTGTATCTAAAAAGTCATTACCAAACCCAAGGTCATAGGTTATCTTCTAGGAGTTTTATGGTGTGTTTTATTATATTTAGGTCTATGATCCATTTTGAGTTGACTTTTCTGAAGGGAGTAAGGTCTGTGTCTACGTTCATTTTTTTCATGTGGTTGTTCAGTGGTTCCAGCCATTTGTTGAAAAAAACTGTCTTTTCTCTATCGTATTGCCTTTGTTCCTTTGTCAAAGACCAGTTGACTATATTTGTGTGGGTCTGTTTGGGGGCTCTATATTCTGTTCCACGGATCTATTTGTCTATTCTTTTGCCAACACCATACTACCTTGATTACTGTAGCTTTGTAGTAAGGCTTGAAGTCAGGTTGTCATTGTTTTATTAGTAGAAAAACAAGAGATGTTCATTTTGAAAATCAGAAAATACAGGCAAGCTAAAACATTAAAAATATGCTTCTTCTGCCCACCCAGAAACAACTACCTTTACTACTGCTGTGTATGTACTTCAAGATTCCTGTGTGTGTATGTAAACATAGGTATAAGTGGAACAGCCCCTGGTCTCATGGAGCGCCCAGTCTGGAGAGGAAGCAGCCAGCACC
This sequence comes from Eulemur rufifrons, assembly GCF_041146395.1. Taxonomy (NCBI): domain Eukaryota; kingdom Metazoa; phylum Chordata; class Mammalia; order Primates; family Lemuridae; genus Eulemur; species Eulemur rufifrons. The sequence goes on along the minus strand of NC_090988.1, from coordinate 95,544,346 downwards.
TAACACAGGACAGGGAGGTAAGTGCTAAGAGGGCTAAGCCTTACGATGAAGGTTGCACAGTAACATGAGAGGCAAGAAGGTAGTGTGGGAAGGAGACTGAGTGGGGATGGTAAAAATGTTCCTGGAAGTAAGAAGAGACTACCGCAGGCTCAGAAGTCGGAGACCCTGGCAGTTTTGAGAATTGAAAGAAGTTCAGTAGGTCTGGAACACAGAAACAGCCAGGGGCTGGGGAAGTGGAAGGAAGAGTTTCAGGCAAGAAGAGTGAGAGACAAGGCTGGCGGTGCAAGCAAGCACAGACTGCAAGGGCCCTGTAAGCTGTGTTAGGGGTTAGACTTTATCTTAAGGTCAGTGAGAAGCCAGGAGATTGGCTACGGGTGGAGAATGAAGCAGAAGGTGACAAGACTGGCTGGCAGTAGGAGGTAATCCACTCATTCATTCAACAAATATTTATTGAATATATACTATATGCCAAGCACTGTTACAAGTATTGGAAGCATAACTGTGTAAAAGAAAGAAAAAGTTATTGGCCAGGTGCGGTGGCTCACACCTATACTCCCAGCACTTTGGGAGCCCGAGGTGGGAGGATCGCTTGAGGCCAGGAATTTGAGACCAGCCTGGGAAGCATGGCAAGACCCTGTCTCTACAAAAAATTAAAAAGTTAGCTGGATGTGGTGGCATGCACCTGTAATCCCAGTTACTTGGGAGGCTGAGACAGGAGGATTCTTGAGCCCAGGAGTTCAAGGCTGCAGTGAGCTATGACAATGCCACTGTACTCCAGCCTGAGCTACAGAGCAAGACCCTGTCTTTATTTTAAAAAAAGAAAGACAGAAAGAAAAGAAAAAAAACTAAAAAGAAGAACTTCTTGCTCCCATAGTGCTTATATTTTGGTGGGGGAGATAGATAACAAACAATTTCAGAAAGTGGTAAGTGTGCTGTGGAGAAACAAAAGTAGGGCAAGAGAGACAGAGGGCAGGAAGAAATGGAGCGCCACAGGGAGACAGGTTACGGGGAATATTAAAAAGCTGGGAGCAAAGATGTAGCTTATCTCCCCCAGATGAAGATCTAGTCTTGCCAGTGCTGAGTACAGTGAAGAACTAGCAGATCCCAATATTTATAAAGCTGCCCTTAAATGGAAGCACACAGACTGTTAGTGTAGTTCTTCCCACTTGGTGATGTAAGTCTGAGTTCAAAAAAGCAGTGATGTGGCAAGAATCTGGTTTCCTTCTCAATTCTGGCCAGGCTGACCCTTCTCGTGCAAGGGGACTAGAAAGCAAGGTAGAAGCTGACACAGATGTGCAGCTTTGCTCTGTATCCCTGTCACTTCCTGCATGTTGTGCCATGGTTACATAAATTAGGAATCTGCAATACAAGTGCATGTCTCCATGTTTGCGTGTGTGGTGTCTCTTCTTGCCAATCTCTAATCTAATCTGTAACACTGCAGGAAGGCAAGGAAGGCCTCTCTGAGACAAGGACATTTATTTAAGCTAAGAACTAAATGATGATAAGGAGCCAGACTTATAAAGATCTAAATCAAAAGCATTCCACAAAGACAGAACAAGAGGATGGGGAATTTGGCGTTTTCGAAACACAGAAAGAGTGTGGCCAGAGGAGGTAGTGACTGAGGGGGACCAGTAGAAACGAGGTTTGAGAGGGAAGCAGTGGCCAGATCACTCAAGATCTCGCTGGTCTTGGCGAGGCATTTTTAAGCACGTTGAGAAAACACTGGAAGGTTTTAAGCAGGGGAGAGAAATGATCTGACATATATAGTTTTTTTAAAAAGATTACTTTGGTTTATTTGAAAAAAAAAAAAAGGAGTGTGAAGGGGCAAGAATGGAAACATGCAGCCCAGCTGGGAGACTACTGCAGTGGTCCAGGCAAAAGAGTTAAGTTGCTTCAATAAGGTACGAAAGCGATGGAGAGAAGTGGATAAATTCAGAAGCTTTGGAGGTAGAATCAAGATGACTTACTAATGAATTAGATACACAGAGGCAGAGGTGATGGTGGTAATGAGGGAATAAGAGAAATCAGGAAATCTTCCTAGCCTTTGGCTTGAGCAACTGTGTAGATAAATGGTACCATTTACCAAGATGGGGGAATGGAGTGACAGTCAATGTGGGGATGAAAATTTTTAAATTCCATTTTTAACATTAAGTTTGAAACATCTATTAGGAATTGACATGGAGCTGTCAAATAGATTTCAGTATAGAGGCTTTGTATCTCTCTCGTTAAAATAGATCCCTAAATATTTCATATATTTGGCGCTACTGTAACAGGTGGTTTTAAATTTCCTTTTCCATTCATTGATTGCTAGTGAAGAGAGATACAATCCATTTTTATATATAGACCTCGTATTCCGTGACCTTGCTAAATTCAATTAGTTCTAGTTGCCTTTTTGCTTTGTAGATTCCATTGTTTTCTACATACACATCGTGTTGTCTGTGAATAATGAGCTACATGTCTTCCTTTCCAATTTGCATGTCTTTTATTTCCTTTTCTTGCTTTATGAAACTGGCTAGGCCATCCAGTAGAATGTTGACTAGAAGTAGCAAAAACAGACATTTTTTCCCTCTCTATATTGGGGGAAAGAGGTTAGTCGTTCACCATTAAATATGGTGTTAGCTGCAGGTTTTTCATGGATGCCTTTACCAGATTAAAGAAGTTCTCTCTTCTATTCCTAGGTTGCTAGGAGTTTTTATCGTGAAGGGTGTTGAATTTTGTCAAATGCTTTTCCTACATCTATTCTGAAATGATCATATGGTTTTTCTCCTTTATTCTGTTAATGTGGTGAATAGCATATATTAATCTTTAAATGTTTTCTCTCCTCCAATCTTTCTCTCCTCTCATTCTGAGACTGTAATTATATGCACCTTAGAACGCTTGATATTGTCTAATGGTCACTGTTCTTTTTTTCAGCCCTTTTATTCTCTATAAATCCTTATGCGTATTCATAATAGCTGTTTAAAATTTCTTATCTGCTCTTTCTAACATCTGTCATCTATGAGTCAATTTCTATTGTTTTTTTTAACCTGGTTATAGGTCACATTTTTCTGATTTTTTTCATGTCTAGCAGTTTTAAATTTTATGCTGGATGCTGTCAATACTAAATTTTTTGTTTCAGGATTTTCTTGCCTTCTTTTAAGGACAGTTGCATTTTGTTCTGGCAGATGGTAAAATTTCCTAGCAGATAAGCTTGATTCTTTCGAGGTTTTTTTTAAGCTTTATTGGAAAGGTCTATAGCAGCCCAGTCTAGGGCTACAGTAGCCCTACTCCTAAAGCACAGCTTTTCTGGGGCCTCAATTGAATGCTCAGAGTGTTTACCGTGGTCTCTTTATTCCGGCTAACAGGAACTCTTACGTCTCCCAGCACCGTGAGACCCAGCAGCTGTTCTCCGCCAGGCCTGTGGAGTGTCACCCTGAACGTACTTGAGTCTTTAGTATTTGGCTAAAGACTTAAGGGGTTCTCTAGGCAGCCTTCTAGAGCTCCTACTCGGCATGTCCTCCTCTGGAGGACACTGGCCCACAAATCCCAGCTGCCTCCGCAGCTTCAAGTGATGATTTCTGCCGTGTTCTGCTTGGATCCCACCTCACTACACAGCAGAAAGAACCTCCAGGCAGAAAGCCAGGGAGATACTGGCTCACTTTGTGTGATTCCTCTTCCTTGGGGCTCACACTCTGTACTGCGTATTGTATAATGTCCAAAAATAGCCGCTTCATATTTTGTCCAGTTTCACAGGTGTTTATGGTGGAATGGTCATAACAGTGTAGAATTTCAAATACCATATTTATGAAACTTGTCCCCTAATCGGATGGACATTTAAGTTGTTCTAAATGATAGTACGGCATAATGATTACGTGTGCACCTCTGGGTTAAGTTCTTAGCTCTGTCACTTACTGGCTGTGGGTCCTTAGGCAAGTTCAGCTGTTTTCCCCACATACAAATTGGGTATAATGGTAATAACCATTTCACAGAGTTTCTGTGAAATACATGAAATACTGGATGTGAAATGCTCAGAACAATTCTTAGAACATGGGAGTACTCAAAAATATTATCTATTATTCTTACTGTTACAAACAATGCAACAGTGAACATTCTGGAACATATTTATTTTCATTCTTGTGTATGTCTCCGGAATTCCTGGATCAATGACTATATGCCTTCTATAACTTGACAGATATTGCCAAATGTTCTCTCTTTTTTTCAGCCCCAATATTTTAATATACATACTGGAAATTCAGAGGGTTTTTTGGGGGTTTTTTTTGTTTTGTTTTGTTTTGTTTTAGTCACAGGGTTTCTCTCTGTCACCAGGCTGGAATGCAATGGCGTCATAATAGCTCACAGCAACCTCAAACTCCTGGGCTCAAGTGATCATCCTGTATCAGCCTTCTGAGTAGCTGGGACTACAGGCATGCACCACCACACCTGGCTAATTTTTAAAATTTTTAAAATTTTTTTAGAGACAGAGTCTTGCTATGTTGCCCAGGCTGGTCTCAAACTCCTGGCCTAAAGCAATCTTCCTGCCTTGGCCTCCCAAATGGAAATTCAGTTTTTATGGCTTTAGGCAATTTGCAACCAATTATTTTATGTTAACAGATAAGGTAAATTATTCACTGATTTTCCTGGATAGATACACTGCACTTCAGTGGTTTACTATAGACTCCACAGTAATTTCCTGGGCTGCTGAACTTGCAGAAAAACACACCTAATACACAGGTTTCTAAAACAGTAAGCTTTTGCCCAGATTGTTAATCTTGAACCTTTTGTGTATGTTCCAGAAAGAAAAGACTGGGAGAATATGTGTTTCGTTACAAACTGGGAAAACAGGAGTCTGACAGATCAATTAAAGTCCATAAATTCCCTTTCATCTTCCTTTCCAGAGCTCAATTTATAACTCTTCTATTCCCACCCAGCAACCACTAACTTCAGAATCTGTGGGCAAAACTGTAAAAGAGAAAACACTTCCTTGGTTGTTTTAAAATTTTTAGCTACAGAACATTTATGCCAATTCCTTTAAAATTCATCAAATTTAAACACGTGCCTCATTCTTTAGCTAATGAACCAATGCCTTGCAAAGGCAACAGGTGGAGAAGTAAGATATAAATTTTATCTGCTAATGAAATGTGGGTGTCTCCTTCCTGTCTGGCTAAATGGTGTTAAGACCCAGCAGTAGTCAACGCCAAAGAGAGGCAGCTGTGGGACACGTGCACACACCAGCAAAACCCAGGGGAGTCAAGCAACTGGTTGTTCTGACAACATCACTGTAAGGTTTCTTTGAAGTAGCTGGCGCCAGAGAAAGAAAGATGAGCAGAGTTGAAAGGGATAAGTAAAGAGGCTTTACTGGGGTGCTCCCGGGTGGGGGTAACAAGTCCCCGAGAGAGGGATCCGGGCGAGCTTCACAGTCCCATGAGTGGAACTAGAGAAGCCGCCCCACCCAGAAGTCTGAGTGGGTTAATATAGGTTCTTAGGACTGGGGGATGGGAGCTTCCTCGGCCAGGAGATATCGGCGTGAGGAGTGAGGAATTTCTTTGTTTCAGCTTTGGGGCAGGTATTGAGGGATAGGAGGGACTTCTTCTTTTTCATTAGGGAAGGGAGGGGTGCCTGCCACCAGCCTTACATTCCGCCTTTTAGTGATAATAGGGCGCCGAGGTCTTTCTGGCTGCTTCCTGCTTTTGAGGGGCATAGTAGGGGCTATGGGCCGGAGTTGGCTGGTGGAGGGGTGACTGGAAGGGGAGAGTAGGGGTGAAGAAGCATCTGCTTTATGGCTACTCTGGATAATTCCTGCAGGCGGCGTTGGAGAAACTGAGCCAGAGAAGTCAGTTGTCTCTGCAGGGAAGTTAGTGACGCAGACGTGGTTTCCAGGGATAGTTGTAGGTGATCTGTAAAGTCTTGGGAAGAAATGACACTGTGGCCCAGGGCACCTCCTGCAAGTCCTCAGGCGTATAGAGTTAATTGAGGGACGACCATGACAGGGAAACAAGGACCCGGGGTAGATGTATTGATGCAGCGGGCAAGTGTTCCGTTGTACCAGAATAACTGTCCTGGAGCAGAAGAGGTGGTCGTGGTCACAGTACGGTTAGTGAGACAGCGTCCATGAAGTTGTAGGTGGGGTCAGTGAGGGTGGTGAGAAAGCATATGTGAACTGCATAAGGTTGGCCTGTGGGCTCAGGTTCCCATAGGGGAACTCGAGTGAGCGGAGTGGAGCATGAGGGACCCGATGAGGGAGTCTTTTAGGGGTAAAAAAAGTTTAGGGGAACAGTGGCCAGTAGGGGGTCGCTGAAGGGAGGCACAGAGGAAACAGTGGGAGACATTAGAGATTATTTTAGAGGAGTTTAGGAAGGCGAGGGTATGTTGAATAATATTTAGCCAGGAGGTAAGAAGGGGATGTTTCGGGCAGGAGGAAAGTTGTCCTGCTAGAGTTTGTTCTGCTTCCAGCATATTGATAGATATTTGAATCTGTGTCTGGTGGGCCAGGACGTATTCACGGCTGACGTGAATAGTCGCTGAAGGGTAATAGTCATGTATTTTTCAGTATACTTTGCCTGTGACTTTAATTTTCCAACGCTGGTCTCAAGGGTCGCGGATATCCGTGTGAGAGATATTTGAGTCAGTCTCTGGAGGCTGAGGTAGATATCTGTCTGTGTGGGCCCGGAGAAGTTGCCTGGCGAGGGAGAGATATGGGAGATAGGAGGCCAAATGTGGGGGCTGGGCTGGAAGATAATGGTCAATGAGAAAAGGCCGGCCGTACACGAGTTTGAAATGTCTGTGAGGTGGCATATGAGTGAAATCGACCTGCCAGTCTTGTCTGGGGAGGTGACCACGCATCTGGGGGGTGGACACAGGGGGTTTTAGGCCCCCTTGAGGGTTAACAGAGGCACAGATGTCACAGTTTGAGCAAACAGTTTTGATGACAGAATATAGGGCAGGGTGTGAAAATAGAGGCTGTAAGAGGTGGAAGAGGCCCTTAGTGCCAATATGAAGTGAAGAGTGGACCTGGCCAATGAGTTCTAGGGCCTGTGCCTCAGGGAGAGCCAGCTTGCCATCTTTCAGAAGGACCTACCCTTCGGTGGTGGTTGATCCCCCTTGGGCGAGAAGGCTGTCACGCTCCTCTGGAGTGTAGCGAGGCTGGAGGGAAGGAATGGGAAGGAAAAGAAGAGGAGCCGGACTAGGATGTTTGACTATGGGGGACAGTATTAGCATAGTTGTTTCCCTTAGTGACGGGGGACCCGTCTGTCTGGTGTCCCTTGCAGTGTATGATAGCAAATTGGGTGGGTAACTGAAGGGCCTCGAGGAGACGGGAGATAAGGGTGGCGTTAATAACAGGGGAGCCCGTGGTGGAGAGAAAGCCCCGTTCTCTCCATATGGCAGCATGGCAGTGAGCTATCATAAACACACATTTGGAGTCCGTGTAAATATTTACACTCCTGCCTTGGGCTGGGTGTAAGGCTCGGGTGAGAGCAATGAGTTCTGCCTTTTGGGAGGTGGTGCCCTCCGGAAGTTGGGAGGCTTGTATTACCTGAGAGGCAGAGACAATGGCATACACTGCCCGGCGTTTGTCGTCCTCACCTGTGACAGAGCTGTCATCAAGAAAGAAAGTTAAGTCCGCTGTCAGGAAGTGGCTTGTCTGACAGATTGAGTTTAGGGGTACTGGAGGCTTTAACCATTTCTGAGTAGGAGTGTGAGGACAGGGTTAGGCAGGGAATGGGGAGCAGAGTGGCAGGGTTTAGAGTCGGGGACTGTGATAAAGTAATGGTGGGATTTTCAATAAACACAAGATGGAATTCCTGTAGTCTAGACAGAGTGAGGTGGGCTAAAGAGCGGTGAGTTAGAAGGTCCTATAAGTGGTGGGTGGAGAAGACATGTAAGTTCTGTCCCAGGGAGAGTCTGAGGGCCTCCCTGGTGAGAGTAGCGGCCGCAGCTAAGGCGCAGAGACAGGGCGGCCACGGACCATGGTGTCCAGCTGTTTGGATAAGTAGGCCACTGGGGAAATGGGAGTAGGTCCCAGAGGTTGGGTGAGGACACCAAGGGCCAGGCCCTGGCGCTCATTTGTGTAGAGGTTGAGGGAGTCTTAGAGGGGGTGCTTGCAGGAGACAGTTGCGAAGTTTTAGGAACGTGCGGCAGACAGCCTGAGGGTTTAACAGAGGGCCAGCAGAGGCATCACGTGCTGCCTCATAGAGGGGTTTGGCAAGGAGAGAAAAGTTGGGGATCCAGTGTCGGAAGAAACAGATAAGCCCAAGGAAGGATAGAATTTGTTCCGCAGTGGTGGGAGGTTGGAGGTTGCGGAGGGCCTGCCGGTGATCAATAGTGAGATGATGGGAAGTGGGGGTGAGACTAAGTCCAAGGTAAGTGACAGTAGGCTTAGATAGCTGAGCTTTGGAGGGGGACATCCAGTAGCCCTTAGAGGCAAGGAAGTTGAGTAGAGAGGCAGTGTGTGTGTGGCTGTCGGAGTATGAGGGGCTGCAGAGTAATAAATCGTCCACATATTGGAGGACAGTGCTTAGTTGTAAGGGGCATTGAAGAAGATCTTGGGCGAGAGCCTGACCAAAGAGGTGGGGGCTGTCCCTGAACCCCTGGGGCAGGAGAGTCTAAGGGAGTTGTCGAGACATGTTCATGTCAGGATCTTCCCACGTAAAGGCAAAGAGATTGTGGCTGGCTGGGTCTAAAGGAATGGTAAAGAAAGCGTCCTTGAGGTCCAGGACAGAAGAGTGGGTGGTGGAGGGTGGAATATGAGAGAGTAAAGTGTAGGGATTAGGCACCACAGGGTGTATGGGGACAACTGCCTCATTAATGAGTCTGAGTTCTTGGACTAGCCAGTAGGAGCCATTTGGCTTTCTTACCGGGAGAATGGGTGTGTTATAGGGAGAGTCGGTTGGAATCAAAAGTTTTTTTTGTGCAGAAGACATTCTATGATGGGTTTTAGACCTCTGCAGTGGGTTGGTGAAATAGGGAACTGTGGCTGGGAAGGGAAGAATGAGGGGTCTTTGAGTCAAATGAGGACGGGGGTGTGGTGTGTGGTCGCCACTGGGGTGGAGGTGTCCCAAACCTGGGGGTCTACGAGTTCTGGTGGGAGGGGGTATGTAGGACTCGATAAAGCAGGAGAGGCTATGGGCGGAGCTGAGGAATCTGGAGAGAGAGAGAGAGAAGAAGGAGGGTGGAAGTTCCGGAGGAAAAGTGGAGGGTGGTGCCCAGCTTGGTTAATGAGTCCCTTCCCAATAGTGGAGTGGGACAGGAGGGCATGATAAGGAAGGAATGGGTGATGGGACGGTCATCTATTAGACAGGTTAGGGGACTGGTGGTGGGGGGTCGAGAGGGATTGCCGTCAATACCCACGACCGACACCTGGGAAGGATAGGTAGGGCCTGAAAAGGAAGGCAGGACAGAGTAGGTAGCCCCCGTGTCAACCAGAAAGGACACTGCCCTGCCCGCTACCTTGATTGTTACCCTGGGCTCAGTGAGGGTGATGGGGTCGTTGAGTCGGGGTCTCTTCAGTCTTCAGCAGCCAGACCCAAAGCTGCCATCGGCAGGTCTAGGGATGGAAGGACTGACCCTCCAGACTTCTGTCCCAAGGGGCAGTCACTTTTCCAGTGTCCCTCTTGACCACATGCCAGGCAAGGCGTGGAGGGTCGACGTGGCTGCAGGCACCTCTTGGCCCAGTGGCCTTCGTTATCGCACTTGAAGCAGGTGCCTGGTGGAGCGAGGCTGGTCGCCTTAGACGAGGTCGATGGTTTTGCGGGTCCCGCCGGCCTCAGGGCTGCAAACAAGGCTTGGGCCTGCAGGTGTGCCTTTTGGTGGACACGGGCCTCCCTTTGGGCCTCTGCCTGTTCATCTCAGGAATTAAACACTTTAAATGCCATATTCACCAGGTCTCAGATAGGGGTCTGAGGGCCCTCCTCTGCCTTTTTTGTTTCTTTCTGATGTCAGGGGAGGACTGAGTAATAAAGTGAGTTGCAAGGACAATAGTCCCAGCGGGGGAGGTAGGATCTAGGCGGGTATATTGGATAAGGGCGTCTGTAAGGCGGCTGAGAAAGGCTGCGGGGTTTTTGTCTGTCCTTTGAGTGATTTTCGTGAGTTTATTATAATTTACAGCACGGTGGGCAGCGGCCTGGAGGCCGGCAAGGACACACTGCAACAGGTGGTCCCTCTGCTGCCCAGACACGCTCTTTTTCATCAGTAGTAAGGGTAGAGGACAGTATAATAAAAATATGCCAGGTAAGGTCATATGTCTGCGTCAAGTAACGGAACTCTTTGGTGTAGGCTGAGGGTCATTAGAAAATGAACCTAGGCACTTTTCAATCAAAGGTCAGGAAGGGAGAAGGGAGCATGTACCCATACAAGCCCTTTGGTGTCTGCCACCTCCCGTAACGGACAGAGGAGGGGCTGGTCTGAGGGGTTTGCATGGGAGAGAGTGTGCTGGCTGACTGGAGATGTCGGCGGCGAGCGGCTGGGCGGTGTGGGAGGATGGGCGGGTGCCTGTGGGTATGGTGGAGGTCAAGTGGAGGGGGAGGGCTGAGGGAGTCGGGTGGATCGGAGAAAGCAGAAGGGGCGTCTGAAGAGACGTCCGGTGGAGAGTTAGAGGGAGAAGAGGCAGAGGGGGGTGGGGGATCCAGCACAAGGAGGACCTGTGCGGGCTGGCAGGTCGGACAGAGAGAAGGACGGGATGGGAGCGCAAACAGAAAAAGGCTTGGACATATGGGATCTCCGACCATTTGCCATTCCTATGACAAAAGTTATCAAGGTCTTGCAGAATATTGAAATTGAAAGTCACATTTTCAGGCCATTGGGAGTCATTGTCCAATTTATACATTGGCCAGGCAGTATTGCAGTAAAGAATGAGGCGCTTGGGCCGGATGCCTAAATCCAGGGCCTTCAGATTGGCCAGCAGACACCCCAGGGGCGTCTCGCGGGGAAGTTTGGTTACCCATGTCACCTCAACCCGGATGGGGAAATAGTCAGAAACAGCTTCCTGGCTACGGAGGCAGCAAAAGTCTGGGGGGACGTCTCCGCCTGAGACTAGTGTGCCGGCACGGAAAGGGGTGAGAGGAATTCAGGCGTCCCCGAATAGCCTCAGCCCCTGGAACGGGGGAGCCTCCGACGAGGGCCCACGGTTTAATGGACAGGGAACAGCTTCCCGGAAAGAATGGAGGCTCCTGGGGGATCCGGGTTGGGATAACATGGGGTGACTCACCCAGGCCGAGGTCGTCAATCAGGGACTTGTATGCAGTCAGCGGAGGTCCCGGTCCGGAATGCGAGAGTTCTCGGAAGGGGTGGTGCAGCCAAAGCCCCAGAGCGGGCCGGCGCAGCCAAATGCCCATCCCGGGTTTCGGCACCAAATGTAAGGTTTCTTTGAAGTAGCTGGCACCAGAGAAAGAAAGACGAGCAGAGTTGAAAGGGATAAGTAAAGAGGCTTTATTGGGGCGCTCCTGGGTGGGGGTAACGAGTCCCCGAGAGAGGGACCCGGGAGAGCCTCACAGTCCCACGAGTGGAACCAGAGAAGCCGCCCTCGCAGAAGTCTGAGTGGGTTTATATAGGTTCTTAGGACTGGGGGATGGGAGCTTCTTCGGCCAGGAGATATCGGCGTGAGGAGTGAGGAATTTCTTTGTTTCAGCTTTGGGGGTATTGAGGGATAGGAGGGACTTCTTGTTTCATTAGGGAAGGGAGGGGTGCCTGCCACCAGCCTTACAATCACTCCCACTGCAATTGATCTGATTGAATGAATCAGTCAAGTTTGAATCTATGATGAAATTAGGGAGTTGGAAAGCATTTTAGAGATAATCTAGTTATGAAATTCTAGGCCAACTCATTTTAACATAAATATACTGACAATAGAGAAACTGAAACAAAGATTTCCAGATAATTTCTAAATACACTGCACTAATTTACCCTTTCATGACCTGTTTTTTGGACTTTTGCCAAATCCAAGAGCTAAGGTCAAACCTCTAATTGTTGTCAGTCTGATAGGTGAAAATGCAATCTCTCTTTCTTATGGAACAGAGTTTGCATGTCCTTTTATGTCTATTGGCTCTTTGTGCATTTTTTGTTATGACCTCTTATTGGCGTCACTCATTTTCATTTATTTTCATCTCATCGATCTTATTGATTTTATTCATTCATTCAACTCATTGTATCCATACGGATACACCAACGAACAAGACAAAGCCCCTCCCTCACAAAGGGAGGGGAACAGAGGATAAAAATACAGACAACGAAAACAAAGAAAATAAAATAACTACAAATCCTGTAAGAAGAAAACAAAGGGGCTGTTGAAATCAAGAGTAAACAGCAGTAGGCAGAATGGGAGTTGGGGGGGCGAGGGGAGCACCTTCCTTAGAAAGAGTCGTCATGTAAGGAGCATTTGGGAAACCGGAATTTAAGTTGGGAACGGATGGTTGAGAAGGAGACGGTCGAGTGAAGGTCAGGAGATCATGTTTTGGGCAGAAGGAACAGCCATATGCAAAAGCTCTAATTCAGGACTGGGTTTAGTATGTTTTGGGAACAGAAAGGCCTCCATGGCTATACAGTACTTGGCAAGCGGAAGAGGGCCACCTGATGAGAACTGGAGAGGTAGCCAAGCACCTGGGAGAATGAGTTTTATTTCAAGTGCAGTGAGAAACCAATGACATATTTTAAGCAGGGAAAGTGACATCACCTTAAATTTTAAGAGCCCACTCTGGCTGCTCCGTAGAGAATAAAGAGGAGGGAGTCAAACGTAGACAAAGGCAGGAAGGCCAGTTAGACTACTACAGGAATCAAAGCAAGTAACACTAGCTTGAGGCACTGGAGATTGAGGGAATTGAAGATATTTGTGTTTCTGAAGGTGGAACTGGCGGGACTTCCTAATGAATCACCGAGACTGAAGTTTCCAAAACGACTCCCAGGTCTCTGGCTTATCCTCCTGAGTGAGCAGAGTGTTCGTAACAACGGGCAGGACAGCGCGGGGGGAGTAAGTGGAAGGTGAAGTGGGAAGTGGAAAGTTCAGGCTGGGACGTGACAGTTTGGACACAGTGGGAAGACAGACTAATGCGAACGGCAAGCAGGCAGGAGATACGTGAATCAGAAGCTCTAAAGGGCAGTCTGGACTACACAGATAAATGCAATGGGCAGTGCTCCTGGTGTTTTCCCCACGAAGCCAGCAAGTAATTAAATTTAATGATATGAACATTTAGAGTTTTACAATCTAAAATGATTTAGCAATGAAAAGATCTTACACATATATTGGGCCTTTCTCTCAAAAACTCAATGCACATTAACAAGTCAGGATGACGGACGAGAATGCAGGAGCGTTTGGTGGGAAAGAGGCAGGCAGGGGGAGCTCCCATGCAGAAGGGGATGCTGCAGCCTGGAGCCCTCTCCCCAGACTTGGTGTCCTTCCCTACTGGGGCAGAATCACTTGGCCACATTTTACAAAAAAAGTTCTTAATACAGTTTAGATGCCATAGTACCTGGGGAGGGGGTATCTCTTTTCCAGGGATCTGTATTTAGCCTTTCAAGACTGGGGCTTTCGTGTTGGTCCAGTAAATAAATTACTACATGTAACGTGTTCAGTATACTACCTGGGACATCGTTAAGCGCTCAACTACTCACTGCTAATTAACATCAGAAGACAGGACCCTGGCCTGACAGCCAGAGGTTCTGGGTTCATTTCTTGGTTACAAATCACAGAAAATAGGCTGGGTGCGGTGGCTCACGCCTGTAATCCTAGCACTCTGGAAGGCCGAGGCGGGAAGATAGCTAGAGGTCAGGAGTTCCAGAGCAGCCTGAGCAAGAGCGAGACCCCATCTCTACTAAAAATAGAAAGACATTATCTGGACAACTAAAAATATATAGAAAAAATTAGCTGGGCATGGTGGTACATGCCTGTAGTCCCAGCTACTCAGGAGGCTGAGGCAGGAGGATCACCTGAGCCCGGGAGTTTGAAGTTGCTGTGAGCTAGGCTGATGCCACGGCACTCTAGCCCGAACAACAGAGCAAGACTCTGTCTCCAAAAAAAAAAAAAAGAAAAGAAAAGAAAGAAAAAGACAAATAATAGAAAATAAATTCTGTATCTTCTTAGCTTTGGCCTAGAAAGAAAGAAAGAAAGAAAACAAAAGATACAAAGAAAATAAATTCTGACCAGTGTAAGGAAAAAAAGAAATTTATTGGCTTGACTAGCCAGGTGGGTCATGGAACTAAAGAGCTTCTGGAATCAGGGCCTTTGGAAGCAGCAATTCAACATTTTCTAGTTGTCTTTGCTTTTCTTTACCTGTTGGTTTGATTCTCCTTACTGCAGACGGGTCTTCTCCACGTGACGAAAATATGGCTGCGCCTGCTAAGCAACCCGAGCAGGAAGAATTCTCCCTCATTCCCTGCTTCTGTGGATTAATTCCAGAGGAAGACGCTGATGGGCTCTGGGTCATACGTCTAACCGCTGGGCCACTGTTGTCAGAGGGCTCAGTTACTCTGTTTGGCCAAGGTCACGAGCCCAGCAGCAGACCTGGGCTTTGGGGAACAGGGTCTGTTTCTTCCTCTGAGGAGTCACAAATCAAAAGTAAGCACAGCCCACCACTGCCTTTCTTTTCCGCACTTAGCACACGATGTCAGATCTCACAGTCTCTCGACCTTCGGTTTCTCATGATAAAATGGAGATAGTAATTTCTGACCTATCTCATGTAATTTTTTTTTTTTAATAAGGAGGATCAGACTGGGCGCGCTGGCTCACGCCTGTAATCCTAACACCCTGGAAGGCTGAGGCAAGAGAATCGCTGAGGTCAGGAGTTTGAGACCAGCCTGAGTAGGAGAGAGACCTCGTCTCTACTAAAAATAGAAAAAATTAGCCAGGTGTGGTGGCGCATGCCTGTAGTCCCAGCTCCTCAGGAGGCTGAAGCAGGAGGATCGCTTGAGCCCAGGAGTTTGAGGTTGCAGTGAGCTATGATTGCACCACTGCCCTCTAGCCTGGGCAACAGAGCGAGACTCTGTCTCAAAAAAAAAAAAAAGGGAGGGGGCGGGGATCAAAGGATACAAGGTGTGTGAAAATGCCATACACACATTATCTTCGCTAGCAGTATGGGTCAGGCCAAACTACTTTAACCAAGCTCACTAGATAACAATTTATTAACATATGGTGAAAACCATAACAATCTTTAAAACATTCAATAATTTTCAACAATAAAAATGGCATAAACTTAGTAAAGGTGTCAACTTAAATTGCCTTAAGTGACAGGTTGGGAAGCCTGGCTAAGAAACTGAGTTATTACCAAAAGCATTATCACTAGGTGAACACTGATAAGAGGTAAGGTATGTTGTATAAAACTTTAATTAAAAAGAAGTACAGATTGCTAGCACTGGCAGGCATCTGGCCAACACTTTCACTTTGCACATAAGGCAAGTGAAACCCAGAGAGGTTGACATGATTGTCCAAGATTACACAGCAGTGGGTGGAATAGCAGGTCTTGGTCCCAGGTCTCTCAAATACAATTCTATACTTTCTATTCTACCACATTGCCTCCCTTCCTTGCTACATCCTGTTAAAACTTGATGGATCCCTCTCCAACTCTAAAGTGTGCATTTAGAATAGAATTTGATTGTAATTTCATATTGCAATTATTTGGATAGAATCAGGGGGAGCTGGGAGGCTCCCTCAAGGGACCCTTACACGCCAGAGTGTAGTGCTCTTTTCCTGTGTGTTTAGAGCTCACAGTATGGTGAGAGGCAGAACTGCAGAACACCATTCCTTTCTTGTTCTGGTGACACCAGGTCCAGTGAAATGAAGGAATGCATAGTAAGTGCTCAATAAATACTTGTGAAACAATTTGGCAACAAATTGGCTATTTGAGAATAAAAATGTTCTTATCATTTGATCCACTAATCACATATGAAGGATTTATCCTAAGAAAATGCTCAGAGATAGAAACCAATATCTATATACAAAAATGTCCATCACCGTAACACTTATACAAGCAAAACTTCTACATAAATGTCCAACAATAGGAAAAAGGTTAAATATATTAGGGGGTATACATATTTATGTGTATATATGATGACTTGCTACAGGGAAGTAAACAATCTTCTCATTATAAAATTCTAAGCTTAGCTTTTTTGTTTTGTTCTAAACAGAGAACCTTTGTATTGTAAAGTTGCATTAAGAGCCCAGCAAGTTGCTTACATCAATGCTCAGAGCACTCCAGACTAATGCTGTGAGGCAATCTGAAGCTATGGGACCACCATCAGGCCTCCCTGCTCTCATTTTACAGAGGCAGGTCTAAGGGCCTAGGAGGAAGAAGGTGCCCCAAAGAAGCAATGACAACAAAACTGAACCAGCCTTCTCCTTTTTGCACCAGTGTGGCCTTGTACCAAAAATATTTGTCAAGCCCACTGTTTAGGAACTCCTGCAGAAAGGAACTAAAAGGTATAAATGAGTTCTGGAGTAAATTCCTATTTTTCATGTTAGGCTCCAACTCTTTGGACCTGCCACCTTATCTATAAAATAATAAGTTCGATAGATCTGTCTCTAAGGCGACTGTACCCCCTACAGCAATAACAAGAAGACTGCACTAAGGAAACCCCGTGAGTTCATCCTCCATGAGCTCACACCCCCTCCACCCCCAAATCTCCTACATTCTTAGCATGTGGCAAAATGAAAGAATTCTGTTTCTAATTCTTTTCTTTGCCCAACAGAGGTGTGACCTTGGGATTCTTTCTTTAGTAGTACTATATAGCATAAGTTATTTTGTAACAATATACTAGTTGACATTAACCTGGAAAACTATTACAGATGACTTTTCCGAAAACGGAGACTGGCGCAGTTAACTTTATCAGTGTCTACTGTGTGCCAGGCACTGAACTCACTGCATCTCCATAAAGTACCTAACTTCACATAAACCCAGGTTTTTGTGAAAATGGCCTTGGTCTTTAATGGCCTGAAAGGCTGTCTCTGAGAGGAGGCTGCAGCACGAGCTGAGCAAAACCAATACCGCTTCTTTCACACTCGCTGGCTTTGTAAAGGATCTCATCCATTGTTCAACTATCATCTTTGTGATCCTCTGTCAAAACGCATCAAAATTTGAACTCACATTTCAGGTTATTCCAACGGCCTCGATCAGTTATGTCATTCAAATATGGCCTGATTAGAATCAGCATTTAAGTCTTAAGCTGATTTTGCTCTGTTCCCTGAGTAAAAAATTTGGCCAGAACAATCAGGATTTACAAGTGCCAATCTGGAATTAAGCATATGATTCATATTCTGCATAAGGCAAGTTAGCTCAGTATCAGCAGGGCCCACAAGGCACAGGGTTTATCTAGCTGGCCCCCGCTCGGGCCTGGAAATGGGTTTTCACGGTCTGCACGACTATCTGTAGAGGGGCACAGGGACACAAGAAGGCAGTGGGACATTTGCCTAGGAGCCTGTATGCTTGCTCGCTTGTATTTTTTCAGGTTGAAATCATCAGTTAGCTCAACAAATTTATGTGGGATTCCACATAGAACTCCAAACTAAGGTATTCTGAATATACAACAGGTAATACTAAACATAACCCATACTCCCGGGCCCAGAAGATTATAACCTAGTTAGGTAGGTAACCAAAACACGTGAGTGGCCTAAGAACACACAAAAAGCAAAGAAACACGAATGCAAATTCGTGTCACACAAACTGCATAAATGCTGAGAATCACAAAGATGAATTCAATTCACATCTATCCTACTGACCTGTGATCAGGGATTGCTTGTCTGTCTCCCCCAGTAGACTCGGCTAGGCACAGCCCTTATGGTACTGAACTTTGTATTCCCAGCACCTATCAAAGTAAGTGACAAAGAGCAAATGAGCCACAAATGTTGAATAAGACACTTAATGAATGGTTTTAGGTAGGTGGGGTTAATCAAGGAAGCATCCTGCAAGTGGTATTTTTTATAACCTTTTTACCCTGATTGTAAAACTAATACAGGCTTATCATAAAAAATTCATAAAGTATTAAAGAAAATACAAATTATGTTGATCCACCCAATCTAGAAACAATCACTATTATCATTTCCTTCTAGTCTCTTTCCATAGAGTGGTTGTCTCTGCAGCCAAACTTTCATTACATTATTTTTAATGTCTGCATAATATTTCACTGATGGGCATTTAGATTATTTCCTTTTTTTCTTTCTTTTTTTTTTTTTTTTTTTTTGCCGTCATAAATACTGCTTCTTTTTTTTTTTTTTTTTTGTTTATAAATGTTTTTTTCCAAAAAGGCTATATCCCTAAACATGGAATTATTTAAAAAAAATTTTTTTTTGAAACAGAGTCTGCCTCTGTCACCCGGACTAGAGTGCAGTGGCATCATCATAGCTCACTGCAAACTCAAACTCCTGGGCTCAAGCGATCCTCTTGCCTCAGCCTCCCAAGTAGCTGGGACTACAGGCACAAGCCACCACGCACAGCTAATTTCTTCTATTTTTGGTAGAGACGGGGTCTTGCTCCTGCTCAGGCTGGTCTGGAACCCCTGACCTCAAGTGATCCTCCCACCCTGGCCTCCCAGAGTGCTATGCCCGGCCCACATCCTGGCCATTTTTAATCACTCCTTAATTCTTCCTTGTGCTAAGAGATCCCAGTGAGCTTGGTGATGATTTTCTTCTTGCCAGGGCTTGGGGTTGTTTCCAGTTTTTGCTATAAAATTTGCTATCTTTGCACAGTCGCCCCACCTCCTAGTTTCCCCAAGAGTGAAATTACCTGATCAAAGAGTACAAATCATTTTATAGCTCTTGTTAGACATTGCCAAGTTGTCAGGCAAGATTTTTTAAAAAGGCACATTGACTGTACAGAGGGGCAGCTGCATGAACCACGGTGCAGTGGCCTGGCATCTTAAGCGGAAGTCAGGACACCGAAACTTCCCGGTAGGAACTTGGGAAGTCCCTTCCCCATCATGAACCTCAATTTTCTTGTCTATAGAGTGAGGGATTTGGATTCAATAGATAAAGGTCCCTGTCTACCAGAAATCTGGTCTCTGTATCACCCTCTCCTGACTCCTAGAGGCTCAGATGCTAGCCCGGTGCCTGGGTTAGGCAGGCTTCCTTTCCTCTGGCTGTGGAGTCCATCAAAGCGCCCAAAGACTAGTGTAAGCAGAGGAGAGACAGCAGAGCCCAGGACTTCAGAGCCCAGGGCTCAAATCTCAGCTCTGCCGCTTAACTAGCTGAGTGACAAAATACTCAGCCTCTCCTGGCTCGGTTTCCCCCTCTGTAACTGAGGTTGGTAACAGTTCCTACCTTGTAGGGTTATGAGAATTAAATGAGTTAATGTTTGTAAAACATGAAGAACAGTGCCTAGAACATAGTACGTGCTTTATAAAGTGTGTGTAGAATAAATAAAGGACAATTGCACACCTAAACTCTGGGTTTCTTCAGGACTGAGACAGCTTCTTAACTGGCACGCCCACCTGTGGGTGCATTCCCGCTCCTCTTTCTAAAACCCAGAAACCTGAGTCCCAAATCTCTCTGCTTAAAAGTCTCCCAGAGGCCGGGCGCGGTGGCTCACGCCTGTAATCCTAGCACTCTGGGAGGCCGAGGTGGGCGGATCGTTTGAGCTCAGGAGTTCGAGACCAGCCTGAGCAAGAGCGAGACCCCATCTCTACTAAAAATAGAAAGAAATTATATGGACAGCTAAAAATATATATAGAAAAAATTAGCCGGGCATGGTGGCGCATGCCTGTAGTCTGTAGTCCCAGCTACTCGGGAGGCTGAGACAGGAGGATCGCTTGAGCTCAGGAGTTTGAGGTTGCTGTGAGCTAGGCTGACGCCACGGCACTCACTCTAGCCTGGGCAACAGAGTGAGACTCTGTCTCAAAAAAAAAAAAAAAAAAAAAAAAAAAAATTCATAAAGTATTAAAGAAAATACAAATTATGTTGATCCACCCAATCTAGAAACAATCACTATTATCATTTCCTTCTAGTCTCTTTCCATAGAGTGGTTGTCTCTGCAGCCAAACTTTCATTACATTATTTTTAATGTCTGCATAATATTTCACTGATGGGCATTTAGATTATTTCCTTTTTTTCTTTCTTTCTTTTTTTTTTTTTTTTGCCGTCATAAATACTGCTTCTTTTTTTTTTTTTTTTTTTTTTTGTTTATAAATGTTTTTTTCCAAAAAGGCTATATCCCTAAACATGGAATTATTTAAAAAAAATTTTTTTTTGAAACAGAGTCTGCCTCTGTCACCCGGACTAGAGTGCAGTGGCATCATCATAGCTCACTGCAAACTCAAACTCCTGGGCTCAAGCGATCCTCTTGCCTCAGCCTCCCAAGTAGCTGGGACTACAGGCACAAGCCACCACGCACAGCTAATTTCTTCTATTTTTGGTAGAGACGGGGTCTTGCTCCTGCTCAGGCTGGTCTGGAACCCCTGACCTCAAGTGATCCTCCCACCCTGGCCTCCCAGAGTGCTATGCCCGGCCCACATCCTGGCCATTTTTAATCACTCCTTAATTCTTCCTTGTGCTAAGAGATCCCAGTGAGCTTGGTGATGATTTTCTTCTTGCCAGGGCTTGGGGTTGTTTCCAGTTTTTGCTATAAAATTTGCTATCTTTGCACAGTCGCCCCACCTCCTAGTTTCCCCAAGAGTGAAATTACCTGATCAAAGAGTACAAATCATTTTATAGCTCTTGTTAGACATTGCCAAGTTGTCAGGCAAGATTTTTTAAAAAGGCACATTGACTGTGCAGAGGGGCAGCTGCATGAACCACGGTGCAGTGACCTGGCATCTTAAGCGGAAGTCAGGACACCGAAACTTCCCGGTAGGAACTTGGGAAGTCCCTTCCCCATCATGAACCTCAATTTTCTTGTCTATAGAGTGAGGGATTTGGATTCAATAGATAAAGGTCCCTGTCTACCAGAAATCTGGTCTCTGTATCACCCTCTCCTGACTCCTAGAGGCTCAGATGCTAGCCCGGTGCCTGGGTTAGGCAGGCTTCCTTTCCTCTGGCTGTGGAGTCCATCAAAGTGCCCAAAGACTAGTGTAAGCAGAGGAGAGACAGCAGAGCCCAGGACTTCAGAGCCCAGGGCTCAAATCTCAGCTCTGCCGCTTAACTAGCTGAGTGACAAAATATTCAGCCTCTCCTGGCTCGGTTTCCCCCTCTGTAACTGAGGTTGGTAACAGTTCCTACCTTGTAGGGTTATGAGAATTAAATGAGTTAATGTTTGTAAAACATGAAGAACAGTGCCTAGAACATAGTAAGTGCTTTATAAAGTGTGTGTAGAATAAATAAAGGACAATTGCACACCTAAACTCTGGGTTTCTTCAGGACTGAGACAGCTTCTTAACTGGCACGCCCACCTGTGGGTGCATTCCCGCTCCTCTTTCTAAAACCCAGAAACCTGAGTCCCAAATCTCTCTGCTTAAAAGTCTCCCAGAGGCCGGGCGCGGTGGCTCACGCCTGTAATCCTAGCACTCTGGGAGGCCGAGGCGGGTGGATCACTCGAGGTCAGGAGGTTGAGATCAGCCTGAGCAAGAGCAAGACCCCATCTCTACTAAAAATAGAAAGAAATTATCTGGACAACTAAAAATACATAGAAAAAATTAGCTGGGCATGGTGGCGCATGCCTGTAGTCCCAGCTACTCGGGAGGCTGAGGCAGGAGGATTGCTTGAGCTCAGGAGTCTGAGGTTGCTGTGAGCTAGGCTGACACCACGGCACTCACTCTAACCCCGGGCAACACAGCGAGACTCTGTCAAAAATTAAAAAAAAAAAAAAGTCTCCCAGGGGTCCGAGGTGCCTCCAGGGTAGAATAGAAATGCCTCAACTTGAAGACCCAGGGCTTTCAGACAGGGCTGCCTACAGGGCAGGAGATAGTGGGATCATTAGTTAAGGAACCCAGTTGATTTTCTTAAATAAATAAATAAAAATGAAAACAAAAAAGGCAAATGGAAATTGTGGGCATTTTAAATGTTTTATTGAGTGAATTAAAGCATTAACCCTCCCTCACCAAGCCCAATAAACTAATTGCTGCTCACAAGATATTAGGTCATTAAATATGAAATGTCCAATTTTGAATCAAAAGTTTAGTTTATTATATCTCAAACAATAAGCAGTATAGAGTATGCACCTGAACTATCGACACAGTTTTGCCATCTTAATGGTAGCTTGTTTACACCAGCAGCAAAGAAGCCTGGAGAACGAGTGGCGATGAAATCGCATAAGGTGTTTTCCAAAGCTTGTTGGGAATGGAATATTTTTCTTTGCAAGAAGTGGTCCAAAGCCTGGATGAAATGGTAGTCAACTGGTGCAAGGTCTGGTGATTATGCTGGATGACAGAGAGTTTCCAAGTCCAGCCTCTGTAGTTTGAGCAGCGTTGTTTATGCAATATGTGGTCAAGAGTTGTCTTGCAAGAGGATTGGCCTGTCTCTATTGACCAATCTGGGCTGCTTAATGGCAAGCATCCTCACCATTGCATCCAACCGGTTGCAGTAGACATCCACTGTAGTTGACCGACCAAGTTTCGTGAAGCTGTAATGGATAATACCAGCTCGGGACCACTAAACAGACACCCTTAGTGTTTCTTTGGTGAATATTCAGTTTTGGACTGTGTTTTGGCACTTCGTCTTTATCCAACCGTTGTGCTGAATGCTTGTGATTTTCAAAAAATCCATTTTTCATCACACATAACAATATGGTGTGGAAATGATCTGCCTTTATGTTATGACAGCAAAGAAAGGCAAGGTTTGAGACAACTTCTCTGCTGATGCTTGTTTAATTCATACGGTACCCATCTATCCAGCTTCTTTACCTTGCCAATTTGTTTCAAATGGTCCAATATTATTGGAATAGTAACATTAAACCTTGCTGCTAATTCATGTGTAGGTTGAGATGGATTTGCTTCCACTACAGCTTTCAGCTCAAGCTCATCATTATCCACCTTGGTCTCAGGTCAGCCATGTGGCTGACTTTCAAGATTAAAATCACTAGAACGGGAACTTCTCAAATCATCTAAGTACCATTCGTTCATTAGCTGCATCCTTCCCAAGCACTTCGTTGATATTTCGAACTGTCTGCGCTGCATTGGTTCCACGATGGAACTAATATTCAAAAACAACAGGAACTTTTGACTTATCCATGATTTCACAAAAAGTGCTGTAAAAAAAAAAGTTTCTGGGTTTTTGAAAGAGGAGCGGGAATGCACCCACAGGTGGGCGTGCCAGTTAAGAAGCTGTCTCAGTCCTGAAGAAACCCAGAGTTTAGGTGTGCAATTGTCCTTTATTTATTCTACACACACTTTATAAAGCACGTACTATGTTCTAGGCACTGTTCTTCATGTTTTACAAACATTAACTCATTTAATTCTCATAACCCTACAAGGTAGGAACTGTTACCAACCTCAGTTACAGAGGGGGAAACCGAGCCAGGAGAGGCTGAATATTTTGTCACTCAGCTAGTTAAGCGGCAGAGCTGAGATTTGAGCCCTGGGCTCTGAAGTCCTGGGCTCTGCTGTCTCTCCTCTGCTTACACTAGTCTTTGGGCGCTTTGATGGACTCCACAGCCAGAGGAAAGGAAGCCTGCCTAACCCAGGCACCGGGCTAGCATCTGAGCCTCTAGGAGTCAGGAGAGGGTGATACAGAGACCAGATTTCTGGTAGACAGGGACCTTTATCTATTCAATCCAAATCCCTCACTTTATAGACAAGAAAATTGAGGTTCATGATGGGGAAGGGACTTCCCAAGTTCCTACTGGGAAGTTTCGGTGTCCTGACTTCCGCTTAAGATGCCAGGCCACTGCACCGTGGTTCATGCAGCTGCCCCTCTGTACAGTCAATGTGCCTTTTTAAAAAAATCTTGCCTGACAACTTGGCAATGTCTAACAAGAGCTATAAAATGATTTGTACTCTTTGATCAGGTAATTTCACTCTTGGGGAAACTAGGAGGTGGGGCGACTGTGCAAAGATAGCAAATTTTATAGCAAAAACTGGAAACAACCCCAAGCCCTGGCAAGAAGAAAATCATCACCAAGCTCACTGGGATCTCTTAGCACAAGGAAGAATTAAGGAGTGATTAAAAATGGCCAGGATGTGGGCCGGGCATAGCACTCTGGGAGGCCAGGGTGGGAGGATCACTTGAGGTCAGGGGTTCCAGACCAGCCTGAGCAGGAGTAAGACCCCGTCTCTACCAAAAATAGAAGAAATTAGGCCGGGCGTGGTGGCTCACGCCTGTAATCCTAGCACTCTGGGAGGCCGAGGCGGGTGGATCGCTCAAGGTCAGGAGTTCGAGACCAGCCTGAGCAAGAGTGAGACCCCGTCTCTACTAAAAAAATAGAAAGAAATTATATGGACAACTAAAATATATATAGAAAAAATTAGCCGGGCATGGTGGCGCATGCCTGTAGTCCCAGCTACTCGGGAGGCTGAAGCGGTAGGATCGCTTAAGCCCAGGAGTTTGAGGTTGCTGTGAGCTAGGCTGACGCCATGGCACTCACTCTAGCCAGGGCAATAGAGCGAGACTCTGTCTCAAAAAAAAAAAAAAAAAATAGAAGAAATTAGCTGTGCGTGGTGGCTTGTGCCTGTAGTCCCAGCTACTTGGGAGGCTGAGGCAAGAGGATCGCTTGAGCCCAGGAGTTTGAGTTTGCAGTGAGCTATGATGATGCCACTGCACTCTAGCCCGGGTGACAGACGGAGGGAGACCCTGTATCAAAAAAAAAAAAAAAAAAAAAGACCAGGATGTGAACTATGTTGATAGGTAGAAAAATATTAATACTTCAGGCAGCACAAGGCGTGGAACAGCACGGCGAGGCGGCGGGAGTTTCCATCCATGTGGTGTCCCATCTGGAGACCCTGGCTAAGGCAACCATTGCGTAGAGAAGATGCCCCTGGGCAACCCCGCTCCCGGGACAGCCTGGGCTGCGGGACGACCCCCGTCGCAGGGAGAGCCTCCCTCCGCCCCCTGCCCTGGTCCTGGCCGCCTCTCAGCCACCCCCTCGGCCCCGACGCCTCCATGCACTCACTTACGGAGCTTCGAGCTTCGCTCCGCTCCCGCCGCCAGCCTGGCCGGGCCGGGCCAACTCCTGCTCGCACTAGGACCCTCTGCCTCCACGGGAACCGTTATTCCCACTGCGGCGCCTCCCGGGAGCGGTCGCCGAGACACCAGCCAGACGTTAGGAAGCGGAATCGGGCGGCGACGCACCCAAGAAGCCCGCCAGGGGGCGCGCGCCGACCCCACTACGAGTGTCGGGGTCTCGCGGGCGTGGGGCGGGGGGCGGGGGCTCGCTCCTTGCGCCACAAGGCCCGGCCAATGGGAGCGCGCGCTGCCAGCTCGGAGGTCCGCGCCTTGGCGCCGAAAACGCGGCCCGTGGGCGGCGCGCTCCCAGCGCGCACCGGCGGACCGGCTACCTGAACTCGCGAGGCCGGCGCGGGCGCTGAGCGCACGCTTGACAGCCCCTGCACGGCCAGCGCGCGGCGTCTTCAGGCCGGCCATGGCCCCCGGCCCGCCGGCGGCCGAGACCCCGGCCCAGGGGCCCACGCCGCGCTACTTCACCTGGGAAGAGGTGGCGCAGCGCTCCGGGCGCGGGGAGCGGTGGCTCGTGATCGACCGGAAGGTGTACAACATCAGTGAGTTCACACACCGGCACCCTGGTGGCTCCCGGGTCATCAGCCACTACGCCGGGCAGGATGCCACGGTGAGCGCTGCCAGGCGAGGGCACGGGAGAGGGCAGGGCCGAGCGGCCGCGACCCGAAGCTGCTTGCGTGGGAGCCAGGAATTTCGGCACCGAGGGCTTAACGACTAATTCGGAGAAAAGCCGGGAGGCGCCGGAGCATACCTGTTGCCCGGAGATTGGGTGTCCTGCGGGCACAGGATGCAAGGGCCGGAGGGGGGCTCTGGAAATCGGAGCCTGGGGAGTGGGGGTGGAAGCCAGCAACATGCACACACAAACAAAGGGCTGCGCTGTCCGCGCATTCCGCCTGTAGCCCGAGTCTCCGGTCTCCGGGCGTGGGCCGGACCCAGAGCTGGGTTAGAAGGGAAGAGAGCAAGGATGCTGGGCGCCACGGGCGGAGGGGTCAGTCGCAGGGAGAGGGAGTCACGTTCTGTCTCGAAGGCTGGGAGGGGGAGCGCTGCTGTGTATGGACCGAGCGCGCGCCGGGCTCCACTCGCTGGCAGGAGCGGGGAGGGAGGAAGAGAGGGGACTCCTCTTGAAGATAGGGCTGAAACGGGAAAACTTGGGGAGCCCACTGCCTTGGGAACCCCTGCGCCTAGAGGACGGGGAAGGGACAGCATGCGCCGGAAAGGGCAAGCCGCGCTGGCACTCTGGGGGAAATGGGAACAGCATTAGCATACACTTAGCGAGGACGTGTCCTCGAATCCTGCCGGGGAGCTCATTGGCCGCAGGCCAGCGAGTCTCCAGCTATTCGGGTCTCCAGCTATTCGGCGCAGTGGACAGCTGTTTGCATTTCATGGCGCTAGGCCTCTTGCGGGGTCGCGTCCCTCCTTTCCTTGGGCCTCAATGCGGGGTCAGCGCGCTTCCAAACCCGGGTCCTGCAGCCTCTTTCTAGACCACTAGTCTTCAGAGCTAAGGCCCCTGGCGCCTCCCTACCGGGCTGTAGTGCCAGAGAGGAGGGAGGGCTTCCCTTGCGACCTGAATGTTGAGACGTTTCTTGGCGGCCAGGATAGCGTCGCCTCCCCATGTATCCCTTTTTGATCTTGTGCCCTGCAGCAGGACCTCCTCCGCAGTCCCCATTCACTGCCCTGGCGGCCCAGAGTGCGCCTCGGGTCACCATGGTTCCCATAACGAGGTCGCAGCGGAGCTCAAACGCTGCAGGGCGAAGACCCGCCCCACCCTCTGACACCAACCCGCCCAGGGGGCGAGGCCAGAGTCTGTGCTGATCACCCGGAGTGGTCACTCGCGGGTAGCCCAGAGGGCGGCCGACAGCGCAGGCGTGGGCTGGCGCTTGCGTAGATGGAGCAGGCACCGACGCTGGGGCTCCCGCAGTGTGATTTGGGGCCAGGGATACCGCGGTAGGGACTGCGATTGGTCCAGTATGTGTGGCGCCACCGGCCGCCGGCTCCGCCCCCGCCCCATCCCCCGCGCCCCTCCCCACATGCCGGGTCTCCGATAGCTCCTGGAACCTTAGGATGTGAATCTTGAATCTTGTTGCCGGGATCCCACCTTGCATAACCAAAATTAGCCACCCTAGAGCAGGGCGTGGTCAGAGTGCTTGGGGAAATACAGAACGCTACCCGGAACAATGGCGGAGAGGAGGAGGAATACAAAAGTTCCCCAGTTTGGACACTGGATGCCCCCCTCTTTGCAGTTATGGAGACACTAGCTGTGAGAGAGAAGGGACTTGTTAACAAGTTCCGCAAGAAAAGACTGAGAAGTCTTATAGCCCCACCTATCCCTTCTGTTCCCTACCAATACCTAAATCCTTGGGCAAAAGCTGTCCCCAGAGACACCCAGGGAAAGGGCCAGCCCAGGCAGGTCTTTCTAGGTGGTGCCCTTCTAATTAGGACACGGCAGCTGGGTGGTCTTGAGCTGTGGACACCTGGGAAAGGTCTGAGCACCCGCAAAGGGCAGCTGGCCCAGGAAGGTGGTCTCTGTTTCAATTTGGATACAGCCTTTTTGCTGGCAGGAGGATGCCTTTGGTGTGAGCCCTCTAGGAGTTGGGGGCTGGCTCCCTCACCTTTCTGTCTTGTCTCCTGCTTGCAGGACCCCTTTGTGGCGTTCCACATCAACAAGGGCCTGGTGAGGAAGTATATGAACTCTCTCCTGATTGGAGAACTGTCTCCAGAGCAGCCCAGCTTTGAGTCCACCAAGAACGTGAGACCCTGTTTGCTCTTGGGAGACTCCTGGTTGTTGGGAGTGGGGAGCGGGGAGAAGGAAAGCCCAGATGGGATCACAGGTGACCACAGTCAGTAGTTCTAGGGAGTCTCGAGGTCCCTGCTTCTCTTGCATAGTCATGGGGTCACAGGCCCAAGAGAGCAGGGCTTGGAAACCTATGGCTCTCCCGACACTGTCGCTACCATGCCTACCATCATCATTAACACGAGACCTATTTATTGAGCACTTACTATGTGCCAAGCATAAACTCATAAATTCCCACACATTTACAGATGAGAAAACTGAGGCTCAGAGAGGTTAAGCAACATGGCCAAGGATCACACAGCCAGTAAATGGCAAAGCAGGGACTTATGTCAGCTTAACTCTTAGGCACGATCCTCCTGTCATCCTCATTATTGTGGTGTCTCTGCCTAGGACTCTGGACTTCCCACAGCCACCTTAGTGGGAGTTCCTTGAGCCTGAGAGGACTGTTGTCTCCAGCAGTGTTGATTTGCCCCTGAGAAGAATAATAGGCCCCCTCTCCCTTCCCAGAAAGAGCTGACTGATGAGTTCCGGAAGCTGCGGGCCACAGTGGAGCAGATGGGGCTCATGAAGGCCAACCATGTGTTCTTCCTGCTGTACCTGCTGCACATCTTGCTGCTGGATGTCACTGCCTGGCTCACCCTTTGGGTCTTTGGGACATCCTTCGTGCCCTTCCTCCTCTGTGCGGTGCTGCTCAGTGCAGTGCAGGTGAGAGCCTTTGGCTTGTCAAGTGCACAGGCATGCTCAGCGCCCCTGGGGAAAGCTCTTTGACCCCTTCAGAAGGCCAAGGAGCCCTGCCCTCCGAGGGAGAGTTAGCACAGGAGGAGAATGTATGTTCCATTTCTGAGGCTTTTATCTGCTCATCAGCTACTTGCATCTTCATTTCTCTCACTGCCTCTCCACCTGCTGCTTCCAGGGTTCCCTTCCTCCTATGGAATTTGTTCTCTGAAACTTGAGGTTCAGGTTCTGTCACAGCCCAAGTGTGCCAAGAACAAAGATCCTGGTTTGACTTGGTTCCCTCCCCACCATTGACATTGCCTGACATGCTAATAATGGTTGGGCCCCAATTCTTGGCTGTCAGACCCACTTGGCAAGCCTTCTCCTCATCTGTGACCCTTTTTGGATTCTGGACGCCACTCCATAAGCCGTGAACTTCAGAGCTGGGGAAACTGAAGAACAGGGAAGGGATAGTGATTTACTGCAACTCACATGTGAATCAGTGGCAGAGCCAGGATTAGGACCCACGTTTCCTGACTGCTGACGCACATCGCGGGCTTTGGTGGATGAAGGAAGATGGAGGGGCTAAAGGAGGCGTTGAAGTCAGTGAGAGGGACGCTGGGCTGGTGGGCTGTCCTCAGTGCTGACTTTTCTTACCCAGGCCCAGGCTGGCTGGCTGCAGCATGACTTTGGGCACCTGTCAGTCTTCAGCACCTCCATGTGGAACCATCTGCTACATCATTTTGTCATTGGCCACCTGAAGGTCAGTGGGATAGAGAGGGGCTCTCTGAAACTCCAGGCAACAGAGGGCTGCTGGGGCAGAGGGGAGGGGAACTAGGTTTTCATACTCGTGTCCCCGCTTTTCTGCAGGGGGCCCCTGCCAGTTGGTGGAACCACCTGCACTTCCAGCACCATGCCAAGCCCAACTGCTTTCGCAAAGACCCAGACATCAACATGCATCCCCTCCTCTTTGCCTTGGGGAAGATCCTGTCTGTGGAGGTGAGCAGAGGTATCAGTGGAAAGGTCTTGGGGAATGGAAAACAGCCAGCACGGAGGGCTTTGGGGGAAATGCCCACAATGTTGTCAGTGTGGGTGAGACATCAAGGGCGGGGCTGGCTGGGGCTTTGCCATTTGGAAGTTCTGGGAATCAACAGGCAGTAGACTGGGGCTGCCCAGGACAGCATCACCATCCTCCCTAGTGAGTTCAGTCAGCGCATAGTTATTGCACAGAAAGTACCATGTGCTGCAGAGGATCCAGAGGATGACCAGGAGATCACTGTGAGCTCTGCTCATCCGAGGGGGTGATGAGGGCACCTCCTGGGGCTGCTTTTGACCCTCCTGCCCCAGGGAGTCACCCCCTGCACTTGGTATTGCTCTCAACACTTGGATCTCCTACCTGTCAGTCATCCCCGTCCCCTGGACTGATATCCAGAACACAGATAGGACCGTCTTACTCTTCTTTGACACCCAGTGCCTGGAACATTCACTCACCGAGTGCTTCCCACCCTTCTGATCCCAGCCCGACTTCCGTGGTGGTCAGCATTGGGTTTGAGCAGAAATCATAACATAGTGCTGAAGGAAGAATGTCTCCGGGTAGAGATCTGGGGAGCTTTTAGTAAGCATCAGGCAATGGAAGGCTCTGAAATGCCAGCAAAGTTCTTTGAAAAGTTCATTTAAAATTTACCCCGAGTCCCAAGGCTCCAGGCTCCAGTTAGAGTTCTGCCAGGTCCTCTTCCCCAACTCAGTGACATTTCAGCTTGCCAGGAATTAAACTATTGTTAAACGCATTTCAATTCTAGGCATGAGTTCAAGGTAGCCTGGCTCTGTTCTCCCCCCTGGCTATGAGAACACTGTGGAAGGCCTTGGCAGCACTGGCTGTCCTGACAGGAGCAGCTCATAGTTTGAGGTTCATACCCCACCTGTCCATAATGTTCCAGTTTTCCTACCTCCTGAACATGGGCTTCTTGGGTTTGTTACATGTCTAACTCCAACCCTGTGTGAACCAGCCCTGACCCCCAACCTGGCTCGGTTGGCTGCTTCAAGGGCAGTGTGGTTATTTACTGGGCAGTAGTACTTCCATTGTCACTACAGGGGGTCAAAAAAACAGGTGGGGAGGCTAAGGGGCAGGGAACCATCTCACACCACTACCTTTATTGCTTCTTGGTACTCGGGTATTCCATCTGCAGACATGAAAGATGGAGGATGATCTGGGACCCAAAATAGCCTTTCCTTTTGTTCTTTCTTTTTTCTGCCCGCTAGTTATGAGGCTGGGGATAGGCTGCCTGTTAGTGAATACCTGGGCTGTCAGCTGTTGGGGGCTTGCTTCAGTCCCTCAGGGTACAGCTTAACTGGATCTTGATGCCCGTGCTGACCCTGTGACATCTACCTCTGTGCCTCCCATCTCTCCTGGAGGACAACGAGGTGCAGGGGACACTTTGCTCTAAATGGAACCCTTCTGACTGAGGGTCTAAACAAGATGGGGCAAAGTTATTAGGATCATAATGGCATTTGGTTGCCATTCAAGGAGGCAGCAATGGACGGGGCTCCTTTTCATAACAGTTCCAAGATAGGAGGCCAGGGTTCTGCCCTACCCACCCCACCAAACAAGAAGGGTGCTTCTCTTTCGGTTTCCCCCTCAGTTAATGTGGATCAGGATGGGGTGACTGTCACCACCACATCTAGCTCACCAGCAGGCCTTGTTCACACTGCCTCTGAAGCACATCCCAAACCCACTGACTTCGTGAGCCCTACGGCTGTGCCTCCCCCCGGCCTGGTCTGGCTCTGGTCTGCATTAACTCCAGCCTCCCCCCTGCAGCTATACCTGCCCCCTACAATTCTCTTCACCTCTAGCCAGAGTGAGCAATTTAAAGCGCAAAGCAGATCATGCCACATCTGTTGAAAACCTTCCAGCGACTTATTGCCACTGAAATAAAACCCAAACTCCTTACCATGGTCTTACCAAGGCCTTCTAGGGCCCTGTGTGATCTGGCCCCTCCCTGCATTTCTGGTCTTCTCACTCTCCCATTGCTTCCTGTCCCTTGAGTGTCCGGGAGCCTCTGCGCTGGCCATTCCTCTGCTTTGAATGTTCCTCCACTGCCTGTCTGCACTGCTGGCCCCTCTCATCAGTCAAGTCTCACTTCAGATGGCAGCACCTGCGGGAGGCCGTGTCTGACCCTTGCTGCCTCCCTCTCTCTGTCCTGTTTTCCTCTTTTTAATCTGTGAACCACCTTGAGCTCCGTTGACAAATTTATCACCGGTTTCCTCTCCTCGGGCTGTAGGCTATGAGGGTAGGAACTGTGTATTATTCACCTCTCTTATCTTCAGCAGCTAGAACAGTGCCAGGTGCACAGTAGGCGCTCAAGTACTTGTTGAATGACTCTGTTAATGTGGAAAGAACACTTCATCTAGCTAAAGCGATTTGCACAGAGTAGGCCCTCAGTAAACAACTTGTGAACACAGAGGGCGGACGCATGGAGGGATGAGCTGGCATTTGCTCTGGAGTCCAGTGCTCCTCTGGTGCCCTCATGGTTGTCTGGTCGCCTGAACTAGTTGGGACAAGAGAAATAGAAGGAGCCGGGGACTGACAGACAGCAGAGCTTTGCTGTCATGTTTCTGTGAGCCCGTGCTAGGGGTTCTGGGTTGACTGGTTGTCTGTCCTGGCAGTCCCAGCCTGTCTCTTCAGCAGCTGGGCTTACAAAATGACCACCACCTGCTGGGGAAAACTTTGCCAGAACTTCCAGATTGCCAGGTTGTTCTTGGTATCCTTTCTACAAATATTTGCCAGACTTTGCTTAGCTTTCAAGAGATTTTGTAAAGCTCATGAGACCCAAATATTTTGATGGGGAGGATTAGGAGCTGGATATAGCAGGAATACTTAACCTGTATAGGGGTAGATTCTGGTTGTCCATGGAGAGTCTGGTGTCAAAAACGTACCAGATGGGAGAAAGGAAGGGGAGACGACAGTGGAGCCTGGAAACCTCATTACAAAGGTGTCTCTGGGTGAACACAAGGAGTCCTCAGGACCTGTAGACTGCACTGTGCACGTCCCTCACAGAGGCATGGCCGTCGAGCTGCAGGCCGTGGCGTGGCACACTTGCAGGGCACGGCCCGGCGCTTCATGCTCCATGTGCTGGAGGTAAGGCTGGGCCCGCTGGAGCCTTCCGGTAGCACCAACAAGCTGACAGCTCTGCGGCAGGCCCACACTTCCAAGCAGGGAGAAACTAAGGTCACAGGGGAAGGGAAACAGGTGACTGGTCTATAGATGCTGATTTGTTTGCTTTTCTTTACAGCTTGGTAAACAGAAGAAGAAGTACATGCCGTACAACCACCAGCACAAATACTTCTTTCTGAGTGAGTGTCCTCGTCCAACACGGGGAGCTGCCTTGGGAGGGGGTGCTGACGGGTACGAGGAGGAAATGGCTCTCCAAGGGACAGTGGTATGTTAGGGGAGGAGGCTGGAAGAAGCACCCCAACCCCGGTGACTCCCTGCATGGGAGCAGTTTGCCCTCTCAGCTGAGCAAAGGCAACAGTTAGGCTAACGTTTGGTCATTTGGTTGGGAGGCGAACCTCATCTTAAACCTTGTGAAACAGAGACCTGGGCCACGGTGACCTAGCTGAGTCTAGTCCAACTCCCAGGGGAGCAAAGGTACAGATAGCTCTGAGGGGCGGCAGTGGAAGAGCTATTAGAACTGAGAAGAAGACATTTCTGTGGTTGTCTGAAGCACTTTCTGAAGCTGCTATAAATTCCCTGCTTTACGAGTCTGCTCCATAATGCTCAAAATTTGAGCTTTAAAACTCTTTTAAAATTTCAATTTTTAAAAGGAAGGGAAGGAAGGATTTCACTGATCCCATTTTAGTTTGAAGGAATTCGTCCTAACTGTCTATTACCAACTATCCCTACGAGAGAAAGGTGGATGGGGTGGAAGGGTGGAGAAGAGACCTCTGGAGGAAAGAATTTTAGAATCCATGGCACCTGAAGATAGAGGAGCCATGGGTGGGCCCGGTAGAGCAAGGGGTCACAGGCAGCATCAGGCACTGCAGGGAAGAGACACAGAACAGGAAATGGGGCAGCATGTGGGATGACACCCACCTCTTCAACTCCCAGTTGTTTTTCAAAAGAAGCCCTCTGCTCCTTCTCACAGCTGACCTCCAGGGCTCCAGGTTGAGGTGGCACAGGCCCATCTCCCTGGTCCACGGAAGTGAGCTGCTCCTCCTGGGCAGGATCAGCACGGCCCTCCTCCCACACACACGCTGCCTTGCTTCTGCCGCCTCAGCCACGTGGTAGAGCAGCCCGGACACAGGGCCAGTGACTGCAGGGACAGGCCTAGTGCCAGTAGGAAGGCCCCGGGCAAGGTAACGCAGGGAGCTTTTTAAGGACACAGGAGCAGAGCAAGTCCCACAGGTGGAGCTGCTTGTCCTGCTGGAAGCTGGGAGAGTGCCACTCCCACCCCTCACCCCCAGGGCACTGTCTTGGGAAGTTTCTCCTTGTCCAGACTTGCATTTGTGCCGCCTTCAGTGCCTGCTGGCTCCAGTGGATTGAGGAGTGCTCAGGCAGCTGGAGAGGTGACAGGGGATGGCGGACAAGGCAGCCCATGCTGGAGGCTGTCTCTCCAGCACCAATAAGCCCTTTCCTGACCCTCATGTGGCTCATGCCCCTCCCTGTCTCTGTTTCTTCCCCAGTTGGGCCCCCAGCCTTGGTGCCTCTCTACTTCCAGTGGTATGTTTTCTATTTTGTTATCCAGCGGAAGAAGTGGGTGGTGAGTATCCATGGCCAAAGGTCCCACATCTTGTCTCCAGTACCCAGACAGGTTTTCCCGGGGAAGCTGAGACTGATTTCAGGCCTAATGTAGAGCAAAATAATAGAACCAGGTATAGATTCTCCTTATCTCTAAGTGGGATGCAGTGATTTGGCTTACAGCCAGCATCTCCTGAGGTTCTGTGCTGGGCATGATGCCAGGGCCAGCCTGGGGATGGGGAAGGTGAGGGGGAAACAGTACCTATTCTCAAGAAAATTCTGATGAAGCAGAATGGGGTTGTTAGCAGAAAAGAGATACAGGCAAAAGGTTCTAGGGATTCCAAAAGGGGCTTGACTGCACCTGGCCTTGTGAAGTCACTTTTCTAGCTGGCCTTAGGATAGGCACTTGACAAGCAGAGGTGGGCCAGGGGGAGGATGGACTCTTGAGCAGAGAAGCTGAGAAGTGAGGCGTGAGTTTGGCCACTGGACATATCATAGAAGACTCAGATGTCGGGGGAAGAGTATGATGCTTGGTTCAGTGTGCAGAACAGTGACTGGAGTTTTGATCGGGGCACTAGCATGGACTGAGGCCTGGTCCCGGAAGAGTCATTTGGTTCAGATGGGTTGGGAGGAGCTGAAGGCAGGGAGACCCTGTAGGCCTTGCTATCTGTGAAGGTGACAGACAAGGAGGGCTGGGAGGTGCCACTAGGAATGGAAGGAAGGAGCAGTGGCACTAGATACTGTAGGGTTGGGCCCCTGAGAGGAGAAGCTGAAAAGGAGCGACTACCAGGAGAATGGCTGCAGCATGCAAAGAGATGGGTGAAGTGAGAGGAAGAGGAAGAGCTGCACTGTGGCTAAAACGCCCTCTGCCTTGCTCACGGCAGGACCTGGCCTGGATGATCACCTTCTACGTCCGCATCTTCCTCACTTATGTGCCGCTGCTGGGACTGAAAGGCTTCCTGGGCCTCTTCTTCATGGTCAGGTAGTATAGGGACCAGGGATTGGTGAAGGAAGGCAAGATGCTGGGGGGTGACCAGTCTGACCTGGGGGCTGTGCCGGGACTTTGGGTAGCAGGGGTGTTTCAGGAGTTGGCTCAGGAAGGGTAGATAAGCTGGAAGGGAAGTGAAAACTCTGGGCTCTGCTATACTGTTTTTGTCTGTGTGCAACAGGTTCCTGGAAAGCAACTGGTTTGTGTGGGTGACACAGATGAACCACATCCCCATGCACATTGATCACGACCGGAACAAGGACTGGGTCTCCACCCAGGTAAGGGATGGTCACTCACAACACCTATGCATAACACAACTAATGAAAAGGGTGGGTGGGTAAGAGTAATTGCAAAAAAAATAAATAAATAAATAAAGCCCCGCCCCCCAGCAGCATTTCCTCCTTAGCTGAGGCTTCTCTCCTGCCACTCTGTGAGGTGAGTGAGCAGGACAGTCCCTGCCCTGTTGTCAGCCAGCCTTACCTGGAGTAGGCTGGGCAAAAGCTGGGTCTTTTCCTCCAGCTCCAGGCAACATGCAACGTCCACAAGTCTGCCTTCAATGACTGGTTCAGCGGACACCTCAACTTCCAGATTGAGCACCAGTGAGTAGGGGGAGCTGGGGAGCGTGTAGGGTGGGCAGCAGGTGGGAGCAGAGGAGCAGGAGCCACTGACTCTCCTGTTCTCCCTGAAGTCTTTTCCCCACGATGCCCCGACACAATTACCACAAAGTGGCTCCCTTGGTGCAGTCCCTGTGTGCCAAGCATGGCATAGTGTACCAGTCCAAGCCCCTGCTCTCAGCCTTCGCCGACATTGTCCAGTGAGTATCTGACTGAGCCCAGGACTGTGGCTGGTAGGGAGGGAAGAGGGCAGGACAATGGGAATGGTGGTGATGCATGGGGTGGGAGGGACAGGGTTTTCCCAGTCGTTAGCAGTGGAGGTCACCAAGGCAGAGGCAGGGTGCTCTATCGGTCTTGTGGCCAGGTCAGGCCTGTGCCCTCGCTGGGCTTCCCCTTGGTGCCACGGCCCAAGCCAGCTTCTCAGAAGCAAAGGGGAGGAAGGGAAGCCACCACATGGAAGAGGGCCTTAAGTCACGGGGCTCGGCCTCCGTCTGTCTGTAAGAACTGCACTGCTCCATGTCTGGTGGGCCCAGCTCTGCCTGTCTCCCTCACTGTCTGCTCCATCTTGTCCCTGCAGCTCACTGAAGGAGTCGGGGCAGCTCTGGCTGGATGCCTATCTTCACCAATAACAACAGCGCCCCCTGCCCCACGTGGAAGAGGAAGAGGAGGACTCTGGAGCCAAACCAGAGTGGAGCTTGAGGGACAATGCCACTATAATTCTAGTATTCAGAGGAGGGATGAGCTTGGGGACATAAAGGCTCTGGCTCCAGCCTCTCCTTTTTATCCTCTAGGCACAGATCTAAAGAGGTGTGAGGGGGACACACAAGTCCCCCAGAAAGAAGGAGCTGTTGGGGCAGGGATGTGAGACAGTTTTATTGTTTCCTTTTTCTGGTTTGGCAGATGCAGGTGGCTGGTGAGCAAAGGGAACTGGGAGGGCATGAGAAGAGGGGGACTACTGAGCCCAGAGGCAGCACTAAAACTAGCACTAAACTAGCACTAAAACTCCACTCATATAAAGGGTGAGCTCATCTCACTGGTCCACTTCTCCACCCTCACTTGAAAACCTCAGATGGATGGAGCAACTGAACCTTTTGAGCAAGATTTAGAAAGGATGCAATAACACTTAGAATTCTGCGTTGGCTGGGCATGGTGGCTCACGCCTGTAATCCTAGCACTCTGGAAGGCTGAGGCGAGAGGATTGCTTGAAGTCAGGAGTTCAAGACCAGCCTAAGCGAGAGCAAGACCCCATCTCTACCCAAAATAGAAAAATTAGCCAGGTGTAGTGGCGTGCACCTGTAGTCCCAGCTACTTGGGAGGCTGAGGCAGGAGGATCGCTTGAGCCCAGGAGTCTGAGGTTGCAGTGAGCTATGATGCCACTACAGTGTACCTGGGGTGACAGCGAGATTTTGTCTCAAAAAAAAAAAAAAAAAACCTCAAAAAACAAACCACTTGAAATTCTGGGGCCTGGTATAACAGTGCCAGGGAGCTCAGCTCACTGCCCAGGGCCAGTTGTGACCTAGGTTTGCCTCAGGCTGATGGGAGAAGCCATTTTCCAGTTTCAGGAGCAGGCAGGGCAAAGGTCCTAAAGGATCCTGGTGCCACTGATTTTGGTCTGTTCCATCCTGGGTCTGGAGGGAACACTAGGTCCTAGCTCTTGCCAGAACGGATGGTACAGAGAGTTGCTGGCTTCACCTCCTCTTTCACCTCTTCAGCCACCTCCTAAGGAACAGAAGAGAACTGAGTCTACTTCTCGCTCCACAGCAATTGAGCAGATGTGGCAACTGTCCTCCCTAGAAACAAAAGGGGCACCCAGTGGTTCCCGTTTGCTTCCCAACCTGCAATTCCAAGTTTAATAAAACAGCAAGTAGTGAACACAAGTGATCAAATTGGGAGATACTAATTACCAGTCACAAGAAAAGACACAAGTTTCAGTCGTAAGGAGTGTAAGGGCTATAAGCAGAAACTTTCTATAAAGTAAATTACGTTACAGCATTATTTTTGAGCACGAGCAG
This sequence comes from Eulemur rufifrons, assembly GCF_041146395.1. NCBI lineage: Eukaryota > Metazoa > Chordata > Mammalia > Primates > Lemuridae > Eulemur > Eulemur rufifrons. The sequence goes on along the minus strand of NC_090988.1, from coordinate 95,506,508 downwards.
TGGGTTCAATATAATCAGTTTATAGTTCTAAATCAGAAATAGGAAGATTAGGTAGTAGGTTATCAGAACTTATTAACATTAGTGTCACTAAAGTTGGTATTCAACCCCTCCACTGCTAAATTTGACTGGCTTTCCAAAAAATAAATTTTAAAAATTTTTAAAAAAGAAATAGGAAAATTAAAAATACAGTAACGTTTGTGATCGTCATTGCTGTAGCTAGGTGCCTTACTCTGTCCACTCTTGTTCAGGTGTCTTATTCTTCTGGAGACCAGATAGGAATTTAGGATGACTTCTTACAAAGCACATCCATGTGATACTAAAATACAATTTTTTAATCTTCTGGATTTTAAAAGATGAAAACATTTTAAGCCGTCTCTGCAGAGAGGGAACACAGGAGTATGCCCAGGAGTCTTGCCCTCACTCCCAGGGCTGCCTCCCTCCTTGGCCTTTCAGTCCAGGTGAGGGGGATTATTTTTTTGCCTGTTCAACAGCATCTACTCTTGGCACATTGACCATTTTCGACACTGGGAGAAGAGAACCTCACACTAGAAGGAAACAGCAGAGCCCACGTGCAGTTTGGGGAGGGAACAGCAGACCGTGAAGGAGATGAAGGTCCTAAGGCACCTTGGGATAAGGTTAGAGGCACCACCTGCAGAGAGGCTGTCAGGATTACTTAGAAGTTTGGCAAAACCAAGACAGGCTTGGAGGGGAATACAGTTAGGGAACAGGTTGCAGGAGAGTTCAGATCTTTTCCATTTGGGCAGATTTTGCCTGGCTGGAAAATCTGGTTTAAAATAGCCTGGGTCAAAAAATTAGAAGCAGAATTGAAGAGTTCTACTTTCTTGGCTTCTCCCTCCAAAAGAAGTGCTATTTCTTCCCCATTCCTCTATTCCCTGACACCTAAGGTTTGGGGGTGGTGTCACCAGCCTGTCAAGCCAACTGGCTTTGGGTCCAGACTACCCAATCTAAGCAAACACCAGTGAGATTCTACTGAGCCAAGACTAGGTCCTCAAAGCACCTGCACCACTGTGGCCTTCTCTCTTCAGCCTATAGCAATATGGTCTCATGGCCACAAAGTGACAAAAGGCTCAGAGTGTTACAGAGGTAAAAATGAATGATCTCAAATCTACTGACAGATGAGAAAATGGGCCTAGAGAGGAAAAGTTACCTTGGTCACAGATCATGGTCACAGAATTAACATTTGAACTCGCATTTGTACAGCTCCAACTTCTATGTTTATCTTTATTACTTTCATCTTTCTACTACCTGGCCAGAGGCACCTCCTTTAATCAGGCCTGGTATCAGTATCCTCTTTGTGTGTACCAATTTTGTTACATCCCGTTGAAGTAAAGCAGGAAAATAAAAGTTAATTTTGACCAAATGAAGGTTGTTCATTTGTAGCCCCTGATGCTCATCTATATGTGTACATAGGATTCCCTGGTGCCCTGACTACAAGTTACTGTTCACCTCTGTGTGCTGTAACTGCTTTCTGAACATGAATTACTGCAGACCCCTATAAGTCCCTTGGGCAGAGGAAGGAAGGCACATAAGGACCCTCTAGAAAACATAAAGGGTGGCAACGAAGAGCAAGTCCTTCCCACGACACCTATGTGTTCAGATGCAAGGTTGCCCAGGTAGACTTGCCAGGTTTCAATGCCCTCATCCTTTTGTCCTTCAGTTTTCCATTTTGAATTATTTTCCTTTTACTTTTCAACTCATTTCTAGGAAATTGCCAAATGGTTAGTCCGTAAGAGTCCTATCTGCCTAAATCTTTCTCTGCAAGCAGTGCCTCAGAGCTGAACTACAGAGCAATTCCTCTTAGCCTTCCATCCTACCAGAACAGCTCTCCTGAGCAAAAACACATTTGGAGGCATAATTGACTTTCCCTGCAGTGTGCCCATACATAGATTAACAAACTCTAGAAAAGATCAAGCAACTCAGCTTCGAAAAACAAACCACTACATGCTTGACTACCACGGGGTACAAGCCCTTAATTACAGTTAGGGGCACTGAGGTGGTAACGCTTAAGAAATCTTACCATCACCAAAGCCCTATTGCCATTACCGCAGGTTTAGAATCAAACTACCTGAATCAGAAAATGCAGCTCAAATAAGTTGTATGGCTTGGTTCAATCTGGGGAAATGTTTCACTTGTCATCACCTGTGAGGAGTAGAGCAGTGAACAAAGCTAAGCTCCCTGCCTTCAGGATAGAACTTTTTGTGTCTATCAGTGATTTTCAAAAGGGTGCCTAATGATGAGGCCATTGCAGGGGAGACAATATTCCATCCCTGCCACCAGAGGCACTCTTATACCCTGAGATTTCACTTTAACAATAGTTAGCTCAGGCCAGGCATGGTGGCTCATGTCTGTAACCCTAGCACTCCGGGCAGCCGAGGCAGGAGGATTGCTTGAGCTCAGGAGTTTGAGACCAGCCTGAGCAAGACTGAGACCCTCCATCTCTACTAAAAATAGAAAAAATTAGCTGGGTATGGTGGCACTTGCCCATAGTCCCAGCTACTTGGGAAGCTGAGACAGGAGGATTGCTTGAGCCCAGGAGTTTGAGGTTGCTGTGAGCTAGGCTAATGCCATGGCACTCTAGCCCAGGCAACAGATTGAGACTGTCTTTAAAAAAAAAAAAAAAAATAGTTTAGCTCCATCAAAAGATTAAAAGATTTGAAAACCACTGGTCTTCAGTCCTCTACATGTTTAATCTGTCAAGACATTGTCAACTTAAATATCGGAAAGTTACTTAAGTGTCCCTGTTAACTTGAAATGGCAGTGATAGAAATGCTAAAAATTCAGAAACCCAAATGGGCCAGCTCCCCACCAAGCTTTACCAGGATTAGAAAACTTTCAAAGTTCAAAAACATTCCAACTTTATGAGAAACGGCAACCTGAATTTGATGTCACAAAAGGAGCAAGAAAGTGGTTTCTAAAGGGCAGCTTTCATATTTACAAACTGGCAATGTAAATGCTTGGATGTTATGAGGTAGTTGATCTAAACTGTGAGGCTTTCTCCTTACCTCACACACAGAGAGTAGGTGGGAGGCTTGAAATCCATTCAATTTATTAAAATTCCCTTCCCAGACAGACAAAATAAATGAGGCATCCTCCTCCAAATGGCTGAAGTACCACCACAGCAGCCGAGGCCATTTTATGTGGCATGGCGCCACCTTGTGGCCACTGCCAAACCACCTACTGTTAATAGGGCGCCATTCCAGCAGAGTTTTTTTGTGTGAGACGGGGTCTCCCTCTGTTGCCCAGGCTGGAGTAGTGGCTCAATCCTAGTTCACTACAGCCTCAAATTCCTGGGCTCAAGTGATCCTCCTGCCTCAGCCTCCTGAGTAGTGAGGACTACAGGTGTGCACTACCATTCCTGGCTGATTTTTATTTTTTTTGTAGAGATTGCATCTAGCTATTTTTCCCAGGTTTGTCTCAAACTCCTGGCCTCAAGCAATCCTCTTGCCTTGGCCTCCCATAGTGCTGGGATTACAGACGTGAGCCACAGCACCCAGCCTCCAGCATGTTATTTAATTAAAAAGGAGAACATTATATTCTATCTGGAGCCTGGGGGTATTAATATTTCCAAATGTTCTCAAAGAACATGACACTTTGGTTACTTTTATAATTTTATTGACTTTTTTCTCTTCATAACTTCAAAATAAAAACAGCACACGAAAACCAGTGTATTATTCCAAAGTCTCAACACAGTTAATTACTTCAAAAAGGCCAGAACATCATCTTACTCCACTGAATAACCACTGTAAAGACTCACTACATAGCAAGTTCAAGTTTCTGCCCACACCAAGACACAGCCAATAATCAAACCCTTGCTGCCACCCCCAGGGGCTCTGGCTCTCTGCCTGTCTTCTCTCTCAGCAGCTCTTCCGGTGCCAAGACGGTCTTCCTGACGGGTCTCTTTCAAGGCAGGTCAAGGCTGAGCTGGAGAGAGAAGCTCCGTCTGAGTCCACAATCACCTCCCACTGGCCACCGGTTAGCCAGCCAGGAAATCATTTCCACACAGTCTTTTGTCTCCACTGTTTGTTTCCCTCTCCCTTCTCTAAGACTTATTGCTATCAATTACACGTAACAGTGGATTCAGTGTCCAATAAACTACCGGAGAAGTGGTTTGAGTTTGAGCCTGACATACTTTCCTGAGCTAAAAAAAGAAAACAAATTACCTCGATGGCCTTCCTGCCATTAAGATCAAGTAAAAAAGGGAAAAGCACTATTGAGAAGGGCAGCATTAGAAAAGCAATAGATTCTCCTCCCCGCCTCCATGGAGGCTGCTCTAGCTCTAGCTCTTCAGGGTACAAGACAGTACAACGAGGAGGTACAATGGGGAGAAACGTTTATTTTCCCCTTTTGAACTTTGCTGCTGTCCCCGTCTTTGCCTTCTTCTTAGCGGATCCCTTGGGTTCTGGCTCCTTGCGCTTAGCCGAAGACAGCGAGCCAGTCACCTTGAAGAAATCATCCAAGCGCCCCTGAGTGCTGCCTTGGCGGCTCTTGCTCAGCCGCTTGACCCCACTGCGGATTCGCTCCTCAGAGAACTGCTTTTCACCACACATGAACTTGACCAGCTCTTCTTCATTCGGCTCGCTCCACTTCAGCTCCACAGACTCTGGGTCCAGCACTTCGGGTTCCAGGAAGAGCCGCTGGGCTTCCTTGTGGAGCCAATTTTCCGGCACAGGGTACTTGTTGGGGTCGAGCCGCCTCACGATCTCCTCGATGCTCTTGTGCTTCTGGATGAGGTCCACAGCCCGCTTGGGCCCGATGCCCCGGATACTCTCACAGTAGTCACTACCCAGCAGGATGCAGAGATCCACAAACTGCTCCTGGTTCAGGCCCAGCTGCTGCAGAATCCGGCTCAGGTGGAATTCCTGGATGGGCAGCTTCTTGGCCTCACTGGCAGTCAGGTGTCGCATGAGCACAGGGCTGCCGAAGGTGAGGCAGTCCATGTCCTCAGTGGCTGCAGCGTAGACTTTGCCAGCCTTCACCAGGGCAGCACAGCTGGCCTCTGCCTCACTGGGCGCGTCGAGGTACGGGATGCCCATGAGGCTCAGCAGATGTTTGCACTCATCGTTGTGCTGCTTGGTGACCTTCACCAGACGCTTGGTGAATTTTTCCACCTCCTCCTCGGCCCCAGCAGCCTGAGCCTGCTGCAGCTGCTTCTCTGCCTCAGCCCGCCGCTCACTGCGTTTGGCCAGCTCGCCTGACTTGAGCTGCGGTGGTTTGCCATCAAAGACATACACGGGCTTGATGCCGTTCTCCATCATGCGGATGGTGCGATAGAACATGCCCATCAGGTGGCTGGTGGTCTCACCCTCCTCGTTCTGCAGCACATCCCCGCTCTGGCGAACAGCTATCAGGAACTGATAAATGCTCATGGAGGCATCAATAGCCACCTTGCGGCCAAAGTAGCTCTTGATGTCATTCTCCCGGATGGCACTGGGGGCCACATCAGCAATTAGTTTGGCCAGGCCTTGAATCCCCATGGCGATATAGAGGAGGGATGGCTAAAAGAGAAAGGCGAGTAGTAAAAGGACGAATTTTAAGGATGCAAAAGGAACAAGGGTTATAATTGGTACTACCTCACCAAATTCACACATTCACCTAATCAAATTTAGCACAACAAAAAAAAAAAAAAAACAAGAAGCAAAGTCAGCACTGCAGGAGATGAAACGATGAACAAGAGAAGGTCCCACTGTCAGAAAACTTACAGTCTAGCAGGAGAATTTGCTCATTTAATACTAAGGCTTACTGAGTACCAGGAACTGACCTGGGTGCTGAGGGGAATAAACACTGTTGACAGTCTAAGGCAACAGCATTATCTATTATACAAACAGGACTACAACGTAATGTCTGCATCAAGGACCATGGAAAGCCAGAGGAAGTGCTTGGCAGCTTGAGGAGCCCAGAAATCATGACAGAACTGAGCCTTGAAAGACAGGCAAATATTAATGCCAGTTACACAAATATAAGTGGTTTGTTCTGAGTCTCTGGAGAACTCTGACTGATACAGTAGCCTTGGAGACTAATATAGCAAACATAGGCAAATGGGGAGTAATGTGGCTTTCTCACATGCTGCTCTAACCTCTCTTCAGCATCCCCTCAGCACATAACAGTTTCTACTTTTACCATGCTGTTGCCAGGAGTTTTAAGTCTTTCCCCTTGTATCTCTCCACATTTCACTAAGTCTGAAAAGTGAACACCATGGCTCCTACCCTACCCCGGGTCCTGATTTAGGAGCCTGGCATGCTGTAGTCACTCAGCCCAGTACTGCACTTCTGTGGTTCAGGCCTCTCATCAACTCCTTTCTAGGGCAGTGTTTCCCAAACTACCTTATAACTTTTGCCACTTTCAACTAAAATCTGTACTTTCGTTCACTTAATATTTTCTTTAAATGGAGACAATTTTTTTAAAAATCTAAGTTGAAAAGAGAACTCATCTTAAGCAATAATATCTGTTACATCAGTTACGTTTTAATATTTGTTAAATGTGTACCTACTAAAAAGGATATTTTTGGGGTGCAACTTAAAGTCATCTTGTACCCACTGGCCATAGGTGCCCAACAATCTAAGAAATTTTCTACCACGCCTTTTAATTGTTCCTACTCTTCCTTCACATGGTTCTTTCTAAAGCATTAATGACTCTGCCCTCCTCCTGCCATCCACTCACCCCCTCCTTCAAGATCCATCTCATTTTAGTTCTCCTGTGAATGGCAATGGCAAAAGCTCTGGCCTTGCGTCTAGGGGCCAGCATTTACCATCTGTGTGACATTCCTAAGTTACTTAGGTTTGGTTTTCTATAAAAGGACAACCACGCCTGTCTTGCAGGATGACTGCCAGGGTTAACTGAGACAATAGCTGTAAGTTTCTACTGTCCCGACATAACACCAGGTACTTTGTAAATGTTCCCCATCCAAAACCCATTCAATCCGTTCCTTCCTGCCGCAAACCGGCAGCTTTGCTAGAATGTGTACTGAAATGACCATTCATAGTGAGCCGTTTATCTCCTCGCGGCATCTACCAGAAGCAGGCAGGAAAGGGGCCTAAACAAGAAAAGTTTCAAAAATGTTTCTCGTCCACAGTCTTAGTAAAAATACACCCCGAACTCATAAGGTCTAAGTTATTAACGTCTTTTCTACAAGTGAAGAAAGAGGCTCGGAAGGTACGCGTCTAGCCCAAGTCTCACAGCCGGAAAGTGGCAGGACCGCCAGACTGCGAATCTCGTGCACGCCAGATTCCGGCTCCCCACGGCACCCAGCGCAGAGCGGACCGCGTTGCTCTACGAGGCGCTTCCCACGGGGCCTCACCTGGCCTTTGGGGCACAACGCTTTGGCAGCTAGAGCTTGGTCCGGTGTTGTCCAGGACACTCCTAAAGTCTGCTCCCCTTCTCCGCTTGGCCGCGGGTCGGCTCCTGCTCCGGCGCCTTCCAAAGCCCGCGCTCCCGTCACGTGACCCGCCCGCCGCGCACAGCCTCCCGGGGAGTGTAGTGCAGGCCCCGCCCCCTCAGACGCTGCTCTCACGGCAAACAGTCCCTCCAGGGAGAATGGATTCTCTCAGCGGCCCTGCCATACCCTTCTACATCGCTTGCCCCCACTCCACCCACAACAGGGCTCCGTAAGCCCCAGCTCCCGCTACACCCGAAATCACAGGACTACAGGTCCCACAATGCCTCTCGCGCGGGGGCACTTCCTCTTCCGGCTGCGCTAGGCTTTTGCTCCTGCCGACGTGTTCTTCCGGTGGCGGAGTGGCGGCTTACCCTGTGCGGGGCGAAATGGTGAGACCGTTGAGGGGAGTTTTGGACAGGGTTGTGAGGACCACCTGGGGCCTGACCCACACCGCGGTTCTCTTGCGGAGACCTCAAGACGTCAGAGATCCAGAGGGCTGGGCGCTCCTGGAACCTCTGGCTTGGGCGGAGGGATGGGGAAAGGAAACCCCTTGCCGTGAAGTCCTTAGGCTGAGGTTTTGATCGGACCTGGCTCAGAGCTCGCGATTTATAAAGATGAGGGGCGTGGGGTGTATTTTGAATACCTTCAATCTTGTATCTCTGTTACCTGTGGTCTGCTGTCTCTATTTGGAAAGTTCTTCCCCCTGCTGAACTCGTACTCATCCTGTAAGGCCCTGGGTAAATGTTATTTCTTGGTGAAGCACTTCTAGCTCTCTCAGGCACTTGGCCAGTCCCTCCTGGGAGCGCCCACAACCTCTGTACAGACCTCTGGCCACGTTTCATGGACTTCTTTGTTTTCTGCCACGCCTCCTAGTGACCACCGTCTGACGTGCATCTAGCTCTGGGATGATGTCTATTCATCTTTGTATTCCCAGTGCCACACACAGGGCCTGTAATTGGAGGCTCAATAAATGGCAGTGATTGTCTTTATCATTTTAGGGGGAGGGGAACATAATTGTTTACTGAATTGAATTCCCGTGTCTCTTAGAACAATGGGGTCATTTTACTTCTCTAGTGTTGTTATGTTCTGGATTTTAGAAGCATTGGCTGATGGGTGACAATGAAGTTAACATTCATACAGAGCTTTACGTTTACAGCTCTGTTTCACAGGCATTATCTCATAATCTTCCCTACAACCTTAGGAAGGAAACAAACACCTATTGAGCAGTTACTCTATGCCAAGCACTAAACTACATGCTTCGACATTCGTCATCTTTCTTATGTCATAGATCAACACTGTGAAATAGATACCATCCTAACTGCTTTCCTGAGATTCAGATTATTCAGTAAACCCAGAATTTTAACTGGTGTCTTTTACTGGTAGATCCTGATATTCCATAATAGTGTGGTGAGAAGAATACGCAGAAGTTGAGATCTGGGTACCAATCCAGGCTCTGTGACTTACAGCAAGGATTCTTAGCATAATGTCTATACATGTGAGTCCATAAAGCTTCCAAAATTGTAGGCAAACTTTTTCTCATATGTGATTTTTCCCAGGCAGAGAGTTCATACCTTTCATTACATTTTCATGGTGTCATTGGCCTCGGAAAATGCTAAGGAGCATTGATTGATGTGTAGCTGTCACCTTCTATGTCTCATCCTCTGACTCTCGGCTGCGCTTCTTGTGTTAATATTGAAAAGATAAAGTACCACCTCAGTTTTAAGGTAGACCTGTAATCGTCATTCCCGTACTGAATCAGTTGATGTTGGTTCTGAAGGCTTTCCACATCTCTAGGCTGAAATAGGCCTTTAGCAGTCACAAGAGCACAAGGCTTCTCGATAACCCCCCAGTCTCCCCAGGCTAAAATCACATGATTCTTTGATGGTTCTAATCTCATGCCCTCCCCTAGGAGCTCGAGGCCATGAGCAGATACACCAGCCCAGTGAATCCGGCTGTCTTCCCCCATCTGACTGTGGTGCTTTTGGCCATTGGCATGTTCTTCACCGCCTGGTTCTTCGTGTATCCTTTCACTGAGCAGCCAGTGGGCCAGTATTAGTGATGTGGGGAGCTGAGGGAGAAACTGTGCTAGGTACATGCCTTGATACCCAAGGTCAGGTTGTGGTCTTATTTCCCAATTTCAGATGAGTTCAGTTTGCTCTTCAGATTTCCAGGACAGCGAGCAGAGGGCCTGGGTGGTGTGGACGAGGGAGATGGGGGAGCTGAAATTGGCAAAGTGGTATAAGGAAGGATGAGCTCAGGTGTTAGGAGGTCTGAGGGCTAGTCCCAGCTCCATCACTCACGAGCTGTGTGACCTAGGACAAGTGACCTAACTCCTCTGGGTCTCATTTTCTTCCTGGGTGGTGGGGGGGTCAGTATGGAGCAACATAGTCCAAATCATCTCTTGGGCCCCTGTGCCTGGATGCAGTGAGCCAGAAAGCATCTACCCCGTGCCTTTTTCCCCAGGGCACCACTGGCCGGGCTCCTGCACTCCGCAGTCCATCCCTTTGCTTTGCCTTAACAGCCCCACTCAGTTATGAGGTCACCTCCACCAAGTACACTCGAGATATCTACAAAGAGCTTCTCATCTCCTTGGTGGCCTCACTCTTCATGGGCTTTGGAGTGCTCTTCTTGCTGCTCTGGGTCGGCATTTACGTGTGAGCTCCCAAGGGTAAGAGCTGTGACAAGGTGGCAGCCTAGAGAAGTTTCTTCATGCCCACATCAGCGGGGTCCTCATGGTCTTGCCTCTGTGATGCCTTGGTTAATAGCGACTGACTCAGGGGAGTGGATGGAGACGCTAGCCATGTGTGCCTCTTTCCCTGCCCCTCATGGGGATTTGAGCCGAGTGTGGCCTCCCTTGTCAGTTCGGAGTTCACACAGCCCAAGGACTCCGTCTGGCTTTGAGATGGGCTACACAGGGATGTGGGTGCAAGTTTTCCGTGGTTATACATTTGCGTTCTTACAAGTCATGCACTGACTTGGAGAGGCTGCTGGGCTGGCTGGAAGGGGGTCAAGATCTGGGACTTCAAACTTGCTGCAGATAGTCCACCAAACAGGTCACTGAGATTCTGCCCTGGTGGCTCATCCTCAAAGGAGTGTACTCGTCAGCCCTTGCCCCGGGAGCCCAGGGGTTCAGGGAGAGAGGAAGGTGGGAAGGAAGTCAGTGGTCAGATTTTGATACCCCTCTCCTCTTTCAGGTACCAACCAGGCGGCTTCACTGAATCTCTGCTTTTGTAAATTAATTTTTTTTACTATTGCTGGAAGTGTGTCACCTGCTGCTCACAATAAAGGCAGATGTGTGACAGTCCTGTCTCGTGCCTGTTGTGTGGGGGTAGGAGTGCTGGGACCTATGTGGTTCCCCCTGTCCCACTCTTTCCCATTTCTCTTCTGCCTGTCACACGGTTCCTGCTGCTGGGAAACCTGCCTTCTCTGCTGGGGGATGAGGGCTGTGGCCGGGGTATCTTGTCATCGGAATTTAAAGCTCACCTGTGGAGAGGAAGGGTCCAGGCCTACCCTCCTCTGTTGTTTCTAGAACAAACCTGTAGGAACCACACCAATCCTTTCTGCCCTGGCCTATCCTCTCTAAACATAGCCACCCTTCTCTGGGCTGGGGCACCCTTACCAGGCTCAGCTTGTCCCCTAACAAAGTTTTTTTGCTGGGTGGCTACTCTTCACTCAGTGGCAGGTGCATGGTAGTGGGAGGTGTGGCCGGGGGTGGGGCTGCTGAGTCCATTCCCAGCCCTAGTATGAAGCTAAGAACGGTAAGGGGTACGAAGGGTCAATCTGGCTTGGGGCCCTGGAGATTCCAGACTTCTCAGGAAGACATTGGAGTTCCAGTTAGTCCCAGCCCCACAGGGGACTCTCTCTCCCACCAGATCAATCCAAGAAGAGACAAGAGGCAAGCTCAGATACAAAGCAGTATTTATACATTTATTTATATATGTATATTTACTTCAGAAGAAAAGAACAGTTCGGGGGACAGGAAGCAAGCAGGCTCGGGCTGCCTCCCTGTCTGCCCACTGCAGAGTCAGAGTTGGTACATGATAAATATGAGTCAGAGCTCAGGAAGGGGAATTGGGGGTTAACTGGGGGTGCTCTATGCACACGCAGGCTTCTAACGGGGTACGGTGTGGGCAGGGGGGGTTGCACTGGGAGGCCCTATGTACAGCTTGAAGCTAAGGGGAGATCAGCCCAGTGGCTACAGGAAGAGACGCCAGAGGGGAGAGAGGAAGGGAGGGATGGCCCGCTGGACCCCAGGTGGGGGTTGGAGCTGAGACACCCACACCCCGGTGCCAGCCTGGCAGCAGGCAGCCTCCAGCAGGTGGCCCCCTCGCCTTCCCCGAGGCCCATTTACCACAGGCTTAAGGCAACTTTGGTCCAAGGTTGACCCCCTCAAGCAGCTTGGAGCCCCACCCTGGCCCCAACCCCTGCCCCGAGGACCCCCTCCCCAGGCATGGAAACAGATCCAGCTGCTAATGGGACTGGGGTTATGCTGTGTCCAGACAGGCTCCAGAGGGGCAGAGGAGGGTCACTTTCCAGTTAAGGAAGGGCCACAGTCCAGGAACACATACCCCTAGTGAGGAAGCCGTAGAATCCTATTACAAGGGGTGGGGCTCGGCAGTTTTAAGGCATCAGAGAGAGATTCCCCAGTGGGAGGGAGCACAGTGTAGTCCTAAGTAAGGCTCGGCTGCCTGCATGACACAATTCCTATGTCAGAGTGAGGGACTGGAGCCCAGCTGGGCAGGGGGCTGCAGGTGGGGTATCCCTGTATCCCCTGGTGCTTCCCTATCCTGAGGATAAGTGCTTTGAGATCCAGGGCAGAAGGGGGCCCGCAGTTCATAGGCTTCAAGAATTCGGCTCCCCCACAGAAAGGCCTCCCATTCAAAGCTGAGAATGAGAGGTAGGATGGGGCGAGGCCTGGTTCCCAAAGAGCTGGCGGAGTGCCACAGGGCACGGACGGCAATTCCCTTTCCCAATTCTGGACCCGTGGCAGATGTGGCTAAATGATGACCACACTCCTTCCACGAACCTGGGTGTGGCCTCACAGTGCTCCAGGCGCCACTGTGAAACGCTGGGGTTGGCACTTGAGATAAGACTTCTTCCCTAACCCAAGCCCACCGCTCCTGCTCCTGGGAGGGATAAACAGATGGAGGCTACTGCCAAGCCTGGGTCCCTCCAGCTTGACTGTCCAAGCCAAGCAAAGGAGCCTTTGATTTGGAGAGACGAGGCCAGCAGCAGGCAAGAGTGGAGGGAGAGGCCAGAGTCTTGGTGGTCGGGAGTGGGAGGGGCATCTCTGAGGCTCCCCGGGAGCAAGTGTTACACCACAGCTCTGGCCCGCTCTGGGCCTTCCAGCTCCATCCTTCCACTCCTTCCCACCCTGGTCTAAGTGCATTTAGTAATTACTTCACTAATAACAGCAAAAGCTATTGGCATCTGCCCACCAGCCAAGACCAGCCTGCTGCTTGCAGGGTTCCCGCTCCTCTGCTCAGAGAGAATGATGTGGTTACTATCACCCCTGTGAGCTGGGGACGCTCCCGGGAACACAGGCGGTGGGGCGGCAACACTGTCTGCGGGCTCTTAGAGAACTTCCTCTTCTGGGATGCTCCAAGTTCAAGGGTCCAAGGCTTACCTGGCCACTGGCCCCTGGCCCCCACTGGTTCAGGTCTGTGAAGGGCCGAGGGTGGCTTCACCAGGCACTAAGTGGACTTAAGGCACAAAGTCGGTCTCTCTGACCCATCCAGGGCTGGCCTTGGCTGCCCTGGGAGTTTGGGGGAGCCAAGCACCTGGGCCACACTTAAAGCTTAGAAATCCAAGTCCAGCGTAACAGTCAAACCCCAAGAGGTCCTCTACCAAGCTGTCCCTGGGGAGCAGCTTTGAGGGGGAGAGCTATCTGCCCTCCATTGACTGACTCATGGGGGTCCAGCCAAGTCTCTTAGGGCTGGATCCAAGACCCCAGCTGACCTCAAAGGCAGGCAGGTCCTCTCCGAGAAGGGTGGTTCCCAGTCTCAAAAGGGGAGGCAGGGGAGAGCGGGCTCTGGACAAATCGGGGTCACAGGCTTCCCCTGGCCTCCAGGACACCCGAAGCCAACCTTCCAACCACCATATCTGGACAGATGTGATTCCTGGCCCAGAGGAGGTGGCAGGCAGGACGGCCCAGGAAGTCTGTCTCTGGCTCCCTCTGTGCAGTGTGAGGGGCGACCAGCTGGAACAGCAACTCCAGTGTGAGGACTTCCAGTTTCACCAGTCGAGGGAAGGGCCAGCGTACGGCAGAGCTGGCCGGCAGCAGGCTCCAGTGTAACACCGTCGCATCCAGTGTGAGAGGGGTGCCTGAGGACCCCTGGTCCCCCGTGTGGTGCTGCCTCAGGAGGGCAGCTCAGTCGCACAGGCGGTAGAAGTGGAAGTAGTAGTCTGTGGCTGGCTGGGCAAGGGCCTCTGAGCTGCAGTTGGCTTGACCCTGGGGGGAAGGGCAGTGGGAACAGGTGAGGTGGCTCTCCACATACAGGACAGGTGGCACTTGCCTGCTGATGTTGCTTGATGCTGTGCCCCAAAGTCCTCCCACGTGCTCTGCAAATGCCCCACTCATCCCAAAGCCCCACAACACAGAGAGAGGAGCCGGGACCCCCGGGGAAAGGCGGGGTGCCCCTGCTCACCAGCAGTGCCACCCGGAAGTGGTAGGTGAAGTCACCGAAGGACAGGATGGTTACTGGCCACTGGTGAGAGGTGCCCTGGAGAGAGAAGGGAAAGGGGTCAGGACGGCCCCGTGCCCCATCTCCCTTACCCCTGCAGCCCCGGGGGATGCGGCAAGTTTAGGAGGGAAAAAAGCGAGGCTTCGAAGAGATGGAGGGAGCAATGACAGCTACTCCACACAACAGACAAGTCCTAGCAGACTTCACCCGGCCCCGCCTCCCTTTCCTGTCCCCTGTGCCCTGTTCCGTCACCCACTGTGCCCTGGGCACATTGAAGTATGTCATTAACCTCATCCTCATTACAATCCAATGAAGCGGTGCTGCTCCTAGCCCTGTCTCACAGATGAGGAAACCGAGTCACTTGCCAAAAAATCACACAGTGTGGCAGAGCTGGGATTCAAACCCAGGTCTGTCTGGCTCCCTCCCTCCCAGGGCAGCAGGAGGCTGCAGGCAGCGTGCCCATCTCCTACCTGAGCTTTGGCTTTGCCTCTGTTCTGTGGGCTCAGGCCTGAGCACCGTGCCTAGTGAGCGTCCAGCTGGGCTCTCCCTCCTCTGCAGGGTCACAGGGCCCGGGGCTCTCAGGGCCCTCACCCACTCCCCTCCTGCAGCAAGGTACTTTCTGCACGTCTTTTCTCCCTCACTAGAATGTGTTTTTGGAACTTAAAACCTATTTCTCCTCCACCTCTGTGCCCCTGCAGCTGGGCCCAGCACAGGCCTGGGACAGAAGGGACCCCAATAATTATTTGTTGCGTAACACACGAAGGAATGAGAAGAGATATCACTACTTCCCTTAACTCGGAGTCCTGAGAGTCTTCTCCTATGACCTCTCAGGCCCAGGGAGAAACTAGTGGTCCATGGGCACCAGAGGGTTGTTAACTTCTGGTTATGTGGCCAGGGAGGAGCTGGACGGTGACAGGGTCCGGCCATCCAGTTCTCCCAGACCAAGAGGCAGCCCCCACGTAGAGCCCGAGGTGTCTTCTAATATTGCAGATTGAACTGTGCCCTGGCCCCAGCCTGAGGATGAGATCTGGGCTCCTTCCTGCCTCTGGACGCTCCTCCGACGTTCCACCTCCCCGGACCTCACAGCCCTCCCTGCCGTGGGCTCCCAGGACGCCCGCCTGTCTCCACCATTGCACTCATCCCGGTCAGTCCTGCGGGGCTGTTTTCTTCCCTGAGGCCCCATCACGGCAGAGACGGGAGATGCTCGGCAGGGAGTGGAATGGACGCATGCACGCATACCCCCTCCCTGGGGCACAGAGGCCCAGGCCCCAGAGAGTCCCTTGTGGAGATGCCTTCACTCTCACTCCTCGCTCCCTCTCCTCACCTGCTCGGGGGCCCAGTTGTACCAGCGGAGAGGAAGCTCCAGCCCACAGCCCAGTCCCACCTACCTGGGTGTCCTGGTGGGCGTGGAGACTCTGCGGCAAGGCCCCCTCCTCACACGGCTCCCCCTTTGACATCAGACTGCACAGCACCACGGACACAGGGGAGGAGGAGCTGGGGACAGGCCCAATTAGTAGGGAAATGGGGTTCTGGAGCCCTCCACCCCAAGCCCACCAATGCAACAAGCTGCTGGGTCCTCACACAGCCTGAGAACAATGCATAATAACCGAGGTCCTCATAGGGCTGCAGCCCCCAACCCCTGTGCCACAGCCCGACACTGGTCCGTGGGCTGTTAGGAACCTGGGCGTGCATCACCTGAGCTCTGCCTCTTCCTCCCCACAGAAAAACTGTCTTCTGTGAAACTTAGGAAGGGGGTGCACACAGCAGGAGGTGAGGAGCAGGTGCATGAGCGAAGCTTCATCTGTATTTACAGCCGCTCCCCATCGCTCGCATCATAGCCTGAGCGCCGCCTCCCCACCCGCCCCTGCCCCGGTCCATGGAAAAATTGTCTTCCATAAAACCGGTCCCTGGTGCCAAAAAGGTTGGGGACCAGTGCCATAGGGTACAAACCTTCCCCATCCACCATCCCAGGTGGTCCTCCTAGCCCTGTGAGGCAGGGTCATTTAGCCAGTGAGCCGTGAAGCGGGCAATAAAGTGAGCGGCCCTCCTGAGCCCTCCCCCAGGCTGTCTGGGTCTACCTTGCGGGGAAATGTGCTGGGCCCCTGGGCTGGCCTCAGGTCTGGCCATTCTGAGGCTCCGCAGGGGCTTCTCCCTGGCTCCCCTCCCATCCCCCAACACCCCCACGCCGGCACTCACTTCATCTGCAGGGTCAGGCTGAGGTGCAGTGGGGTGCTGCTGCTCACGGGGATATGGTAGGTGAAGTTTCCAGGCCTGAAGGGGCAAAGCTGGTGCTTTAGCCTAAGACCACTCTGCCAAAGCCCCCCCCGCCACCGCCCCGTCAGCTCCCCAGCCCTGCCCCCTGTCTGTACTGGAGGCCCTGCGGGGAGGTTCCTCCCTGAGGAGGGCAAGATCTAGGCATAGACACTGCCTGGGCTCATGTCACCTGAGGGGACCTCCCTGGGGTGAAGGGGAGGAGCCCAGCCCACCTGCAGGTGTCCCCAGGAGCACAGTACTGGGAGGTGATGGGCATTGAATTCTCCAGCACCTGGATGGAGGTCAGGGAGGGTACTGGGTCTGCAAGGAGAGAGGCTGTTGGGGCAGGGAGGAAGGTGACAAGGCAGGACACAAATGAGAAGCAATCAAATCTTTCCTTGCCAGGCTTGGATCAGTCACTCACACCTTAGTATGAATAAGTTTCAGGTTATTCTTTCCAGATGCCCAGAGTGGCTGGGCTCACACCACACCCCTTTCCCAGCAGCCCTCGGCCTAGCCAGTCTGCACGAGCCTGAGGTCTGCTCCTCCACAGAACCGGAACACCCAGAGGCAGGGATGGCCCACAGTGTACAGGAACACAGGCCTCTGTTCCTGAGAACACAGCCCTCCTCAGCTCTGGGTTCAGTGACGTGACACTGGTAGCTTGAAACCAGCCGTGGTGGGAGTACTCGCACACACAAATCAGGACTTCCCGCACCCCAGAGAACCAAGTGTCACACACCTACCAGCACACCGCGACTGAACCAACCCGCTGCAGACTGGCTAGCTAGGTAGGAGGCAGGGGACACAAGGCTTTCTTGCTCATCGTCATTCACTGTCCTGCAGGCTTGCTGCTGCCTAACCATTCCACCCCGGCACGGGGGAGCTGGGGCCACTGAACATTTGCTGGACCTGGTACGTTTTCAGCTCTATGAGACACAACCCAGGGACCCAAGGTACCCCAGAATGCCCTGTGCAGCCAGGGACAGGTATCAGATACAGACAAGATGAAAGGTGCCCTTCCCTTCTGGGCAAACTCCCCATGTCCTCAAAGACTCAGCTCCAATGTTACTTCCTGCCTGATCACCTCCCCACCTTAGCCCAGATCAAGTGCCCTCCCCAGGCCCAAAGGTGCCTGCCTGTCCCTTCAGAGTCTCATCACACTCTGTGCTTTCATCTCTGCGAGTCTTTGGGGGCAGGGGCGGGTCTGTCTTCATCAGCCCCAGTGCCCTGGACAGAGCCAGCTACACAGAGCAGCAGCCCAGAAAACGGCCACCTGGTGAGCGTCTGCCCCTTGGGTTTCCCCATCACTTTGAACTTCAATCTCTGCAAACCACAGTTTCCAAGCTGTTTTTCTCCTTTAAGCCACAAAGCCTATGAAATGAAATTTGACGAGGAGCCTCAAATCTTAGAGCATGGCTGCCTAGTTGGAGCCAGGTAGGCTCCCTGCCTCCCAAGGCAACCCCTGGGGCACCTTGGAGGAACCCTGTTTGAAAACTTCTACAACAAAAGGTTCTCTAGCTTTGTTAAAACCAAAGGTCTGAGGTTTGGAGAAAAGTCCTGGGGAGCCTGTCCAGCACCCTCCTCACCCTGGCAGGCAGCTCTGGGACCAAATTCCAGCTCTGCTGCTGATGGGCTGGGCAACCCTGGGCCAGTCACTTTACCTAAGTCTCCGTTTCCTCATCTGAGTAAGGGGACAATTCCTTTCCTGCAGGAGTGTTGTGAGGATTGAATGAGACCATCTAAGGCTCCTGACCTGATTCCTCATACTTAGAACTTGCTCAGCAAATGCCAGTTGACTGACAGTTCTGCACCCAGGCAGTCATGTGATTGAAATGGGCCCTGGCCAGTGAGCCTTGCTGGGCTGGGTTGGGAGGAACTGGGGTGAGGCAGATACCTGGCTGGTCCTGGGACCGAGTGGGCTGAGCAGGGCCCAGGCTGGGCTGGGGGGCCTCTCGGCGAGCCCGGCCATGGAGACTGAGGCTGGGGCTGTTCTTGGCTTTGCCCTGCCACCCGGGGAAGGGGACTGCAGGGCTGGCCACAGGCTCCAGGCTCTTGGGATGCTTGGAGTGGCCAATGCCATTGGCTGAAAGGCCCCAGGACTTGGCTCTGATGTTGGTGACTGGCAGCAGGGCCATCTGGCTGGGGCCTGTGGATAAAAGCAGGGTCAGGTTAAGAAGAAGGGAGTTGGCTGCCTCCTATCCAGCTATCTCTAGGACCCCCCTGGACTGAGTGAACCCCATCTGTCTCTTGGCCTCTGCAGAGGGATTCCCCTTTCTCCAGAGCCTCATTCGGGGCTCCAGGAGAACCCCCCCCACCAATGAGTCCTTGGGGCCTTTGTCTGAACGCAGGTACCCAACCCCCAACCCAGGCCCTGAGAGAGCCATACCTGAGCGGTTGGCAGTGGGGGTGGCACTGGGGCTGACACCATGGCCAGGGGCAGTAGTAGGGCTAGGGGTGGGTGAGGAGCAGCAGATGACAGGGCAGGGGTGGCTGAAGCACAGGTCCAAGGTGCGGACAGCAGGCCCTGGGGCTGAGCTGGTCAGGCTGGTGGTCACTGAGGAGGCCAGAGGCTGTATGAGCTGGAAGGGGGCCGCACAGGCCCTGGCCCAGGACACAGCCACCTCCCATCCCACCCCACGCCTGCCCAGACACGCACCCAGCAGCAAAGAGGGCTGTATGCCTGGCAGCCCAGTGGTCACAGGGGACTGTCGGAGCTGAGTGGTCCCAAAGCTCTGGCTGGACCTGCTGGGGAAGGGTGAGCTGAGCTCAGAAGGGCTGGGCAAGCCTGACGGGGAGGCCAGGGTGTCCTGGAGAAGCAGGAAGGCAAGAGGAGGCGGAGAGGGAGGGGGACAGAGGCAGGAAGAAGGGTGGTGGGAGCCACAGGAGGGAGGGGTGTTTGTCAGCACGTACCATGGGCACATGGCCTTACTCCCCCCAGGGTGCTGGGGCCGGAGCAGGGCCAGGAGACAGGAAGTGGACACGGCAAAAGAGCTAAGGGGCAGCAGAGAGGCAAAGGGTGAGAAAGGCACAGAGGAGGAGAGAAGAGAAGACACAGTCAGAGGTGGCCCCAGGAGCTGGAGTGACAGCGGGCTGACAGAGCCCAAGGCCCTGCCCTGGCCCTCTTTCCTCCCACCCTGTTCCAACTCTGGCCCCGCAGGTGGCCCCCGCCACTAGGCCCAGCTGCCCGGGGGAGCACTGAGCAGGCCAGACAGAAACCTGGGCGCCAGCAGGGTCTGGGAAGGGCTGCCCACCCTCCTAGAGACCCTCCCAGCCACCCCCACAAGGCCCAGCAAGCTGAGAGCCTGAAGTTGAACCCCTTCGGAGGAGACAGCCTCCATGGCTCCTTTGACCTTGGGCTGCCCACCAAAGCCCCACCTGGTCTGGCGGCTTGGCCAGCAGCCAGGCCTGCAGGGACGTACCCATCAGCGTCTACCAGGTCCTCCTCGGTGCGCAGGCTCAGCACATACAGTGTGGACATGGACACCACACTGGGAGTCACAGAAAAGGGTCACTGTTAGAGCTGAAGCCACCATCCAGTGCCCCCTCTCCAGGCCAGGCCTGTGGTCCTCAGCTGTAGCACTGGGCTCCCAAGTAATGCCCGCAAATGGGTGCCCCCGGCCCTGGGGGTGGGGGACAGAACAAGGCCCACCTTCCCCAAGACCTCAGCCACTTGAGCTCCCAAACTACATCCTCCTCTTCCCCCAGGCCCGGGCCCATGAGCAGCTGACCCCATGGAGTCAGCCACCCCCAGGGCCTGGGGGACAAGTCACCTGAAAGCCATGACCACCACTAGGGCGATGATGGTTCCCTGCAGGAAGCGCTGGCTGATGCAGGCCTGGTCTGGGACCACAGACGATGCCTGAGGACCAAGAGGAAAAGGGGAAGACACAGAAGAGGGCCATGGCCTTACCTGCCCTGGGCTCTGCGGGAAGTGGGATGCTAAGGGCTACACCGTCTCCCAGGGGGCAGAGGGAGAGGAAGGAGAAAGTGGGGGCTGGGAGGGCCACAGGGTCGGGAGGAGAGAGGGGAAGCACCGGAGTCAGTGTGGCCGGAGAGGTGCGAGCTGGGGAGCGCCATGAGGGATGGGAAGCCCGGGTCCAACCTGTCTCCCCTCCCTGCCCACCCTCACCTTGCTGGCCATCTTGGGGGGCCTCTTCTTGTGGGGGACACTGCCCGCCCGGCTGAACTGGCTCCCTGCGTGGCTGCAGCAAGAGTGCCAGGGTCAAGGGTGCTCTGGGAAGGGGCTTCTTGCCCTCCCCCACCCAACCCCCCCACCTGAAGGCGCCCGAGCTGCCGGTGGACTTGAGGCTGTCGAGTCGCCGCAGTTTGGCCAGCTTGTGGCTCCAGCGCTCCAGCTCATCGATGCGTGTCTCCAGGTTGTCCGTCAGCTTGCACAGCTCCTTCACGGCACCCACGTTCTCCATGAAGATGCGCTCCTGCCACGGGCCACGGGCCAGCGCTGAGGGCACGGTCAACGCCGGGAGCCCCAGGCTGTCGGCCCCCAGGCAGCAGGAGGGGAGCTATCCACGGCTGCATGGAGGCCCTAAAGCCTCCCTACCAGGGCCCCTCCTCCCAAAGCTCCCGTGCCTGCCTCCAAACAGCACCTGCACCGAAGCACCTTTGCCCAGGCTGTCCCACCTGCCTGAACGGCCCTCCCACCTCCTGCCAGAATTCTCTGTACTCAGAGGCTCCCCAAGCCTAAAGGCTCCACCCTCAGATCTGCCCCCTCTAATGACAATGGCATCTCAGACTTCAGCACATCACTGTTCAGTTGAGGTGGAAACATATCACGTGCCTCCTTGGGTGCCCAGCCTCTTGCCAGGTAGGTTGCAAACATCACCCCCACAGTAAGCCACATGGTTAAGCCTTGAGATAACCAGTAGAGTGTCTCAGCACTTCTATCATTGCCCTCGTTTCACCTGGGGTGGGGGGAGGCCATGAACCTCGGCGAGGTTCCTCTTGCCCTTGGTCACAGCCTCCAGTGGCCAAATCCCCACCCACACACCCCGTTCCCTGTGGGGTGGGGACGGGGCCCTGGAGACAGCATGAGAGGACACAGGGCTGCTCTGGCCTCGCTATGGAGGATGTGAGCCCCCCCAGCTGGCCCACCCCTCGCCCAGCTCCCTCCAGTCTCCCACCCGCAAACCTTGTTCACCACCAGGAAGTTCTCTATGGTTTTCCCGTTGGCAAAGACCATGTCTCCAGTGTCCTTCACAGCCTCGGGTAGGATCTCCTTCACCTCCTGAGCGATGACACCTGGTGAGGGACAAGCCCAGGACATGTGTGTGTGGAGCCGGGAAGCTGCTGCACAGCTCTCAAATGTGAAGAGGGGCAGATTGGGAAGGATGACGTTCTAGGGCCTAGAGATTTGAATTCCAAGGAGCCCTGGAGCCAAGGGCTCCCATGGACAAGTGTTCACAGGGTCACAATTCCAGGGCTCAAGGTGTAGGGTTCCCAGGCTGCGGTGGGGCAGGTTCCTGGCAGTGAGGATCCCAAGGGAAGGGGGCAGGGTTCCCAGAGGTTGAAGACAGGATTCACCCAGGGGGCCCCAATTCTCAGACTTCCAGTGTCCAGGGGTGAAGTTGCAGGGACCTGGGAGGCCGGATTTTCCAGGGGCTAAGGAACGGGTCTTCTAGAGGGCAGGATCCCCGGAGGCGGAGTTGCAGCAGTCGAGAGGAGGGGCTTCTGGGAGTGTGATTTCCAGGAGACAGGGGGCGGGGTCACGGAGGCCTGAAGTTACTGGGTTCCCGGACCCCAGGGCGTGCCAGGTCGGTCCCTACCCGTCTCCGGTGCTGCCGCCTCGATGCCCGCGCTGGCTGCGAACTCGGGCTTGTATCTGTAGCGCACCAGCCGCATGCGCGAGATCCTCTTCAGCTGCTCCGTGGTGTCCACCTGGGAGGGACCAGGGACGAGACTGAGCCCCTTCCCTCCCGCGGCCGTGCACAGCAGGCCCCCGAGCCCAGGACGTCAGCAGGAGGCTGCAGTGTGCGGGGCAGACCCAGCTACCCGGGTTTGCAAGATCTAGATCCAGGGTCGGCCCCGGCAGCCCCGCTCCTCCACCTGGCCCCGCCCCTCTGCCGGGCCCCACCCGCCAGCCTCCAGTCCCGCCCCCAGCCCCGCCCCGCTTGTAGCCCAGCTCTCCCCGCCCCCACCTCCTGCACGTGCTCCTTGGCCCGTAGGTCCGAGGGGTGCATGAGCGAGCCCATGACCTTCACGTTGCCATGCACAACCAGCGCCTCGTCCGGCCGGTCTGTGTTGATGCCCACGCGGCCGTGGTGGAAGACTGTGTCAGGTACCTGCGCCCGCTGCCACAGCACGTCGCTGTCGCTCTCAAACTGGCCTGGGTTGGAGGCCTACCGCGAGTTCGGGCTGGATCAGTCCTGGGGCATAGGGGACCTGCAGGGTCCTGGGATTGGGGGAAACCCCACAGCCGCCCCTTCTGGTTCAGCCAGGCTTCTCACCCCACCGTGCCCAACTGAAACTGTTCCTCCCATTGTGACAATTTTTAGTCATTTGTGAGATCCCAGAAGCTACCAGGTTTTGTCCACCTCCATGCTTTACTGTGAAGCAGACGCTGCACCCCAGAGAGGGTGGAAGCCTTGCCCAAGGCCACACAGCCAGTGCCCAGCAGGATCAGCACTCCGGCTGCAGACTCCCCAGCATCCTGGTATTTCTCCTGGGTGCTGCTTCTCCCAGCTCTGGGGAAGACTCTATCTACCCACTAGGGGGAGGTGGCCCTCACCCGCACAATGATGCGCTCTGAGATCTGGGCGGCCAGCGTGTAGTTCTGGTTCTGTGCGTGGGCCTGGAGGGCCACCACCAGCATGAAGTACCTGGGACACACAAGAGTCTCAGAGGTACCCAGGGTCCTGCCCCCCAGCCACCCCTCGGGCCAGGTGCACAGTGGACACAGAGTGCTCTCCATCCTACAGAGGACCCGAGTCTCCACTAGGGGGCAGAAAGCCCCCAGGGCTCTCAGCTAGGAAGCCATAGAGCTGTTTCTTAACCCAGAGGTTAGGCTTCTGCCTTCCCGCCCTTAAGTCAATTAAGGGCTCCGAATCTCAGGTCCCTCCCCTGTGAAATGGGCCCGTCTGTGGGACTCTGTGCCTGACACGCTACACCGGGTGGTGTCTTCCTGGCCCTCCTCGGAATGGAGGGCCCCGGGCAGGGGTCCTCTGCTCACCTCTGGTCAGGGTTGGGCTTGCCCTTCTTGCGCATGTTGTTGGCGGTGGTCTCACTGAAGTGCAGCCGCCCCACGGTCACTTTCGTGACCTGCTCAGGGGGCAGATTGACCCTGCAGAAGAGGGACAGGGTGCTCAGGGGACAGGGAGGGAGGCTGCCAAGAGCCAGGTCACAGAGGGGCACCCAGGCCAGCACATGTAGGAGGTGGACGCCGTGCCTCCCTGGCCCCCTCTGTTCCCGAGCCAGCTCCAGGGTGGGCCCTTCCAGGTACCCCCCCCCCACCGCCGCCTGCAGGGTCAGACACTCACGTGACGGGGTTGAAGGGCCGCTTGCTTCGGTCTGACTGCGACTGCTCGATGTTAATGGACTGGTTCAGGGCCTCCAGCTGGCGGGGAGTAGAGCCCAGTGGCACCTCAGGACGGGGGGACAGACGCTCCCCACCGCCCTCCTTCACCTTCTCAGCCCAGGCCTGGCCCAGCTGGAGCTCACGACGAAATGCAGCGCCCTGCCCTCAGCTTCACTCGCCACCAGCCCAGGTGCCTTCTCCTGCATAACTGCACACCCCACGCGCACCCCGCTCCCTCTCAGCACTCCACTCCTCCACTCCGACGGGGACGCACACGCGTCACCCCCCATGCACACACACCCCTTACAGCCACACCCGCACACTCCCCCACCTGCGTGTGCGCACACAGCCGCCACCCTCCCTCACATGCGCACCCGTCCACACCCACGCCACTCAGTCCCCACAGTGGTGGCTGATTTGTGCCTGTGAGCCCCCTGAGGCCAGGTTGGCTTCATGTCATGAGTGAGCCTGGCTGGCATGTTGGCATGGCTCAGCCAGTGCATGTGGAGGGGTGGAGGGGACGTGGGTGTGGGAGAGGGTCTGAGAACTGAGTTGCAATGGGCCCCAGGGCAGGTGTCCCTGAAGAGGGCGCCATTGTGGAGGGAGCAGGAAAGGAGTGGTGGGGCATTGGGAGGGTGCCCACAGCAAAGGGAGCCGCAGGAGGGAGGGCAGGGGCTGTGAGTGGGCACAAGAGCTCTGTGCCACAGCAAATGGCAGGGCTGGATCCCCAAGGCCCTGTGGGCCCAGCTTAGAAGCTGGGGCTCTGCTGGGAGGATGCCCGGGGACCTTGGAAGGATGGGGAGTGGCGTGGCCACCTGCGTCTCAGGTGGAGCATGAGTTAGGGGCCAGAGTGGAAGCTGCTGCGGACATTCAAGTGAGAAGGTGGTGACTCGGGCAGGGGAGAAGCAGAGGAGGAGAGGAAGGGACCAGGTGGAGGGACCTTCCAGGGCCGCAGCAGGGCCAGGTGTGTGATGAGGTGGGGGTTATGGCTTGGGTAAGACGATGGGGCCCCATTCCCTAAGGAGGGGGGAGTTCGCAGGGAGTTTAGTTGGGGACCTGGAGCTGAGAGAGCTGATAGAGGGGTCAGGAGACGGGTCTTGGCAGGGGATGCAGACTTGGGGGCCACAGGGTAGAGCAAGAAACAGGGAACAAGAAGACGAGAGAAGGCTGAGCGGTCTGCCTAGGGGCAGGCGTGGGGAGAAAGGGCGGTTGGATTTAGCCATGGGGGGTGTCCCCCCGCCACACACACACCGCGTCTCGGGGTCTTTCAAGGCTCCGGGCCCTCCTGGCCTCCCCTCCTTCTGAGCCCCAACCTGCCTTCACTCCGTGCAGCTTCAGGTAGAAGCAGTCGAGGGGCTTGAGGCCTTCGGGCGTCTTGACGTACTTGGGCTCGCCCAGCATGCCGACATACACTGTCACCTGGAAGTGGTTCTTCTTCTGGCACACGAAGGCGTCGTCGCCCACCGAGAAGTTGAAGCCCTTGTCGGCGTCCACGCGGTAGGTGAGCATGGGCCTGGGAGCAGGTAAGGCACTCACCCTGAGGCCCGACGAGCCACTTCCTCCCACCTGCCCCGGTTCCAGAGCAATTTCCTGCCCCGAACCCGGGACCCTCACACCACCAGTGGGGCTGGCCCCACTTCTCAGAAATGGAAACTGAGTCCCCGAGAGGATCCGAGCAGAGGTCCACCAACCCCTCAGCCAGTGTCCTTTCCTCTACTTCCTGCCTGGGGCAACCGCCCTGCCCTGGTGATGGGGGACGCAGGGCAAGACCCTTGAGGCCCACCAGGCGGGAGGGAACTGCTGAGGAGGGGCTTGACAGCCCCTCACCACGCTTGGCTCCTTCCCAGAAGGCTGCCTGGAGCCCCCTCCCTCGAGGGAGATGGGGCGAGAGGGGCCGCGTCTGCAGAGGCTCAGGGTGCCTGACAGCTGGTTGCCCTGGAAACGGTGGAACCAGGTGCCGGCTCTGCCGCAGGCCCAACCGCTGCCCACCGGCTTGCTCAAGCCCGAGGCACCTCTGGACTCACCCTCACACTCAGCCCCAGCTGGCCCCTATGTTGCTGGGGACAGTGTCCCAAGCTCTGCCCATTGGGGACCTCTAGGTGGCAGGAAAGAGGGCAGTTGTTGACTCATGGCTAGCCCACCCTCACCCGGGTGCCCAGGCACGGGGGTGGTCACAGGAGTGCCCTTGCTTGCCGGGGGAAGCTGGCCAGGGAGATTGCTTCTGAGCCAGTGGGAAGAGGCCTTTGGGCCTGGCTAATGTCTCCAGAAGGCCTGGGCTCATCACCTCTTCCCCGCCGGGGCTCTGCCCACCTGCCGGACCTAGCAAAACACCCAGGAAGTACCTAGGCCACCCTGGGTGCTGCAGCTGCCAGCTTCCTCACTTTCAGGTCTGGGGTGGCAGGGATGGCCCAAGGACTATGGAGGCCAGAGTAGGTGGGTTCTTCCATGCTGGGGGGTCCTGATAGGACCTCATGGGACCCTGCCCCCCATCTCCAGCCCTGGGAACTTCCAGCTAGGAATCCCACAAAGCCTGGGGTGCCCAACTCCAGGAGGCTGGTCTCAGCCACTGTTCTTGTGAGACGGCAAGTCCCAGCCACCTGGTCCATGCCTGGCAATGTCCACAGTGGGATAAGGGGAGTCGCCTTTACCCTGCCCGCTGGCCTTCTGGGGAAGTGGTCCCCACAGGGCTCCTGACCTGGGGTCTGGGCAGCTGAAGCCACGTGGGTGTTGAGGGAGAGCTAGGAATGCCCAGGCAGCCTCTGACCCATCCTCCCCACCCCTCTGCCCTCCCTCCAGGGCCGGCCCTGCTGACACTCAGCTTCCGGCTACCTTCCTGGAATGCAGGAGGAGGAGGGGAAAGAGGAGCCAGGAAACACCCATCCGCCCACTTCTCCCTGACTTGGTTCCCAGCCCGCCCTGGCAGGCACCACCTTCTCGGGGAGCCTGGGGCTGGCCTAGGTCAGGCCCGAGAGCCAGGCCCAGCTCTTCCCTGAGCCTGTTTGCCCTTCTGGGGCCATCTTGTACCCAGTGTGCTCCCAGGCCCTGCTCTAGGGCTTCGATGGGGTCCTGGGCTGGGGTGTCCCAAGATGGGGTGGCCAGGATGAGCGGGGAGTGGCACAGATCACTCACAGCTCCTTGTAGTTGGCGTCGTACAGGGTCGCCCACTTGTTCTGCTGATGCGGCTGCCACTTGATGGACTGGTAGTTGGGGTCCAGGTAGGAACCGCTGAGGCTATCATTGTCCTGTAGGAGGCCTGGAGGGAGGGAACGCCCGTGTGGGCCCTGGGCCCTGGCCCCACTCCCCAACTAGAAGGGTGGGCCAGCCATATACCTGGGGAGGGTGCACCCGGTGGGTGCCAAGGCGGTGTCTGGACCCGGGCGATGCTGAGGGGCAAAGAGCCGGGCCCCGGTGAGAGCGGGCCCTGGGGAGGCCAGGGTGGGGACGGGGCTCGAGCGGGGTGCGGGGGCAGGGCTGTCACGGTCCCGGGCTCCTGTTTGATCATTCCATTCAGCATCTGGGCATTGAGGGTGCTGGGGGGTGACTCAGAGTGCTTCCTCTTCTTGGAGGGGTGTGTGGGGAGCCTGGGGGGACAGAGGTGTGTGCCGTGGGGGCTGGCCCTCTCTGAGCCCCTCCCACTGGGCAGGGCCCACCCTTCTCCCCTCTCCACCCTGTTTGGGCAGGAGATGCCCAGCCCAGAGGACACCTCCTGCAGGAAGCCCTTGGGCTTTGCCCCCTTGGTGCTCCCCTCATGGCTCAGCATTGGCATTCTCTGTTCCATCACTCAGTGAATGAGTTAGTTGGTCCCTTCCTTCGGTGGCACTCTCAGTGTCACTCTTTACAGTGGGGCTCTATGGAGAGTGGCTCCCAGGCCACAAAGCCGTGGAAGGAAAGCTTCCTGGGGCAGGGGGTTTGGGGGCCTGCACAGCACCCTCTCCTTCTGGTTTACAAAACGTCCTGACAGAAGAATCCTCCCTTGGACTACATCTCTCATGAAATCCCCATACACAGAACAGAGAAAAAGACAATTGTGCAGGTGAAGTCAGAGTGGGGACCTTGGATCCAGGCCCAGAACCTCCTCAGAAACCCGAGGACTCCGTCAGACGCCCAGAAAGTCACTGGTGTCTGGGTAAGAGCACGGCCCCGGGCCTGAGTCCTGGCTCTGCCCTTCCTAGTTCATGACCTGGGCAGGCCATTTCCCCCTCTCAGAGCCTCAGTTTACCTACGTACCCACCAAATAAGGTAGTTGTGAGCAATTGCCCTGGCTGTAGTCCCCCAAGATACTCTGGACACGTGTGTATAAATATGTTGCCCCTCGACCTGCCCTGCGGAGCCTTCTGCCCTCCCGGGGTTCAGCCCCATCCCTACGTCCATCCTGGCCTGCCTGGCGCTGCCCTGATGCCCTCAAACTATATTCCCACCCTCGGGGGGCGGCTGCCCAAGTCTTACTCAGCTCCGTGTTGCTGCAGCAGCTGGTGCAGCATCTGGGACTGCTGGGTGTGGTGGAGATCGGTGGGCACCAGCCCCTGCCCCATGGCAGCATAGGGGGGGATCGGGGGCTCGGCCTTCATGTACAGGTCCCGCTGCAGGACAGGGTAGTGAGGTGGGGGCGGCGGGGGTGGCGGGGGGCCTGGCAGGTGGGCTGCAGGTGGGGGTGGGTGCTCCAGGCGGGAGGGCACTCCCACGTGGCACAGGGTCTCAGGGGTTATCGTGCGCAGAAGGTGGGGGTCTGCAGGAAGATGGGGGTGGGCGTCAGAGACTGACCTTACTGAGGTTCCCCGGCACCGGCCTCCCCTACCAGGGTCTCCTGCTTCCAGCTCCTCCTGAGCCAAGCCCGGGGCCTGCCCAGGAGTCTGGCTGGGCTGGTGGCCCAGGAGGGGGCTGGGCAGCCAGCCACTAGAGGCCTGGGCAGGGAAGCAAGACCTGGTCCAGGGGGTGAGCAGCCCTTCACCCCATCCTGGCCAGTTCCTTCTCCCAGGCCAGGCCCAGCTCCCTGGGGGAGATCTGAGCCAAATCCCAAGATCCCCCAAGTCCCCCAACTCCTCCCATGCCCGATCTTCCTCTGGGCCTCAGGAAGGAGTCTCCAGAGACCCTCAGCCCCAGTCCCTAACCAGCGCTCCTCTCCCCGGCAGCCCCTCTCCTGGGCTCCCAGGGGCCAGCCCCCCAGCCTGTGGGGGTGGCCCCAGCTCCCTTTGTTCCCCAGGAGGCATTCCAGGGATGTTTTTGGTAAGATAAACAGAACTCTTGACCCCTTTCAGGGCTGCCTGTGGTGGTTCTGCTCTTGGCCACCGGGGGCTGCTGGACCCCCTCCGAGGTGAGGTGGGCCCGGCCTGCGAGGCCTGCGCTCAGGCTGCACCCACGGCCTTCCCCAGCCGTCCACTTACCGCTGAAGGGCACATCCATGATGGCGCAGGCAGGCAGGCGGGTGGCATTGCCGGCAGGGACGCTAGCTCAGAGGCAGGGCCAGGCTCCCCACCCGCCCGTGGGGAAACAATAGCCAGCGCCGGGGAGTATTTGACCAGCGATAATCTCGGCCCGTTGGGCAGCCGCTGGCCCCCTCCCTCCCTCCCCGATAAGGCCGCCCCAACCACTTGCCCGAACCCCAGAGGGGGAGGGCGGTGCCCGCTGGACTCACCATTCACCTGCTGTGGGGAGTAGGCCTCGGAGCCCGAGTCCGGGGGCGAGTCCGGCAGTGTGCTGCGGGAGCCGGAGGGAGGGCCGGAGTGACCAGCAGGGCCCTGCCTCTCGGCCAGGCAGCACCTCTGCATGGTGGGGTCTCCTCACACCCACCATTAGCGACATGTCTTTGTACCACCCACCTGGGGGTGCCTGGCAGGGCCTGGGGCTGAGTTGTGGGTGGGGGGGTCCAGGTCCTGCCCAGGACCCTCTTAGACCTACTGGGCACTGGAGGGCCAGTTACTAGTGTCCCTCGTGATGGCACAGGGATTCAAGGGCTCCCGCTCCAGACCGAGGGGCTGGGCCTGCTCCTCTCCTCCTGCACCCACTGAAGCCCTGCAGCTTCCTGGAAATGTGAGGCCCTGGGGGCTGGGCCTGGGGAGGGTCAGTGGGTCACTGGGGGGGCTGCCCTGCCAGAGGCAGGTGTGGGCTGGGCAGAGGGCCAGCGCCGCCAGGCCTGGGTTTATTTTTTTCTTGCAGGTTTTATTTTATCAGTGGTTCAGGAAAAAGACAAACTCAACCCAAGAGGTCAACGCGTCCTGCATGAGCCCTGTACTTGCCCAGCAAGGGGCAGCTGCAGCCACGCAGGGTCCATCTCCGTGGCCATCCCTGGTCTCCACGTCTGGAAAGGCTCCCCACACCCTGCCCAGGGAGCTACCAGAAAGGCCATCACACTGTCATGGACACAGCCCTGGGCCGGTTCCAGAGTCCCAGTGTGCCCTGGACAAGCCACCCACCTTTGGGGCCTCGTGTGTAGACCTAAAAAAAGGTTCAAGAATATGGACCTTGCAGGTTTTGTGAGGATGACACAAAAATGTGGACAGGACTCAAACCTACACTCCTCCCGCCCCCTCCCTGCACTTCCCTGACAATGGCCTTGGGTTTCTGTATGTGTCAAGGTCTTTCACACTCTCCATCCCTGCAGTCAAATGCCCCAAGTCCATAGGACCTTGTGTTCCTTCCTCATACGTTCCTCTGGCTTCTCATTATTCCCGTTTGGTGCTGTATTGATTAGTAGCTCTCCCCCCAGCTGCAGAGGGAAATGTCTGTCTTGATTATCACCTAGACCTTGTCCTGGGCCTGGGTCCTTCCCCTGTTAGCCTCAGTGCACCCCCAGAATCCCGGCCGCTGGTTCCTGGAGAAGGCTGAGCTCAGGCAGCCATGTGATATGGTGGCAGCCACTTAGCAGGCACCTGTTGAATGTTAGTTTTCCTCTCTCGGCCCTCAAGGGGTCTGTGGCTTAGGGACAGCCTCATGGCCTCAAGCAGACGTCTGCCTTCTGCAGCAAAGTTCACGCTGGGCGCCCTGGACCTGGCCTCCACTACCGTCCCCCTATAAGGCAGGGCACAGGAAACGCTCCTGTCCACCCAGTGCTTCCTCTGTGCACACCCCCACTTACTTCACCGGGGTAAGCATTTGGGGGTTCGCTTTGCAGATGAAGAAACTGAGGCCCTGATGGAGGTTATGGGTTCCCAAGGCAGAAGGGGCCGGGGCCAGGCTTCCTGCACCTAGCACTTTATTATTCATCCACCCAGAGATGGGGGCCCCTGCCCCGGGCTGGGCAACCCAGAGCTGTCTCTGAGCTGCCTGCCTCTTCCGTGAGTGTCTGCCTGGGGGCTGCCCTGGGTCAGGCCACTGGTGCTGCCTCCTCAGAAGCAGAAGGGCCTGGGAGGAAGAGGCCTGGTTGGGACGAGTCCTTGGCTCTGCAGGGCTTGCGTGGGTGGGGGACCTCGTCAGCTAGATGCACGAGTGAGTAGGGGCTGGCACGGTGAAGGGTGTCTGGCTGCCCTGCGTGTGTGCACGCATGTGCAGGTGTTCCATGAAGGCAAACAGTCATGGCCTGCAGTCCTGCCCCTTCCCGTCCACTCTCCACACAGCTCTCAGAGATTCTTCCAGCACTTACGTCAGCCCTCATCACTCCCCTGCTTAGAACCCTCGTGGCTGCCCACTGCCCCAGAACAAAACCCATGAGTCCCTCCTCCCCTCTCCTCACCTACCCACGGGAGCCTATCACCCCGGCCCTTCCCACTGCCAGGCTGGCGGCCAGCACCTCCCAGGCCACGGCCATGGCCCACACCCTGCCTTGTCCCTGGGCCCCTGCACCCCCCACTCCCTGCCCTCACTCACCCTGGGGCATAGGGAGCCTTGGGCTCCGCCTTGATGGGGGGCCCAGAGCCCCCCAGGAAGGGCTTGGGAGCAGCACCCATGCCGTTGTTGTTATTGCAGTTGAGCGGGGCACCGTAGCTCGGGGGTGGGAGGGGACCATGGCGTCCTGGGGAGGGTCCACCCCCAGGGGGGCTCAGGTGGTGGACCCCGCTGGAGCCAGGGATCGCTGGCTGCCCGTGGGAGTAGGAGGCCGCATTGGCGGGTGCAGAGATGTCAGGGAAGCAGCTGTGGACAGAGGGGGAAGCTCAGCCCCAGCTAGGCCCCCAGTCCCCCGGGAGGCAGCCTCCCCCACCCCCATGGAGACTGCAGGGGAGTCAGCGGCTAGGAAAGGATGGGGAGCAGCTTCAGAGGTGGGACCACGCCAGCCCCCGGGTCCTGTCCTCACACTTCCCAGGTGAGGCGTGGAGGCCAGAGGGGCTGGGGCTGGCCCCGGGGCAACTCACAGGTCAGAGGCGTCCTCCTTGCTGATGTATTCCTCCAGGATGCTGGTGTCTATGTTGGAGGGCTCCAGGGCACCGTTGATGTCGTGGCCTGCGGGGCAGGGGAGGTGAGCCAGGGAAGGGGTCTGGCTCCCTGCAGACCCTAGGCCCCTGGGCGCAGCCCTCTGTCCCCACCCAGGCTGGGCCCTCCAAAACATATGCCCCCAGCCCCTCCCTATCTGGGTATCCAGGTGGGGGTGGGTCCTCCACCCTTTACCACCTGACGCCCCTCCAGGAGCCCACAAGGCCACCTTGAGTCTCCAAGGAGGGGAGAGGCCCAGAGCATGGATCTGGGGCCACAGAAGCTGATCCTGCCCCACTGTGCCTCTTTCTAGCCATTCGAGTCCCTGCCCCTCATCTGTAAAGTGGGGTTACTGTCCCTCTGTCTCATGGGGTGCTCTGAGGAGCACACAGGTCTTTATGGAGTGGAGTGCCCAGTGGGTGCCCACTGGCCGTGATGGCCGAGACCCAGCACGGACAGGCCTGCCCCGGCCTCCAGCGGTCAGTTCCAGATGGCCCAGCTGCAGCACGCGGGAGCACGAGGCCTAGCTGGGTGGGACCCCACATCCGGGGGCCCCATAGGGCTGGGGGGGCCTCCTGCACCCCAGGCCCCCAGCTGCAGCGGGGAGTGGCGATCAGGATGGAGAGGGCCCAGCCTACCCCCATCTTCCAGAGGAGGCAGAGGCCCAGAGAGGCAAAGGCTGGCTCGGACCTCACAGCAGGGAACCATGGCTGTCCGCGCCCTGCTCCTCTGCCTGCCCGCCCTTCCCTGGGCCCTCCCGCTGGCCCCGGCCCCATGATGGGGAGGGGCTCACAGAGAAAGTTCGGCCCAGTGTTCTCGGGCACCACGAGGGGAGGCGCTGGCCTTTCCCTCCCAGGGTCACCTTGCGAGGGGAGCCAGAGGGCGGGGTGATAAGGGGGCTGACGTGGGAGATTCGTCAACCCCGATAATGGAGGGCAGCCCCATCCACACTGCTAACCTGGGCTGGCCAGCCCCACTGAGGCAGGAGGGCCCCTCCCACAGGCCTCTGGAATCTGGGGTCTGCCCTCATGCCCCTTCCCTTTCTGAGACCTGGAACAGAGCTCATACAGGTCCAGGAACAAATTCTGGCTCAGGCACTCCCTGCTGTGTGGCCTTGGGCAGGTCACATACCCTCTCTGAGCGTCAGTCTCCTCCTTAGTAAAATGGGGACATGAACAGCTAACACTTCACAGGGCTGTTGTGAGTATAAACTGAGATAAGGTCTGAAAAGTGCCCGGCACATAGTGGGTACTCAGCAAATGGAGTGGCTGTCCTCACTTCCCAGCCCCCAGAGCCCTGGGGTCCCTCGGAGCCCCCCGCCCAGGCCCCTCCCTGGCCCCGGCTGGCATTTCAAGAATGCTGAGCCCCGCTTAGGTGATTAATGAGCAGCTAAGCCCTCCGAGGAGTCACGCGCTGCCTGCGACAGGCCAGGCCCTCCTGCTGCCCCCCACCCCCAGCTCACCAGCTGGGGACAAGGGACACCCACCAAGCACCACCAGCGGCTGTCCAGGGCCCCATGTGGCCAGGGCAAGAGGAGCTTTTCGAGCCGGAGTGACCAGCCTGAATGGTTCCAGGACTCCCGCCTCTGCTCCGGCCCCCACCCTGTCCTGGTAACCACAGTTCCCATTGACTGAGCGCCTACTGTGTGCCAGGCACTCTTTGAGCCAAGTATGTTAATAGCCATAGGAGTTTATCATATCCAAGGCATCCTGTAGGCTCTTCACGTGCAGTGTGTCACTTAATCCTACCATCCCATGACGGTGACCGTGACAGTGAGAGTGACAGTGATGGCGGCTCATACGGAGTAACTACCAGTGTTTTTCAACACATAATGGTGACGACGATGATGACAGTGACGGTGACCAGGGCTCACACCAACTGAGTGCCTACCAGGCCCAGCCCTATTCTAAGTGCTTTTCACCCCGTGACCTTGGTGTCATTATCCCCATCCCCACTGTTCCGAAAGGTCAAGTCTCTTGGTTCAAGCAACACAGCAAGGAGGATTCAAACCCAGGTGCAGGGGCCGACTTTAAGAGGTAAGGTGTGGCTGGTGGCTGCCTACCTTCCCCAGCCTACCTAAGCTGTCCCATCTGATGTGCTGGAAGTTTCCTTGGGGAGGATCCAGCCCTGAAGTGGGGAGGGAGGGGGTACTGGAGCGTCACCCCCACCCTGGCTGCTGAAGCTGCAAGTTTCTGAGACTGAACTTGAAATCTACAGTGAGTGATGGGCTGACGCAGTCATGGCCTTGCTATTTATAACAGCCCAGCCCCCTCCTCTCTTTCTCCTCCTCCTCCCCCCGCCAGGAGCACTCCTAATCGCCCCTAATCCTCCTGCCCACCTCCCCCGGGATGGGGGCCTCAGGCAGAGGCACCCTGGGAGACCCTAACAAGAACCAGATGTGGTTGGGGGGAGGAGGGACCCTCCGTGCCAGGGGCCGAGGTGGACGGAGGACGGAGGAGGGAGGAGGGAGCCGATGGGGCAGGGTGGGGGTGGGCCAACGGGAGGGGAGAAGTTTGAGGGTTGGGGGCTTGGAGGGCCTCCTGAGGAACGCTGACCCCACACTGTCTTCTCCCTGGAGGCCTGCCTCAACTTCTCCCCACCGTGTCCAGACACCAGGCAGCGGCCCCGGCCTGCCCCACCAACCACACTGGAGATTCCTAACAAACACTCCGGAGCCCAGGGTCTGCTGAGGCTGGAGCAGAGCCCCCAGGAATCCAGGGTGGGGCAGGGTCCCCTGGGATCCCACTGTTCTGCTCCCAAAGGAGCCCTAAAACATCACTGGATCCTAACAACAGGGATCTGCCAGGCAAGAAGCCAGGCAAAGGACACACGTCTTATTCTGATCCTCAAGACCTCCCTGAGCAGAGGCCAGGCGGGGCCTGCCAGAGGCTGCCCACGGCCCAACAACCAGGAAATGGCACCATGAGGTCACAAACCGGCATCTCTTTCCTCTCCCTCCTCAAATCCTTCAACAACTTGCCACTGCTTGGATAAACCCAGAGCCCTCCGGCAGGCCAAGGCCTGGCACGGTCCCTCCCTCCTCTCCACAGTCCACCCCCTGCCTCCTTTCCACCCCCCACCCCACATCAGGGCCTTTGCACATGCTGTTCCATGCTGTTCCCAGCCAGAGAAAGCCAATTCCCGTTCACTCTAGGTTGTTCTGGCTTAAATGTAAACTGCCCAAAGAAGCCATCTCTGACTCTCCCCTTCTCTTCAGGGGACCCATTCTACTTTCTCCTTACTCTCCTGCCAGCACAGACCTCCCTGGGCAGGGTGCCTGTCTGTCCCCAGCTGCCCGCTGCCCATGCTTGCTCACTGGCTGACCACTCTGTGCCCAGCCCCATACCAGGCCCTTTACACGGCTCGTGTTGTCTCATACCAGCCCTGTGCAGGTGATGTTCTTTTTCCCCATTTCACAGATAAGGAAACTGAGGCTCAGAAGGCTCACAGGGGCGGGAGCTGGCTTAGGAGCACTGCCCTATTCCGTCTCTCTAGGATATGAGTATCCCAGCAAATAGCAGGCACCCAAGAAATGTTCATGGAGTGAATGAGCCAAGTGGCCAGCAGGAGACTGGAGCCAGGCCTGCGAAGTCTGGGGACCTCAGCTAGGCCACGCCGAGGTCAGGGTCCAAGGCCAGACAGGCCCCCTCCAGGTACCGCCCTGGCCCCAGCCACTCCTCATTAATTACACCCTTTATTACCTGCCTTCAACAGGAGCCAGACACGGCCCCTCCCCGGGCAGGCTGGGATCCCGGCTAGGGGGAGGTAGCCCCTTCCCATCCTCTCCCTCCTCTCTTCTCCTCCCTTTAGGGCCACCCAGCTAGGCAGGAAAGGGGCCCAGGGCACCCAAGCCAGGTGTGAGAAGAGAGCGGGTGGGGGCCCAGGTGGTCCCTCCACTCTGGACCCCTCCCACCCTCCTCGTGCTCATCCCCCCCCCACCAGCTGTGGCCGCTGGCTGAGTCTCGGCCATTGTCCCGGGGGACGGGGGAGGGTGGGGACCCGGCACAGTGGGAGGCTTGTGCCCTGCCCACCCCCTCCCTGCCCCGTCAATGGGGCACTTGTCAATTCATGCCCCAAACATGGCGGAAATCCCGTCAGCCACGTGGCTGCGGGCAGGGTGGGCCAGGGCTTGAGGCTGCTGGCCAGGCCTGGGTGATCCGAACCTGGGGTGCACAGGGCACCAGGGTCCAAGCCTGTCCCCTGAAGACCCTAGGTGCCCTGGGCGTCCAGCCGAGGCATCTGAACCTGAGCATGCCTGACTCCAGGCAGTAGCCAGGGACCAGTGTGGTAGTGGCCAGGGGGCTGCCCACCTTGGCATCCCCACAGTGCCCTGAGAGAGCCCCCGGGGCTTCTAATGGACCCCCACGTCCCTGCTGCGAGGGCCTCAGCAGTTGACCTGACCTCTCTGAGCCTCAACTTCCTTCACTATCAAGTGGAGCATGAATCCCTGCATCGTGGGGTGGTCGCGAGCCTTGAATGTTGAATGAGGCGACACTCCCAGGAGGCCAGTCTTCAGTCGATGATAGCTCTGCTTCCATCTCTCTTGGGACTGCCATCTCCTTTCCTGCCCTCACACCTCTGCCCAGGCTGTCCCGCTCTGCCCGGGGCCTCTCCGCCCTGCTGCATGTCTGCTCTGGAGCCTCCCTCTGAGGCACGACCGGTACTATACTATTATTCTTGCACATGCGTGGCACAGCCCAGCCCCAGGCCTTGGCCCCTGCCATCCCCTGCAGTGGGTAAGCCTTCTGTGACTGCCTCCCTGGCTACCCAGGCAGCCCCTCCCCAGTCACCCCAGTCACAGAGGGCCCCCAGTGCTGTGGTTCTCCTCCCAATGTCCACTGAGCTAACCAACATGCTCCAAACAAGTTCACGCTGGGGCAAGGCACAGTGGGCCCTCACCTCCTTTGGTTTGGATTTTCTATCTTTATTAATATGATCTGCAACTGCTAGCTGTCCCTGCTTTAGGCTTCAACTTATGAAGGCTTCAACTTATGATCAGAGCCTTCTCAGTCAAAATGCCTTCCAGTCAGATGCCTGATAGTGCCAGCAATGCTTCGCACCTCTGCATGAAATCCTTAGTTAACTCAGGCCAAGAGCCACACCTGACAAAATGTTGCTCAGGTCCTTAAACCAGAGCCACAGTTGCTTTTGTTCCCTCCCGTCTTTTTATCAAAAATGCAGAAGAGCCCCACAGCCTGCCTGTAGAGACCCCTCTCTTCCAGGGGACCCAGAATCTTTAGCCACCCCTAGGCTACAGCTATGTCCTCCCCTAGACCCCACACAACTGCCACCCTGTCCTCAGGCCAACACAAGGCTGAACTCAGAGCCCCAAGATGCTCCCAAGTCAGCGCCAACAGAACTGAGGCCAGTGGCTGTGACCTGTTCTTAGGGAACCCCCACGCTGGTTCCCAGGGATCTCTGCTTTGCTCTGGGGGCCACAGCCCTGACTCCCCAAGGCTGAGTCAGCTCCCACCCAGTGCCCTGACCCTGTCCACAGGGTCCAGGGCAGGCAGGCCACAGATGCAGCGTAGGTGGGGGCAGGTCTCCCCCAGGGCTACGTGCACCAGCGTGCCTCCCCAAACGGCCACACTCCAACACTCATGCGTGGACAGCAGGGCACACCCCGCAGTCAGGTACCCACTGACACGCACATGATCACGTGCCGGTGTGCCCGCCACTCAAGCATAGCACCAACACATGCACACGGTAGCCCACGTGCGTGCACACCAGCATTCTCCACGTGTGCTCCTTCAGTCAGCAATTATTTATCGAGCACTTATTATACATCAGGGATACAGCGGTAAATACGGCAGACAGATCCCTGCCCACACGGAGCTGACACTCTAGGGAGCGGAGTCAGACGACAGGACAGATCAGTAGAATACATAGCATTTTAGAAGGTCCCAGGCAGTGGGACAGCCAGTGCATAGGCCCCGAGGCGTGAGCACGCCGGGGCGTGTTCACATCTCAGCATACCGCACAGGCCTGGTGCCAGGACACAAGTGCACACGGTGCTCACAGACCCCATGGTGAGCCCAGACCACACGCACCTCCCCGCGGGCACAGCTTCGCATGCACAGGCCACGGCCCAACCCAGGAAGACCTTCCTCCTCCTCCTCTTCCCTTCAATCCCCTCCCCATCAGCTCCAGCTGGAGCCCGATCCCACTGAGTGAACTTAGTGTCACAGGCCGAACTCCCCCTCAAAGGCAGCCCCCTGCCTTCAAGCTAGCAGGGCAAGGGCCTGCGACTCCCCTCCCCGCCAGA
Organism: Eulemur rufifrons; assembly: GCF_041146395.1. Classification (NCBI taxonomy): domain Eukaryota; kingdom Metazoa; phylum Chordata; class Mammalia; order Primates; family Lemuridae; genus Eulemur; species Eulemur rufifrons. The sequence goes on along the minus strand of NC_090988.1, from coordinate 95,468,043 downwards.
GGAAGAACTGTGGAGAGAGAAGAGAGGGGACTGAGGGAGGCCCCAAGGGAGGCAGGGTCCCCAAACTCCACAGAGGAGAGACAGGCCGTGGTTGAGCTAGGGGCTCGGGGGATCCAGGTCAGCTGGAGGAAGAACTTTCCTCACTGATGTGACCGGAGGCAGAGGGACGACAAGATGTCCTGGAGCCCCCGTCCGTAGTGCAGGCCAGTGGGGGCTCTGGACCCAACTGTCCCCATACCCAGGAGCTTGGCCCTTCTTCCCCTCCCACTCCAGGCCTCGGTACTCTTGGGGTCAAACTGCTCACGTCACACAGCTGTGACCATCTGAGAGAGGGTTCTGGGGTCTGGAAAGGGCGAGAGCTGGACGGACACCACCTAGCATGGCCAGCGGGGTGGGTCAGGACCTTCAGGATGCAGGGAGGAGCAGCCCCCTTCTCGGCTGGCACCGACTGTACCCCAGGGTCCCGTCCCAGCTCTGCCGTGGCCGCCCTGAGTGAGCCTGAGGTGTCACCTTCTTCTCCTGCCCCAGCGCCCTCTCTCAGAAATGAGGGGGTGCCACCTGCCTCTTGCAAAGAGCTCTGGCCTGGGTGGAGCCCCTTCCACCTTGCGTGCGGCAGGAACAAGTTCCGCATCTCTGAGGTGGAGGGTGGGGCAGATGCGCTGGATGTGCCAGGGACAGGACCAGGCATCAGGGCCACGCAGGGCCAGAGCTGCCAGGGCACAGACCCCTGCACACAGAACATGCTCAGCAAGGCTGATGGCTTCCCTTCACCTCTGGAATACGTAGCCCAGAGAGGGTGAGGGGCCTTCCCAAAGCACACAGTGCCAGCCGCAGGGCCTCAGCCCAAGCTTGGGGGCATCGACCTATCTGTGGGTGAATAATCCTCACGGTGACGGTGCATGACACCTGCCATAGGCCTATAGAGCAGCACTGTGCAAGCCCCATGGGACAATCACCTGGATGAAGGCTGACTTTGGGGAGCATCCCCCAGCCAGGCCCTGCACGGGCACTATCTCGCCTAACCCCACAGGGCACTGGCATGACAACTGCATTCCCATTCTACAGGTGGGACGATGCAGGTCCAGAGAGCGCAGGGACATGGCTACAGGCCCAGAGAGCGCAGGGACATGGCCAAGAGCAGCAGAGCTGACAGCAGACCCCAGCTGCCCACCCCAGTAAGTGCACAAAACCGTAACATCATCCACGGGGCCACCTGCATCATCTCTGAGATCTTGGGATGGGAGAGGAGGCCCCCCCCAGGCTGTGAGGGAAACTGAGGCCCAGAGGAGGGCGCTAGGCCATGAGGAGGAAGAAGGTAGCAAGGAAGGCAGGCCACCCAGGCAGGGCGGGGCCACCCCGTTAATGATTCAGTTAATAATTTCTGCTCCGAGTTCCTTATCGGGGAGGGCAAAGTCCAAGGGCAGCAGCCAATCAGCAGCCCCGCTGGGCTGTTACCCAGCAGCCTCTGCTGCCAGGGTTCCCCTGTGCTGTAACCCCTTGGGAGTTGGGAAGTGGGGGGCTGGGTCCCCAGGGAAGAGGCATGCCCTCACAAGCCCTCCTTGGCTCTGCCTAAGACCCCAAGGGGCACTGTGACCGGCCCCCAAGACCCAGGAGAGGCCTGAGGCCAGCTGGTTGGTGAGGGCATGCTCCTCACCCCTGCGCTGACCCCAGGCCCTCGCAGAGAGGCACTTCCCAGGGCACACCCCCACCCCGCCACCTCTGTTCACAGATCCATTGTTGCCTCCATTGTCCCAAGAACATTTCCTGCCTCCCCCACCCCTGCCCTGTGGCCCTGCACTCTGTGTCCGGGACATGGGATGAGTCAGACCCCCCACTACCATCTCCCCTCCCACCTGGGCCCAGGACCTGGGCAGCTCTGGCAGTCAGCTCCACGGATGGGGCCTGGGACAGGAGTCCTCCAGGGCTTCTCCTGTCATCTCCCTGCGAGTAGGGCTCGGCAAGCCCTGCGCCTGGCTGCCTCTGCCACCTGCCTACTCCCTGTGTGTATCCCAGACAGACAGACAGCCTGAGCCGGGGTGCGGTGCCACCCCCATCGCACACCCCAGTTCAGCCCCAGACTCTTGTCCAGGTGCAGGTCCTCTCTTCCAGTCGTCAGGCTGATCTCTGGGGCCTCCTCCTGCCCTCTGGAGGCAGAGATACTGGTCCCTGACACGTGGCCCCCCAACCCTCCCCCAAGGCCCCAGTGGCAGAGCAGAGAGCTGGGGGTTGGGTGTCCGCTCTGGCCAGCCCCGGCCAGCTCTGGCCAACTCCCTTCTCCCGGCACCTCAGCCAGTGCCATCCTACGCACCCACCCCATGGCTGGGGGAAGGGCAGCTTTCAAACCAGGATCCTGGCACTCTGGGGGCTGCAGGGAGCCCAGCTCCCCCTTTGTCCCCCCGTCTGTCTCATCAGGAGGTCATGAGTTTGTCTTTGTTTGATGGCTAAAAAGATGACATTGGAAGCCCCTGCTCTGGTCCAACGCACCTACTTACCCTGGGAGGGGAAACGAGGCCAGAGAAGGTGACCAGGCTGGCCACCCATCAGGTTCAGAAGTCGCGATATCTGGGGCCTCCCACCTCCAGCCCCGGTGGGGCTCCAGAGGCCAGGTGGAGGCACCTGCTGGAAGCCCACTTCCCTCCACACCCACCTGCTTTCTGGGGCACTGGCTGCTCACTTGAGCCTCATGTGCCCCTACAATCAGGGGCCAGCACCCGCCCCCTTCTAGGCTCCAAAATGTTCCAGGGCTGGGAGATGAGCCTCTTCAGGACTGAAGGCATCATGGAAACCTTCTCTGCCATCCCCTTCTGTCTTGCAGATGATGAAAAAGGGCCCAGAGAGGGCAGAGATGCTCCCTGGGGCGTCTCTGGGGGCACACACAGGGTACTCAGCTCAGTGGCTCAGCAGCACCAGAACCTCTGAGGGCTGGCAGGATCCTCAGATGCTGCCCATGCCGTCCCCAACCTGGCTCTGGGGTCAGAGCCCCCAGCCAGCCAAATGACGAGGAATACACCCACACCGAGACCCCGTTACCTGCTGGGAGCCAGTGCATCCTGCCTGGTGGGTCCCCTCTCTGCAGGCCCTGTGCCCGCCGATCTGGGCTGCCTTGCCTCTGTCCAGGGGATTAGCTGGGCAGTCACGGGGGCCCGGCTGTACCAGCCTCGAGGGGGCCGCCCTGTCCCGGCCTCCCACCCGAGGCCCAAAGCGCCTTAGCCCCCAGCCCACCGCCGGCACAGGGCAGGACCCAGGACCTATGCCTGATGTGCCTACGGAGGGGACACCACATCAGGTGAGGGGTCTCGGAATGCTGCTGCCCCTTCGGCAAAACCCTTGCCCAGGCTCCCAGCCCAGAGCCAAAGCACAGACCCCTCTACCAGTAGTCTAGAGGGAGTGACCTCGGCCAAGCTGGGACCAAGACGAGAACTCAGGTGTCCCCTGCCCCACGTGTGAGAGCGCATGTTGTGCCCACGTGCTCAGGAGTGACTTATCCACCCGCAGAAAGCCCAGCTTCCCACTCCCCCGCACTGCCACGCTTGGACTCACAAGCACACCAGGCCCTGTGGCTCCCAGGCGCTCCTTCGCACCCACACCAGGGTCCCACACACACCATCGCCCACCCACACCTCCCCCCATCGCAGGCCCTGGGAGCACTTCTCCAGCCCGGCCCTCCTGGGCGGGTGGCCCACTCCCGCCCCTGCTCCCCACAGACATTCTTGAGTCTCCTCTTATCTCTCTGGAGGGAGCAGCACAGCCTCCCAGCCAGGCCGCATGGCTGAGCCGTGGCGTCAGCCCCCGCCCCTCCCACCACGGCCAGGAGGGAAGTTTGGCTCAGGAGGCAGCAGCCCGGCCAGCCAGGCCCCCCACCCCGCTGCCCGGGCCCAGGGTCCTGCGGGAGGCGGCCCTGGGGACATCCTCAGGAGTCAGGGCAGCTGGGCCCATGGACCATGTGGGTACCTAGCAGGCTCAGGGCATCCCAAACAGTGTCCCCCAAGCAAGCACTGCTGTTTCCGCTCCTCTTCCCTGGGGGTCCCTAAGCCCCATAAAGCCCCTCAAGAGCTCCTAAAGGATGCACAGTGCCTGGGGAGAACAAGAGCCCTGGGACTGATGGTGGCTGCCTAAGACCTTCACATGGCCCAGCTGCCTCAGGATCAAATATTTCATCTAGTCCAAGCCTGGTTTCTTGGGGCCTGGGTGCACTGGGGTGTCCAGAATCCTGGAGGGGGGTGCCCTTCCCTGGGCTGCTCGGCAAGCAGGAGTGGCCAAGAGTTCCTGCCCCCCAAGTCACGGAAAGAGAAACTGAGGCAGAGAAAGGCCTTCCTTTCTCCTCCACGGGACTCCAAAGGGCTCTGGGGACTGGGCTTAAAACTTGGGTTCACACTTCTGAAAGGTTCTGAATGCACCAAGGAGCAGTGTGTGGCTTAGGGACTGGGGAAAGGGTGGGGGCAGGGGCTGGGCCCCCAAGGTAATAGAGAGGGGGTCCGGCTAGAGTTCTAGGGAGGTTCTGAGAAGCAAAGTGGGCTGGGAGACCTCAGCCTGCACCTCCCCTCCTCCTTCCCCTCCCACACCTGGTCCCATCCCTCCAGAATCCAGCACTCAGGGAGGAGGGACAGCCCTGGAGGAGGGCCGGGGGCTGCTCAGGAGGAGGGGGGATTGGTGAGATGCAGGAGCAGACCTCCAAGACCAATGTGGGGGTGGGGGAGGAAGAAAATATTGTGGGGTGTGCATAGATCCCATCCTGAGGAGGGTCCTTTCAGGGTCACGGGGAGGAGGTGAGGTCACTCCTTCAGGGACAAAGTCAGAGGAGGCATAGCTCCAGGGACAGGTGTGGGGGGGACATAACCCCAGAGGAGCCTCACAGGGCTGGCAGGATGCAGTTCATAGCACTGGGAGGGTCTCGGAGAGCAGAGGTGGCTGCTGGCAGGGATGCCAGCTTCAAGAAGGTTCCAGCCCCAGGAGAGCATGCTAAGGAGGGTGGTCCCAGCCCCAAGTAGGGGAGGAGCGGCTGCTTCAAGGGGAATTTCAGCCTTGGGAGAGGGGGCGGCATTGCAAAAGGCAGGTGACAGTCTGGAAGGGGGTCCCAAACTCAAGGGGCCCCTAGCCTCCTGGAAGCACAGTGGCGAGGTCCCAGCTACTAGGACTCAGGCACGGGGGAGGGTGCCAACCTGAAAGGCACACAGGGGGTCTTGGTCTCTAGGCACGGGGGCCCAAACTCTGGGAAGCAAGCTAGGGGTCTGGGGTGCCAGCCTCAAGAGACATGGAAGATCCCAGAAGGTGTGCTGGGGGTCCGGTTCTGGTCTGCTTGGAGTTCCAGAGAAGCACAGTAGAGGATCCCCAGACTAGGGAAGTGTTCTGGGGGAAGGGTGTCACAATTTAGGGAAGACTCCAGGTCCTGGAGAACTCAAAGGAGGTCCGAGACTGAAAAGGGATACCGCCCCAAGGAAGCTGCGAGATAGGGGACGGGGAGGGGACGCTCAACTTCAGTGGCGGTAGCAGCCTCCAGGAGACTCCGGGTCCTAGGAGCCACGCACGGCAGGCTGGTCCCAGCAGGAGAGCCCCAGCCAGAGCAGGCGTTCTGGGGGGTCCCGGCGTGGTGGAAACACAGCGGGGGGGCCCAGTCCCCGGGAGATCGGCTGCAGGTTCCCAGCGCAGGACGGTCGCCGCCCGCGCTGGCCCGCGGTCTCTCACCTTCGAAGAAGCGCTGCAGCGCCTCCGTCTCGTCCACCACCTCCATGTCCGGCCTGCCCGGCGCGCACTCCGGCCGTGGCCCCGCTACAGCCCGGCCCGGGGGCGCGGCATCGCCGGCGCGGCCAGCGCGACAGTCCCGGCTCGGCTCCGGCTGCGGTCCCGCCCGGTTCGCCGCCGCGCTCGCCCCCTGCGCGGCCCTGGCCCGGCCCCCGCCCGCCCGCGCGCCCCGCCCGCCGCGCCCAGCGCCCCCTGCCGGCCCTCCGCGTGCAGGACGCGGCTGCTCCTCGGGCGGCGCCGGGCGCGGGGGTCGGTCCCGGCCAGTCGCGGGGCGCAGGAGCCCGGCCTGGGGTCGGAGCAGGGGGGCGGCGTCAGGGTCGCGGTAGGCTGGGTGGGGCTGGGGTCAGAGGCCACCCCTGCTCCCCCGTCCTCGCCCTCTCCTCGGGACTCGGAATCCAGACCGCTGAGACGTCCCACAATTCCTCTGTCTCAGCAACAATGACAGTCTGCATTTAATGAGCAAGTGTTATGTGCCCAGCCGGCACTAAGCACTTTACAGGTGCTGTCTCCTTTAGCACCCTGCCGTGGGGATACTATTAATATCTGCATTTTACAGATGAGGAAACTGAGGCTTAATGAGGTTAAGTGCTGTCTGAGGAAGTGCTGTCCTGTCGAACTACTGTGATGATCGAAATGTGCCCTGTGTTGTCCCCTACGGCAGTCAGTGAGCACTTGAAATGCGGCTACCGAGACTGAGGAAGTGACTTGTCAATTGTGTTTAATTTTAATTAGTTTAAATTTAGCCCTGTTCAGGTGGCTCACGCCTGTAATCCCAGCACTTTAGGAGGTCAAGGTGGGAGGATCACTTGAGGCCAGGAGTTCTGGACCAGCCTGGGCAACACAGCAAGACTCTAAAATAAAGAAATAAATACATAAATAAATGTATGCAAATAAAAATAGTCACATGTGGCTACAGTATTGGACAATGCAGGTCTAAGAGTTTCAAGGTCATTAGGGTTCAGAGCCAAATCCTGGCTGACCCCGGAATCCAAGCTCTCGTTCACTGCTGCCTCCGAGCATGTCCTGGATAAACGCACTGCCCTCAAGCCCTGCCTACACCCTGAGTGCCTCCTCACCTCTGTCCTGCCCAGCCGCACAGCCTGGCTCCTCACTGATCTCCTCTGCAATCCTCCCAGATCACTGTTTCTAAAACATAAACCAGACCACGTCATTCCTTTGCTAAAATCAAGGGCTTCCCTTGGCACTCAAATAACACCTGGAAATCTTGCCCTGGTTTCTGAGGCCTTGTGTGATCTGCCCCTGTCCGTACCATTGACTTTAGCTCTTCCCTTTCTCTCCACTGCTAAGCAGCAGCCACCACGGCCTCCCGTGCCATCACTCAAACTGCCAGGCCCACACTGGCCGCAGGGCCTTGGCACATGCTATTTCATCAGTCTATATGGTTGTCTCCACATGGCTAGTTCTCAGCAGTCAGTCTCAGTTCACATGTCACCTCCCTGGTCACCAAACCTAAAGTCTTTCTACCTACCTGGGACTTTCTTTCTTACCAAATGTCAGATAGTTATTTAGTGTCAGTTACCAGCCTTCTTGCTCTGGAACAGAAGCCCTATGAGGGCAAAAGACTTTTTCTGTCTTGGTCACTGCTATAGCTTCAACACCAAGAACATTACCTGGCACATAGTAGGTGCTCAATAAGTATGTGTTGAGTGACTAGACTGTGGCATCTTCAAACTACAGAATCCTGGCCCTCTAATAGCTTGGAAGCAGAGAATTCTGGACTCCCAGACCCAGAGAATCATCCCACGACGGAGCGGCTCAACTCGAAGCCTCTTAGGACCCTTCAACACGGAGAGTCAGAGCTGGAAAAACCTATTGCATCCCACCACTGGTTGGCAAGCGACAAAACCAAGGCCCAGAGGGGTGGGAGACTTGCTGGCAGATCAAGACAGCAACGGAGCGAGTATCCTAGAACTCGCAACTCTGCCTGAAGTGGCCCCCTGGAGGAGGGTGGGGCACAAGCCAGGCTGCCTTCAAAGCTGCTCCCACCCCCAGCCTCCCTCTTGGCCCTCAGTGGCCAGCCATGGGGGAGGGGCAGCCAGTGCCCGAGCCCCAGATGTGGTCCAGTCAGCAGTGGCCCGCCGAGGAGGGTCAATGCCACAACAGTTCTGGGGCTGGGGGAGGGGGTGCTCAGGCCGGCGGGCGCCTCACAATGAGGTTTTGTCCCTCTGGGGGCCGCTCTCGGAGCTGTTGCTCTTAGATATATAGGATGGGATTTTGCTGGTGGCCCCAGCTGTGTGTGCTGACCATGTTCCCCCCCCACCCCGCAGGGGCTGGGCGGAGAGGGGGGAGAGGGGCTACACTGAGACGCCTATTCTTTCCCTGCTGATACACCCAGAGGTTTTTCTCCCTCTGCAGACTCCCTTAAGACAATTGTTATTCTCCACGCTGCCCCCTCCTCCCCCCCCAGGGTCAGGCCTGCCCGTGGACAAAGTAGACACCCGCCCACACCATGCGATTTTTTTGAAGTGAATTTATTTTATGAGTTGCCTCGGACCAGCTGGAAAACCAGCTTCTCTACAGGCCTCCACGCACCCACAGGTCCTTCCTCCACATCCCACACGGTGCCTACACGCCCACCATCTGAGGGCCATCCGGGGGGCTGACCTTGCCCTTGTCTTGCTCGTCAAGGGCTAGGGTGGAAGGGAAGACAGGCATTTTGTCCCTAGCACCCCAACTCCATTATATTACAATCTATCAAGAAGACAGACTATGCAGTCTCTGGGAAGTTGGGCAGGGTGGGCTGGAGGAGCCTGCTATTCACCCCATAGGAGCTGACCTGGCTGGGGGTGCTCAGGCCCTGCCGCCTCCCCTGATTCTGCTAGGTCACTGAGCAAAGGAACAACTATCTCCAGGGGTTTTCATCTCTGGACTGGGGGAGGAGGTGGCTGAAACGTCCCAGACTCAAGGGCTCAGCCGGGAGCTGAGGCTGCCCGCCAATGCCATAATGAAGTTGGGGCCCAAGCACGGCTGGGCAGAGATTGGGCCAGGGCAGTGGCTGGGCTGGTGAGGGAGCCCCAGGGAGGCTTACATAGAGGGGACTTGAGGGGTCGCATCCATGGAGAGGAGTCCCCCACTGCATCCCAGCTTCCCCACCAAACCACAGTGAGTGAGGGGCCAAGACTTCAGCCCTAGCCCAGCAGACATGGCTGTCCCCTGTGGCCAGCGCAGCCCGTTCTCTGATCTGCCCTCTGTCCTTGGAGGCCCCATCTGTGAAGCACGGCTCATTGTTCCCACCTCACAGTGACAGGTGAAGTATAGGGAGGTGACAAGTGAACAGTGCTCTCTCCAGCTCCAGTCAGTTCCCGGCACCCCTCACTAGCCCTGGAGTGGCAGCAGGACCAGGAGGAGGTGGGGGACAGAGGGTAGCACTGGGGAGAGAGGCGCAGGGTCCTAAGGGTTAATGAGTGGAGTTGTGGAGGCCAGCCCAGGAGGAGGTAGAGCCCTGGCCTCTCCACCCAGGACACCTGGCCTCCTTGTGGGCCCAGACAGCCCTGGCATCAGCCGCTGTCGCAGAGGAAGAGAGGAAGGTTCAAAGCGGGGTGAGTGTGAACCCAGTGATCCCGTGAGGCGGGTTGCAGCTTCCCTGGACTGGGGTGCAAGGGCACACCTGGGAGTCCGGCACCTGTGGCGTAGACCTCCCTCCCCGACTGCAGGAGCACAGAGACCGGAGGGCGCACCCCAGGTCCTGGGTGGGGACTGGGAGGGAGAGTGCTGCTCCCGCCCTGCCCAGCACCTCGCGAGAGCCCTCCGCATCCCTCGCTCAGCTGCGTGACCCTGGCGAGCAGCAGAACCTCTCTCTCCCCTTGCTTTCTTCTGCTTCTGCTGCGCTCAGCGGACAGGATAATGTGCAGGCCAAGGAGACCTGGGTGGGAAGAACCTCTGAAAACCACTAGGTGAGGGTGGGGGCAGAGGCCTAGACCAGGAGGCCCAGATTCTGGTTCCTGGTCTATGTGACCTTGAGCAGGTCTTCATCCTTACCTGGCCTCAGTTTCCTCTTCTGTTCAGAGGTCATGGGTGAAGACAGGCTCTGAGGCTGAGAGCACTGTTCTATCACCTTTTCCAACCCCTCACCAAGTAGGGCCACTCTAGACTTGAGGGGGCAGGCAGGGTGGGGAAGGGGAAGGTTGGCGAAAGTTTGACGGCGTCAGTGCCCGGGCCAGACTCAGCCGCCGAGGCAGGACTGGCTGGCGGAACAGCGCCACCTGCTGTACAGAGGGGGCAGGCCCAGGCGTGGGGCTGGCAGGAGGCCCAGCAGCCTGCCTACCCCGGGCCCCTCCAGCCACTCTCCTGGCCTCACTGCCCTGGAGCCAGGCTGGGCTGGGGTCCCTGGGGTGCCCTGGGCCTGGCCACATATTTTGTGCCCTCCTAGGGAAGCTCTCAGCAAGGACTTCTAGTGGCCCCTGCATTTCAGTGCTGTCCTGCTGGGATCTTCCACTCCTGTCCTAGCTCTCTGCACTGGGGGAGGGGTAGGCATGGTCAGACCAGCCTGGTACCCCAATCTCTGGCTCTACAGTCTTGGGCAGCTTACCCCCTCTGAGCCTCCGACCCCTTAGGGAGGAAAAAGTGACTAACAAGCTATAGCTTTCAGGGCTGTAATGATGTGGTGAACACGAATCCTCTGGTACATCTCTCACGCAAGCAGGACTCCACAGTGGCTGTCCTCATGCACAGGGGCTCTGAGGGTCTTCTGCTCCCTCACCGCCACGCAAAGCATGGCCTTGGGCCCATCTTTGGCAGAGTGGGAGCCTGTTAGAAATGCCGATTCTCAGCTGGGAGGCCGAGGCGGGAGGATCACCCGAGGCCAGGAGTTGAGACCAGCCTGAACAAGAGCAAGACCCTATCTCTACAAAAATAGAAAAATTAGCTGGGTGCAGTGGCGTGTGCCTGTAGTTCCAGCCACTCAGGAGGCTGAGGCAGGACGATGGCTTGAGCCCAGGAGTTTGAGGGGACAGTGAGCTATGATGACGCCACTATACTCTAGCTTAGGCAACAGAGTGAGACCCTGTCTCAAAACAAAAACAACAGCAACAAGAAAAGAGAAAAGAGGAGAGGAAAGAAGAGAAGAGAACTGCAGACTCCTGGCCCCACCCCAGCCCCACCGAACCTGTACATGCATTTTAACAAGAGCCCAGGTGAGTCACGGACACTGCGAACTTTGAGAAGCCCAGATGTAACCCAGCTAACACTCAGCCTCAGACTGGGCTGTACCTAAACCACCCAAACACACCTGCAACTTGGGGGTCAGAACGGGCTCTGGTCTCAAGGAACCTGAGTGTCCCCTTTAGGCTTTCTGGTTTGTCCAGGGAATAGTCACAGAAGTCCCCTCCCCTCACTCTGCTGCGACTTCAAACTCCCCTGTCCCCACCCTATGGAAGAGAGGTCACTCGAGCCAGTGTGCTTCTAACATCCAATTTATACACAGCTCTATACAATATACAGAAACCTTTATATACAGATATATTTATAGAATAAGCTATATTAATTTGTCTCTCATTTTTACAGCAATATTAGTTTGGATCTTTCATACATTAAGTACAAAAAAGGTCATGGGAGAATGGCACGTAGAGAGTGCGTGAGGGTCTGTGGGGCCCGGCTGCTCGCTACCGATTGCATAAGGAGTCGCCCAGGCCCCTGGGAGGACAGGCCAGCGCACGCTGGAGAGCTTGTGCTGCGGGTCTGGGGGACAGAGTGGGGTCGGTCTGAGCCGAGCTGGGCCGAGGGGGGTGGCTCAGACCCCCCAAGTGTGGTATGGGGTGGAGGGGGAGCTGTGCAGCAGGCCCATCCTGCAGGGGCTCGTGGGGCAGGTCAGGGGTGGGCCGCCCCTGGGTGTCCAGGGCTGAGTCCAAGCCTGCCCCAGCCCCAAGCCTGAAACACGGTGTGACTGCAGCCTTGGGGGTGGGGGGGGTCTGTCCCTGATGGCTCAGTCCTGGGCATGGGTCGGCAACACACCCACCTTAGAGGTCCAGGACCCACCCTGGCAGGGGAGAAATTAAAAGGCCAGACTTCAAGTCTCTCCCTGTGACTGGCCGGGGTGCTTGTTGGAACCTTCCTCTGATTTAAGATTTTGTCTTGGTTTTTAAAGTCTAAGGGCCACTGATTTCGTCTTGCTTCTGTGCTGGACTGAGGCTATGCCTTGGCAGGGACAGGTGTCCTGCGGTATTGTGAGGATGGGAGTCCCAGAGGATGAAGGGAGTCCCAGCTCCCAGGTCTCTGTCCCCTCTGTCAGGGTGGGCAGGAGTTCCCAGGACAGCCATCTAGGCCAGTCCTGTGGGGGTGGGGGGCCGGATACCAGTGATCATGGGATGGGGTCTTGGTCAGGGGAAGCTAGCCCACGCGGGAGGCGGCAGGCGGGGCCCGAGTGGGAAGGACCATGCCTCCAAGGAGACAAGGCACAAGCGGGCAGTCAGCCGTGCGGTCAGCACCTCAGCACACACCACTTTTCCAAACCAGGGGTCAGGCGCAAGGGAAACAGATGGCGTCTGAAGCAGAGCTTGTCCCACGGCCCCACTGCACAGGTCCCATCATGCTCGCTGACTGTTCTCTGGGCAGGCTGGGAGAGGCAGCAGGCAGGGCAGGCAGGGTGGGCGGCCCCCAGCACCCCTTCCTCAGGAACGGTGCACACTCATGCACATGCACACACACGCCCAACACTAGCATGCACGACCTCCCCCTTCCTCTGGGGAAACGCCGGGTCTCCACCTCCCCAGCTGCTTCCCAAACCCAGCAGGGAAGGAACCCCTATGGGGCCCTCAGGCTAACCCAGTACAGCCCCCGAGTCCCTGTCCCTCCTGGCCTCTCCCCTGGGCAGCCAAGGCCCACAATACCCGACTCTTGGCCCCACTTCCTGCCATCAAGACATTGGGGGAGGGAGCCCAGGCCAGGGAGGAGGGAAGGCTGAGGGGGCAGAGGCGTGTTGGTGTCAGATTCCAGGGCCCAGAGCTGCCTAGGCATGATGGGGGGACATAAAGGGGTCAGGTGGGGCCCCCAGAGGAAGGGCTTCAGGTGCCTTCCTTCCTGCCAGGGCAGTGACTCTGCAGCCAGGGTGGTCAGGACAGTGCCCGCCACCCTTTGAGTGGCCAGGCAGCCCGGAAGCAGCAGGCAGGCAGGGCAGGCCTGGGGCCAGGACCCAGCGACACAGGGCTCAGCATGAGGGCCACAATAAGGAGGAGGGGCGGTCCTGACCCCACCCTCCCCCAGGACCCTCCAGGCCCCTCAGCTGCCTGGGCCTTGCTCAGAGAGGGTCTACCGAACACGACTGGAGAGGATGGGGGGCTTGCAAACCCAGGACACATCCTGAGCCAAGCCCAGCAGCTTCTGTAAACATATACAGCACTGCAGGCCACCGTGGTGGGTGTCACCCCAGGGGGCTGGCCAGCAGGCACCAGATCTGGGGGGTGGCCAGGGCAGATGCCAGCCTGGACCACAGATGAGAATCGTGGGGAGGGGGCTGCTCTCCATCTCGGCCCTGGGAGGGCAGCGGGAGGCAGTGATGGGGAGGCAGCTTGCCGACTGCCTGTCTAGGAACGGGGGCGCCAGGATGTCCAGTGGGGGCAGTCAGGCCGAGAGGGCAGAGTACAGCCCGCTCGCCTGGCAGGCTGCCCCAGGCTCTCCCTGCTCTATGCCCTTCCCATCTTTCCCCATCTGGGGGGCCAGATCCCAGCCGCCTTGGCTCTGGGGGTCCAAAGCTGAGGTAGGGATGCGGACCCCCAGCTCAGCAGCAGTGCCCCATGCCTGAGGCTAAACTGGCCCCCCGGGCCTCTCCTCAAAGCTGCCCGGCTGGAGGCAGCCAGTAGGTGCCCACAGGGCCACCTGCTCCGGCCTGGGCGCACCTGGCAGCGCGGCTGGGGTGCTAGCGTGCTGAGATGACCAGCTCATCCTGCTTGGCGGGGCTGGCCCCGTGGCCAGTGGGGGTAGAAGTCCGGACCTTGTCTGCTGCCAGGCACTCCTGGCTGCTGAGGCCCGCGGGCGTCAGGTCCGTGAGCTCGCCCGAGGAGCTGAGCGGGAAGGAGGGCGACAGTGAGATGCCCGAGGAGGGGTCGGCTGAGCCGGCAAAGAGCCTCGGGGGCTTGGGCACCAGGTTGGGCTCGAACTGGGCACGCAGCAGGATCTCTTGCTGGCTGGGGGACTTGGGGCCCTCGGCATAGTCGCTGGTGGGGCTCTCGGGCACCACCATGCAGTAGAGGTCCTGGAAGGAGCTGCTCTTGCTGTCCAGGTTGAAGAGGCTGTCGATGAACTCCGCGAATTCCAGCACCTGAGGGCTGGGCGAGTCCCCCAGGCGCCCGTTGTGCAGTGCCAGCTCCCCGCAGGGGGCCACCCCGCCACCCCCACCACCCACCTCTTCCTCCTCCTCATTGGCCACACTGGGGGGCCGCTCAGGAGTGACGCCCCCGCTGCCTAGGGCGGCCTCCAGGGGCTGCGTGTCCTGAGAGTGCTTGGACAGGCTGTCAGCTGCCAGCAGCTCCGTGCGCGAGCTCAGGGACGGGTTTTCCTCAGGGATGGCGGGGTCGATGTAGAAGAGGTGGCCCTCATCGCGCTCCAGCACGGCGTGGAGGCTGGGCGAGCCGCGGATGCTGCGGAAGCCCGAGGAGCGGCGCGAGTCGAAGCTGTACAGCGACTCCGTGTCCGAGAGGCTCTCCATGGTGGCCAGCGGTGCCCGCCGTGCCTGCAGCTCTGCTGCCAGCCGCTCCTGGGTGGACAGCAGCAGCAGCTCCACCGGGTCCTGGCGGGCTGTCGCCGCAGCAGCCACCGGGGACAGCAGCCGCCCCTCCGAGAAACCCTCCAGGCTCATCTCAGACTGGGACTTGCTCCTGCAGAGGGAAGGCGGGGCAGGCGCTGTGACACTCGGAAGGGGCAGAGGAGACCAGCACCCCAGCTCCCTGGCCAGAAGGCACTTGGCAGGAACCATGGCTACAGTTAATTCAGCAGCTGTTGAATGGTTTGGGGCAGGAAATGCTTATTTTAAAACAACTCACAAGAACCCAACATGGAAGACAAAAGAGCTGATGCTGGGTGAAGCCAGCGTGGGGCCCTGAGGGGCTAAGGCCCCAGGAACGCTGCTGGGATCCCCTGCACTGGGACCCCTATTGCTGTACTGATGGGACACTGAGGCCTTGGGAGATTGGCTGCCCTAGGTCACTTATGAGCCCACGGTGGGATGGGAGAGACAGAGAGAGGCAGGGAGAGAGGAGGAAAGGGAGGGAGGGAAGCTGGGAGGAAGGGAGGGGACAGAGCCTTGTCCAGAGCTGACCCAGTGGTTCCACTCCCCCTCAGGACCAGCATCCCTCTGTGCCACTCCCAGGGCTCCTGTCACTTCCTCCCTCATCGTGGGGTTTTCTCCCGCCTCTCCTATAGGTTGTAGCCCTCCGCTGGACAGACAGCCCTGAAGCCCCGCACCCCGCAGACCAGCCTGCAGGGAGGGAATGGGCGGCCGCAGCAGTCACGGTGGCTGAAAATGGACACTGACTCCTTCATCTGGCCATGCGGCTGCCACAGGAAAGGCACAGATGGCGAGGAGGGATGTCCAGGGTCCCTACCAACCGCCAGGAAGCAGGGATCACGCTTCTCAGCAGCCCCTTGGCCAGATCTGTGACGGAGGGCACAGATCCTCCCCTGGAAGAGCCACTGCTTCAGAGCCTGACACCGTAAGAGTGTGTGTGAATGCGGAGAGTGCCTGCAGCCCGTGTGCGCGCCCGTGAGCAGGTGTGCAAGCCACTGTGGCTTTTGTTTTTCAGAGACAGAGTCTTGCTCTGCCGCCCAGGCTGGAGTGCCATGGCCCAGTCAATCACAGTTCACTGTGATCTCCAACCCCTGGGCTCAAGTGATCCTCACATGAGCCACAGAGCCTGGCCACGCCTCTGTGTTTACATGTACTCATGTGTAGACCAGATGTCTGTGTTTCTTGCCCAGCCCACGTGTGTCTGTGTGTCTGGGTCTGGGCAGAGGCTCATTCATGCATTTACATGCATGTCTGCCGCAAGTGTCCTTGTACATGTGTGTCACCGCCTCTGTTTTGGTGTGTGTCCTGTACGTGTGCATGTTTGCATGGGGCTACCCATGTATTTATAACTAATAATTGTGTGCACATGTATTACCTACTTGTGTGAGCTTCATACTAATATGTATGTGTGTGTCAATACATGGACATCCATCTGTTTGGGTCTAAGTGAGTGTGAGTGAATCTGTGTTTGTGGCCCAAGGTCTGTGGGGCTGTGTGTGCCTAGATGCCCCCTCGTCCACGTGGGCTTCAGGGATCATAGCTGGGGGCTAGTCAGAGCAGAGGGAGAGAGCTGCAGAGCAGAGAGGGCAAGTTCAAGCCCTCCTGGGCGGAGCTTTATGAACACACATGGCCCAGCATGTGCACATGAGTACACGCATTCTGAAACCACACACTGCGGGATGGGCTGGGGGAGGCCAGGACTCACCTGACGCTGCTGTTGCGGTGGTCTGCGGCTGGCAGCTCCAGGGCGAGGCCAGCAGGCATGGGCGGCCCCGTGGGGAGTGGCTGCTGCTGGAAGATGAGTTCGGGAGTCAGGTCCACCTCAGTGGGGCTCACCATGACCTTGGCAGCAGAAAGCAGAGCTGTCTTCCCCTTGTTGTAGTTCTCCAGCACCTGTGGACAGGATGGGGCAAGCTGGGGGTGGTGCAGGGGTGGCAGACCCAGCCCTGGGGCCAGAGCCGGGCAGGAGCCCAAGCCCGGGCCTCTAGGGCCACACAGAGCATCATGGGGTCCCTTGGGTCCCACTCTCTTTCTCCTGAGGTCCTTATTCCTCGAGAAGGCCTGGGACTTGCCCCACAGACTGACAAGGTTGGGGTGCTACTGCCCTGTGTCCCGCCTTTCAGTAGCCAGGGGGACAGCTGAGGCTGTCGCTGCTTGGCCATGTGTCTGTTAAGTGCCAGGTGGCCTTCGGGGCCTCTGAGCTTAGCCTGCCTCAGGGACAGGCCCCTGGGAGTCTCCTAAATGCCTCCCCACAATGGGGCAATGCGGTGATATGGAAAGGGCCAGGGTGTGGAGTCGAAGGACTTGAGCTGGGCCTTCTGGCCCCACTAGAACCCAGCTGTGGACTCTGGCTCAGCCACCTGCCTTCCCTGAGCCTGAGCCCCCTTTTCTGTGAAATGGGGACAGTGATCTGACCTGCAGGGCACTTGTGGGTGCTGCTGAGGGGCTGCCTGGGGCTCACCTTGTTGAGGCCCTCCATGACCACGTAGGGCAGGTGCTCGTGCAGCATGGCCGGCGAGATGATCACCTCGTTGAAGGCCTTGTTGTCGCCCCAGATGGCAAAATAGGTGGGCTCCTCCTGCTCACAGCAGCTGAGAGGGACACAGCAGGCCAGAAAGAAGTTGAGGGGTGGGGTTGCCTGCCCAGCCCTTGGCCTCCAGGGCCTGGCTCTGCCCTTTGCCCATGAATAGCAGGGCTGGGGGTGGATTTGGAGGCCCCCTGCCCAGCCTGGCCTGGCCTGGCCTGTGCTCAGCCTGAGGAAGGCAGACCTCAAGCCTCAGCCACAGCTCCTACGTGGCCTTTTCACCTGCTCCACCTGGGCAGGGCCCAGCTGCCCAGCTTTGTGTCGGGCGGCCCCACACTGGGAGGAGGGGCCAGGGCCCAACCCTCTGAAGGAGCAGGAAGTCTGCCTACTTACCATGCCTGCTCTCTCCTGCCCCGGACACCCATCCTTGCCCATGGCTATGTGCCAACTAACCCTCTCAGTGACGCCAAGTGAGAATGGGGGTGTGAGCTGGCCAAGGCCTTAGCGGGGAGCCTTCCAGGGTCCCCGTATTCAAGTGGACCATGAGTTGGGGGAGCTTCCCTGGGAACCACCAAGGAAGGGCTGACACTGAGAGAGGAGTCTGGAGTCCCACTCGGGGCTGGCCTCTGGTTCCACTTCCAGAACCTGGGAACCCCCCTCTGTGGGCCACTGTCTGCCGGCCTTGGCCCCCAGACCTAAGGGGTGACTGAGCCAAGGCCAGCCTTACCCCCACTACCCCTGGAGGACGCAGCCCCTGCCCTGGCCACTGCTGCCTTGCAGCAGCCCACCCAGGACATGGGGCAGCACCTACCAGCACTGCTCTGCAGGGTGGTTGTGGACCACGTGGATGATGCGGCCGGGTGGGTACAGCGGGGTGCTGGCCGAAAGGGCAATGGTCAGGTCGCTGGGGTGGGTCCAGAGCCGCGTGCTGGCCAGGGTGGTCACCTCCACCTCCTCAGGCAACTCTGACTTGGGGATGCATTTGGTGGCCCCCACGATGATTCGCCACTGTGTGGGGCAGCAGGGAGATGAGGACAGAGCTGAGCAGCACTGGCTGGGGGGCAGGAGCAGGGGTGCCGAGGAGGAGGGCTCAATAGGTGAGGGGGGCGGGTGATGGGAGGGAGAAGGGCAGTGGCCAGAGCAGCAAAGTTGGTGCCCACCTGAAGAGGCAGAGGCTGAGGTATATGGTGGCCAGATGGCCAATAAGATGCCAAGGACAGATGACATGGAATTGCTGAATTTCAGGGCCGGCAAGGGGCTGGAAGCCCAGCCAACCCCTCATCTAGTGGATGGGGAGACAGGCCCAGTGAGGGGCAGGGACTTGCTCCAGGTCACTCCGCAAGTCAGAGGCAGAATAGACCCCGAAGTTCAGTCCAGCTGTAGCCGCCAGGGCTGGCCTGACAAATGCCCGGACTGGGTCTGGAGGAAGCAGCTCCACCTCCCCGGAACCAGGCTCCTGCTGCAGACGTGGTCCCACAGAGCTCTGCTGCCCTGCCTGCTGCCTGGAGCCTGCTACCTGGCCCAGGGCCCTGCCTGCCACAGGGTCATGGGCACCAAAGCTGGGAACAGTCCAGACCGGGCTAAACCGGCAAATGGGGGTGAGGCCTACTTGGGGGGGTAACGGGGTGACCTGCTGGTGTGCACCTGCTGCCTCCTGCACCCAGCCCACTTCAGGGTGCCTGGCCTGGCTGCTGAAGGCCAACTTGGCACAGGGAAGAGCCCACTAGTGTCCTCTAAAGCCCTCGTGCAGATTAGGAAGGGCTGACCTCCTCCTCTTGGCCACCGCAGAAAATCAGAACAAACTGTACCCAAATCCTCTCCACAGAGCAGTTCCAGCTTCCTTGAGCCTGGGAGTCCCGGGAGGCTCCCACAGAGGCCCCCCTTCACCCGCTCACAGCGCTAAGCCTCAGGGATCACGTTCTCCTGACTTTGGGCAGTTCTATGTGACGGGAGTCCTGATTCCATTAGGACTTGTCACGTGAGCAAAAGCAAATCCCTCCCTCTCTAGGCCTCAGTTTCCCCATCTGCACAATTACAAGGGTCGGATGTGTTGAGCTTGGAGATACTGAGGGTCTGATAGCCTGAAGTTCGACGACACCAGCCATATCCAGCCCTGGCCACGGCTGAGGCCTCTTGTGCTTTGTCCCAAGGGACCAGCGGGGACAAGGATGGGGACAGACAAGGCTGCCGAGGCCAGGGTGCCCGGGCGGGAGCTCACTTTGGGCTTGGTGCTTCGCTGCAGCACATCCAGGAGCTGTCTGCGGAAGCCTTCCAGCTGCGAGAGGCCGATCCTGGGGAGGGCGAGAGATGGGCGTGGTCAGCTGGGCCTGGCCAGGGGCTGGGAGGGGCGGAGGGCGAGGGCGGTGGGGCCAGTGGGGGCAGGTGCACGCCCAGCCCGCAGCAGGAAGACCAGTCAGCCCCGATTCCCGGGGTGGAGGGCAGCCTGTGGCTCAGAGAGCAGAGCTGAGGAGGGCGAGGAACCTGTCTTCACCTTGGCAGCTGAGGGTGGGATGGGGGCCCTGGGGTCCCTAGGGAGACGTGGGGGCTGGAGCTGAGGGACTAGGACTGAGAGAGTGGGGCGTGGCCCGGAGGAGGGGGGAGTAGCCTGGCAGGGGACCATATGCAGGGGTGACTTGCCTGGGGACGAGGTCTTTGCCCAGGACCACAGCAGTCACAAATTCCTTGGAATACTCCATCGCGTCCTCGCTGCAAGGGAAGCCAAGGTGGAGGCTGAGTCGAGAGGAAGGGGCCATGGTGTTCCAGAGTAGCTCTGCCACGGTGCCCCTCCCCCAGCTCCTGCACCTGCCTCGGCGCCCCTCCCCCAGCTCCTGCACCTGCCTCCATGCCCCTCCCCCAGCTCCTGCACCTGCCATGGCACCCCTTCCCCAGCTCCTGCACCTGCCATGGCGCCCCTCCCCCAGCTCCTGCACCTGCCGTGGCACCCTTCCCCCAGCTCCTGCACTCGAGGCCTTCTGGGGAGCTGACAGGTGCCAGGCTGGACTCCCCGCTCTGCCTCCTGCTGCTAAGGCTTTGCTGGGGTAGATCCCAGGGTCTGCAGGGCATTTTACAGAGTCCCCACCACCTCCATGCTCCAGCCACCAGGCCATTCCCAGGCCTCCCTGTGACCGGAAGCCAGACTGCCCAGTGCGGCCCTCAGCCCCCACCAGTCCTACCTGCCCCGGCCAACCTGGAGACCGCAGACTACTCACCTGAGCAGGCCCCCCGGGGGCGAGTAGGCAAAGCACTTGAGGGTCGGGTACTGCGGGCGCAGGAGGAAGGAGAGGATGGCAGCAGTGCCTGCACCCAGGGAGTGGCCCACCACAATCAGGCCGTAGTGTTTGGTTCCTCGGCCCTGGGGACCGAGAGAAGCCTGAATGCGCTGCCCCACCGCCTGCCAAGTGGACTGCCTTAGCCGACACCAGGGACACAGAAGGGTCCTCCCAGAGTCCTGGGATCATGTCTGTGTTGCGTGGATGCTGGGGCAGAGGGACAGTCCAGCTAGGTCCCCACAGAGTGACTGCCTAGGAGACTATTTAACAAACCCCCACTTACCCTTCAAGACCTTGCCCAGAGGCCGTGTCCCAAGAAGCCCTCCCTGACTTTCCAGGAGCAGCTCCCTCCCTCCCTCCTAGGCCTCGCATCTGTACCTGGGGCAGACCTTTTAATCGCCATAGTGGTTACACTACACTCTGTTATAATCATTTGGTTATCTGTCCCCATCCCCTTCTACCCTGACTGCTGGACTGAGTCCCCTGAGCCCAGGGACTGCTTTGCTTTGGAAAGGGCAGCTGGCAGCCTTGGGAGCCTCGGCACTGGGAGTGGCCGTGGGCAGGGCTCAAGTCGCCCCCAAGCGAGGCAGCGCTCCTCCTATCTGCTCTGTGATTACTTTCCCATTCTGCTCCATGTTTTGAGCTGCTCCATAAAATTTCCTTGTGACAAATGGTTCTGCAGCTGTGAGGCTTAGAAGCCACCCAGCCCAGATTATCTTTGTGTCTCCAGTGTCTGGCACAGAGCAGGTGACCATGACTGCAGGTGGGGCCAAGCAGGGTGCCAGGAGGAGCTGGCACCAAGGAGGAGGGGTCGGCAGGACCGAGAGCAAGGAGCGGGTGGGAGGCAGCATCAGATGGGGCATAGGGGCCGGGCCTGTGGGGGCAGAAGTGAGGCCCCATCATTTGTCCCCTCCCCTTTGCTGTCTTGCCAGAGGGAGAGCTGGGTGCAATGAGGGCTTGGTGGCATAGAAGATGCCTCACCAGGTCTCGCCCGAAGGCCTGGGACAGGACCATCTCCTGCTCCAGCTTCTTCTTGATGTACTCAGCTGAGAGGACCATTCCCTGGTGAGGAGGAACAGAGCGGGGTGTTGAAGGGAGGCCTCCCGGTGACCAGCAAACCACAGCGGATGTGGCTCACTAACCCTGTCCCGCCCACTTTCCTCTTTGGTCCTCATAACAGCCCAGCCGTGGGGGCCCAGGGACACTAATCACATCCTTTCCATTTCACAGATGAGGAAATTGAGGCTCAGAGGGATGGTGTGTCCAATGGAAACTGGCGTGATCTCTTCCCAGCTGCCTGTTTGGGTTGGGCAGGGCCCTGGGGGTCTCAGTGGGTGGGCTGCAGTGGACCCTCCAGATGAATCCACACCTCTCTGACCAGTCTCTTCCAGTGAGCCCAGTGGGCTGGGAGAACTGCCAACAGCAGCACACGTCTGCAGGCTGGCAGGGGAGGAGCGGAGGGAGGGGCCCCCAGGGCGGGGTACCTTGTGGCCCAGCCAGGTGCCGTGGTGCCCCTCCACAGGGAGGCGCTCAGCATCGCCGGTCAGGTCGGTCAGGGCATCCTGGGGGCGAGAGAGGAGACAGGTGAGGGGCTGCTGAGGAGGACAGGAAGAGGGAGGCAGGCACCCCCAGGGGCTGGGAGCCACGGGCAGCGTACCTTGGGGGACAGGGTCCCCCGGATACTGATCACCACCTTCTTCTTGTCATGGTCCACGGCCACGTAGAAGGGTGTTTCATAGACCTAGGAGGTGGGCAGCTTGTGAGCCTGAGTGGCCTCTGGATGGGGCCAAACTCGGGGAAAGTGACCTCAGCATCTTTCCTGGCCAGGAAACCTGACTCTGCCAGCCATGGGGCCCTGGCCACCTGCAAGACTGACGGGCTCCCGGGGTCACTGTATTTCCTGCCCTTCCCCAGCACACAGGCCTGCCCTGCCCTCCCGGCTCCTCACCAACGCGGGCGGCCCTGAGCGCTGCCATCCTGCCTGCTGAGTCCAGATGGATGGCTGCCCCTCCCCAAAGCCTCGCTGCCCCTGCCCTCGTTCCCTTTCCCCAAAGGGCTGGGGCCGGAAAATCCCAGTGCTGCGTGTGGGGTTGGTGTCACTTTCTCTGCCCCCGAGCTGGTGCCGGCCAGGGCCCGGGGAGGAGGGGCCCACCTCTGGCCTGCTCGGCTCGGGGAGGCCAGGAAGGATGGCCTTGGCACCCCAGGCCTTTAGCTGCCTGCTCCTGGCGACACCAGGCCCCAGCCCTGTCTGGCCCCAGCCCACACTCACCGCGTCATGGCAGGAAGTGTAGACGATGTCCACCGCAGTCATGTTCTCGTCCAGGAAGTGCCGCCGGATGGCAATGGCATTACAGCCGCAGCAATTGTCTTCCTCGATGGTGACTCCAGGGGCGAACCGGGGCCTCGCAGGGCACAGGCAGCACCTGGGGTGGGGTGGCAGAGAGCTCAGGGCCAGGGAACCCCTGACTGAGCAATCTTCTCCTGCCGTCCTCCCTGGAACCAGCTCCGGTTGGGCTTTCAGCCCCTCCCCTTCTCCTAAATCATCTCCAAAACGGCCCTTGCTACGTCCTGGGTGAGCTCCACATCGCCGAATCCATCGGCCGTTCCCAGTGCTCTTACTAGAGCTCTTGACAGCAGCTGACCCAGAGCCCCTCCTCTCCTGGATCTCTCCTCCAGGTGGGGCCTCCTCACGGCACCCCGACACTGAGGGGCCAGGGGCCAGCCCTGGGCCTCCGCATCCCTCCAGCTGTGCTCACTCCTCTGTGTGCTCATCCCGCCTTGGCTTAGGTGCAACCTGTGCTCCGGTGCTCGGGACTCCACTCCAGACCTGCTCCGACCTCTAGGTGCTCCACCCAACCACCTGTGCAACATCCCCCCTCGGACATCCGGCAACTTCCAGGTCCCAAACCCTGCCCCCGGCTCCCACCCCCGTCCTCCCAGGGCCTTCCCTGGGCCCTGCCAGGTGCTCAGCCCCCCTCCACCGCAGCCATGCCACTTGGTCAGCACACCCACTCGGCTTTACCTTCAGACTCAGGGCCGGACCCCGACTGCTCCCTCGCCTCCACCCCCTCCCCTATCTGCCCGGGAGTAGTGCAGTGGCCGTGACCGGCATCCCTGTCCACACCTGCCCCCTACGTTCTCAACTCAGCAGCAGAGTGACCCTTAATTCAGGCCATGCAGCAATACCCTGCCTGCCCCACCTGGCCTGGTCTCTCTACCTCCTTGCCCTGTTCAGACGCCTGGACACTGTCCCGCCGGACACAGGCCTGCCTCAGTGTGTTTGCATCTGCAGCTCCTCGTGCCCAAGTGCTCTTCTGCTCTCACTTCCTCAGGCCTCTGTTCAAACGTTACGGGGCCGGGCACCCTGGCCACCTCGTCTAGCATAGCCAGCCCTCCCCTGCCCCTGGCATTCCCCACCCCCACCAGGCACCCAGCTTTACGTCTGCCCACAGCACCTATCTGCTCCCACAGACTACATGTCTCCTCGTCTGTGTGCTGTCTGCTCCCTGCTGGGCAGGGAGCTCCACGGGGCAGGTTCACAGCTAGGTCCCCATGCCAGAAACAGCGCCAGGCACACGGCAGGCCCCGTGAAAGTGAACGAGGGGGCCTCTGCCGGGGGCACCCACCTGGGCGCGGCTGCTCCCCAGGCCACCAGAGGGAGCCAGCACCCAATAGATCGGGCACCAGCCGCCTGGAGCATGTGACCCGCCTGCCAGCTGCCATGGGGTGAGAGCTGAGATTTTAGTAAGAATCCTGAATTTTGGTGATGTTGGGAGGTTTGTCTGCACTCGGAGGAGGAGCACCTGCGGCCCGTTTCACACCTTCCGACAAGGAGATGCCGCGCTAAGGAAGCCACTGGGCCTGGGGGTGGGAGATGTCCCAGTGCATGCTGGGAGAGCCAGGCCCACACGCCGCCAGGCCCCGCAGCAGCAGGCCTGGGTCTGGGGGTCCGGGGCCTGGGCACGATGCAGCCGTCCCTCTCTCCAACCTCAACTGAGCACGAGGCTGTCACAGCGTGGCCTCCGGAGACTGAAGACAGGTTTGAACCCCTGCTCTGGTGTGTCATCTCCTGACCATGAGGATTCTAAGCCTCAGTTTCCCCCTCTGTAAGAATGAGTGCTGATGGCTACTTCACGAGGCAGGTATGAGGTCAAAGGCCCAAGATGCACAAAGGGCCTGGTACACAGCTGGTGCTCAGTAAGTGGTGGTTCCTGCTCTCTCTGGGGAGAGGGCTGCCTCCGAGTCGGTGATCTGAGGCCCACAGCCCAGACAGGAGAAGCCCCACAGCCCCCCAGGGCAGCACGCCCACCCCGAGGAGGCTGTGGGGCCTGAGCACCAGCCTGGTCTCTGGCAGGGCATCTCCTGCCCGGGGGAGGGAGACCTACCACACATCCAGGGCGGGGTGCAGCTGAGCGGGTCTCCCGAGGGCTTGCAGTGCTCTGGGATGGAAGAAACCCCGCCAGGTAAGAGTCCTGGCCCCAAGGCAGGTGGGCCGCCCTTCCTCTGACTGGTCCTGGGAGCCTGGCCGCCGTGGACAGCCTGGGGTGCTGAGACGGGCACTGGCCTCTGTCCTCTGTCCTGCCATCGTGGTCTGTGGGCCTGTGCTGCAGGCCTGCCTCCTCTCTGCCCACAGGCACCCGCCCCTTCCAGGCAGGGGCCTGCTTGGCCCTTGTGGGGTCTGAGGACCCCTGCTCTCTCTCTGTAGCACTAAAAAGTCTGACACAAATGCCAACATCCTTCCCGTCTGCAGGGCACCGAGAGCCCAACCTGCCGGTGACTTTCTAGATTCTGAAGCACCCTAGGGGCAGGTAGGACACACACCACCAGTTACAAATGAGGAAACTGAGGCTCCAACAGTGAGTAATGGAGTAGGGCCCGCCAGAGCCCCAGTCTCAGGACTGGTGCTCATTTTGAGAAGTTCGCAGCCGCAGCTGGGACTCCCAGGGATACTGGGAAGAATGCCAGGCACGTGCAGCTGGCAAAGGTGGGCAGGGGGCATGAGGGGCCCTGGTCCTCTCTGGTCAGCTGCTAGGGGTGGCGAGCACAAGAACCACAAGCCCGAGAACCACCAGCTTCCTGGAGAGGAAGGCACCGCAGAGCAGGCGGCTGGGCCCCAAGGGCAGGGGTGTCAAGGACAGAAGTTGCTCGCCCAGCATGCCAGCCTTTCCGGAACAGGAGCCCAGGGAGCTGTCCTCCTTCTGCCTGGCATGGGCTGAGGGCGGAGACACCAAGGACGGGGAGGTGCTCTCCCTGGAGCAGGTGCCCTTCTCTGGTCCACTTAGGAGAACAGAGTCCACCCAAGCCCCAGGTGGTGGGTTGGGGCAGAGCCAGGCTGCAGGCCAGATCTGGGGCTGGGGCCCTTCCCAGTTCCCGGTGAAGAAGGCTGGAGCCTTTAAAGGGTCTTCTTGGTGCCTTTCCAGAGACCTCTATGGATTGGGCCTCCCTACCAGGAAAGTGCTTTCTTCCAGAAAGGCGGAGCCCAAGAGGGGAGCTGAGAGAAGGAAGAATGTGGACAGAAGGGAATGCTTGAGGGGGCAGAGAGAAATCCAGATGGGGAGGGAACCAGCAGTGTGGACATTACGCAACATCTCTTTTAGTCCTCTCCAAAAAAATTCTATGAGGTCTCAACATTCCCATTTCACAGATAAAGAAACTGAGGCTCAGAGAGGTAGACCAATCTGCCCAAGGCTGCGAGTGACAAGTCTGACTCACACCCAGAACTGTGTGATTCCAAAGTCCATAAGGCCACTGCCCACGGATGAGGCAGAACTAGAAGGGCCCAGAGAAGGTGAGGAGGAGAGCACTCAGGCCAAAGGCAGGAGGGAGCAGGGCAGTAGGCACAGTCCCGTTTAGGAGGACCCGCCTCGGGCATCCAGCTTCATTGTCTCAGCCCCTTATCGCACACAGGCCGGGAAGGGGGGCGTTATCGTGCTGGGGACGAGAGGGTACTCACGAGCAGGACCGGGCCAGCTGGCAGAGGCCGCAGGCAGGCTTCCGCATCAGGTACATGGGCCACCCGTAGGCGGCCAGGGCAAACAGCATATAGTAGCAGACCTCTTTGTAGCGGAGCATCTCGTGCTGGGAGAGAGGAGGCGGAGGGTGGTCACCTCCTGCCCTCCCTGTCTGCAGCCCCCCAGCCCTGCAGAGCCACCCCCCAGAGGGAGGGTCCACTGGTGTCCTCCTGAGACGTGGGGGCGGGCCTTGGCGGACGATAATTGCATTTCCCTAATTATCTCCATGCAACCAGGGCACGAATCCTCCTGAGACCTGTCCTGTTGCTCCAATCTCAGAATTAATGATTTGGGGACAGAAAATCACTTGGAGCACTGGATCGATTTCCTCGCCCATTTTCCAGAGGAGGGAAGAGAGCGTCACCCCACCTCAGCAATCAGGCCCTGAGTAGGGGCTTTGCTGCTGGGAAAATTTAACCCTGAGAGGCCCCGGCCCTCCAGCTGGGGGTGTCAGGCCGTGGGCAGCAGGATGGGCCGTGCTGGGCAGGAGACCAAGTCTCTCTGGTCCTCAGTTCTCCGTCTGCAATGCAAGGAGACTCCAGCTTGACTCAGGAGTCAGAGCCGCCCAAGGCTCTGGGGAGGGGCTGCCTCTGGGGGAGATTGGGATCTCTCTGGAGAAAGGTGCCAGTTTGAAACCCAGTGTGTCTCTGCTGTTGACACCATGGTGGTTATCAGCTGCTGGGGTGTAGGGAGGGGGAGGCAGAGGTGTCCCAGCCAAGCTTCCAGTCTTTCCCGAGTGCCCCAGGCACCAGGAAGACTCAGCATTTAGAGGGAATTAGTCACCTTGTAAAAGTTAAGGAGGATGATTAGTCACCTTGTGAACTGAAATAGGTAGTGCCTTAATCAGGGCCCAGAGGGGTGGAAGCATCCCTGGGCCGGCTCTGTCTGCTCTTCAGGAATGAGAGCAGAGGGGTAATTGAGGGGTAATTATCCTCTCAGCCGGGAGCTCCCTGGAGGCCGGGAGGGCGGGGCAGGCGCTGGCAGCCTCTGCCAGGTGGCAGGTGTGGACCCCAGCACCCCAAGGCACGTGGCTGCTTGCCCCAGCCCCTCCCCCCCAGCATGAGAGGTGGCAGAACAGCCAGGCAGACCCCGCTAGGCGGAGACGAGCTGGTCTGTGGCACCAGCTATGGACACGGCTGTTTTTAGTGAGGATACAAATGCCTGCTCTGGGGAGTGGGCAGACGGGGAGAGTGAGGCTTTCCTGAAGGACTGCGATTTCTAAGGGACTGAACCCCTTCTAGCGGCATCCTGACCAACACCGTGCTGGGCCCTGGACCTGCGATGGCCATCTTCTCCCAGCACAGCTCTGCATGCCTGGTGTCATTTCACAGATGCAGGGACAGGCTCAGAAGGGATGGGGACTTGCTCGAGGCCATGGAGGCAGGCGGTGGAGCAGATACACACCCAGATCGGTTTGCTTCCAAGGCAGGGCCAGCCTCTCCCTGCTGCCAACTGTGGTTTCCATGGGACCAGCCCCACCTTTCCCTGTAGCACACTGGGTTTCTGCAAAGGGTGCTTGAGAGAAGGTTCTCCTACTAAAAAAGCCTGGGCACCAAAGTGCTACGTCCCGCTGCCTTTTATAACAGCAGCAGCAGCAATAATAGCAGCTCACCCTCGTGAAGCACTTTGTACCCTCAAAAGGCCGGGACCAAACGTTTCTGAGCTTGGTTAAAGGAATCAGGGGATTGTCTGTGGAACCGGTGTGATGGAGGGGTGCCTGTGGGGGCAGGAGCTGAGCAGGCCGGCTCCCTGCAGAGCCAACAGGGAGACTGGTCAGGTGCCGTGTGGCCAGCACTGGGAGGGCAGCTGCTTAGGTCATGCTGGCTGAGAGATGGACAGGGCATGGGGTGGGAGGTGATTTCTGACTCACCGAGTTCTTGAGGTCGAGGTACTTGGTGTTTCTGGTCACTGGCATCCCAGACAGGAAGGCCAAGATGTCGTTGTTTGCCTGTAAAGCAGATGCGTGAAGAGGGGCGCCTGTTGCCCCTCACCCAGCTGCATGGCTGAGAAACGAGGTCCAGGCCCCGGGTTCTGTCGCTTCCCAAAGGCCTAAGAAGCCCACAGGAGCACGTGGCTTCTCGCTCTTCCAAAATGCAATCAGTTTTCCAAAATCTGACATTTCCCCATATTTCCAGTTGCTCCCCTTCTACCCAAAGCATCATGCCCATGGGGATGCTCCAAGCCCTCACCGAGGGGGGGGGATGGCACTTGGTCTGAGATCCTGAGAGACCCCAGCTGGGATGGCTGTGTTGGCAGGGACTCGGGGTGGGATGGAGTAGCAAACGCAGAGGCCTGAAGCTCAAAGCTGGCGTCATTCCCTAGGCCCCTGTGATTAGAAGTCTTTGGGGCCGGCCCCAGAAGCAGCCACACGTGGCCCGGAGAGGCAGGCCACTCAAGCAGTAGTCATGGAAAGGCTGGCTGAAGGACAAGTGGGGGGTGGTGAGTAGCAGGTGACCTCCAGGACCCAAGAGGGTGCGTGACCACTGGGAGCCCACAGGATGGGGCCTGGGAGAGTGGTGCGGGGAGGCTGCCTGGAGGAGGGGCCACGACACTCACCTCGTCCAGCACAGCGTTGCGCTTGGCCCGCTGCCGCTGCCGGAGCAGCACCAGGCCAGCAATGATGTCGGACGGCACGATGTCGAGGTCCCGGAAAAACTCAGCAAAGAGGTAGGCGATTTCCGAGTAGGCATCCTACAGGTCCAGGAAGGCAGAAGGTGGTGGCAGGGGAACAGGAGAGAGGACGAGAGACCAAAAATAAATCCCTCGGGGCCGGGCAGCTGGGAATCTGCTCTGGGCTCCCTGGGCAGGTTCGCCCTGGAACCTCTGCAGCACCAGCTGGGTCTGACCCCGAGCAGCCCCGAGCAGCCCCGTGCAGCTGTGGCCCTGAGGGCCCTGTCTGGGTGCTGGGGCCCCACAGATCTGGCAGTCGCTGTCAGGGACAGCACTGACCTTCTTCCTCTACTGCCTTGCCCCCTTCTCTCCTGGGAGTCCCTACAGCTGTCCCTGCCTACCGAGCCATTCCCCTTTCCCTTTCCCTTTCCCTAGATACTGGGAGCCATGGCCCGGATGGCCCTGGCTTCTTTCTCTTGAGCACAGAAACCAAACTAAGCTCTTGGTTGTTTCTGCCCCACCAGATGTGACCTTGGAAGGACCCCCTGGGGGCTGTGGGTTCCCCCCAGGTCTCAGATTCCCTCCTCCAGCTGCCCATGGGCTGCCGGCTCAGTGACCCCCACAGCGTGCCTGAGAAGGGGTGTTACTGCCAGACCAGTGGCCCATCTGGCTTCTCTCTGGGCCCCTGGCTTGAGGACAGCGTGTCTGGGCCTGGGGTAGGAGGCGAGGTAGACGGGGCAAGCCCTGCAGGCCGGTGTGCTCTGCGTCTTCCCCGCCTCGGGCCACGCTGGAGTCTGGAGCGTCCTCTCTAACCTGTCAGGAGAGACTGAGGTGGGAGCAAACCCA
Source organism: Eulemur rufifrons (assembly GCF_041146395.1). NCBI lineage: Eukaryota > Metazoa > Chordata > Mammalia > Primates > Lemuridae > Eulemur > Eulemur rufifrons. Next base: position 95,438,307 of record NC_090988.1, on the reverse strand, counting down.
GGGCAACTAATTCTGTCTCACCGGGTCTCACCCTTGAGTGTCTGGCACTTGCAAGAGAATAAATCAAGGGCTGCAAACTCAAATGCCTAATGGGGCCGGAGCCAGCTACTACTCAGCCCCAGCTAACCGGCCCTGGGAGAGGGCCTGCACTGCCAGATTCAGAAACACAGGCATTTGTGTAAACACCCTGATTTTTAAGTGCTGGCATCCAATTCACATTTGTAAGCAACACAGCACAGGCTGATCAAAACGTGCTTTGGACTGGACCTGGCCCCAGGGCCGCCAGTGCCTAACAGGACCCTTCCTCTGGGGCTCCCCAGGGATGTGCTCCCTTTCTCCTTTTTCATGGGACCAGGGTCTGAGGACAGCCCCAACTCTGCCCGCGTGCCCGGGAGGGGTGGGCGGGCCCTCGACGCCCTGCAGACCCAGCTGCATCTGCCGGGGGCTGCTCCCTGAGCTCTGCAGGGCCAGCCGCAGGCCCTGGGCTGTGACCCCTCACACCTCCCGGGAGAGAGACCCGTGGGGGTGCTCCCCACCCACCAGGGGACCTCAGGGGCTTTCTTACACTTGATTACTCACTCTACGGCTCACCAGGGGCGGCTGGTGGGGAGGAGCCACTCGAGGCTTCCCGGTGGCTTCCGTGGAGGGCACTTTGCTGTCTGCCTCAGGGAGCTGTGGTCTCCTGACCTCACTGGCTCTGCCACTAACTAGCTGTGGGACGCTGAGCAAGTCAGTCCACCTCTCTGGGCCTCAGCTGCCTGATCTGCAAAACGAGGGTGGGACTAGATGATCCCTAAGGTCCCTGCCTCTCTGCGGGGCGCCCCTTGAAGATCCCAGGGCCCTGCCCCCCAGGGGCCACCCCCAGCTGACCTGCCTTCCTTCTGCAGTGCCTTGGCACCACCAGGTCTGGCCCCTCTGGTCGCTCCTCAGAGCTCCCAGGTGCGGGAGGCCGACCGTGCCGCCCAGGACCGTGCCGAGCACTTTACGGCTTCGCCAGATCTTCCAGCCGAGTCGCTGCTGGTGACAGGCTACTTTTCTCTGCCTTCGCGTTGCCCTGACTTTCGGGTATTTCTTCTCCTAAACATCTCTCTGCTCCCTTGCCAAGCAAGTGCACAAAGCCGCGTCTTACATGCCGGAGGGAGTTGGTCAGTGACAGACCCTCACGTGAGCAGGCTGTCACCCTGCGCACGCTGGGAGCCCAGCCCCCTTCCACCAGCCCTGTCCCACCAGGCTTTGCCAAATGAGCGAAAGGCCCCTGAGTCACCTGGCCACATGATGTGAGCCCGAGGGAAGCGACTTTCCAGTACTTACTGACTGGGAGTCCTTTGTCCGGGTGCAGCAGAGGAACACTTTGAGCCGGCGCGACCAGCTGGTGGCCTGACCCTCCTCTAAACGGTGCCTGCAAAGGCAGAGAGCCATTATGTGTGAGACCAGGGGGCTGCACCAGAAGAGCTGGGCCCAGATGTTATGGAAACGGGGCAGCCTGTTCCCAACCCTACCAAAGGGCTCCCCAGCAGGGGGTCTGGGGGAGAACAGGGCCCAGGCTCCACCGAAGCTGGGTGGCCAGTGACCTGGCTGTCGGCCAGCAGGGACACTCCCTGGCAGACTCTGCCAGGCTAAGACAGTGTGTGCTGTTGGCCAAGGGTGGGGGGGGGGGATGCTCCACAGCTTTTGGAAGACTGAGCTCGGGCATGCCCTGGGGGCTTCAGGGCCAGGAGCCCACAGTGGGGGCTACCCTGCAGCCTGAGTGTCCAGAGGCTCAAACCAAGTGCCCTGGGACATGTCAGCAGGGCGTTGGGCCTCTCTACCATCTTGTTCCAAGGCCTGGAACAGACCTGTCAGACAGACCTGCTTCTCAGACACGATTCCAGATACTCACAAACTGTGTACTTACAGGAAATTTACAGACTAAATGAGCCTCTGCATTTCCCAATTCCCTGGATCTGCTGGCTAAGCAGGGGGAGGGCTCCCACTCCTCACGGGCATGGCTGCCCCGTCCATTCTCCCCAACCCGCCCAAGGGCCTGGCTGCTCGGACGGGGAATCAGGGTATCCAGGGGTCTGCACCCAAAGGCAGAGCAATGGGCCAATTTTCCGCGAGAGGCTCCTCCAGTGCTCGGTGGTCCAGAAGCCAGCATGCTTGAGCGTAAAGATAACAGATCCAATGATAAAAACGCAGACTTCCAAACCCAGCAAGAGGAGCTGGCTTGTGTTTGTGCCATGTGCTGGCCCCTTAAAAGCCTGGTGCTGGGTGGTCAGGAGGGGAAGGCAAGGGTGGCATTCAAGGCACTTAATATTCTTCAGGAGTGACAGGCCGGGCTCTCCTTGAGCCTCTTGGCTCCTCTCTGTGGCCAAGGAACATTTCCTGCTCCCAAACCCCGGCTGTACTAGGCAGTTGGCCACAGGGAGAAGGAGGGCCACAGGGTCTTCCAGGGCTATAGAAGGGGCTTAGGAAAGGGTACAAGGAAATTGCTGCTTTGGGGATCCGCCAGCTCTTAGGTACTTGGGCAGCCCTGCATCCTAAACCAACTTCCCACCTTCCAGGGGCTTGATGTAGGGACGGGGTATGGCCAAGCTGGGATCCCAGAGCATTACATTCTTTAAAGGTTTCTAACCTAATGGGCATCAAAGAGAATTTCCCGTTGGGCCCCTGGCCTGATGAAAGTGCCGACTCTATACTGCACGGCAGTACTATTTATAAACACCAGGGGGCAGATGATCTCAGGAATGTCAGTGAGAAAGTGACAGGTTTGGTCTAGTGCATCGATAAGGCTACCAAGACCAAGACGGGGAGCCACACACCATGTCTGAACAGAAAGTCCCTGGGCCCTGCAACCCTCTGCCTCACAGCTCACTAAAGTGAAAGGAAGGCAGACATTCCTGCTGCAAAAATCCAAGGTCAAGGCTTCCAGGGAGCAGCGCTGGGAATAACCACCCTCAGATATGACTGGAAAGAGAAAGGGCTTAAACAGCAACCTGACTTCCAAAAATCAGAGAACCTAACAGTGTGGGGCATCAGGGGTCCCCATGCTGGCTTGAAAATGTCCTCGAAAAAAACTATTTGTAAGTTTCAGAGCAGAGGGAGAGCAAGTGAAGAACATTCTGAGAGGTGGTCAGACTTAACCAAACCCCGTAGCCTAGGCTGCCCGCCCAAGCCCCACACGAGAGCTGGAGAAACCACAGCAGGTCGACAGCCTGTGAACTTGAAGTCCTCTTATTCAGCTTCACTGGGGCCTGAAAGCTGCAGGAAAGCTTTCTAATTAAAACGACAGCAACCGCCAGCCCCCACTGCAAAGGCATTGGCCGCCCTGGCCCCAAAGACAATCACCACAGTCAGAAAGGGAAGATTTTTTTCCAGGACCCAGGGAGCCCAGAAATCAGGTCAGGTGGGGACATGTGCTCAGAGTGAACGAATGGGATGGGTGGCGGTGGCCAGCTGTGCTGGGAGGGAGAATGGCCTCCAGAGCCTTGGCTCCCAGACCTGACATTTTGGGCTGGGAGGTGGCCAGACCAGGCATGGGTGTGGCTCTGGCTGCAGGGCCGAGCTGACGTGGAAGGTCCGAGGGGAGCTGAGCGTAGAGGCACACGAGGGTGGGATGGGGAGAATTCCTGCTGGACAGGGCGCCTGGGCAGCCTGCTCCCGGGGTGACGGCTGCTGAGCCAGCTGCTCTGGGCTGCAGAAGGAGTGCCAGTTCTGCACCCCACCAGTGTGACCCAGGGCGAGTGACCTGCCTTCTCTGGGACTTGCATTCCTCATCTGCAGAATGGGTCTCACAACTGCATCGGCAAAAGAATTGGCAAAAGAATTAAATGGACTAATTGTGTAAAGGGCTCAGCATCAGGCCTAACTCAGCAGCTCAATTAACGGGAGTTACTGGGACCCACCCTGGAAGCCGCCCTCTTTTCTTCTTTCAACAAACAGGAATTATTGTAACCCTGCTAGGTGCCCACCCTCATTTTCTCTGCCATGACACTTTCCCCCTTCTTTAAAACACCAAGCATGGGTTCAGATGCTATCTGAAGGGAAAAGAAAAAAAATAAAATAAAACACCATGCAAAACTCACCCCCTCCAGGAAGGCTTCCTTGATTAACCTCTTCCAACCCCTGAATCCTAAAGGCAGCCTAACCTAGTGGTTAGGCAAGGGCTCTAAAGCCAGACTGCCTGGGCTAGTTCCCAGCCTCATCATTTACTAGCTGTGTAACCTCAGGCGAACCACATGACCTCTCTGTACCTTGGTTTCTCCATCTGTATTCTAGGGCAGATGGCAGCTAACTCATGGAGTTGTTGTGACGCACTATATGCAGTGCTTGGCTCGGTTTATAAGTGTCTGCTACTATTATTATCTTTGTTATTGGTGCTGATAACGATGATGACAACAGCTACCATCTACTGAGCACTTACCAAACGTGAGCATCGTGTTAGCCACTTAGCACATTTTATCTCCTGTAAACCTCACAACAACATCACGAGGCAGGAACTGCTATTGTGCCCATGTTACAGACAAGGTCACTGAGGCGGGGAGAGGTTAGGCCTCTGAGTAGTGCCCAGGGCTCACACGAAGCCTGGGGCAGCCTCCTGGAGAGCAGAGAGCTCCCCTCTGCTCACCGGTCAGCAAAGCCCCCCGGGGGATGGCCCGCCCACCCAGCTGACTGACCGCAGGTTGTAGGTCCGCAGGTTGCGCTGCCTCCTCTTGGTGGCTCTCAGCTTGACAAAGGTACGGCCCGTGGGGTCAAAGACGCAGAGGACAGTGATGCAGACGCTGAGGATGACTACCCAGTTGCAGACAACCATCCCTGGGGGGCCGGCAGTGGGAAGCAAGGGGTGGAGATGTTGGGGACACTTCCCAGGCTCACCAGCTCTAAAGAGCCTCCCTACCCCCACCTACGTCTGGGGCCCAAGAGCAAGGCTCAGAAAGCCCCAGACAAGGTCTCTGGCCATGTATGTGACCAACCACTTGCTGAGTCGTGGCCCCAAGTCCCACCCTTGAGACGGAGCAGGCAGCTCTAGGGGTTCCCAAGGAGGGGTCGAGGAGCCTCAACTGTTGCCCCAGGCAGCTGTGGGCCTGCCGCTGCCCCCCAGACTATGGTCCCTGAGGGTGGGCAGCAGACCACAAGGATAAGGAAAGCAGCGTTGCCCAGCCAACCTGCTGGACACCCACGCAGAAGCCGATGCCCTCTGGTGGGGCCCAAGCTGCTTCTCCTGGAAACTGATCCTGTCCCCTCCACCCCTAGGGCTGGCTGAGGCTCCAGCAGGCCTCGCCCAGACGTACCGAGGGTGACGTTCTTGGCAGTGAGGTCGTTGCAGGAGGTGTAGTACTGAGTGAGCCAGACGATGCCCACGATGGCGTAGATGAACTCGATCACCAGGATGGCTGTGAGGAGAGTGGGCCTGGCTGAAGGATGGCCGCCGTCTGCCCTCCGGGAAAGGGCCCGGGGACCTCAGCCTGGCTCCGCTGCTGCAGGGCCTCCACATCAGACCCCCACTACTCCCCTGCCTCACGGGCCCCAAGGCTGTCCCATCACCATTCTACCCTGCTGGCCCTGCCCGGTCCCTTGCAATGTGTCCACCACCCGCCCTAGCTCATGTGCCTTCAGGTCCCGGGTGCCTCCCTGAGAAGGTAGCTGCAAAGGCGGGTGATGAAGAGGCATTTCTCGCTCTTTCAGGATTTCAGAATCATGCACATGAACTCTGGAATCAGACGTATCTTAGGCAAGTTACCTAAGCTATGAGCCTCTTTCCCCACCTGTAAAATGGTAGTGACAACGTCTATGTCATAGGACCACATAAGAATTAGGTGAGAGGAGCCCCTGTGGCCGGGCTGCTCCAGGTCTGCACCCTGCCCAGGCCAGTGCACCCAGCCCACCAGTGCCAGGCTGAGACTGGAGGGGAGGGCTCGGGGTGGGGGGTGAGGAGGAGATTTGGCAGCCTCCCAGGGGCAGCATGGGAAGCTCTGGCTCCACAGGCAGCATAATGTGGCAGCTAAGACCAGACTTCAGAGCCAGACAGCTTGGGTTCAAATCCCAGCTCTGTCACTAACACATTTACTAGTTATGTGACCTTGAGGAAGATAATTAACCTCCCTGGGCCGCAGTTTCCTCATCCATAAAACGAGGCTAATAACACCTCCTCCCTGTGAGTTAACACATGGCACACAGAAGCACGAGAGAAGTGTTCACGGAATGACCAGAGAAGTAGCTAGAAGTGCCCAGGAAGGGGACGAAGGCAGGCCCTCTGGGGAGCTGGTCCAGGCCCCTGAAGGGCCCCCCAGGAAGGGGTGGACCTGTTTTGAAAAGGATCACGGAGCAGGTACGCTTTGCAGAGATGCCTGTGGTTTAGAATGGGGCCGGGCAAACGTTTTCCATAAAGGGCCAGAGAGCAAATATCTCGGACTTTGAAGGTCCTCCAGTCTCTGCAGTAACGACTCAACTTTGCCAGTGCAGTGCCGAAGCAGCCAGAGATGATACATGACTGGCTGGGTGTGTTCCAATAAAACTTTATGTGCAAACACAGGCTGGATTTGGCCCTCGGGCTGTAGTTTGCTGGCCCCAGGACTAGAATGTGAGCCCCAGAAAGTCTTAGTTCACTGCTGCACCCTGGTGCTAGCACAGAGCCTAGCTCATGGCATGTGCCCAGCACATACTGGCCAAATGAATGAGTGAGCACAGGAGAAGCACGGGGCTGGGGGTGTCCGGAGCAGCACCCCCCGGCGGGCAGCCCTTACCCAGGCGCACGTAGAGCACGTACTGCATGGAGTCGCGGGGCTCCGTGTAGAGGATGCCCCCGCGCATGCTCAGCCAGATGATGGCCATCTCGGCGATCATGCAGCTCAGGAGGATGCCCAGGTAGCCGCGGCCGTGGTCCACCAGGTTCAGGGAGCAGGCCTCGTGCGGGTTGTAGACCAGGCCGAAGAGCACCACGGACAGGATCACAAACCTGTCACAGGAACACCTGTGTGAGCGAGGCCGGGCAGCCCCTGCACCTCGAACGGCCCCTAGCAGGCAGGCCCTGTCCCACATGGACTTGGCGGAAGGAGGGGTGACAGCATGCGCCTCCCCCACGAGGCCACTGTCCCCCTGGCATCAAATGCCTCCGAGGGCATGGGCGGCCAGTGAAAGACCTGGGGACAGGGGAGTAAGAACAGCAGGTCCGGCGGACAGCCACTGGGAAACAGCAGCAGCAACTACCCCCAGAGAAGGGGTGGGGTCCACTGGTGGCCAGGAGGGGTCTCTGGGCTCCATGTGGGCATTGCTTTAAGGGGTTGATGTTTCAGGCACCTCCTCCCAGAAGCTGGGGGCATGACAGGGACAGGATTCAGGTCCAGGCAGGGAAAAACAGATGGCCCGAAAGCTTCCTTCCAGGCCTTTCTCCCTGCACTCAGGCCTGTGGCCTCCACCCTGGAGACTCACCAGGTGGTGTGCAGGAGGAAGAGGAAGATGGCTGGCAGGACGAGGTCATCGCTGCCCACAGACCAGCGCCGCCGGAACACCACGATCCCGGGCATGGCTGGCGGCTCTGCAGAGGCTCAGCGGGCCTGGCGCTCACCTCCTGAAAGAAAGCAGAGGCCCCTGTAGCTGCCTGGGTGGGCAGCAGCACCCAGGGTCAGCACCTTCCTGGGCCATTGGGCCAGTCCCTGGTGTGGCCAGCAGCACAGGCATCTTCAGAGCTGGCCACAAGTCCCAAGTCCAGCGTGAGGGCCTCCAGGCCCCTGGAAATGCTGACCATCCCTGGGCAGGGGCCAACCCAGAGGACCTCAGCAGCAGGACACGGGCCTCAGCCTTACCCCTGAGGTCGCTCCTGTCCCCCAAGACTGGCACTGGCCCCTTGGGATTGGCCTGTGCTTGGGGTTACCCTGACAGTAACTGTTCGGTTCTATTAATGACCTAGGTTCCCCCGCCTTGCCCCCTCAGCCCCCAGCCCCCTTATTGTCTTTCCACGAGGTCTGGCCGAGTGCACACAGTGCTTGGGGTCAGGGTAGGGGCTTCCCAGACTAAGAACGAGCCCACTCCTCAGCACAAGCCCACAGGGCAGGAGGAAGGCTGCGGGCCTTGGGGAAGGTGGGGGCAAGGGCATGTGTCTGGTTGGTGGCAGGGACTGACAACACAGGGAGGGTGAGGAGTGGCCAGCACGCAGCAGGTGCTCAGCTAGTATGTACTGCGTGAGGTCTTCAGCTTCTTGCTCTGCTGGAACCTGCGAGCACGCTGTATGGCTTGGTTTTGCACTCACCAGACAGAATTCCCCACCACAGCTCTGCCTCTGGGGAGGGAAGGACACGGCTGAGGTATGGGGCCAGCAGCGTGGCGTGGGACACCCTCTGCCCACACTGCTGGAGGAATAGGGGTGAGCCCTGCAGGGTAACCCCCTCCTGGCAACCACACCTCCCATACCCACCCTGAGCCCAGCGGCCTTAACTGCCCAGTTCCCAACTCTCTGAAGTGGCTGCATTCAAGTCAGCCACAAGCAAGCTCAGAGAGGAGAGTCTGGGAGCCGGGGCCCCTACTCCTTAGAGCCCCAGGAAGAGGCGTGACAGTGTGGGTGGGAGGTGCCCCCACAGGGAGGCTGGTCCCCAGAGATACCTGTGAGGGGCTCTGGGGTAGCCCCGCACGGGACTGGGCAGAGGGAGCCCTGCTACGGGGGGCTGGCTATGCACACTGCTGGGGGCAGCTGCCCCCAGGCCAGTAGAGGCTTACATGGCACCTGGTCCAGGGGCGGGCAGCAGGTCCTCCTCTCCCCAGAAACGGCTCCGGGGAAAACGTGTGTCAGAGGAGACAGGCATCGTCTGGGAAGGAAGCAGCCAAGTCTTTCCCGGCCAGTGGGCACAGCCCTCAGGGTGGGCGAGAGGGCGTGGGGCCGGGAGACCGGCGGCTTGAGTGGCCCGGCCCCGCAGCCTCTCCCGGGTGCAGCCACTTCATCCGGCCACTGCCAGGGCTGCTCGGGAGCTGGCGGGCTGGCGGGCTGGCGGGCTGGCGGGCTGGCTTGCCGGGGTCGTGCCTACTCCTCCCCCCACCCTCAGGAAGTGACATCATCCCACTGTCTCTCCAAGGAGGAGTCGGAGCACGGATTCTGGGAAGCTGGAGAAGGGTGGAGAGCCGCGGTGGTGGGTAGCTGGGGCCGGGGTCTGTGGACCGCAGAGGGCTGGGGCTGCAGCAGAGTCTGCGGCCAGCAGCTGACAGCCCGGTCACAGCTTCGGGTTGCAAGTGATGAGACAGGAGGGGCTGGGGCACCGCGGGTGGCAGCTGTGCTGGGGCAGGACACAGCTGGTGTGACTGCCCCCTCCCAGCTCCAGGTGGCTCACAGAGGGTAAGGGGGGGTGTGGGGTCGGGCTCAGGGGGCTGCTGGGAACCCCCTCACAGGAATGGAATGGAATGAATCAGAGTTCAGGGCCAGCACAGCCCCCGCAGGTGCTGTGGTCCCATGTCCTATCAGGCCAGATGGGGCAGAAGGAGGGGCAGTGCCACTCCAGAGGGGCTGGCAGCTGGGTGAGGGTCCAGCCCCTGCCAGCAGCCCAGGACGCCCGTTCTCAGGTGCACCCCATGGGGACCCTCCGCTCACTCCCACTGTTCACCCGTGGAGCCCAGAATGGCCAGCACTCCTTCAGCTCACACGAGCCATTCACCCAATACCCTCACCCTCTGAGCACCCCCTCTCTGCCCGCACTGCGCCCACCCTCCCCAGCTCTCAGGCTGGGCAAGGTGAGCCGCGCCTGGCACCAAGCCCTGCAGAGGTGGCCGTAGGAGTCTCAAAAACTGGAGTGATATTGCCAGTGGCACTCTGCCCCGGCTCAGGGGGCAACTAGCCATGGTCAGCGCCAATGCCCACTAGATCACACAGCGGGGCGCTGCGGGCTGGCCCCACTGGGCACCCTGTGACAGTCCTGTGCCTGGGGCCCCACCACCACTGCAGCACCCTAGGCACAGCGCCGCAAGCCCAGGCCCAGGAGCCAGGCTGCCTGGCTTCAAACCCAGGCTCTACCACCCGCCAATTGTGTGACTTACTAGTTGTGCCTCAGTTTCCTCATTTGTAAAGTGTCGATTATCTCCACCTCCTAAAGCTCTGGTGAGGATCCCATGAGAGGAGGTCTGCAGAGGCCCTCGTTGTGCTGGACGAGCGCCAAAGCCAGTCTTAGCAGGGTGGGGGAGGCGGGGGGAGTGCATGGGAACCTCCTGCCGGACCCGCCGCCCCTCCCCTCCTGGGCTAGCGGATTCTCCAGCTGGTCACCAACGGGTCATGGTCTGGGGTGGGGGTGGCAGGGCCTGTGCTGCATGCTGGGTGGTGCTGATTCACACATCTCCGTCTCAGGGCTGCTATTTTTAAGGGCCTGAAAGGCAGCCTTTCTGAAGAGACCCCAGCCCGTCACAATGGGGGCCTGTTCCCCTGCTGGGGATGTGATTTCATCTGGAGGAAATGTCTTAGGAGGGGGAAGGGTAGAGGCTACTTCCTGGTCTGGGGCTGTCACAAAGCATCTCCTCTGGCTCTCGTCCCCTGGGGCACCGAGGTGGTGCCCTCCAACACCCACAGAGGAGTGGGTGGGCACTGCCTCCCCTTCCTATCCAGGGGGACACAGGGGCACTGCTGGGGGCTCCGCCTGCCTCTGATTGGGCCCCCAGCCCAGGCAGGTGCGAATGGGGTGCCAGGGGCCCCCCTCCCATGGGTGGAATTAAGTCGCCCTAGGGAGCCTCTTTCTTCCCCCACCCACATGGTCCAATTTCCCTGCTGGTGACTCAGGCCCCTGGGTTAAGGATTAACCATTCCAGGAGTTCCTCTTTCTAAAAATGCAAAACTCTTTTTTAAAATGCACATGCCTCTCCCTACTTTAAAAACCTTCCATGGCTCCCATAGCCTGCGGGATAAAGCCTAGGGCCCTCAGGTGAGCAGCGAAGGGCCTCAGCCACTGGCAGGCTGTGCAACCTTGGGCAAGTGCCTCGCCCTCTCTGAATCCATGCATTCCTTATCCCCCACCCTCAGGGATCTGGGTGTGGACAGACTCCAGCAACTCCAACATGGAGCCCACCCTCAGCTAGCAGGTCCCTCTGGCCTTCTTACACTGCCCTACCCTCATTTCTTGACACCCCCCCAAACTTGATGCTCCCTAAAACCACCTCATTGGAAGGGTCCACGCTTTGGGTTACCCCAGTTCTTCTGACAAGCAAAAGCCTACTCATCTTTCTAGGCCAGCCAAAAGTCACCTCCTCTTTGAAGGTCCCATGTACCCAGCCCTCCTTCTGGGAGACAGGCCACTGTCTTATGGGATCCTCAGGCCCTTTACCCCAGTGTGGCCCTGGTCACACGGTCCTACAGTTAACTTGCTGCCCATCCCTGCCCCAGCTCAACCCACAGCCCCTGGGGGCCAGGGCCCTGTGGTGACCATCTCTACGCTCTGGTGCCTGCCTATAGTGCCCGGCTCCAGCCCCTCGGCCCCACCCCCAACCGCCCCTCCATCCCCACTGGCAGGGCACAGCCCGCTTAGCGCAGTTCCCTCACCGCGGGACAGTGCCGCCTTCCCCTCTCAGCTCACACCCTCCCACCCCAGCGCCTGCCCCGGCAGCTCAGGGAGAACCGTCACCCCCTCCTCTGGGTATCTGAACCGTTTCGAGGCTTCGGTTTCTTCCTCTGTGAAGTGGGAATAACAACACCCCTCCCAAGGCTGTGGCAAGAATAGACTGAGATGATGTCACTAAAGGGCTCTGCACAGGCCCTGGCACACCCAAGGATCTGTTCGTGGTGGCCACTGTATCCACAGGGCACCCGAGGGACTTTGTGGGGACCTCTTGTGATGTGATCTGTGAGTGGGTGCTGGGGGTCTAGAAGGTGCCGCTGGGGCCCATGACTGGCTCCAGCTGCCAGGAAAGGGCTGGAGTGAGCACATATAAGCCCTAACTCGGGAGTGCACCCCCCGCCATGGGTCTTCCGGTGCTGCTGGTTAAAGCATCCCATAAGGGACCTCGCCCTCTCATCCTAAGGTCCCCATGGACTTGGCCCTAGGAAGTTTCAGAGAGCAGAGCCCCTTGGCAGCAGGGCTCCCCACTGGGGGTGCTCTGGGAGCTCTCAGGGGAGGGAGGAGGGTGCTGGGTCAGCCTCTGGATGGCCCTGTACAGAGAGTTCTGGCCAGGACTGGTGAAAGACGGGCGGTCACCTTGTCTGCCTGCAGTGGGTCAGGGCTCCGGAGTGCCCATGGGGAACCACGGTCATGTGTCTGTGAGCCCCGTCCAGTGCCACCTCCAGCTGGTGAGATTTCCCACCTGGCCACAGGTGGCCTGGGGCATCCGGGCCCAGGGATGGGATGGAGGTGGAGCCCAAAGGAGGGGATGACAGCCAGGTCCAGGCCATGGGATCTGTCCGACATCAGCTGAGCACTTCCTGTGTCCCGAGTCCTGGGCTCACCGCCTTCCATCCTTGCAGCAGTGATGCAGGGTCGGTGTCGCTCTCATCCCACAGAGAGCGAGGGGTGGTCAGGAGAATGCGCTCCAAACCCAGACTGCATCTGAGAGGACTCCTGGCTCTGCCACTTACTGGCTGTGTGACCTTGGACAAGTTAACCTCTCTGTGCCTCAGTTTCCTCCCTTCTAAAATGGGATAAGAAGAGTAACCACCTTAGAATTGTCACCAGGGTCAAATGAGTCATGCATTTAACACAGCACCTGTCACATAGTAAGTGTTCGCTGGGTGCTGCCTCTTCCATTATTACGACTATTGAAGAGCGAGGAGTGAGACCCAGACACTGACGGTGTGCCCTGCCACTGTCCGAGGAGCAAAAGGCTGAGCAGGCGGGAGGCACAGGTCATTCCTGCCGCCATCCAGAGCACACACCTCCTGCAGGAAGGTGAGAGTCGGAAGGGGTCTCAGAACGGTCCCTTTTATGGGTGAGGAAACTGAGGTTCAGAAAGGACACAGAGGCTCCCAGCTCTTCCCATAATGTCCCTCCCTACACTGTCACTACCAGGTGCTGGACACATGGCCCCAGCGTTCCTGAGCCAGCGTACTCCTTCTCCTACCTCATGGCATGCCCTGCTCAAACTCCCCGGTGACACTACCATTAACAAGTGTCACCCCAGGGAGCCTGGGCCGAGATCCTCCTTCAAGCTCTTGACGATGTCTAATTCTCAGAGAAGCTGGCAAAATCCACACGAGCTCCCTGGGTGGAGATAAATCTGCAAGGAGGCATCGATCACTTGGCTACTTCAAACAGTCACCTATGGCCAGCGCAGCCTCCCGGGGGTGGAACCCCTATCTCTGCAGCCCGTCTGGCGAAGGAAAGGACACTCTCAGGCCCAAAGCCACCTTCTTGGGGCCCCCATTTCACCCTCGCCTGCTGGAGCTGGTGACGGGGACCAGGTTGAGCCACACCCTAGAACTGCCTAGTGCTGGACCAAAAGCAGTGTCCCCAGAAGAGAAAGTCACAGCCCCTCTAGGCCTCAGTAAATCAAAATAGAAGGCTCGAGAATGAATCAGTTGCACACATGTGAGACATAAGGGCCCCCATAGTTGCTGTAACACTGTCACGAGACGCCAAACTTCCTGTGGCCAAAATGAAAGGGGAAACTGGCTAGTCCATAAGGGCTCTTTTAGCTCTGCAGGGTTTTTTGATCCTTGATATCGGAAAGGGACAGCCCAAGACTCCCATTTCCATAATGAATGGGATTCCTACGAGAAAGGGATTTGAAATTGGAAGGCAAGGTGCTCCCAAAAAGTTGAGAGGGACTGCTGCCTGCCACCTGCCATGCCCTATTGGTCCGTCTGACTCTGAGTGTGTCTGTATTGAGCGCTGGAGTTTGCCTAGTGTCGGGGGAACACCTGATTTGGGGAGACTAACCACGGTGAGGCTGGGCCCCTGGCAGCCTGCAGGGCAAGTGGTGGCGGCGCCTGGCAGAGGTGTGTTCAGAGGCTCTGTCCCAGCTGAGGCAGGCTCACCGACAGGTCACTGTCTGGCCTAACTGCTCCCTACTCTCTTTAGTGGCGTCCAAAGCACCGGCTACGGTGGTGGTGAAGTTCAGCTTCTCCACTTTTCAGCTGCACGACTGCGGTGGCTAGTTAGCCTCTCTGCACTGGCTCGTGAGGATTAACTGAGAGGGCAGATGGAGGGGTCGGCCAGCAACTAGGACCGCCATGAACATGCAGGGCGGCTCCAGAGTTCCAGGAGACAAGGGGAAGAGGGAGATCGTAGCCCGCCTGTGAGTCGGGGAGTGCATTGTTTCAGTTCCTGTATCATTTATAAGTTGCCCGCAGTGTCTTGGCCCTCGCCTAAGCCTTTACAAACGTGAACTCATCTAATCTCAGGCCGACGGTGTGAGGCGGGCAGCCGCACAGCCTAGCTCCAGAGCCCGCGCCTTAACCTCCACGTGCTGCTACTGACGGGCAGCACTCAGCTAGAAGCCTGTTTCCCAACTCAGGAGCTGGCTGCAAACCTCCCCTTCCAGACTGAGGCGGCCGGGCCTTAGGGACCATATAGAGCTCTCTGGGTTTTTGTCTGGCTCCAGACTCACAATCACACCACCATGTGGCTGAGTACTGACTCCATTCTGCAGATGAGGAAAACTGAGCCCAGAGGCGTTCCACAGTCCCAAGGGAGCAGGCTGTGGAGCCGGGAGAGAGCTTGGGGCTAGAAACACTTGTGTCATCTTGTTCCAGCCTCATCAGGCTGTACCGGGCACTACCCCAGCTCTGTAGACGAGGAGACCAAGGCTCAGAGAAGTGAAATGATTTGCCCAGAGATCCCTCGATGAAGCAGTGGTGGTGCTGGGATTCCAAACAGCCTCCTTGAGTTTCTTGCAAGAAAAAAACCTCTCTGCCTCTGTCAGTCCTCCTTACTCTCGCACACACAGATGCAAAGACCCTCTCGTCCCACCCTGAGTCCCAGGGGCTGCGGCGCCTTCCCCTTCCTCCCAGGTCTGCAGCCCACCGGGAGTGGCCAAGGGGCTGGCCTCTGAAAGCACAGGAAGGGGAAGGTGTCGAGAGAGGCGACAGGGAGAAAGCACGAGTGGGCTGGGGGCCACGTGTGCCACCAGCCTGTGCCCGGGTGTGTGCAGCCCAAGTTAGGGGCCTGAAAGCTGTTGCTTTTCACACGTCAGCTGTGCCGGAGCAGAAGGCAGAGCCGAGCCTGCCCGGGGCTGGGGCCGGGTTTCAGCATGAGCTGGGTCCTCACACGCCCAGGCCCTGGGATGAAAACAGTGTGCCTGGTACAGCCGGAGGCAGGAGTGGGAGGCCACTGCCATTTGTCCCCCTCCCACCCGCCACCCAGGGTCTTACACTAACAAACACCTTCCCCACCCTCCTTGCCAGGATGGCCCGGAAGGCACAGAGAGGTGCCTCCTTCCCTCTCACTATGTGCCAGCCACTTGGCAGTCCTCGCTATAACCCCGTGGGTGGCTCTGGCTGTTCGCATGTCACCGATGGGGAAATCGAGGCTCTGAGAGGTGAAAGAACCTAGTGAGTGAGTGGCCAAGTCAGGCTCCGAAGCCAGGTCTGTCTGGTGTGTTGTCTGCAACACCCCCGTGCTTGTTGGCCAGAGACCCCTCTCTGCAAATGAGCGATCTGGGAGCTGGGCACAGAGTTCAGGGAAGAGGACAAAGAGGAGCAGGCCCAACTACTTGGGGTGACACCTACAGCCATCCTGGGCTGGACCCAGAAATAGTTCCAACAATTATTCAATCATGTGTTTAGTTTTTAAGAGCTCTACGTAGCATTTACTACCTGCCAGATACTGGAGCAAGCAGTTCACAAAGATTACCCCCTTTAACTTAATCCTTTTGACAACTCTCTTACCCCCATTTTACGGATGAGGAAACTGAGGCCCAGAGAGGTTAAGCAATTTGCCCAAGGTCACTCAGCCAGTAAGCGGCTGAGCCAGGCGCGAGGCCCCAGAGCCTGTGCTCCCAGCCCCTCCCCGGGCACCACTTATCACAGGCTCCAGCCTCTCGGTCTCACGCTAATTATTTTCCACTCGTCTACAATGAGCAGATTTTGCCATCTGCCACCAGCCCTGCTACTGACACCAGCCAACTCCCTGGGACTCAATTGTGGCCTTTCGTTTCCTGACGGTCATTCTGGGAGGGTGGCTGGCTTCTGGGGAGTAGGGGAGGGCAGGGAGGGCGGCAGGACCCTTCCCTGGCAGCCGGGCCAGGCCTCCTCCCACCCTCGCCGCCCTGTCCTCTCCTCCCAGGGCGCAGGGGGATTTCCGCCAGGGCCCCTGCTGTCCTGGGCTCCAGCAGATGTTTCCACCAGTGGAAGGAGTCTCTCAGGCTCCAGCCAGGCCAGGGGTGGTTTCTGAATTCTTCCTTGGAGACCATTTATTTTCCTGAAACTCAGAACAAGCCCATGTCCCACACTCATTCAGGGGTCCCAGGCAGAGATGGCCTGAAGCGGCCCAGGTAGGCGGGCTCTGCTGGCCTCTGTGATGGGGACAGCCTGGCTCTCCCAGCCCTCATGGCACAGGCCAACACTCCCCCATGCTGATGGCACCAGGCTGTTTTCTCCTACCTGTCTGTGGGGAAGGGCAAGGTAGGTGGGCAGACAGGCACCTATCTCTGGTTGGAGTCCTTTCCATACCGCCCCCGTGGTCTTCTCACTCCCCTCATGCTCTTACGTCTTTACTGCTCTCCCCTGGAACCCTCCTCTCTCAAAGGCCTGGAGGGTGGGGGCCATCCAATGAGCTGACCAAGGCTCTCCCTGCAGCCCTAGACTGGGACAGCCCTGGGTTTGATCCACCACTTCTAGTTGCCTGTGACTGTCACTTCTCTGAGCCTCAGTTTCCTCATCTGCAAAATGGGATAATGAAGGTACTTCCTGGGGTGCCAGGAGGAGTGACTGAAATAATGCACATAAAACACTCAGCTTATAGAAAGTATTAGCTGCTGTCATTATGATTTATTTATCATCTCTTCCAGTGTGCACAGAACCTTCTCCTCATTGCACCGAGTGGCAGTGCTAACTCTCTGCGATCTAAGTCAGTCCTCCCAAACAGACAGGTGACCAGGCTGCCCCCCGCCTGCCCTCACCCTTCCAACCCGCGTAATCCCCAACCCACCTTCTCGGGCATCTCCCAGGAGCCCTGCCCACGCCCACGCTGAGGCTTTGCTGCCGCTGCCTCCTTCGATCCCCAGCAAGCCAGTGAGAGGGAAATCGCCACCCCATGGGACAGCTTGGACCACAAAGCTCCCCACAAGGCAATGAGGCTCTAGAACACTCCAAAGCTTGAGTGCCTGCGGGCTGCCCGCATCTGTCTGTCTGCAGGTCTGAGTTTCAGGGTGAGCCACTGCCGGCCCCTTCCCGGCTCAAACGCAGGAGCAGGTTGCTCTGAGGGGCAGAGGCCCGCTGTTCCAGCCCATCTGCCCCACGGCACTCCACTGGCCCCGCCCCTGCTCCTCCCCCCAGGCCTCCACCCTCCTAGGAGCCACATGCTGGGAGCTCACTCCCCAGATGGGCCCCCTGCCTGGCGGTCCATCATCTCCCTGCACGAAGCCCCAGGCTCTGGCTTCTCAGAGCTCTCTGGAGAGCAGACTCCTCCGGTGCTGGCAACACCTCATCTCACAGAAGAATTAGCACCTTCCACTTCATTAGGGGCTCCCTAATGAGGCTGTCAATGAGATGCTAAGTAGGCACACCTAGCCTGACACCTCCCCTCTCTGCCCCCTTCCCCCAGCGTACCCTGGGCCACCATGGTCCTGCTGTACCTCCTCAGGCTGCCGGCTGACCCTCAGGGTCTGGCCTGCTCAGGTGCACGCTGCTGAGAGGCTGGGGGCAGAGCCTCCAGACTCCAAGAGGTGTTGTGGGCCACCTCCTGGAGCTGTGTGGCCATCTAGGGCACAGGCCACCACTCGGGCTATTGGGTTTCGCTTCAGCCATTCCCTGGGCATCTCAGAAGCAAGCAGGGATCGAGTGACTGCGCAACATGAGCTCTTCCCCAGGGAGGAGGGCAGCGGAGCTCAGTACACAGGAAGGGCCAACACCCCTCCCCCATGGAGACTGGGGCAGGAGGTGGCACCTGCAGCCACCAACACAGGCCACGGCCCAGTCCCCTCGCTCTGTGGCCCTCCTCTCCTGTGCCCGACGCGGGGGATCTCAGTGCTCTTCGGAGCAGGTTTCAGGGACCACAGCGGGAGGCTTCCTGGGGCTTGCAGGCCACGTCAATCAGAGCAGCTTCCAGCAGTTTTACATATCGGGGTTCCTTGTAACACTGTATGTGAACAAAACGGTTTCAATGCTTAAAAATGTTTGAAAGCCACTGGACAGGATGAGCTCTGAGGCCCATTCTGGCCTTGACTTCTGGAGTTCTATTTGCAGGATAGGCAAGGAGAGAGCCTCAGGGCTCCAGACAGGTGCCCGAATTCATATAAGTATCACGTGTATTTCCTCCCCTTGCCAGGGCCGGGAAGGTAAAAGGGGGCACAGAAAAGAGACACTAGCCCAGGAGCTGAGAGACCAGGCCTCCAGTGCCCCTCCACGCACAATACAGGGCCCAGCCACTTCCAGGGAGGACGGTGAGGGCAGGGCCTCCCTCAAGGGGCTGCTGGGAGGACTAAGAGGTTAAAAGTTGTCAAGTGTTGCGAGCAGGCTCTGGCCCAGGGGGGAGGTGCTCAGTAACATCAGCTACATGTACGGCACGGTTTTAATTAAATCAGTCCCCTTCTCAAAAGCATACTATGGCTCCTAAATGCCCTTTAAATAAAATTAAAACTCTCAATCATTAGCTATAAAGTTCCTCACCCCGCCCCGCCCTGAGCACACACCCTCATCCCGTCTCACCCGCTCCGTTCCTATCTACCTGTTCTCACCTGCACAGCCACCGAGCTCACCCGGGCCCGGGTATTTCCTCCTCTACAGACAGCCCCACCTGCTCCAGGTGCTTCCCCCCGACCAGGCCTCCAAGGCCTACTCAGGGTCTGTCCCCGGCTGGCCTGAAGCCCCAGCCCTGGTTGAGCAGCCAAGGCAGTGGCCCACTTTCCTGCAGCTTCCGGTGCGTCTGCCTCACCTGCCCCGTTACCCTGAAGGTTCCCAAGAAAACCTTGGCTTCCACTTGCTCCTCTCCTGGCCTGTGGGGAATGGGCCAGGAGGCTCTGGCCAATACACAGACTAGAAACGTGTTGGGGCAAGGAGGGGAGCACAGACCTCTGCGATGGGGCAACCCCAAGGAGCACCTGAAAACTGTCAGCCGTCTGGCTGCCCGTGTCTGCCCAGGACCTACGGACCCGCTCTGTTCTGGGCAGATAAGGGCCGGGCAATAGCAGGGGCCCAGCCTGCTGGGCCTCTGACCCAAGTTTAGCATCACTTTCCTTCCCAGAGGACTCAGGAGCTTGGAGCCCCAGCCTTGTCACATTGTCACTTCTGTGGCCTCTGTTTCCAGGCCTGCTCCATGGGTGTGGCAGGAGGTGGGGCTGGGGCCGCATGCTTAGCACAGCTCTGGTGACCACAGGCTGGGACTGTGCCCTCGCAGCCCAAGCGGCGCCCTGCTACCACTTCACAAGGGCACAGCAGAGAGGTGACAGGCATTTGGCAGGGCCTCGTCCCAGTCAACCTGGGGATGGTGCCCTTGTCCCTTCAACTACCTGCCGTAGGGAGCTGACGGCAATATCTGAGAGAGACCAGCGGGGCCAGGTGCCGAGTGCTAATGGGATGCCCAGCTGGGGCCATCAAGCCAGACAAGGTCCTGGTGAGAGGCTGAGGCCGAGGCTCCTGCCAGGTGGAAAGTGGCACCTCGTCTCCTCCGGGCCTTGGGGAGGCAATGAGACGATGCTGCCTCCTCAGCAGCCCGCCCTCCCTGTTCATCCCAGGAAGGCTCTGGAGCGGGGGTGGTGAGGGAGTCATCGAGAGCTAGGGGACCTGGGGGGGGTCAGCCTGCGTCACAGCTCGTGCTGACTTCTCCACCCTCGGTGGCCGCTGGCTGCTATAAATATCACTCCTGTCTCTGGATGTTGCAGGAGGTGACCTAGAATCATGGGCTCTGAGGCCTCCTGGGTGCCCCCTCCCTGCTTGTTCCAGACAGAGCCTGCCTGGCCAGAGCATCCCTACAGCCTGAGCCTGCCCCCAACCACGAGCAGGGCCCAAGGCCAGGAGCTAGAACCCCAGCACTGAGGGAGACAGCTGTGGCTTCCAAACCCAGAGCTGCCTGTGAGCAGCACGTGTACCATCTTCGTGGGCAGGGTGCTGAGGACACCAGGTCCCCGGAGAGCAGAGCCCCAGCAGAGACATGGCGCCGCCCAGGGCCACTGGCTCGGCCTGGACCTGCTGCTGTCCATGCCCACCCCCCACCACAGTCCCCAGCCTTGGGCTCTCTCTGGAGCCCAGCTCAGGGGTGAAGCCTCCAAAGATCCCCCTCCCCCACCTTCTCAGACCCAGGGTTCCTCTGTGTTTCTTGGTTTGACCTGGTTTCCAAACTTGTCATCACCCTGGAAGCCTCTCTGGGACATACTCTACTTTGACAGGGGCCCTGGTACACTGTTTAGCAGTTGCTCAGACAAGCCCTCAACGGTCTCATTCTTCCATTCAGCAGCACGCTTGAGTGAGCCTGAGCGATCCCAGACAGGCCCAGGCCTCAACCCTGGGCTTGGCTGACCCAGGGGCACAGGACCTGGAAGTGGTCCCAGGCCCAGCAGGTGTGAGGACACCAACCCCACCGGTGGCCGGGGTTTGGTTCCAGGTTCGCTAACTGAAGGCGGGGCCAGGCTCCAAGAGGAGGAAAGGATGAAAACAGCTCCAGAGTGGGTGCTGGGCAGTGTGAACACAGGTGAAATCTGGTTAAATTAAATTCGTGCACGCAACCATTCTCCATCCACCCAACAATAACCAGAATGCCTCCTACGTGCCAGGGACTTGGAAGATGGCATTAAATAAAAACCACCGTGGTGCCAGCCCTCATGGAGCCTACAGTCCAGGGGGAAAAAGAGACTTCAAGTTAATCTTTTCACACAGTGAGAACCCCTCCGATGTGTCCCTGGAAGGGGCGGGGAAGGGCAGCTACCTGGAAACCCAGGAGCTGCAGCCACCTCTGAAGGACTACTCAGAGTGACACGACCACAGAAGAGGGCAGTGGCGGACAACGGAGCATGGAGGACAGCCCTCAGCAGGAGGGCGTGTGTGTGCAGATGATGGAGGACAGAGCCTAGCCCAGCCGGCCAGCAGCAACAGGGAGGGCTGGCAGCGGGTGAGGAGAAATGGGCAGTTCAGATGGAGACTCAGCAGACAACATGGTGACATACGGGGCAGGCAGTAAGGGGGAGGGCGCTGTCAAGGACAACCCCAGCTTTCTTGCCTGTGCAACTAGGCGGGCAGACTGTGCCCCTGATCTGGGGGGAATGCCTTGAGAACAAAGCCTGGGGCTGCCCTCACCACTCAAACAACAATGTACCCCACCGAAGTCTCAGTTCAGCCCAGTCCTGACCTCAGGTGAGCCTGTGCACAGCAGGCCAGGGCCCCAGCCCAGCAGAGACCCTCTAGGGGCAGTCACTGGGCTCTGTCCCCACAACTGAGGACTCTCAATAACATGCTTGGGGTTCAAGGAATATTCAATTCCTCACTCCTCCTGCCACCCAGCCTTGACCATGAATAGGACCATGTGAAGGAAGCCTTAACTGAGGTGGAGATCTCAGAGCTAATTTAAACCCCAGACAGGAAGGGGAATGGAGAAAGGATCTCTGCCTGTCACCTAACCAACTATCCATCCATCTGTCCCTCCATCCACCCAACCATCCATCCTTCTGTCCATCCATCCACCCATCCATCCATCCACCTGTCCATCTATCTATCCATCCATCCACTGGGGCTCAGAAGCAAAGTTTCTGAGTTTCTCCTATCTTACTACTCTCTGTCTCTCTTTCTCTGTCTCTCCCCGCTCATTCTTCCTGAGGCAAGCCATAGAAACTAGAGTTCCTCTTTGCCAAAGCAGGTCATAGAAATCAGAACCCCTCTGCCCCAGAGCCAGCCATAAAACGTAAACATATTACTACAACCTTCCTCTTTCTGTGTAAGAGCTGGCCATAAAGAAATTCTCTGACCTACCTTGTTTGATAGTAGGTCATAAGACCACTCATTCCAGAGAGTGTCCTGCCCCACACTCAGAGGAAGGAGTGTTGCACAGAGAGGCCAAGAAGAATCTGCACAGACAGGTCTAGCTGGGTTTGCCCCTCAGTCTATTCCCATTAGGTCATACTCTTTTTGTCCAATCACATTTCTGCATGGCTGTCCATTCTTCATTGAGTCTGAACATAAAAATGGACAGTTTTCTCTAGGTATTTGGGTCTTCATTCTGAAAGCTTCTGTGTCACATAAAGCTTTGGTTAAATAAATTTGCTATGCTTTTCTATTGTTAACCTGTCTTTTGTTACAGGTGTATCAGCTGTGACCCTTGTGATGGGAAGGAAAGTGATCACTCCTTATAATCCAACCATCCATCCAACCAACCATCCAATCAATCATCCTTCCAACCAACCATCCATCCAACCAACCATCCTTCCAACCAACCATCCTTCCAACCAACCATCCATCCAACCAACCATCCATCCAAACAACCATCCATCCAACCAACCATCCAATCAATCATCCTTCCAACCAACCATCCATCCAACCAACCATCCTCCCAATCAACCATCCTTCCAACCAACCATCCATCCAAACAACCATCCATCCAACCAACCATGCTTCCAACCAACCATCCTTCCAATCACCCATCCATCTATCCATCTACCCATCCACCCACCCACCATTACCAGTCATTCCACACTACTTGTCACACTTAGAAAGTGCTCTCCCTCTTTTACTCACCTGCTAGCTCTGCAGAATCCACCCTCTCATGCCAGGTCATGCTACCCTTGCTCACTCCCTCCCAGGTACACTGGTCTCCTCTCTGTTCCTTGAAGAGGCCAAGCCTGCCCTGTCTCAATGCCTTTGCCCTCATTCCTCCTCTAGCCTGGACATAGCCCCACCCCCACCTCCAGATCTCTCTGTGGCAGGCTCCCTCCTTTCATCCAGTTCCTCCTGGGACCTGCCTGCCCAATCTTGGGTACCCCAAGTCCCTCCCCACCACATGACCCTTCTGTTTTCCTCTCAGCACTTTTGCCATCTGTTCACATGTTTACTGTCTGCCCCCCCCACCCAACACCAGGGTGTGGCTCCTCAGGGCAGGGCATCACCTGCTTTCTTCCCTGCTGTTTCCCCTGCACTCAGCAAAAGGCCTGGCAGGTGGTGGGAGCTCACCAAGTCCCTGCTGCCTGCAGGAGGAACCATCTCTGAGCAAGGCCCAAGGGATGGAGACATGAGGGTGTAGGAGCCCGGTGCAGAGCTGAGCCCAGGACTCAGGGCTCCTGATGCCCAGCCCGGGCTCCTTGCACACCCTCTGCTGGCCACACACCCAGCTCCAAAGCCAGATCCTGAACTGCCCACACATGCGACTTTACTGGCACCAGTGCCCACGCCGTGGGCGAGGCAGGGAAGAAGCGTGGCATCTTCAATTTACTGACGAGGCGACTGTGGCGGGAAGGGGATGTGGGGTGATTTGCCTGTGGTGACGCAACAAGCGGGTCCTGCTGCCCAAGGGGCCCCCCACCACTGACAGCTCGGCTCTACTGCACCTCCTGGCTCCATTTCCCTGGCCTCCCTGTGTGTCTGAGCACATGTAACTTGTGGTGTCCACTTCTGTCCAGTGTCCTGTGGGAGGGACGGAGCACCTCTGGGGAAGAGCATGGAGGCCTGCACTCTCAGGATGCAGCCAGGGGACTTGAACCCTTGCCCAGTGCCAGGGGCTGCAGCCTGGGGCTGAGGGAGGCTGATGGGGCTCCAGCCAAGGACCCCACAGCCTGGCTGTAGGTGAGAAGAGGGAGGGCCTGGGGAAATGACCTCCCCTCTTAGAGCCTCAGTGTCTCCCTCTGGAAGATGAGGTTGACCAGATGATCTCCAATTTCCCTAGGAAATTTCCCCGGCCCTGCAAGGCTCAATTTCTAAGGGTCTTCTGACTGCGGCTCAGAGATACAATCCCATGGAAGACTTGGAGCCTCAAGGTGCTGTTGCCTTTCTCATCCACTTTCTTCTGGACCCCGACATGGCCCCGGGAGGTAGATGGGCCAGGAATGATCACACTATGGCCCAGTGTTTTAAGGGTTCCCACTTTTGAGGTCAGAACTCAGTTCAAGACCTAACCATCACTGCCTCCCTGCCGCGTGACCTCAGGCAGGCTCGGTCCTCTCCACACAATGGAGACAAGAGCAGTCACTGCTGCTGGGAGAGCCAGAATCGTTCTCTGGATCCTCATTCTACCTCCTTCCCCGTGACCCTGGACTGCTCTCTGCCAACTTCTTAGGAATGTGAGAACAAATAAGATATACCGGAGGCTTCTTGGAGGAAAGCACTATAAAAAGCCTCAGCAATATTACTTCCCTCTAAGCAGAGCCCTGGGCTCCTGCACACACACCCCCACCATGTGGGGGCTCATCCATTCGCGGCTTCTCTCCCCCTCCAGGCTCACACCTGCACAGTCCAGAGGAGGCCAGAGGAAGATAGCAGGTGCTGAGAGGTGTCTTCACATCGGCATCACTCCTGCCCAGACACAGAGGGCGAGGGAGGGGTGGTGGGCCTGTGGCGGGGCTGGGTCTGACGGTGGGGGAGGCGGGTTCCTGGTCCCCATGGCCCCTCTGTGCCCGGCCTCCTCTCAGCTCTTCTGAGGCCTTGCAGGATGCATGACATCACGTCTGGGAAGTGCTCAGAGTGCCTCAGAGAGAAAAGGCCAGAGGGACTGAGGTGGGATTAATTATGTATGAATGTGCTTATTTATTAGCACTTCTGTTTACTGCGGGGGCACAGTGGGGAACACATGGGGCATGGGTTCAGAGAATCCAGGCTGGAAACTGGGCCCGGCCACTTAATGAGTGTGGGCACATCGCAGACTCTTTGAGCCCCAATTCCAGGAAAAGAGGGATACGTAACATCTGAGCGATGCTGGTGAAAGTGCGACACAGATGGGCTTTCCTAACCTGTAAGTGAGGATTGCAAGAACCCCAGCCTCACAGCGAGGGGCAGGCCGGGCACCTGGCACGGATGCCTGTGAGCAGGACACAGTGGGTATCGTTGCTGCTGCTGGAGTTGCAGACAGGTGCAGGGTAAGAGGCCTGAGGATGGGCTGTTTACAGGGCCGCCCAGGCTGGCAGACTCTCTGAGTGTGTCCCAGGTGGGCACCCCGGGCCAGCTCTCCCCTCCCCCAATCCGTGAAGCAGCAAGAAAGGGGGTGCTGTGGAGTCAGGTGGCCACCACAACTTAAGCCTCAGGAGACCAGGACTCCCCTCCTCCACGTCTGTCCTGCTTCTCAGCTAAGAGCAGGCAGTGGGGGCACCTGAGCACCCCACAGCCAGGCCAGTCTACACTGGCCAGGCTGCCTCGACAACCCCAGTAATGGCCGGGCTCCCTAAGGGCCAGCCTAGGAGTGACCAGGCAACTTCTTGCAGCTGTGCCCACGTGGGAAGGCTGTCCCCAAGCCCTAGCAGGACGCTCTCCCAGCTGTCCTCTGTTTACAGAGCTCTTTGCACATGGAGGGCAAAGCATCGCCTCTTGGTGACAGCCCGCTCATCCTTGTGGCTTGCATGACAAGTAACAAGTGGCAGAAAGACCACAGGCAATATCAGTGGGCTTGCTAAAGGCAAAGCAGGGTGGAAACTCCAAGACGGTTCCCTGAGACCCGCCTCCTCCCAGGATGGAGCTATGCGGGGAGGCTGGCCACAGGTGGGACTGCAGGGAGGGGGCCTCCAGCTCCTTGCCTGGCTAAGGCAGGCCCCTCGTTGGGGTGCCAGCTGCAGGAGAGAAAGGGCTCCCTCTTCCCTGGAATGCCAGATCCACCCTATCTAATCTGTTCCCCTAGCTTGAGGACCAGGACCGTGGCCTCTGGCTATAGGTGAGTTCAATCTTCCCAGTGAGGGAATGCTGAAGGCCACACCCTCAGGAGGGAGGGTGCAGGAGAGGTGGGTCCAGGGCTTTTGCCTCCGGGGAAGGCCCAGAAGCTGGAGAAGTCCCAGTTCACGTTCCTGTGGCTGATTCATCTGAAAAGGGGTGAAGGGAAGGTCAGGGCAGGGATTGGTTGAATCAAGGCAGGCTCTCCTCGCTAGAAGGGTGAGGGCCTGCATACAGGCTGCTCTAGGAAAGAAAGGAGCAGATGTGTCCGCGCGGCTCCTGGCTTTGGTCATGCACTCCTCTGCCTCTCGACATACAAAGGTCCCATTGATGCGTCCCCTCACCCCACGCCCTGGGGCAGTGCCCCAACACGAGGGCTCTGGGGGCCTCTCCTGCTCCTCACTGACGGTCTAGCTGCTGCTGCCCTGGCACGCCAAGCACGCCAGGCCTGGGCACTGCAAAGTCACATGCTCTGCGCGGGCGAGGCCAGGCACTGCAGAGGCAGCATTGGGGCTGCAGCCTGGCGTGGCACTTACGGGCAGTGCGGGCTTGCAGAAAAGCCAGGAGCCCAGAGGCAGCATGCTCCTGCCTACCACCCCCGCCTAGCCCCACCCACCTCCCGGGGGGCAAATCCTTGGGCAAACAGTTGGACAGGTGCAAGCGGCACAGCAAAGGTAGGGCTGGAAAGAGCAAACACAGAACGCCTCCACTCTGCCGGGCCCACTGCCTGACAGGGTAGTGCTCGGTGGCCCTGTCTGCAGTTGCCACTGGTACCCCCAGCACCGCAGTATTTGGAGGGTCTCCCAGGACAAATGACTTGGCCTTCCCTCCACTGTGAGCGGGCAGAGGCAGCAACAGGGAAGAATGGGCAGGGCTTGAGTCCACGGAAGGTCTGGCTACCCTGGGCCTGCTGCCTCTGCTGGGCCACATCCTGGCTGGGTGGCTTTGAGCAAGTCACGGGACCATGGAGTCAGTGACGCCCCCCAAGCATAGCCTTTGGGAAGGTTAGGTGGGATGAGGCCTGCTCGGGAACACTAAGCACAGGGCTCGGCACAGACAAGGGTCTGCACACGTGGGTGCCCAGCCTCATGCCACCCATGGTGTGGGGTGGAGCCAGCGCAGGTCGCAGAATGAGGCACAGTGCTGTGGAAGTCCCGGGGGCACATTCACTCAGCTGCTCTGTGACCCCCTGGCCTCAGCCCCCAGGGGAGTAGGGCCAACACCAAGCCTGTGGCTGCAGGACCAGCCAGGAGGGAAGGACAGTCCTGTTCTACTCCACCAGCATGGGCCGTTCCTGCTGGCCCCAAGCTCAGGACAGAATTCTCCCCAGCTGAGAAGGCCTGTGCCCCTACTGTCCCCCACCCAGGGCCTCTGCTTCAGGCTGACCCCATGCATGAGCAGCGAGAGGAGGCTCTGCCTTCTCCTGAGGGGCACACACATCCCGACTGGGCATTCTGCCTCTCCCTGCTCTCCGCGTGCCACACTGAGTGTGCTCTGCAGGCAGAGCTCTTCGAGCCTCCGTGCCTTTGCACAGGCTATTCTCTTTGCCCAGAAGGCTTTTTCTAATCTTGCTTTTCTGGGAACTCCTAAGCTCCCAGGCTTAGCCTAAATACCGCCTCCTCCATGCAGCTGGCAGGGCCTGCCAACCCCTGCGGCCAATCTGCTCCGTGCCCACTCCATGCCGGTTCCCCCCTGGGTTGGGCACTCCTGGAGGGCAGGGCCACATTCTGTGTCTCTGTGTCCCTGGCATCCAACACAGCACCTGGTGCCTAGCAGCTGCTCCAGAAATGTCAAACAAGACCCCCGGCCCAGCTCCCTTGTACTCATGTCTTGCTGTCAGCACATTTGGCCAAAGAGATTAAGAGATGGCGTGTGGGAAGCAGGGCAAGACTGAGCGTCCCCGATGGAGCAGGTCGGGGAACCAGGTTCCTCTCCTTTGGAAACTTCCATGCTATGCGCACCAAGCTTCACCCCCAATCAGAGGTGGCTCTGGAGGCTTGCAGGCTGCCTCCCTGTCTCCAAAAGCAGAAACCAAAGTTAGCAAGGGGGTGAGCAAAGGGAAGGGAAGTGCACCGGAACTGCAGGGAGAAAGGCAGTTGTGGCTGCCATCTGCTGTGAGCAAGATGTTTGGAGAACACGCGCTCCTCATTCTGAGGTCTCCCAGCCAACTCACGGAGGGCTGGGCCGCGCCTCTGTAGATGGGAGCCGGCAGCTCGGCCGAGCTCACAGAGTCCCCCTCCTGCCAGCTCAGACCCTCTGGCTGCCCCCGTCTGACCTGATTCTTGAGCAGACCAGGGGCGAAGATGCCAGTGCAGGACCCAACTCACAGGGCTGCCTCTTCCAGGGAGCCCCCCACGGGCTTGGGGCGTCAACTCCATTATGATGATAATGATGATAACTTAAAACATAAGGGCAAGGAAGGCAATAATCCCAGCTATTGCTCATGGAGAGCCTGACTACCTGCCAGAAGGCCCCGAGCTGGGGGCTCTAGCCAATGTCTCACTTCACCCCATCACTCCCAAAGGAGGAGGAAATGGAGGGTCCAAGAAGGGGCCCCAGCCCTGCCCCTCACTGCAGAGGCACCTGGCCACTGGGGCCCTTCCTTGTTCTCTAAGGCTGGGTGTATAACAAAGAGCAGAACATCTAGGTGGGACAACCTCTGGGCCACCGAGTTCCACATGCTAATGTGAGGGAGGAAGGTGAGGACCAAGGATCCAGAGCCCTGCTCCAGGCCACACTGAGGCCAGTAGGCTGGTAGCAAAACCTGGAACCCTGCGCAGCCCGGGCCCGCTCTGGCCTCCTGTCCTTGGCACCACCTAGCCAGCCATGCACGGCTGTTCCCCCAGGCAGCTTGACACATTTCCTTCAAAGAGAGCTCTCCTTGGAGGGCTGGGGTGGTGCTGGCCCTATCTGGCCAGGCCTCCCCTTACCCTGCCTGCTCATGCCACCTGCTCGGGCCACTGGCTCAGCGTCCATGCTCTCGACCTCCCTCAGCAGCGGGCCAAGCTGAGAACTGGGTGGGTGAGCCCTGCCCTCTTGGCTCAGGAGGCTGGGCAGGGCTGGGCCTACCAGCCACCGGCCACATTCTTTTCCCCGGCCATCCTGCCCTGAGCCTACCCAGAGAGGAATAAGCACAACCAACAGGTCATCAGACACACTGGAGCTGCCCCAGAAATACTGCAACTGCTGTATTTCCCACCGGGCCAGGCTGGCGAGTAGGGGGCTGAGAAGTCTGCCTGCCAAGACTAAACCATGGCGGAGTCCCGAATGTCACCCTATTCCCTCGGCCCTGGCAGCTGGGACGCCAGAGGCTACCACCTCAGAGAGGTCAGGGGGTGACAGCCCCTGCCACTGGCAACAGGAAGGTGGGGACTCTGGGGCAGACCACCCAGAACTGCACCTCCCATTCCACCCCTCTCCGCGGCTCTGCTGCCACCGCCCCCACAGGCCTGCTGCAAGCCGCACACTCACACTCTGTCTGCTCCTCCTCCCCCGGCCCTCCACACACCGTAATTGCGACACCTCCGCCCCTCTGCCAGCGCCTGCCGCTGCCTGCTCGCCGCTGCCGAGGGGGCTCAGGGGACTCCCGGAGAATCTTCCTAGGGGGAGGGACAACAGCGTCCCCTTTTCTCCAAGGGTCCTTGGCCCTGGCTGGGTCACTGTGCTGACCCCACTTCCTGCCTCTCTGCAGTCCCCACCGGGTCACCCTGTCTGTGAAGTGTCTCTCACCCCAGAGGAACCAAGGGAATGAATGGCCCCCTATTCTCTTGCCTCTTCTGGCAGGGGAAGGGTGGGAAGGAAGGCTTCTGGCCCCTGGGGAGTCTTTCAGGGGGCAGCCCCCGCCTCACCGCTCCTCCTGCCTGGGCAGTGGGGTGGTGAGCTTGACGGACAGCCGGGCCTCAGTCAGCACAGGGGGGCCCTGCCACAGCTGCCTGGGGCCAGACTCCAAGTGAGTCGCTGTCACTACCCAGACACCTTCACAAAGAACTCCTGCCTAGGCAGAGGCACAGCCAGGCCGAGGGTGAGTCAGCTAGGGAAATCCCGGCACTGGCACCCACCGCTGGTGACGGTTCCGCTGACACCTACGGAATGGGGTGCCCAGCCCCTACCGCAGAGGGTGAGAGGAACACCCCGGGCTCCCCACCCTCATTTCCTGCTCCCTGAGAGGGAGCCTGGTGGGTGGGGGAAGGGTGAGCCACAGTGTGGATGAGCCCTGGAGGAGGCTCAGGCACATGGCTGCCCTCTTTGGGCCTCCTGTCCCTCACCCTTGGCATGTCAGTGGGGGAGGAGGTGGGAGAATGGTCACCATGGCCCCTGTCCGCTCCTGCCTGGTACCTGTCACCCCCCGACTCTCGGTAACCTGCTGTCCAGGGCGTCAGTACCTCCAGGGTCTCATGGTGGGGGATTGGAGGGTTCTGTCCCCTGCCTCTTGCCATGGGAAGGCTCCGGTCTACCTGAGCCCAGCACCCCCCCAAGAAGGGCAGGATGAAGAGAGGACCCAGGCTCAGGCCCAGGCCAGGAGTCAACACTCTCCCTTGGAGGGGGGAGAAGGGGAGAACAGAAAGACAGGCACAGAGCCTCCTCTCAGCAGGACATCCTGTCCCGGGAGAACCGCCCTGGCCAGGTCCCCACAAACTCGCCAGACCGGTTGGCTGGGGGAAGGGGGCTCCAAGACTAGGGCAGCAGAGCAGACCTCTGCCCAGGGCTCCCTGACCAGGCTGTTGGTTGCACTCAATAGGCACTGAAGAAGGAGCTTCTGGGGACATGACCATGAGATGCCAAGCCCCATTCTCCAGGAGCTCACGGAGCATAATAACGAGGAAACCCGGGCGGGCCAGCGATAGCAGAGCCGCAATGCTGGGCCACTGCTTACACTGCTCAGCCCGGGCAGACAGAGAAAGCTTCCTGGAGGGGCTGATGGCTGAACAGAAAGAGGGAGACAGCCTGGCTGCTACTCTCCTCTTCCCCGCTTCTCCCATCCCAAACACAAAAGCCACCCAGAGCCTGCAAAGCCTGTGGAGCAGATGCACCTTGCGCAGGGCCGGACACCTGCCAGCAGAGAGCCCTGCCTTCCCACAGCTGCCCTTGCAGGCCTCCGCTGGCACCACCAGCCTGCCTCTGGGTTACTGGCAAAGGTCGTTTCTGCAGGCTCCCTGGGCCAGGAAAAATACGCTCAAGAGTGCAGAGAGGGCTGTAGGCCTGCTTCCCTGGCACCACGGGTGGACACACGTGCTTGATGTTCCCCAGGCAGAACTCATGTTCAGGTCTCTCCAGGCCCCCAGCTTTGATCTTCCAGCCCTGCCCAGGCTTCCCCTCTCTGTGGTTCTTCCGAAGACCAGGCCTCTTGCACTTCCCAGGCAGGGAAGTGGGTAGTGGGAGAGATCCAGAAACCCGTCCATTACTTTGAAAGAAGACTGAAAACATGTGACCATGCAAATCCCATGGGTTTACTTAAATGTCTTTAAAACAAATGGCTTGAATGGATTTCTCCCACCCTCCTTCCCTCCCCACGGTGCCACTCAATGGAAAACAGCGGCTCAAAGGGCCGCAGACTCAAGGCTGCTGGGGGCTGATGGAAATGGGGTATCAGACACAAAGCCCGGCAGGGGACACTTGGATAAAGGCAGCTTTGGCCAGGAGAGGATGAAAGGCAGACACCTGACAGCAGGCAGCCAGCATAGAGGCACAAAGGACTCTCGGGAGGCCAATATCAGGCCCAGGCACCCCCATCCCTCTGTCTTGGGTGGTAGATCACTTTTGTGTCCCAGCACGACCAGTCTCCCTCCTGCAATGGCATGGAGACTTGGCTGTGGGGACAGTACTGCCCTCGCTCAAGCCCTTGCCTGGAGGGCCCTGGACACAGATTTGGTGGATAAATGCAGATTCCCAGGCTCCCATCCAGCAATTCTGAATCAGGAAGTCCAAGATAGGGCCCAGGAACCTATATTTTCAGCAAGTTCCACCACGGCCAACCCCGGAAGAGTGTGAGGCTGCAGTTGACCTGAGCAGCCACGCATGCACAAACTCTCCCTGGGCAGCTGGAACAGAGAGGTGAGGACTTCTTGGGCAGCAAACATTGCTTCAAAAAACTAGGCTGGGCAGCAGCAAAGAAGGCATGTGATTCCTCAGAAGATCAGAGCTGGAAGGGCCCAGGGAAATCAGAGTTCAAGCCACCCTGATTCCTCGATCTTATAGATGAGGACCCTATGCCCAGAGAGGTATGTTCACATGCCAAGGTCACACAGCTTTGGGCCTTTTCCTGTCCTCGGCTGCACTCCAAGCCTCATTCATGCAACCATTATTTCCTGAGCACATCCCCTGTGCCTAGACTCTGGAATTTAGGTTTAGTCACCTAGGTGACGCCCTGATTAAAAGCTGAACTCTGCCTCTGAGACTTGCAAGCTGGGGGGCTTCCTGCCTCTCAGCTATCCCCTCCCTGCTCTCCTCTTATGTAAAATAGGAGGGACCACTTGCCATCATCAGGGAAGACTCAAAGCAGAGAGGAAGTAAAAAAGCAAGAGAAACAGAGGGAAGGACTGGGAAGTACCAGACACAGCCTGGAGGTGAGGGCAGGACGGTGAAGGTCACCCCAGCACCCCAGTGGGGGAGGCTGGGCTGCCTTTGGCTGGGGCGGCCTCACACCTCGGGCAAGGCAAGGACCCTGGACAAAACATGTGTATCTATGCCAACCTTTTTCTTCTTATTACAAAATGTATGTTCCCTGCAGAAAATAGAAACCAAAAAGAAGAAGAAAATAGAAAGCACACATGATCCCTCCAGGAAAATGATTCACTGTCAACATCCTTCTAGTCTTTCTTTTTTCTCTATCCAAATACAGAACCTGTCCATACTTACCACTTTTGTCACTGAGCTAGATCAGGTGAACGTTTCTCTTCATTAAACATTTTTCTACCATCTTTCCTCACTATTGCAGAGCAGTCTGCGTACTAGATGTACGTGAGTTTATCCAACAACTCCCTCCTGGTGGAAGTTAGGTTGTTCCCTTCTTCTCACTGGGAGAAACCCCTGCAGCTGGGCCCAAGGCTCTCGGGTCCCAGGCTTTGGTGGCAGGACTGTGCCTGAGCCTGGGTCTCCCACCCCTGGAGCCTTCCTTCTCCCCTCCCAGAGGCAAAGCATCATGCACAAGGTGGGGGGCATGCTGGGAACGGGGTCCCCCCGGCCCTTCTCCACAGCGGCCGTGACTCCCAGTGACACCAACTTGAATGGGCACAGATTTGGTGGATAAATGCAGATTCCCAGGTTCCCACCCAGCAATTCTGAATCAGTAAGTCCAAGATAGAGCTCAGGAACCTATATTTTTAGCAAGTTCCACCATGGCCAACCCTGGAAGAGTCTGAGGCTGCAGCTAACCAGCCTGGCCTCAGAGAAACCCTTCTCTGAAAGATGAGCTCCGACCAGTGCTTCTACTCGAGTGTGGAAAGCAGAACTTCCAGGGCTGGGTACACCACAGATTCCTGGGCTCCACTCCCGGCAATCCTGGTTGGGGTGGGGGGCGAAGGGTACAGAGATTCTGCATTTCTAACCCCTTCCCAGGTGATGCTGCTGGCTCCTGGGCCACGCTCAGGAGCACCGAACCAAACCGTCATGGGCACCCGTGCTGGTACTAGGCAGGTGAAGGTGAAGGGCACAGCGAGCACTTATTATGCACTTACTGTGGGTCAAGCACGATGCCCTCGCTACTCGAGGTGCTCCGTGACCAGCAGCAGCAGCACCGCCAAGTGCTTGTTAGAAATGAAGATCTGGGGCGCTGTCTGGCCTGAACTGGCATCTGCATTAGCAAGCTGCCCGGGTGGTCTGTGTGCTCGTCAAAGAAGCCCTATGCTGAGTCCACGACAAGCAAGCGTCATCCCATGTCATCCTCCTAACACTCCCCGGGGGTGGATTATTCCTCCAATTTTGCAGGTGGAAACCGCAGCTGAGAAGTTAAATGACCTGATTAAGGACTCACAACCACCAGCGGCAGGAGCCTGGAGAGGAAGCCAGACCGTCCAGCTGCGAACTCACCCCCACATCACAGCACCCCCTGCGGCTTCCTCTTCAATCCCCCCACCTGTCCACAAGGTGGGCTTACGCGCTCCATTTCACAGATCCGACTGCAAAGATGGATCGGCTGCTCCGAAGCTCTCCCTGGGGAACAAGGGAGCCGGAGTTCACCCCACTGGCTGCCTCCGTGCCGTGCTCACTTCCTCACGGCCCACTCTGTCTGCGGGCACGGAGCCAGAGCACAGGGCTGCATTGGGGGTCCCACCTCCAAAGCCTGCAGGCTCTGCAGACACAGTTGGAGGCAGGAAGTGGGAACTGGGCCGGAGGAACCAGGAGCTCAGTTTGGTCTGAGGACATTCTTTCTTCGCAGCCAGACTCAGTTCTGTGTGCCTTTTGAAAGGAGGCAGAGAATAGCCGTGCTCAGCCCAACGAGGCCGGCCTCTTTCAACCTTCTAGTTGCTGCCATTTCCAATTACAACTTCAGAGGGCTCCTATAATTTATACATCCCAGGATGCACTGCTCCAGCTGCTTTATGATGGGAGTTCATTACACCATTAAGGTTAAACTTTTATAGAGTACCAAGCAGCTGGTGGGCTGGGCACTGGCTTAGTTACCACTGCCAGAAGCCTGCTGAATAGGCTCACCTGGGGAAGGGAGGGGCCAGGCTCTCTAAAGGGCCAAGAAATGGAGAAGGCGACTCCAGAGGTGCCCCGATCCCTCCATTAGCCTGCTTTTTATACAGTACGGTATAGCAGGCAGGCAGCAAGGAGAACAATATGGAGCAGCTCAGCAGTACTGGCAGGGGGCCCGTGGGGTGAGAGGAACCACCCTGTGTGAGCCTGAATCCTGAGGTTTGGGTCCGAGGAGGGCTGGGAAGCAGGACCACCAAGGTGGTCTGGAAGACAGGCCCATACGTGGGGAACGGCAGAATGGCAAAGGCTTCCTGGGCGTGGAGGAGGCTGGTCGTCTCAGGAAGAGGATGGCCAAAGGGGGCCTTCCTTTGATAGGAGCCCGTTCTTCCCATGGCTCACAGGGGCTCAAAACCCAGTGCGAGGTGGGGAGAATGAGAAGGAACATCCGGAGAGCAGGGACAGACAGACGGGGACCTGAGTTCCAGCTGCGAACACATGGCCTCTGGCAGATCCCTTCAACTCCCCAAGGAAGCTTAGGTCTCGCCCTGGACCTCTGCTGTGAAACACGTGTCCTCCCCCCACCCCAACGTCCAGAGCACAGAGCATAAAGGGGGTGAATGTGCACGAAACGGAAACTGTCACTGTTCTTTGTATCAGACGTGTCCCTACACATAAAGCACTGTCTGGCACAGGGACTCCCTACAAAGTGTTTGTTATTGTTACTGTTGTTAGAGCTGTAATGTCTGTTTACAGGACAGTCACCAAGCCGGGAACTCTCTGAGAACCAGGTGATAACTTTTCTCTTATTATTCTCAGCTCCAGGCACAAGGCTTAGCATGCGGTAGGTGCTTGATAAATGGGTAGATGGGAGATGACAAGCCGCAAAACTATTCTCTGCTCCGCCCCCTGGCCCCAGTCCCAGGTAAGGTGTCAGAGGAAGACCAAGTTCTTTTCAAAGGTATGAAACTGAAACAACCTCTTGAGAAAAATTCCTTGAGTTCCTAGGAGGAAAGAAACCCCAGATACAGCTGGTATTGTGGCTTCCAGGAACAGTGGGGTTGACTCTGGCCTTCCACTTCACATCCTGGGCCCGAGGAGGACTGCCGTGCCTGGAGCTCGCCTCAGCTGGGGCTCCGTAGCCCCCGCGGGCTGGGCTCACGATCCCCCCAGGAGCTCTGGCCCCATCTCCAGGCACTAGACACGCCGCTCAGACCCACAGGCTCCCCTGGCCAGAGAGGACACGATGGAATTTGTCAAGGCTGACAGTGTTCTTGACCGTGAGGCCAGGTCGTGACCCCCACTCTCAGGATGCACAATCTGACCAACGGCCCGAGGGCAGCCAGAGGGGCTGAGGGGCTCCACACAGGGAGGGGCACAGCCCTGAGGAAGAAACTGGCTTCCTCCAAAGGCCTCAGGAGAGCAGTTAGACAAAAAAAAAAAAAAAAAGAAAAAGAAAAGAAAGAAAGAAAAGAGGCGGCCGGATGGAAGAGGCGCCAAAAGGAAGGAAACCGACGTAGGAGAGGAACCAAAAGGAACAGGGGACTGAGGGGCTGGGAGAGGGCTGGGGCGGGAACCGGGCTGGATGCCAGAGGGATGGCAGGACACTGCCAGCTTTGAGAAGCGGCCCAGACACCGCAGGGGAGGGAAGCCCGAGGGGCCGGCTGGCATCGCAGGAGTGCTACAGGGTTGCCTGGCTGCAGAGGGGCCACGACACCAGGAAGGGGGGTCCTACAGGCCCCTGCACACGCCCGGGCTGGCGGAGAACATCGAGAGACATGAGCATGATAACTAACAATACTGGTTAACACTTACTGAGTACCTGTGTTGTTCTTGGCACTGGGCAGAACGTCCTACGTGGTGTCTCGTTTGATTTCAATGTGCCATGTTCCATTAGAGCCCCCATTTGACAG
The DNA here is from genome assembly GCF_041146395.1 of Eulemur rufifrons. Taxonomy (NCBI): domain Eukaryota; kingdom Metazoa; phylum Chordata; class Mammalia; order Primates; family Lemuridae; genus Eulemur; species Eulemur rufifrons. The sequence goes on along the minus strand of NC_090988.1, from coordinate 95,401,905 downwards.
ATGATCAAACAGTCACAGAGCTCAAGGGACTTGCCCAAGTAGCAGTGGACTCAAATGAAGCTCCATGTTTATGCTAAAGCCCATGTTTGGCGGCCTATGCTATGCTGAATTTAAAGAGAGAGAGAGAATGAATCAGAAGTGGATAATCTTGGAGAGCAGGCAGACTTGAGTGGGTGAAGTGGGCAGGTGCTAACTGGGAGGCAGGGCATGGGGGGTTACCGGCCCCTGCAGCTGAGACTGAAAAGGCCAGGACAGTTCCCTCCGCCACTGGGCCTAGGGCTGTCCAGTGCTGCAGTCAGCCCCAAAACTGCACCGGGGCAGCTATCCCAGGGCAGCAGAGGAGCTCAGATGAAGTGGGAGTCAGCGACAGGGCGTGCCAGGGGAGCCTGATGTAATCCCGGCCTGCAGAAGGCGGAAACTTGGGAAATGAAACAAACCGTCACCTAACGGCAGCCTGGCCCCAGATTTCCAGCGCGATAGCTGACATGCCTCGCCCCGCCCACGGGCCCGAGGGCTCTGCCCCTTCCCTCAGGGCCCCGGGGGCGCCCTGGCAGCACGTGTCCTCTGCCCCAGGCCCAGCGCAGCGTGGAAATGCACTCCGAGGAAAGCTGATGAGAGAGCAGAGGATTCCTAGCCAACGCCCTGGGAGCCCTGCCACTGAGAGGCTGGCGGTCTCACTGCTTTCCGGAATAGATGCAGGGCTCACCTCCTCACAAGGCTTTCTGCAAGTTTTGAGGGGTGAGGGGAGGTCCAGGCGGCTGCTTGGCAAACTGTCCTCCTTCCTCCCCAAACCCAGACTGAATCGACCTAGTTAGGCTGCGTGTGGGAGACAAGGGGGAAGCAGGGCCCAGAACCCCCAGTGCCCCCACACTGCCACACAACCCAGGGACCCAGAGAGGGAGGGACCGCCCCCAAGGGCCCAGGCACTGCTTAGCCAACCAGGACAGCAGACCAGGGGCTGGCACCCACTCTAGGGACCTCCCACCCTTCTCCTGGCCACATGGGGTCCTCAAGCAAGTTGTGGCAGCTGGCAAGCCACAGATTTCATCTGTCTGTCCCGGGTGGCTCAGAGGATGGGTGCAGATGCCTTGGCCTGCGTTTATGTGCCCAGCCTTAAGCATTCCTGGCCTCTGTGCCAGTGCTTCCATCTCAGACACAGCAATTCTAACCCTTGGTTAGCACAGTGTCTTTCCCAAAGTCCTCTCCCATCAGGCATCATCTTTGAACATGGAGACAGCCGCTTTAGGAGAGAGCATAAATATCACTGTTGCTATTACACAAATAGGGCCACTGAGGCTCAGAAAACATAAATGACTCATCCAAAGTTGCCCAGCAGAGCCAGGAACAGAATCCAGGCCCAGCACTCTCCACACCCCTTGTTGTTTGTCTAAAATCACCCATCCCACGTGAGGGGGCTCTCTGGTGCCCACAGCAAAGGAGGGGACCGTCACAGGCCAGACAGCTGTTTCATAAATATATAGATCTCTGGTAAACAGGCCCGAGGAGATAGAGAGAGAAGGGAATTACAAGGGAGAATCAGACAAGGGACCCTGTAGATCAAGGCTGCCAGGGTTCAAATCCCTGCACCTGTTACCCGAGTGACCTTGAGCATGTTTCTAAACCTCGTCTATAAAACGGGTTAATACACCTGACTCTTGCGGTGGTCACGAGGACTAAACGAGATAAGGTATGAAAAGTACTTAGCATGGTGCCCAGCATCTGTGCTCAGGAAATGTGACTTTGCCGTTATTGTTATTCTTCAATAAGGACATGATTGGCGAGCGGAACAACACATACACTTTCTCAGAGAAGCCAGTGCTATTTAGATGCGACAGTCCTAGAGTTCAGTGGAGCATGAAGAAAGGCTTCATGGAAGAGGAGGGCTGGTGTGGGTCCTGAAGGAGAGATGGGGGTGGAGAGGCACGCCAGAATAAACCCGGCCTGGGTGCAATCCTTGGCTTCCCACCTCATCGCTGTGTGTCCTTGAGCAAGTGACTCAACCTCTCTGAGCCTCCTGGAAGATGGTGGTTGGAAGGATGGTGGAGTGCAGGGGGTCCTGTTGCAAGAAGTAAATGAGATCCTCTGTGTGCTATGTTGTGTTTAGTTCCAATGCATTCAGAAAATAGAAACTTATTGTTATTATTACTGTTATTTTGTGGCTGAGCAAAGCTTCTTGGAGACACACTCTGGTGCCCTCCCTGACTCCCAAACCTGCAAGGGCTTGATGAAAACCAAGAGGTGCAGCCCCACGGAGCTCACTCCACCGTGCAGCCTGCCCATCGGGGTAGCCATGAGCTGGGAGGTGCGGGGTGTGTTGTAGATAATGAAGGGACATCAATAATGGATTAACCTCAAGCAAGTCCAGGAACATCCATCATAAATTAATTAAATGGCTCCAGGAGAGACGACAGGGGGCCTATTCGGGATGAACTAGCAGCAACATCCTGTCTCACCTTACACAGCAGCGCCCCTCTCCCCCCATACCCCCCACCTGAGAGAGCAGCAGGCTCTTTGGCCAGGACTGTCTCCAGGTGTAGGACTGGTTCTCAGGAGCAGTCCCCAAAACACAGGTGAAGACAAGCCCTGTTCTCATCCCATCCACCCCCCAGCTCAGAGAACTCAAACACTGCAAGGGTTTTGATGAAACTTCCCAGAATAGTAACCTCCTGGGCTGAACTCAGGCAGGCGAAATTCAAGGGGTAATTTGGTGAGAAAATGATCAAATGCCTGGAAATAAGTGCCAGGAACACTGGAACCCCTCAGTGGGCCCTCAAGGATGAGAACAGCCTGGGGGCAGCACAAACAGCCTCTTGGGGGTCCCTGGAAGCTGCTGGCTCACACTCCCAGCTTGGCACTGGTGGGAGACAAACCAGCTGAAAGTCAAGTGTGCAAAATGCATTCCAGGCTGGGACTCTGGGGCCCAGCTCCGATTCCGGGCCCCACCTCCCATCCCTTCCCCATGCCCTCCTAGTGACCAAACTGCCAAATCTCAGGGTTTCTGTCTCCCTCCATAACCAATCAGGTTTGGTCTCTCCCCTCAGCCCCAAGGGTGCCCACTGCCCCAGCTCAGCCCTCTGCACCTAGGCCCTCCCCACTTGTGTCCCTCGGTACCCTGACACCTGCTGCCAGATGCCTCTTCCTGAGGGGTGGCACCAGCCCCCACACGCTTGTTCAGAACATGTCAATGACTGTCCACATTTTCATAGATGAGACCAAACCTTTGGCCCTACAGTTTTCGGCCCTGGTTCTCAGGGACCTAGCACCAACTCACTTTTCCAACCTTAGTTTTCGTTACTCCTGTTTCATGCACCCTACACTCAAGCCAGACTGCACGTCTTCCCAGCCCCACACCCCACAAACCCACCCCCCAACCCCCCTCACCCCATTGCTGCCAGTTCTTCTACAAACTTCCTGCATTCCTTCCAACCAGCCCTTGGGCCCAGGTTAAAAGCCATCGTCCCCTCTGTATTCCCCGAGCTTCCTGGTTCAAGTCATTCTCTCTCTCATGACCTGTGGTGTCACTTGCTTCTAGAAATTGATTACATCTTCTCAATAGATTTTTAAACACCCCAAGGACAGAATCCACACCTTATAGGTTCCGGTTCGTCCAATTCATCTTCAGCGCCTTCACTGACCCCCCACCAACTCACAGCCGGTGCTCAAGAAATCTGTCCACTGAATCCAAGTAGAAATATTCCCCAGGGGCTAAAATATCATTCTTGGTGTGGTCTGTTGACAGATATGCAAGATTCTGTCCATCCCAGGGATAGGGTGGAGCTAACTTCTTGTCAAGTAATGGAACTTATTACATCTTCGCAGAGACTAACATATGCAGATCATGATGTAACCACTTTTCTATGGAAAAGATTCTGGATGCAAGAGCAAAAACATTTTTGGAGTGCTTGCACTCATCATGATCTAGCCAGGCGTTACATGAGAGGTTTCACTGTCCCCATCTTACAGATAAGGAAACTGAGGTGTAGAGAGACACCAGGATTTAGACCCGGGCCTGTTTGGCTCCAGAGTCTAAAGTCATAATGCCTATGCGCTATATGCTATCTTCTGTCGTCTGGGTGGACTGTCCCCAGCTGACTTCCAGGTGGCTTGAGGAGGAGCTGGAAGCAGGCGTGTGTGAGACGCCCCCAGGTAGTGCACATATGGGCGTTCCAGAGCCACGCCTCCAGCATGGGCTTCCTTCTAAGGAATACTGTGAAAGCAGAAAGGCTCCTCTCGTAAGAATCACAACGTGAGATATTAAACCCACCCTCCAGAGCCTGAAGGCAGCCTCCTCCGGCTCCCACTGTTCTCTCCTGCTGCGAGGAACCCAGCAACACCCTGCTCCACACACCCACCGACACCAGGCCAGCCAGACACGGGAGCCCGCGAGCTCCCACACCACCAGGCACTCCACACCCCCTCAGCCCTCACTTCCCACAGAAACACTTACGGGCACACGCGGCTTCTCACACGTGCACCCCCTGGGCAGCCCTGCAGCGGGAACAGCCCCATCCTGATCTGGTAGAGGACTTGGGCATTCCTGCCAAGCACCCCATGAAAACAGCACCCTCACCCATGGTCACACCGATCCCCTGCACATCATCTCCCTGGACTCCTTCCTTGGCAGCAAAGAAGTCCCAGCTGATAAGGCAGTGTCCTGGGTCTTCCACGCCTACACACGCACACACACACTCTCTCTCTCTCTCTCTCTCTCCCATCCAACCCAGAAAGATCAAGCCCAGTTCAAGTCAGTATCAGAAAGGAAAAGAGAAAATCAAAATAAACAGTTTGCAGCTCTGTCTGCTGGGGAGGTAACCACATCCTGCAATGTCCTGGGCTCCGCGGTTCTAAAAGATTTATCTTCCTCTGACCACAAGCTCATTGATATTTCCCCCAGCACTACTTGCCCAGTCCACCGGAGTATAATGTAAAGCTATTCCAGTGAGAAATTGAACTCACATTGAGTGCTGGGCCAACAGGTGAGTAAACGCTGGGGTCCTGCTCTGGTCGCGGGGAGAGGGACCAGGGGAGGAGTGGCTCTCACTGACAGGCTATGCCTTCAGCTGCAGCCGTCTGGCCTGGTGCTGTCAGCTCTGGTCCAGCATCCTCTGGCCAGAGAGGCCTGCTTCCCTGGCACCCCTAACACAGAGCAGCCGGGCACCAGGATTTACGGGGCAGCTGAGGAAGGACAGGTTGCCAGGAGCTGAGTAAAGCAACTTTTGGAGAAACATGGACAAAGAAAATTGGAATAAGACTGAAGACCAGAGTTGAAAAATCTCAGCTCCAGAGAGCCACGTGCCCTAGATGTCCACTCCTATGTTACTCGCCCCTGCCTGAGATGGATTCTGCTCAAAGTCAGCATCTATGCAGAACGACCAGGAGTGGCAGCCCAGCGGGGCTCCCTACTGCCTCAAACCCTGCGACTGGGAAGAAGGCTCAGCTTTGCTTTTGGCGAACAGAGGCCAACACCCCCTCTCAGCATCTTCGGATCTGCCCTGTCTGCCCCCTAGCTCTGCTGTGCAGAGTCCCAGCATCCCAAGCAGATGGCAAAGGGGTGGCTGAAAAGGGCTCCTGGAGCCCAAAACCATAAGGCTGAGCCATAAATCAGAACAAACAGGCGGAGGTGTGGAGGGTGAGCTGAGGGGACATGAATACTCAATATTCACGACAGGGAGGCTGGAGGCTTCCTCCTTAATGGACTCTGCACTTAAGAGAGCTTTCCAGGAGTGCCCGGCAGCTCCTGGGAGAGGTATGAAGGTGCTGCAGGGAGCGTGTGGGGCGGCCTCAGACACTCCTCAAACTAACCTGGGAACGGCCGAGGAAGCACTTGCAATGCCAGGAGGGGTCAGGTGGCAGCCACTGGGACTGGGCGAGTCCCACTGCATGGAAAAGTCAGCTCACCACTCTGGGCCATGTCCTCCTTCCACCCATGTGGCTTGACACTGCAGCCTGGACACAGGGTAAAAACTTTCTGCCTCAGAGAGCAAGTGTGTGAAATGGGCTGCTGGCTAAGGCAGACACCCACATGGAATGCTCGAGAAACAGGCCTTCCGGTACCAATCCTCCCAGCCGTGGGGCCTGTAATTCAGACTCTGCAGCCTATTGTCAGGAATTAGACTCTTGGTGGCAGAGAGCAAAGCAATCTGCAGCTACCCTTGTCCTCCCCACCTGGGAAGGCCCTTCAGCAAAACTGGAGCCACATCAGGTACCATGCCTGTGTGCCTTCAGCATATACTCTGAGGGTACCCATGGCCCCTTTTCTGTCCCCCATTTGTCTGAGGGCATCCTCCACACCTCCCAGTGCCCCTGCCACCCAGCCTCAACCTCCCTCTCGGGACCATTCAGCCCCAAGCCGCATCCACGCCATGGATGCTCTGACCCGCTTCATTTTCTTCAGGCCACAGCCCAGAAAACACTGATGTGACTGCTCCCCGCCCCTGTTCTCAGAACCTAGAGCCAAAGGAAATTCTCAAGAGAAAACACACACTTCCCAAGTCTCCCTCCCACACAGGTACCCTAGATCTGTCAGCCACAGACACCTCCCAGACCCACCCTGACAGTGAGGCATGTCTGCAGCCCAAGCAAACGGCTTCCTCCTGCTTGGGCCACTCATGCGGGGCTTCACAGTTGCTGTGGCCACGCTTGGGACCATCCTCAGGAGACCTGGGGTCTGGTTCCAGCTCAGCAGCTGACTCACAGTGTCAACAGATCCCACTTTCCCCCCACCGGGAGCATGTACACTCAGGGCGTCTAATTCCCTATGACAAGCCCTCAACCTTCCAGCTCCCTTCCTCCCCAATCCCATTCCATGCCTCCCTTTCCTATGCCTCCTGCCTCCTGCCCTGGTCTCTTTACCTGGTGAGAATCTCTGACCTTTGTACAGCCTTTCGCTGTTTACAAAGGGTTTCCACATGTGCCATTTCCTTTCATTCTTTACTACCTGACCACTGTGTGACGTGCCTTGAGAGGTGAAGTCACCTGCTCAAGGTCACACAGCCGAGACTGGAATTCAAGTTTCTGGCTCCAAATGCACAGGGCGATACTCCAGCTTTAGGGAACTCGCCAGTATCTCTAAGCACCCACCTTGGCAAATTAGCAACCATTCGCCACCCTAGTCTCTCACACCCTCAACATCATCGTTTTGGATTCCTGAATGCCTTTCTCACACCCAGTCCAAGTTTGACCCTTTTATTCTGCCACCCTCCATCCCACTTCCCTAAGAGCTCCACAAAGACCTGAACATTTCCCCCACACCCTAAGACTTCTCTGGGGGTCTAGAAATCACTCCTGTGAAATATCACACTATGTGACACTAAGATCCTTATCCAAAGCTTCCCAAAGGACTAGTGAGGGCAGACACAATCCTAGCACACTCCCAGTGTGCAGAACTATCTTTCAATCATCCCCCAAAAGATCCTCTGGACCCAGAGGTTTCAAAGCACCAAAGAAGACAGCCAACTCCCAGATACCCTGGAGTGAACCTATCAACCCAAGAAGGCAGGACCAGGCGACTACTGACAGATGATGCACCACACCCTCTCTAGCCTGCTGACATGGGTCACCTCTCAGTCCTGCACGTTTCTCATGACATGTTTAGGGACAGTGATCGCCACTGAAAACCATCCACCCCTCCCTTCTTCCCCAAAGCTGGATGAATCCACGAGCCCAGGACAATGTTCGGTTCGTACCTGGTCACCATCAGGGTCCTTGTGGTAGAAACCTCTCCTGGCATCTTTCTTTTATGTCCATTATAAAGGACACCAACCTTCTCCCAGCAGTCTGCCCTCCTCAGTCCAGTGTACCCAATCGGCATTAAAACTGGACCCCCATGACAGAAGCATCGCCCCCATTATGGCCAGGGTGGGAGGATGGGCATTTACCCTGGCCCATCCACCAGGGTCTGAGGGCCACCAATTCTTCCCTCCCAGTGCCAGGCAGCACCCCCAAACCACACTGTGCTAAGGCTACTTCTCACAGTCACACCCGGATCTCTAGCCATGATGAGGACACCGATTCTTCAAGCCCCCAGTGCCATCACCCCAGACCATGTCAAGCCCAAGGCCAGAACCAACCCCACACCCAAGCAATGGCAGCACTTCCTCACACCCATGCCGGCGGCACCACCATGCCGGCACCAGCTGGCCGAGCACCCCAGAACCAGTCCGAGCGCTGTGCCCATCGCCTACCTGTACAGAGGGCTGCACCCGCCTCACACCTAGGCAGCCACCACCACACCAAGGTGGGGGTGAGTCTTCTGACACCCGTGCCAGGAAAACCACGCTGCCTGTGCCGGACCCACGTTGCCCACGCCTGTGCCGGGGTGTCACCATCCCCACACCGGTGCCGGGGGCTCCACGGACCTCACACCTGCCGCGGGCGCGCGTGGCAGCAGCAACTCCGCCCGCGGACCCGTCGGGCCGGCCACCGCGCGCCCTGGACACTGCCCAGCCCGCCGTGCCGCTCGCGCCGCGCCCGCTCCCGGGGCCGGCCCGCTGCGCCCGAGACCCCCTTACCTCCCGCCCGCTGCAGGGCTCGGCCCGCCGCCGCGACCGCCACCTCCATCCTGGGCTCCCCAAGGCCCCGATTCACTAACGCCGCTTCCGCAGGGCGCCGGCGCCGGCGCGAAGGCCGCCTCCGCCCCCCGGGGGACGCTGCGTCCTTTACGTAAACCCCACTCCGCCGCCAGCGGTGACCATGGCGACGGCCGTGGGGCGGCAGCGCCCCCTGGCGCCAGGGAGGGGAGCGGCGTCGAGGCCCGAACGAGCCGAGCCTTCGGCGGGCGCCGGCCCGCTAGTGGGGGCGGTGGGCGCGGGGCTCCGGCCGCGCGGGGCCTCCGTGGGCGGCCGGGAGGGGCTGGACGGGCCGCGCCGCATTCGGGGAAGGGAGCCGCTGGGTCCTCCTCCTTCAGGCCCCGCGTGACCGGTTTTAGCGTGGGAGAGGGAAAAAAGCAAGTAGGATCACTGGAAAACTGGTTCACTTCGGGGGAGGAAAGAGAGAGGTGGGTCCCACCTCCTGGGGTGACTGAGCGCTCCTCGAGGAGTCGGAGCGCATCTCTATCCTCTGTGTCCGCCCCTTGTCCCCCCACAGCGCCCAGCGTAGTGTCTGGCACCCTAAGGGGCGCTTGGTCAATTTTGAATTTCAGGTAAATGAAGAAAATCGTCCCTCCTGGTCCCCTTCGCACAGGCCCATTCATTCATGCTGTCAGTCAGTGAACACCCCTTCCGGAGAGCTGCTCCGCAGGGACGCTGCGGTGCTGGTGCCGCGCACTGCGCTAAGCTGGGAGCCCAGGCGGAGAGAGCCGCAGAACCGGCCCTGGGAGCTGGGAATGGTCGCTGACAGCAGGAGCTCCGCAGAGAGCGCAGACAGAGCCCTCGGGCGGGAACTTAAACGAGCCTTGAGAGTGGGAGTCCAGTCTGGAAGTCAAGTGACTCAGCTGGGTCAGAGGCAAAAAGGGGAGTAATGTGTTTCAGGCAAAGGATGTGCCTCTAAAATGTCGCCTGGGCCCTGTCGTCCACCCTGCAGTTCAGGATGAGTGGGAGCCACTGGTGGCACGGAAGTAGGTGTGTGTAAGGGTGGTTGAGGCAAAGCCGTGGCCCGAAAATTTCCTGGACGTATAGGCAGGAAATGAGATTGTGAGTCCCGGGCAGCTTGCCCCTCTGTTGAAGCAGCTGGAAACACTTCTGGGAGGAGTTCTGTATTACCCACGATTATTGTGAAGGCAAACTCTGGTTTAGGTAAAAAAAAAAAAAAAAAAAAAAAAGAAATGGGGACCAAATACTGGGTGGAGTATCTCAGGGGATTCAAAGTGGAGTTGAACCCCCCAAGGCTCAGGAAGGGCATAGATGGGGCCGGGGGAGGCTTTAAGGACTGACCGTAGTAGCACCAGTTTAGGGACATTCTTTCTAGATCATTGAGATTAATTAGGTTCAAAACTGCCAGACAATGTCATTTGGTTCAAAGTTCTAGATTCCTAGGAAAAAGAATCTTATTGGTCCAGCTTGGGCCATGATCAATGAGCTATGTCCAGGGCAGAAAATGCACGTGATGCAACCATGTCAGCCCGCTCTTCCCTGCTGAGAGAAGCTCTGAGAGGAGAAGTCATGGCCTGAACCACCGCTCCAAAGGCTGTCCACTGCACTCCACCCTTTAGCTGTCCCGTACACGCAAACTCACATGTATCCATGTGCACGTGTGTCCACGCACAAATCCTTCTTCCCATTTATCTAAAGTCGTCCTCGCCAAACAGGTTCCAACAGTCCATGTTCAACCACTTCCACACTTGATGTCATGAGGCTACTATTATTCAAGATCTTCAAGGTGACGTTCATCCCTCCTCCAGTTTTATAGTCATCCCATGTGGGCATTTAACAACTAAATTAGAGGGTAAATTTAACCATCAACGGCATAGCCTTTGAACTCTCCATACTCAGAGTGTGACAGTGGCACCATCCCGGAGCTTGTTGGAAATGCAAAATCTCAGGCCCAGGAATCTCAGCATGTTAACAAGATCCCCAAGTGATTTGAAAGCATCTTAAAGTTTGAGAAGCACTAAAAATTGGAAGAAAGGAAAAGGGAAGATGAGAAAAATGTTTTTAAATTGTGATCATTCCTATTTAAAAAGAAGAAGGAGTGGTTAATTATTTAATTTTCACCAAGAAATGTAGGTAGAGACTCCAGTCTTTATTTTTGCAACTGGTCATAAACTCCTAGCAGGTGTTTATGACTTCCTTCTTCTAACTCCTTATTCTGTGTTCTGCTTGCCTGCTGGCTGCATCTCATTTGGTCAGGATTCTTTGCCTGACAGACTGACCTAAGTCTTCATTCTCCAGGGATGATCCCAGCTGCAAAGCATCTCAGCAGGCTTCCAGCCGCCTCTACCACTGGGCACAATGATGTAGGAGGTGCTCCATGGGGCCTGGGTTCCACCCACACCCCTTCTCTCTGCATGTACATGTGTGACGAAGATCCCCAAATGGCCAGGTGGCAGTCCCAGTTTCCAATTCAGTGGAACCATGATTGTGCCTCCTGGTGGAAATGTTCCTCCCTTCGGTTCTAAAACCACCAGACACAAAATCAAAACCCAGAGTTGCCTGCACAGAAAGCAGATGTTATGATGATGATGTTGGGAACCATCATCACCTCTAGTCCTAGTTCCAAGACCCTTCGGAGGAAGCATGTCATAGAGGGAGGCCTGTTCAGAGCCCGTGTCCCCTGGGGGCCTGACCTGGTCCAGCTACCAGGCTGCATCCTGTCTATCCAGTGCCATGATTGGGCTTCCCTCTGAGCACCGTCAGGCCCAATGCTGGCAGAGTCTGGCCAGCTGTCTTTGGAGGTAGTGGCCAGGGCTGTGAGCAGACCAGAACTGAGGAGAAGGACAAGAGGGCACCAGAACAGGCGACAAGCCTTTGCCTGGTCATGATCCAGCTGCCAGGCTGTAGGCCCTCAGCTCAGTGCCAAATTTCCACTCTGGCCTCAGTTTCCCTCTGTGTCCCAGTGGGGATAATAACATGGCTCCTCCTCCCAGGGGGGCTGTGTGGATTAACTAATTAGTGAGTGTGACATCGTCTGCTTCCACAAAGGGGCTGATTAAATGCTGAGTGTTGTTATTAGAAGCCGTGGAGGGTGTGTGACTGGCATAGTCGGCTGGAGACAGATCTGCTCCCCTTGCCTCCTCCCTACCCCCTTCCTCCGTCTGCCCCACGCTCTGCAAGCTGCACATCTTGCAAGACAAAGCCAAGATGATTTTTGGCACCCCAAAGACAGCGTATAACTTTTGCGCATTTCCCCTGTACTGGAATGTGAGTCACGGCTGAGCTTCACGGTGTAATCTATCTCCGACAGCTGGCACAGCTGTACCCTGCCCCAGACTCTCGGCTCCTAGCAGCTGCAGAATGGGGTGGCTTGGCCAGTGACTGCAGTAGGGTAGAAATGCCTGCAGAAAGACAACTGCGGAATTCCTGAGCTGGGCACCGCCCCCTGACTGCACTGCCGGGGGAGGCAGGGACTGAGTGACCACCTTCCTCACAGCCGAGGGAGGGGGAGCTAGCATGATACACTGGCTAATGGGTGGGGGGAATTCAAAGCATGCAGAGTTTTCAAGTATAAAGTATCTGCTCATGGCCGACAGAGATCCAATGACTGTATTCTAGCTTGGGTGCAGGGTATAGGATAACTGGATGAAATCACAGCTCTGGGGCATGATGGCTTTAGCCATGGATCCCCACAGCTGGTGTGAGATCCACTGTCCACCCCCGTTGCTGGGCCTTCCATCCCCGAATGCTGTAGGGTCCTGGCTCCCACCATGAGTCCTGGTACGTCTGACAGGGGGTGGGGCGGATGGAAGAAATTGCTCAGTGCAGCCACCAGGTAAGTATCTGCCTCTGACAACAAGGGGAATGTTGTTTACCCAAATAGCACAAACTCAGCCTGCCTGGGGAGGCGAGGGAGAAAGGCTCTGGAGGCTGAGCTGTCAGACTCCCACAGGGAGAGAAATTAGCTAGGCACCAGGTCTAGGAAATGCATGTGAATTGGGACTTAGGACATCTGGAGGCAGTGCTGGATCATCAGGGCATCTCCTGGTAGGATTTCAGCCCTTCTTGCCTCTGAAAACAGCTACTCTGCCTGTACTGCCAAACCTTTGCTCCCCCTGCCTTCCTTGTCCCTCCTGCTGTGAAGTAACAGGAGCGGATCACCGGGCCAAATAGGCTAGAAGTGGGGGCTGGACCACATGGCTTTGCTGGCAGCCCAGGGATTAAAAGCTCAGCCACCTTGGGAATGTGTGAGATCCTGTCCAAGAGGTGAGTCGTTCTCTCCTGCCAGAGGAGAGCCTACAAGCCCATCTTTTACTGGGGTAAATACGATTTGCAAGCAGAGTCTCACAAATCTGTGTGGTGGTGGTCGTAAGGAGGGTGGTGACAGTGCTGGTGGTTTGGTGGTGGTGATGAGAGGGAAGAGAAAGAGGACCAGTGGCTTCCAAGGGGAAGTTCTGGAGGTTTTTCTACTCCTGCCTCATCCCCCGTTCGCTGGGGTGTCACCAGCACTTTCCCTGTAATGCCCTGAGGATTGGGAGATCCTTGCATCTCATTAAAGCAGCCTATTTGTAAGTGTCTGCTCCCTGATGGGCATTGTAGTAACTAGTTTTTCTCCTTGGGGCACTAGGGAGCTATGGGAGTGTAAACACGGGTGTCTCTGGGGAAAGCCTGTGTGCTTGCTGACTGGTGTGATTCCGCTGCACTTTCTGGACACCAGCGACCAGAGTGGAGGGTCTGAGGGTGTTCATCCATCCACCATTCACCTATTCACCCACGCACTCGTTCTCCCACCCACTTATTCACCCACCTACCCGTGCACCCATTCTGTCCACCCAATCATCCACCCAGTCTGCCCATTCACTCTCCCACCCACCCATCCACTCATCCACAATCCATCCATGCATCCGTCCGTCCATCCATCATCCCTTCTATCCATTCACCAATCCATCTATCCAACTACTGGATCTCCTAAATCATGTCCTGTTGATTCTTCCTTCTAAATATCTTTGAAACCACCCACTTCTGTCCATTTCCACCAGTACCGCCCAAGGCCAGGGCACCTTTGTCTATCTTCAGGGCAACTGCAGCTACCCTCATTTCTCATCTGTTTTCCACCCAACAGATACAGTGACATTTTATAAATGAGCATCAGATTATGTCATGTCACTGCCTAAAACTCTGTTGTGGTTTCCCATTGCTCTTAAAATATAGACTCTGATTTTTTCATATACAGTAAAACCTGCAGCCTGATGGACTTCTAATGTATATACCTGTGACCACACCCAGATGAAAATACAGAACATTTCCAGTTCTTTGTGCTCTTCACAGTCAATTCCCACAACCCAGAAGTCACCACTATTTAGACTTCCGTGCTACAGATTGATTTTGTCTGTTTCTGAATCTCCTATATATAGAGTCATATGGCATGTACTCTCTTGTGTCTGGCTTCTTTTGCTCAACATTATGTCTGTGAGATTCATTCATTATAATGTATATCAGTAGTAAACCCTTTAGCATTGCTGCGTAATATTTCATGGGGTGAATATACCATGATTCACTAGTCTATTCTGTTGTTGATGGATATCAGGGCTTTTTCCAGTTTAGGGCTCTTATGAATAAGGTTGTGCTGTTGTTCAAATATATGTGTCCCTCCATAGTTCATATGTTGAAACTGAACCCCAAAGGTGTTGTTATGAAGAGGTGGAGGCCCTTGGGAGATGATTAGGCCATGAGGACAGATGGCATTGGGTGCCCTTATAAAAGGGCACCAGGGAACTAGCAGCCCCTTCTGTCCCTTCTGCCACGTGAGGACACAACAAGAGACACCATCTTGAAAACAGAGATCTAGCCAGACACAATCCTGCCAGTGTCTTCATCTTGGAATTTCCAGCCTCCAGCACCATGAAAAATAAATTTCTATGATTTATAAATTACCCAGTCTAAGGAATTTTATTACAGTAACAGGAACAGACTAAGCCTGCTATGAACATTCTTGCACAAGTCTTTTGGTGGATATTGCACTTATTTCTCTTGGATAGTGTGACAGGCAGAATAATCATTCCCCAGAGATGTCCATGGCCCGATCCCCACAACCTATGAACGTGTTAGGTTACGCGGCATTGGAAAAGTAAGGTTGCAGATGGAATTAAGCTTGCTAATCAGCTGACCCTGAGATGATGAGGTGATCCTGGATCATCTGGCTGGGTCCAATGTGATCACAAGGATCCTCATGAGTAGAAGAGGGAAGCAGAGTGAGGGGACTGGAGGGATGGCAGCATGAGAAAGGCTCGACCAGCCATTGCTGGGTTTGAAGATGAGCCAAGGACACAGACAACCTCAAGGAGCTGGAAAAGGCAAGGAAACAGGTTCCCCCTGGAGCCTCCAGAAGGAACACGGCCTTGCTGCCACCTTGATGTCAGCCCACTAGACCCATTTCAGACATCTGACTTTCAGAAGTAGGATAGTAGATTGTTTTAAGCCACCAAGTTTGTGACAATTTGTTACAGCAGCAGTAGGAAACTAGAACAGGTAGATGCCTAGGAGTGGAACTGCTTTAGGACGGACTGAAGAATGAAATACTTCACATGTTCTCTACCACCCAGCATGGTTGACCCCTGCCAACACGTCCACCCTCATCTCACGCCACTCCCTGCCTCGCCCTCCACATCCCAGTCCCTCCAGCCTTCCTGCTGTTCCTCAAAGGTCTCCTTCCCAAGTGCATTCTGTCTGCTGGGATGGCCCTTCCCCTCCGCACCCTTCAGATATCAGATCAAAGGATATGTCCACAAGGAAGCTAGGTGGGGCTCCCTGTTTGGTACTCTCTAAGCACTCTTTCCCTTCAGTGTACCTGTCAAGCTTTGCCATGGCGTCTTCATTTTAGTGATTATTTAACTATATCCCCTCTCACCCCACCCTTAGACTAGAAGCTCCATGTAAGCAGGGACTGGGCCACCACTGTATCCTTATCACTTAGTAGGCTACGTACCCGGCACATAGTAGGCCCACAACAGCTACTTGCTCTGTTTGGTGGGGAGGAGAAGTTGTCTGGATGTAGTGAGGATGTCAGAGAGGTCCTCAGAGAGGTCTTCTCACTCAGAGAGAGTGAGAAGAGGACGAAGGAGAAGGAAGGACAAAGAGAGGAGAAGAGGGAGAGAGAGAAACTTACACCCTGGGGTCACCATGGCCTAGGTTCTGCCCTCAGCTTTAGTCTCAGTTCAGCATCCTCAGGGCAAGAAGCCTCTTGAAAACCATTCATGTGCTGGACGTAGTGGCTCATGCCTGTAATCCCAGCACTTTGGGAAGCCAAGGGAGGAGGATCGCTTGAGGCCAGGAGTTCAAAACCGTCCTGGGCAACATAGTGAGACCCTGTTTCTACAAAACAAAGAAAAAAAAGAAAACCACTCATGTGGATCAAACCACAGAAGGAAAAGGCTGATTTCTTAGTGATAAAGGCCCTGTATTCCTTTACAGATAGCTCAATGCCTTTCCAGGGACATTGTGACTCATGCTCACTGCCTTGGAAACAGTCGGTCTGGCCCCTGAGGCAGGAGGGACATTATAAGTAGCTGAAGTGACCAAGACTCAGAAAGGGGCAGTGGCTGCTCAAGGCCACTGACATGTTAGAATCAGAGCTGGGACCCCAAACCGGGACTCTTGACTCACAGCTAGGGGTGAGATGGGGTGGGGTTGCCGGATTTAGCAAATGGAAAAACAGGATACACAGTTAAATTTGAATTTCAGATAAACAACGAATAGTTTTTTAATATGTCTGTCCCAAAGATTGCATAGGACATATTTATACTAAAAAATTATTTTTTGTCCATCTGAATTTGAAACTTAACGGGGCATCCTGTATTTTATCTGGGGGTCAGGGTAGGGTGTCGGGTGTGGGGGGTGATCCCTGCCTCACTACGAAGCAGGCCTTTCTGGGCACCGGTGCCCATGCCGTCCAGAACAGCCTGTTTGTTCCTCAGCAGAGCTGGCCACCCTCTGACCTGCTTGGCCTCCTTCCTCCCTGGCCTCTGAGCAGATCCCAGCCTTCCGCCGGGCCACGGGTTCTCAGCACATCAGACGCTCCTGCCCGGTTGCACGGCAGGATCTCCTGGGGTTAGACACAGGCACCGGGAGTTTTTGAAGCTGCCCAGGTGATTCTGATGTACAACCAAGGTTGAGAACCACTATGCTGGCAAGATCTGCTTCTTTGCTGCTGACGTCGCAGTCGTCTGCTTTCGCCTATTGGAAGAGCCTCAGGAACCTCCTGCAGTGGGCCCGGCTGCCTCTGGAGCTTCTCAGCCTTTTTGGGTTGATTCTGGGGAGTTTCCATTTCAGAGAATGACAGTTTATGTCTACCTTCAGGCTCATCAGGAAGGCAGGGGTGGGAGCCCCCCATTTGGGATCCGAGGCCCCTGTACTGACCCAGGCGGTGGGGATCTAGAGCACTCAGGGGATGAGGAGGGTAAAGCCCAGGCAGAAGCAGGTTGTTCTTTGAGTTGCTTGTTTGTCCTTTGAGCCTGATCCCTCCGGCTGGGTTGGATCTGAGGGTTGTGAGTCCCTGTAGTCCCCTAATTTTCTCCGCCTGGGCGAGCCGCGTACTTGTGATTACTTGTCAGTAACTGTCTTCCCCTCTAGACTCAACTCCAGGAGCAGGGGACAGGTCAGTCTTGCTCCCGACTGTGTCCCTGGAGCCTGGCTGGAGTAGGGGCTCAATGAACATTTGTAAAACCAGTGCATAAACCTTAGCAATCATGAACTCCAACCCCACTGTTGCACAGATAAGGAAACAGAGGCACAGAGAGGGGAAGGGACCTGCCCCAGGTTGCATAGCATGGTGGAGGCTGAGTTAGGACTAAGACACAAAGCTTTGATTCCCATTCCAGGGTCTTTCCACTCAGGACCACTAGGAGTGCTCCCACCCTACACCTGCTCACCCCACCCCTCTGAGCCCTGCTCTGACCCATCAATTTCTCCTCCACTCAAGATACCCACCCCCAACACACACACACACACACACACACACACACATACATACACTCTCTCCCACGACACCCCTTTCTGGGAAGGGTCAGGGTGACCGTGGCACTGGATAAGGAGACAGGCAAAGGGGGAGGACTGTATTCTGTGGGAGACACAGGAAGTCCCCCTGGCCAGACGCCTCCTCTACCAAACAGACTTCTGGGCCAAGAGTGCCTGTTGGGTACGCAGGGAGTGGGGATTTCTATTTTGATAGGCCTCATGGACAACCCTACAGTGGACTTTGCCCTCTTTCCTGCCTCCCGCATCTCTGAGAAAGGACTGCCGCAGCTGCCAAGCTCTCAGAGCCTGCTCCTCCCTGGGCCAGCCATGAGGGTGGAAGCTCCACAGCCCATGTTCGGAGCCGGCTTTGAAGTCTGAACTCCCCTTTTCTGGCTGTGGGACTCTCTCTGGGCTCCGTTTCCTAATCAGGAAAATGGGTCTAATACTATCGCCCCCACAGGGTGGTGGTAAGGATGCCAGGCACGGGGCTTGGTGCATGGCAGGTGCTTAGTCAAGGTGCCTTCCCTGAGCTGTCACCTTGGGTTTTGTCTAAGCTGTGCACGAACATAGTTAGCAGGGACTCCAGGCTGAGCCCTTGATCAAACTAACCAATGCCATCCCATCCCCTCCTGAGGTGTGAGCCAGAGGTGGCCATTGTGAATGATAATGGCTTCCTAATGGGCCCCAAAGGGACCAAAGCACCTCTCAGAGACTCTCCTGCCTTTTGAAGTTGATATCCAGAGGGTGAGCCCGCACTTGAACTGCTGCGCTGCGGGCAGGTTTGCCTCGGGGTCTCCCAGAACCGGAGGGGCTGAAGAAGGGGGTGAGTCCGGGGAGCCTCTGGGCCAGCCTTGGATCTCAGGCACCTTTTCCTTAGTAGCTTTAAAAAAAAAAAGTATTGTGCTAAAATATACATACCATAACATTTGCCATCTTAATCATTTCTAAGTGCACAGTTCAGTGACATTAAGTACGTTCAAACTGTCGCGCAGCCATCACCACCTGCAACTCTGCACCAGCTAAACACTAGTTCCCTCTCCCTTTCCACCCAGCCCCTAATAACCACCAGGATTCCGCCTCCTGTGTCTATGAATTTGACTATTCAAGATACTTCACGTAAGTGGAATTATGCAATACTTGTCCTTTTGTGACTGTTTTACTTCACTTTGCATAATATCTTCCAGATTGATCTATGCTGTAGCATGTATCAGAATTTCATTCCTTTTTTTTGTTGTTGTTAAATTTGAGCTGGTCTTGAACTCCCGAGTTCAAATGATCCTCCCACCTCGGCCTCCCAGAGTGCTAGGATTACGGGCGCGAGCCACCGCACCCAGCGTCATTCCTTCTTAAGGCTGAATAGTATTCAATTGCATGTATGTACCATTTTTCACTTATGGCTGAAAACCACATTTCATTTATCTATGGACATTTAGGTTGTTTCCACTTTTTGGCTATTTTAAATAATGCTGCATTAAACATGGGTGTACACATATCTGTTCAAGCCCCTGCTTTAAATTCTTTTGGGTATAGATCCAGAAGTAGAATTCTGGAATTGCTGGATTGTATGGCAATTTTATGTTCAATTTTGTGAGGGACAGACACACCGCTTTCCACAGTGGCTACATCCTTTTACATCCCCGCCTGCCGTCCACAAGGGTTCCAATTTCCCCACGTCCTTGCCAACACTTGTTATTTTCTGTTTTTTGTTTTGTTTTGCTTTGTCTTATAACAGCCATCCTAATGGGTATGGAATGGTATCTCATTGTAGTTTTGATTTGCATTTCTTTAATAATTAGTGATGTTGAATATATTTTCCTATGCTTATTGGCCATTTGTAAGTAGGTTTTTTCTTTTTTACTGAGGTAAAATTTACATGCTAATCTTAAGCATACAGCTTAATTAATTTATTTTACATCTATACACAACCAAGTATCTCGGAGGAAAAACATACAAACTCAAAATGTTTTTTTTTTTTTTATTCTCCCACTCAACACAATAACAACCAACACAGAATACTTCTGTGACCAAATATGTGAGGGTTCTTCCCCACACACCAAGCAGCTGATGCCAGCTGTGTGTCCTATAATTCAGTTCAATTCTGACGCTAGCTACATGAAGATAGATCCTGTACATACATACATACATACATACACAGATACATCCCATACATACATGGAGTCAGATCCCACAGGGTGAGGGCTCGGTCCCTAAGACGGCCCCCCTTCCTTCAGACACCAGTGGCAAGTCTGGGCCTCTGGAACTTCTGACCGACTGGCTTCAAGTTGGGGTTCCTACAACCCCCTCTTTGGGTTCGACCAATTTGCTAGAATGGCTCACAGAACTCAGGGAAACTTACATTTACCAGTCTATGATGAAGGACATTACAAAGGATACACATGAAGAGGTGCATAAGGAGAGGTATGAGGAAAGGGGTGTGGCGCTTCCATGCCCTCCCCGGGTGTCCGCCCTCCAGGAACCTCCAGGTGTTCAGCTATCGCAAAGCTCGGTGAATCCTATCCTCTTGGGTCTTTGTAGGAGCCCTTCATCCTCTGAAACCTCCCCTTCACCCTCTGAAGGTTCACTGAAAAATCAACTGACAAAAAGGCCATGAACACTTGTGTATATATCTTGGTGAGGATATGCACCCATTTCCGCAGAGTATACTTCTAGGGGTAGACTTGCTGGGTTGTAGGACATATTAAATACGTATGTTAGAGTTGGTCAGTTCTTCCAGTTTTCCAAAGTGGTTTTACCAATTCACACTCCCACGAATCGCGTATGAGCATTCCGGTTGCTCCACATCCTTGCCAATAGTGGTATTGTCATTCCTTTACATTTTGCCAGTTTTCCAGCCATCTTTTGAAGAATGGGGCCCCAACCTGCTCCTTTCTCCATCCACTGCAGTGGCACCATTGGTCACAGATGATCACGCTGGGCTGGCCTCCAATCTGAAGGCACCTCTATATGGGCTGGACAGGAGGCCAGTGAACCCCCTGGCGGGGGCTGGCCTAAGCTCTGCCTCGTGGAGTTGCTCCATAATGAGTGGCATTAGGACCACCCAATCAGAGCCTTTCCTCAGGACATGGACCAGTAGGGACGACAGGGATCGGGACTGTCGTGGTGATCTGGGGCTTGGGGGATTACAGCGCTGGTGCACCAGCTGCTCCTTTCATGCCTTTCCTAGTCCCCACCTGTGCCCTTTACCCAGCATTGTGTGTCGGTGCCCCAGGCAGCAGTAGCGGGAAAGCATTTGGCTTCTACATATGCATGTGGATGCCACTATGATTAATAACACTCACACTCGCTGAAAGTATTTCCGAATTCACAGTAGTCTTTTCTGCTGTGTTTTCTTAGCCAATGAATACATAAAAATACAGCTATTAACAAATGGGATGGAAATAGGTGAAGCTGTTGAAATTTAGGAGATCAGAAACCAAACGAGTTCAGGTAGGCCCTGGATGTAAGCCAACGTGGCCATTTTGGGGGTTCCCACTGGGACAGCCTTCCACCGCCCTGGCATTACCCTTCCCTGCAAGATCTAGTTACAGAGGCTGAATCCCTGTCCTTTGCACCTGGGAGGTCTGGCATCCTTCTCAACATTTCTGAGAACCTCCAAAGGATGCCCGTGATCTCCTGTTACCCCTTGGTCCAGATTTCTTCAGCCCTGCCCCAGCTCTGCAATTCTGCCTGCTGCCGCAATTTCTCCCCATGACGCTTCACCCGAGCACAGGCCCGGCTCTTGCTGGTGGGGTGATCAAGCATGAACCGCAGGAGCCAGACGGCCAGGGTTCAAAGCCCAGCTGAGTCACTGATCAGCTGACTGACCAGGGCAAGGTGCCCTGTCTCTCCAGGCTTTGGTCTTCTCATTATGAAATGGGGGTAAGTGTGGCCTCCGCCTCTCAGGGCTCGCGGCAGGTCACATGAGTTGACACCAGCAGTTGGGGGGTATGAGCCTTCATTTTTATATATCCCCCTACCAAGCACTGTTGTGTGTCACTAACTTTTATGGATGGTCTGGGGACAGGGGAGGGGGATTAGAGCCCCGCATCAGAACAAGTCACAACTGAACCACAGCCCTCACCATGTTTAGCGCCTCTTGTCCATCCCCATCCTAGGAGGTGACTCAGTGGCCAGCCGTGTCCTCTGGCTCTGGCCTGATGCCATTTCTTCATTTTGTTTTGTTTTCTTTGAAATAGGGTCTCACTCTGTTGCCCTGGCTAGAGTGCCGTGGCATCACTGTAGCTCACTGCAACCTCAAACTCCCAATCTCAAGCGATCCTCCTGCCTCAGCCTCCTGAGTAGCCGGGACTATAGGCACATGCTATCATGCCTGGCTAATTTTTAAATTTTTGGTAGAGATGGGGTCTCAGTTTTGCTCGGGCTGGTCTTGAACTCCTGGCCTCAAGCAGTCCTCCTGCCTTGGCCTCCCAGAGTGCTAGGATTACAGGCATGAGCCACCGCACCCGGCCCCTGATGCCATTTCTTGGGGCCTGCTCACCATCCCCCTCTCTGGACCCTCCTCCTGACTCTCATCCCGGTTCCACAGCCTCCCACCCCCCTCTCAGCCACCAGGAGAAGATGCAGAGTTGGTTTCCCGGGGCATCTACATTTGGGGCTCAACTGGGGTCATTCCAGAAGCGGCTCGAAACAATGACACTCAGTGAGGCCAAGATGGCCCCACAGAGGAGTCCAGAAATCTGCAAGCGCATTTTTTTTTTTTTGTCACAATGAATGTGTGTGTATATGTGTGACCTGTTTATATATAAACACAAAGTAATTTTTGCATGCTTTTAGTATACACAGAATTTTCTAGGAAGGCAACTATTGTATGTACGGACAGAAGATTGTCCTTTGTTTTGTCTGGCACTTTGCCAAGACGCGCTGCGTGTCTCGTATCACTGGCAACAGTGCCACTTGTGGTGTCTGAATCACTGTCACAACCACCTGTGTCCATCTGCTTTTGTGGCTGCTGTGGTCCCCATGGTGCCCCCTTTAGGAGCAGGCGTGGGGCCACTTCCTCCTCCTCCTATCTCCTGCTGTGGTCGGCTTGCATATTTCCACCCTGAAATTCACATTATTTTAATATAAAGTATCTTCCTTGTATTTCTCCTTCATACTACAGTGAGGATATTATATTGATTGTTTTTTAAAACATGCGTGAAGATCAGTTAGATTATTTATGAATTTCATTTCAGCTTGGTGAAGATGGCATCACAAAATATGTGTCATCCAAAGGGGACTTGGGTCTGACGAGGTTTCGAGCTACCAGCCAACGGCCCACCTTTGCATAATTCAAGAATCCCGTCTCTGAGCTCTCAGCAAGCTGGAGTGACTTGTTTCCGAAATGAAGTGCTCAGCCCAGGCCTGGATGTGGAGGCTACTGCCATCCTTTATGCTTTTAAATAGCTCTTTTTCCTCTCCCCTGTAAGTGTTCTGGGCTAACAACCTTACTGCTGGTCTCCTGGCTCCCACCCCAATCTGTCCTCTGGAGAGTGGCCCCAGGGAGAGGTTCCCAACATACAAACACTCCTCAGCTTAAAACTCTTATATGGCCTGTGTCCCCCATGGTTTGAGTCCCCAGAGCCACGTGCACGGCACAGCCTCAGCTGGCCCCACTCCTCCCCTTCCATCTTGCCATCCAGCCAGCGAGCCGTTGCCTGTGCTGTTTCCGCTGTCTGGATGGCCCGGTCACCACCCTCACCCCCACCACCCCCACCTCCACTTCTGGCTGTACCCAGACACTTCCCTAGTCTTCTCCTCGGCTGAAACTCCGTCCTGAAGTTCCTGCCTCTAGAAGATGCTGAAAATCTGCTTCCACCTGTCCTTGGAGTTGGGCAGGGGGAAGGGGTGGCTGGGGGAAGGGCAGCAAGACCTTGGATTTTAGAGGACACAGGAAAGGACACTCCTCTCCCCCAACCAAGTCTGGAACCAACTGAGAGAGACACGCCACAGTCAGACAGATAGAGATCAAAACATCTCCCTGTGGCTGTGACTTCAGGTCAATGACCAAGTGGGCTTCCTACCATCCCACCTTTGAACTTGGCATTCACTCACCAACATGGCCCAGCCCCTGGCCCACTGGGGCACCAGAGGCTGCTGAGTGCCAGGCGGAACAGATCAGTAAAGCCTTCCAGAAGAGATGGAGCTGGGCTAGGCGTGGCCAGGAGGCTCCTCCCAAACTCAGCCATCAGATAAGTCCCTTCTCTGCAGGGGAGGAGGAGTGTTGCTATAGTTCAATGGACAATGGTCCCTGGAAACCCCAGGATGATGGCAGGGAGGGCGGGAAGTGTGGTCCTGGGGAGGGGGGGCGGGGGGGGGAAGGAGGCAGTGGTCAGAGACACCAGAGCCTGAGTCAGTGTCACCGGCAGGTCCCTGGTGGGGCAGGAGCTGGGAGAGGAGGCTGAGGCCAGAGTTAGGGACCCTGTGGAGAACAGAGACTGTCTCTCATTTAAATAACTCTTGTAGGGGCAGAAAGGTGTGATACGTTTCCTCACCCATCATGAGAGTCACAAGGCCGACACTCCCATAACAAAAGACAGGTTAACAAGAGGAAAGCATAACAAATTTACTTAATCAAAATTTTATGTGACACAGGAGGCTTCAGATGAAGACCCAGAGATTCAGGGACAACTATCTATTTTTATGCTCAGAGGTGATGAGGAATGGACAGCCGTGTAGAAGTGTGGTTTGACAAAAGGGTGTGATCTAACAATGGTAATAGACCAAGTGGGAAACCCAGCAAGGCCTGCCTGTTCAGATCCTTCTTGGCCTCTCTGTGGGAATTCCTTTCTCCAGGGGTTGGAGCAGGACCCCTCTGGAAGGAGGGTCTTCAAGAAAGAAGGGAGAAGGGAGAGAGCGATCTTTCTAGGTTTTTATGGCATGCTTTGGGGGAGAGGAGTTCTAGTTCTATGACTGGAGAAGAGGAATTCTGGTTTCTATGACTTGCTTGGAGTAGGGGGAAGAAGGGTAGCAGACAGGAGGACAGGAGAGGGTCAGAGAGAAACTCTGCTTCTTCTTCTTTTTTTTTTTCTTTTTGGAGACAGGGTCTCTGTCACCCAGGCTAGAGTGCAGTGGCATCATCATAGCTCACTGCTACAGCCTCCATCTTCTGGGCTTAAGTGGCCTTCCTGCCTCAGCCCCCCGAGTATGTGCTTGGGACTACAGGTGCACACCAGCACGCTTGTCTAATTTTTCTTATTTTTTGAAGATGTGGGGTCTCGCTAAGTTGCCCAGGCTGGTCTTGAACTCCTAGCCTCAAGTAATCCTCCTGCCTCAGTCTCCCAAAGTGCTACTAGGATTACAGGCACGAGCCACCATGCCCGACCCAATCTCCTTTAATTCAAAGCCCTCAGCATGCCAAGGTGCCGTACTTTGGAGTATCATTTTCTGAGCCCCAACAGCTGTGTGTATGTGTTACAGAAAGTTAGAACATGCAGATAAGCAAAAACAAGAAAACAAAACCACTCTATTCCTACCACCTGAGGAGTATGCCTATATGCACATTATTGTCTATCCTCCCAGATCTCTTTATGCACGTGTCAGTTTTTAAATTGAAATGACATCATACTGTCCTTGTCAGTTAACAATTTCAACCTCTCCCTGTCAAAACCTCTCCATCTTATTTAATGCACAGTCCGTATTCAAATTCCCTTCTTGTCCCCAAAATGTCCTTTCTGCTGATTCCTGCAAGCCTGAGTGCAGTCAAGGTCCCCACAAAGCCTCTGGTTGGAGGCCATAAGGTCTCTTTAGTCTGGCAAGTCCCTATGTTATGACAATGACTTGTGAAGACTGAACCAGCTGTTTTGCACAAGGCCCCACCTTCGGGACTTATCTCCTGGTTTCCCCTCTTGTTGGTTAAGTTCATTCCTTTGTCTCCTGTATTTCCGGTAAACTGGAAATTGCCGGGCTCAGGTTACTGGGCATTTGGGGTAGAGGCGTCCTGGTGACGGTGGTACCCGAGGATGCACCACACCAGACGTACCTGAGCATTCGTGAACGATGCCCAGTTAGGGTGATGGTTTCTTACACGACTGGGTTGAGGGGACTTCCCAGCTGGAAGGACCCTTCGAGTTCCTTGCTCTTATTTTACAGACTTAGAAACTGAGGACCCAGAGCACAAGCCCTTGCAGTTTACAGAGGGTCTTCTCGAACCTCCAAGGACCCCCTTTGGAGCTTCTCTGCAGACCCAAAATGCAGGAGTTTTGAGTTCCTATTTCAACAGTACTGAGACTCAAGGGGCAAAGTGACCACAGCTGGGACATGCTTTGTTTTCCCCCTGTGCCAGGCCCTGCCTGTCCCTTTCCATCAGGAGAGTCTTGTCGCGTCTGGCCCTTGAGCCCGGGGGCCCAGCCCATAGGTCGAGCCTAGGGTGTGCTGCTGCTCCCGGGAGGCTCTGCACCTGTCCTTGCCTTTCGGAGGGATGGGCTGGGGGTGGGGGACACAGCTGTCTGGACCCCAGCATCTGCTAGCTCAGCAGGGCTCAGGTTTCCATCTGGGAAGGAGGGAGTCTTGCTGTAGGCAGCAGAGGACAGAGGGGGAGTCTCTGAGGCCCTGCAGGTGGCCCTGGCTTTGGCTGCCCCGCTGTTCCCTGGCTCTCCTTCCTGCAGGGTCCTGCTTTGACTCAGGAGTAAACTGAGGCCCCGAGAGTCTGGAAAGCAACTGGCCCTGGGATATAGCCAGACGTCGCAGAGCCAGGACTTAACCCTGACTACATCCCAACCCAGGTGGCTTCCATGTGCCCCAGTCCCCCAGCCAACCTGGGCGTGGTCCCCACTCGCCAACCAGTCCCCAGCCCAACTAAAAGCCAGGTGAAGTAGAGAGAGCCCTGGATAAAGAGTTCTAGTCACAGGCCAGCCTGCTTTCGACCTGGCCATGCCTGTTCGCTCATTCATTCATTGACATCATTTTTGCCCAGTGTGCACCAAGCTCCCGCTAAAAGTGGATAAGAAATGGTTTGGAATCAGACAGAATTGTTTTCATGCCTTGGCTCAGCAACTCACCGATTGTGTGACCTTGGACAAGTCATTTCCCTCCCGAACCTCAGTTCCTCACCCACGCAGTAGCGCTGAGCCCCTCTGGTTGGTCTGTCGAGAGAGTTAAGCGCATGTGGAGTGCTTAGTAAGAGGATCCTGTGTTTAGACGATGTTTACCCCGTGCCGGGTTCTGCTCTGTGCCTCTTACACAGATATTTGTTTAACCCACACAACAGAGGTAGGTACCATTATTTTCATCCTCATTTTACAGACGAGGAACCTGAGACCCAGAGAAGTGAAGTGACCTGTCCAAGGTCACACCACATGTAAGAGGTGGAGCTGGGTTTCAAACCCAGCCGGCAGTCTGGTTTAAAACAAGTTGATGTTTGCAATCACTATGCTTAGACTGAGGCCTGGACATAGGCTTCATAAAGGCCAGATGCTGTCGTTGGGTTCCAGAAGGGAAATGCTCTTCGTCTAGCCCCATCCATCCTACCATTGTGCAAGGCCTCTAACTGAGGTCCTCTGGGGCGGAACGTGCTTAGGGCTGATGTCTGACCACGACGCAGTCTGGGCAGGTCTATTAGGCAATTAATGTCGCAATAATGCTACACAACAAGCACCCTAGAACTCAGGGCTTAAAATAGCAGTTATGCATTGTCACGGTCATGGGTCTGTGACTCGGTTGGACTTGGCTATGTGGCTCTGCCCGGGGCAGAAGGTCCAGCTCAGCTCAGGTCCAGGTCTCATCCTGGGGCCCTATGTTAGCAAGGTTCTCCAATTATATACATATTGATATGGAAATTGCCGCACGTGATCATGGAGGCCAAGCAGTCCCACAGTCTGCTCTCTGTAAGCTAGAAACCCAGCGGTGTAATTGAGTCTGAGTCTGAAGGCCCAAGAACCAGGAGCGCGTGGGTGTCCCAGCTCAGGAAGAGAGAGTCTCCCTTCCTCTGCCTTTCTGTTCTATTTAGGCCCCTCACAGATGGGGTACTGCCCACCCACATTGGTGAGGGTGACCTGCTTTACTCAGTCTATTGATTCAAATGCTAATCTCTTCCAGAAACACCCTTACGGACACTCCTAGAAATAACGTTTTACCAGCTACCTGGGCATCCCATAGCCCAGTCAGGTTGAAACACAAAATTAACCATCACAGACTCAGACTGAAGGGGCAGCAGCCATCTGGGACATGTTCCTCCTGTAGCTACAGCAGGAGTAGCCGGGGCCAGCCCACCCATGAAAGCAGGTTTCAGCCTCTGTTCACCTCTCAACAGCAAGTCCAAGCAACTCACACGATCAAGCTCAAAGTCAAGAAGCAGAGAGTCCACTCCACCCACCATGAGGCCATGGTAAATGGGTGATGCATGACAGCACTACAAGGCAATGAACAATTGGGATCAAAAATTCAAACTTCCACAGAAGGGAAGGGTCCAGGGCTGGGTGGCCCAGCCTGTGGCCAGAAAATGGGTTTTGGAATTTCTAGAAGCCCAGAGAGGCGTGGACCCCTTCCAGTTTTGTAAGTTCCCAGTTTATTAAAAAATCAAGACATGCTAACACAGCTTGCAATAACTGTGGCATATTTTAGACGTTTACATTTAACAAATTAATGCTTTTAGCACACATGCAAATTGCCAAGCAATATAATTATGCTATTCACAAGAAAATTACAGGATTTATTAAAATTATTAATTGCTGGTATACTCTGGGCAGTGAGGTTTAGCAAAGGACTGCAGGCGTGACGTTTCCTGACGAATGTCTTCACTCAGTCGGGCGAGGCTCCCCCTTACTGGGCAGATGACCTCCTTTGGAGACGAGGCCCAAAGTCTGACCTGACTGAGGCCCTCACTCTGTGTTAGAAATCCCTGGGAAACTTTTTTAAAATGCTGATTCCTGGGCTTTACACACAAAGGTTTTGATTTCATAGGGCTGGGGCGGTATCTAGGCATTGGTATTTTTTAAAAAAAACCCTGTGTAATTTTATTGTGCAGTCAGGGTTGAGAACCACTGGATTATGGGATGGGAAATCTAAGCCAATTTGGGCTAATGTGATGAGATGTGAGGTGAGGCTTACCTACCGCTTTTGGGAAAGAATCTTGCTCGTTCTGGAAAGAAAGCCCTGGATAGCTCAGTCTGTCTTTTGCTGGACATGAATAAGGAAGCATTCTGCCCTGCAGCTATTGGGGCCACGTCCCAGCCACGAGGGAAGCCAGTGTGAAGACAAGCAGGACACAGAGGAAGGCAGAGAAACAGCCAGCGCCTGATCCCACCCTACCTGAGGCCTGCTGACCTTTAGTTGTGTGAGCCAATAGACTCTCCTCTCGCTCAAGTCAGTCTGAGTCTCATTTCTGTTCCTTGCACCGGCACGCATCTAACAATGAAAGCGCTTCCTGTGCAGGGCTATCACGGGGATTAAGTGAGATGCTTGTAGAGCACTCGGCACATGGCAGTGCTCCATAAATGTTAGCTACAACCAGTCACCCCGCAGAGGGCATGCACAGAGAACGGGCGGCCTCGCAAAGGCAGTCCGCGGCATGCTGTGCTGCAGCACCTGTACGGAGCTGGCACCTGCGAGACGTCAGCCCAGTGGGACGGCCGCTTTATGCTTTCGTTTCCCTTCGCTCAGTGCGCTGATCTCTGCCAGATGCAAGGTAAGGGGGTAATCTGATTATCTGATTAAAGTAATATGGGCCCTCGTACCAGCAACTCCAAGGCTTAAGCCACAGGGGCAGATTTGTGTAAGTAAGAAGCTTATCACCCAAACGGTGAAATAACCAGGCAGGCAGGGGAGCAATTAATTAAACAAATGCTTCCTAAGTGCCTACTATGTGCTGGGTGCCGTGCCAAGCCAAGGAAGCTGAGTAAGTCCCCAGGTGTTTGCCCTCAACAGAAAGCTCGAGGGGTCTTTGAGGAGCGAGGAGCACCCCTGTCCCTCACCTGTGTCATCTTCTACATACCTGGACCAGTCTAACGGGGGTGCATCCCCAGGAAGGGCCAAGGCTTCACCCCTGAGCCGAAGCACCAGACAGACAGACAGACTCTCTCTTCCAGCCTCGCCCATGCCTCCGTGATGGGGGAGGCAGGAATGGGAAGCCATTCTTCCACGTGTGGTGCTTTAAAATATAATGATTATTTTGGGACCAGGAAGTATAGTCCTACGGTTCAAATATCAAAACAGGATAAAAAGGCAGGGATCAAGAAGTCTTGTTCTCAACCCCGTCCTGTTCGCTCCATTTTCATGTCCCTGCAAGTGACCACTTCTTCTGTCCCCGGATGTCCCTCTGTCAGTGCTGATGCAGGCCGGCTGCCGTCTGCTCTGTATAAGCTGTGAAATATTTTGATTATCACCCTGCCTTCCAGCATCTCTGGGATAAAGTACAAGCAGATGTAAAATATTTTTTCTCTCCTCCTGCCACGGGTGGGCTGTTTCTGCCCCCACCCCTCAAATTCCTATGTTGAAATCTTACCCCCGTGTGATGATATTAGGAGGTGGGGCCTTTGAGAAGTGACTAGGTCGTGAGAGTGGAGCCTTATGCATAGGATTAGTGCCCTTATAAAAGGGACTCCGGAGCTTCCTTTCACCCTGTGAGTTCACTACGAGAAGTTGGCAGTCTGCAGCCCGGAAGAGGGCCCTCCCCAGAGCCCCGCCACGCTGCACCTGACCTTGGACTTCCAGTCTCTAGAACTGTGGGAAATAAATTGTATTGTCTATAAAGCACCCCGTAGATGGTATTCTATTCTAACACCCTGAACCGATTGAGCTACGTCCCCCCTTTCGTACACAAAAGTAACATAAACACACTGTTCTGGATCTGGCCTTTTTCATTAAAACCACCCCAGCGCTCTTTCCCTCTCAGTGTAGAAAGCTTCCTCGTTCTTTTCCACAGTGGCACAGTATTCCTCCCACCGTGTGTTTGGCCAGACCCCCGCAAAACGCATGCTTACCTTGTTGCCCATCGTTTGCCAGTATAGGCAATGCAGCCTTGCACATCACCCATGCACAGCTCTACCCGGAGGAATCAATGTAGACTCAGCATTGCTGAGTCAAAGGGCAAATGCGTTTGCAACTTTGAGAAACATTGCAAAATTGGCCTCCATGGGGGACACACCAGGATGAAACCCCACCAGCAACATATGAAAATTGTTTACTTTCTTAAGTGATCCAAATAAAATACTTTCCTTCTTGAAAGCAAAAGCATACTCCTCATAGAGCATTGGGAAAAGACAATCACAAATCGGAAAATAAAACTTACTCATAATCTGAATGTGCAGAGACCTCCTGGATTCGTAATCTGGCTCGTTTCCTTCGAGTCTCGATTCGTACTCTGCCTGCTGTTCATAACCTGCTTTATTCACTCAACCAATATTTTGTGAACGGTTTCTCATGGCAGTAAATATTTTTTTTCTACCCTCGGAGAGGAGGATAGAGATTTTAAACAGGTGGACCCTAGTTCAAATCTCGGTTCTACCTCTTTCTATCTACTGTTGGGCAAGTTGCGTAACTGTTCCCTGCTTCGGTTTCCTCCTTGTAGGATGGGGATCGTAAAAGCAGCTCCCTAGCACGTGGTCCTGGTGCGGGCTGAGGGAGTCGGCACGCGTGAAATGCACAAACCGGGCTTGGCACAGTAAGCACAAGGAGCGTTAGCCGATGCTGTGTCATTTCTGACCACATGGCATTCCTTCGGAGAAACATGCATAGTTTATTAAATAAATTCCTTATTGTTGGACATTGAGGTTATTTCTGTGTTTTCGTCGTTCACAGCAATGCTGCGATGGGCAGCTTTGTGGCTACAGCTTTATCCAGAGCCCTGGCCATCTTTGCTGACAGGTGGGTGGGCAGGTGTGGCCCGTCTCTCATGGCTGCTCAGGGTCGACCCCGATGTGGCCCCTTGGAACCCTCTGGAGCTGGTTTTCTCATCCCTTCCCCTCCGGATTTTCCTTCCTGCAGGCCTGAGGGGCAGTGCCTGGGCTTCTTGACGCCTCTCTCAGCCCCGCCGCCTGAGTCAATCGGGTTACCGCTCTCGGCCACGAGAATGTCAGAGCCTTAAAACCACCTGCCAAGTGATGAGTGGAGTTTAGACATGCGGTCTAGCCCTGCGAGGAAGTATAACTCAGCAATATGCAGGAATGATACATGCTAAAACATGGATGAGCCTTGAAAATATTATTATGCTAAGTGAAAGAACACAAATGAAAGACACAAAAGGCCACATATTGTATGATTCCATGTACATGAAATGCCCACAGTAGGCACATCACAGAGACAGCAAATAGGTTAGGGTTTCCAAGGGCTGGGAGGAGGCAGAATGGGGAGTGGCTGCTAATCAGTACGTGAAGGCCCTTCTCCTGTCTCACCACCCATTACAATCACCTGGGAAGCTTTAAAACTCTCAATGCCAAGGCTGCACCAGACCAGGTAAATCCAATGAATCCCATGGGAAGACAGGGCTAGGAACCAGCACCCACATGCTCTTACAACAACAAAACAAATAAAACTAAACAATTTATCTGGTCTGACCGGGGAAGTCCCTGAGGCCCAGAAAGGTGAGTAAATTTGCTTGGCAAGTTACAGGCTGCCCCACGAGGCAGACATAGTGCTTTGTGCAGAAGAGAGCGGGCTTGGCAGCTGGGTCAACCTGGGTTCAAATCCCGACTCTACCTCGTTGGCCTAATCATCTAAACCTCCTCCCGCCTTGGCTTCCTCATCCAGGCTGCTAGCATCTGTTCCACAGGGATCAGATGAGATGCTCCACTGTGTCTGGCACATCACAAGCACTAGTTTTAAGCCTTTCCAACATGCTTGGAGAGGAACAAGGAAGCGTGTGGGGACTCCTGAACCCAATTTACCCGCCCATTTATACCGGTAATAACCATGGGAATGTCAACTCTAGGTTGTTCCAGGTGCTCCACAGGGAACCACTCCCATGGGGCAGCTATGGAGAGCCAGGCGGGAGAGATGGGGTGTCTTGCCCTCGGTCCCCTGATTGAACCCTGAGTTCTCTTCTGCATGGATGCACATGAGTGGGATGAAGAAATGGGGCCAACCAGTCTCCGCAACTCTCCTGGCGGTGGGCTTCTCTGGGTGGGAATCACTTCCTCTCTTTGTCCACAGCACCACGCACAAGCTCTGGCACCTTAAAAGGAGCTCAAGAAATGTTTGCTGAGCCCCCGGGAGGGGCTGCCCGGGGAAGGAAGGCCCCCCAGACCAGAGCAGCCCGGCTCCCGGCTAGAGGTTCCACGGGGAGAGCTGCAGTCCTCCGTGTGGCCACTAGGCGTCCCCACGCCCCGCGGAATGGCGGCCCCAGCCCTGGCTAACGCGGAGTCTGGCATGGTGGTGACCCGCGGGGGACGCCAGGCCCTGCCTCGCGACGCCGTCGGTCCCTCCTGCTGTCCCCTGGGGTCAGGGCACAGATCGCGGTGACGACCAGCCTCTGAAACTGGCAAGCGCAATGGAATGGAAGGGGGCGGGGCGTACTTCACGCTGGTTGAACACCTACTGTGTGCTCTTCCTGGCTGCTCATTTTCTTTAATCCCCCGCAGTGCACCCCAGAGGCTGTTTTCTCCGTTCCGTAAATGAGCTGGAAGAGGCGAAGTGCGGGGCTTTGGTGGGGCTGGGACTCCAGCCCGAGTCCACCCGGTGCCAAAGCCTGCGTCATTCCCACCTGGCGGTGGCCCTCTGGGCCTGGCGTCAGGAGGGACGACTGTGCCCCCACCTCGCACACCGTCACTCCCAGGCACTGACGCACCCACCCGTGCGCACACACAGGGCCCCCCAACCCGGAATCTCAGAGCCCCCAGGCAGGATTTGATCCTCCTGGACCCTCGCACTAGCTTCTTGCGGCGGGGCGAGTGGGGAGGAGTAGCTAAGACAAGATCCCTTCCCCTAATCTAACCATCTCTGTGCTGCTTGTTGTCTTCTCTCCGCATACACTTTGCGGCAAGGGCTTGCCTTCTCCGTTCCCATGAGAACACTGTGCTTTTTCGCAAATGAAGGTTCCTTGATAGTTTTTTCCTGTTATTACAAAAGCAATTTGTGCCACTGCAGAAAACACAGAGAAGCCAGAACGGAAACTCCCCCTCCCCTCCTCCAGGGACAGCCCAGGCTGACACGTGTGCGACTCCCCCTGGGCACACCCTCCTCCCACCACAGAGCCCTGGAGGCCCGTCCCGTCTGAGCTGGTTCTCTGAGCTGGGACTCCTAGGCTGCAGCATCGGCCAGGTCATGGGTCCTGCGTGTCCTTGAGCAGGGTCTCCTGCTTTGGGGGTGGGCATGGGATGATCTCAAAGGGGCATTTGCCCTGACACTCAAGGATGCGGTCCTCTCATGGGGGACAAATGAATCTGGGGCTGGGCTTATGAGAGGGAGCTGTCGGGAGCTCCGGTGTACCAAGGGGCCCCCCTAACCTGGAGACCCCCGGGGGGGGCAGGGATGGGAGAGCCTCCACTCAGTGCCAGCACTGAGCGAGTGTGCAGTTCTCCCACAGACGGACAGCTAAGCCCATTACGAAGACCCCGATGTCCGGTGTCCCAACCCCGGCCAGCTTCACGGGTATGCGACCTCTGCAGCCACGCGGGCCCCATGTTCAGAAGGACCCACACTTGATTTAATGCTCTGCTGTGGCCATCTTGAAATTCTCAAGAATTTTTGAGCAAGGGTCCCCCATTTTTATCTTGCCCTGGGCTCTGCAGATTACGTAGCTGTCCCTGTTTCTCATAATAGTAATACCTATTACTGACGGAGAGCTTGCTGTATACCCGGCGCCACATATTTTCTTCCATATACAGTGCAATTCACGTGTCCCTCACAGCAGCCAGGTGTAAATTGCCTCTCTTAGATTCAGCCAAGCCACATGACCATGTGGACTGGGTGCTGGGCACTTCATATACACTAGCTTTCAAGGCTCTCAGCACGAAGTACCCCACCATCCACATGACGGATGAGAAACTGAAGTCTGGGAGGTTAAGCAGCTGGCCTGCAGCTGCAGTGCTAGTGACAATCGAGCCACTGTGTGAGGAGCCAGCCTGAAGACCCCACCTTCCTTGCTGGGCCGGCCAGGGGCGGTCCCGGGAGCTCTGCAGTCCCTCATCCCGCCCTGCCCTGCCTCCATCCCAGCCGTGGTGGGTGCCCAGGCAGTGCCTGGTTGGGTGACGAGCTCCAGCCACACTGTCAGTTCCTATTCCTGTCACCTCCTGATCCGCCTGATCATCTGCCACACTCTGCGTCCTCCTGTGCCCAGGTGTGCGATCTGCTCCCCCGCTTGGGCAAGGAGCGGTGGGGCCGGGCAGTGTCAGTTTCCATTTCTCCCCATGGTACGGAGATCCCTGAGTGCTCTGGGCTGCAACTGTGGCTCCAGGGGCCCTGCTGCATCAGTGCTGGTTACTGCTGCGCTGACAGCCCAGGTGGAGGGGGCTGATGCCACAGTGAGCCCGGGTGGCTGGGGACGGGGTGGACAGACCAGCGCTCGGAGATCCACACATGCCCAGGCTGACTTGTTTATCATCCGTGTCTCAGCTCCCACGTCTGTAAGATGGGATACAGAAACCAGGACCAGCAGTTAAGATTTCAGGGTTTAGGGGTACACAGCCCAGAGTTCAAGTCCCAGGTCCAGCACTTACCAGCCACACGACCTTGGGGAGGTTATAAAACTAAACTTCAGTGTCCTCCTCCGTAAAAAGACAGCGGTGGCTCACACCTGTAATCCTAGCACTCTGGGAGGCTGAGGCAGGAGGATCGTTTGAGCTCAGGAGTTCTAGACCAGTCTGAGCAAGAGCGAGACCCCGTCTCTACTAAAAATAGAAAAATTAGCCAGGTGCAGTGATGTGCACCTGTAGTCCCAGCTACTCCGGAAGCTGAGGCAGGAGGATCCCTTGAGCCCAGGAGTTGGAGGTTGCAGTGAGCTAGGATGACTGTAGCCACTGCACTGTAGCCTGGGCAACAGGGCAAGACTCTGTCACAAAAAAAAAATAAATAAATAAAAATAAAAACAAGACAGTGAAAACAGAGGCATCCCAGTTCTGAACTCAGACCAGACAGACTGACAAGAATTCAGTTCCCAACTTCAGCACTTATTACCATAGTTATAGGAGCTTGCGCAAATTACTTCACCTTTCTGAACCTTGGTTTCCTTGTCTGCCAAATGGGGCTAATCCTTGTGACGTACTCATGGGGTTTTGTGAGGACCAAGTGACCTGGTGCCTGCTGAGTTCTTTTCTCCGTGCCTGGCACTTAAGAAGTGCTCAGAAAGCCATTACGACAAGTACAACGGATGGGGTTGCTGGGAGATCATGAGAGCTGGCCCCTACGGCAAGGGCCTGTGTCAAGCCCAGCCGAGGCCAAGTGCAGGGCTGTCTTCCCACAGCCAGGCTGCCCTGGGAATTTGTAGTTGAGGCCTGCGAGAGCTGGTCACAAGGTGGGTGGCTGAGGGCCAGGGACGAAGCCACCAGGAGGCCTTTGACAGGTGTGTGGGGACATCTTCATTCAAAGGCAGCTGTGGTAGTGGGATGGGAGAGACCTGGGCCACCTCCCAGACACTTCCCTGCCCCTCCGGGGGGGCTGTGGGGTCAGGCTTCCCTCTGCCATCCACCCCCCAGCAGACCCCATTCCGTGTACCCCCAAGCTGTGCTCCCAAACTTTTCTGTGCACATGAATCCTCCCAGGAGCTTGTGAACATGCTTATTCTGACTCAGCAGGCAGGGCGGGGCCTGGGACTCTGCATTTCTAATCACACTTTGAGTAGCCAGCACCTGAAACATTATATAAATATCAGTCACGAAAATTCTAATAATTTGGGGTGTTGGGTTATTACCTGGTCTGACTCTAGCCGACTTCGTGGGCCCGTCTGGGGGAAAATGCTCCCCAGAGGTCAAAAGGAACTCAAGGCTTAGGGGTCCCTAGGGTCTGATTTTGCTTCTAAAAGCAAAGCGACAGGCAGAAGGCGCCTTTCAGCCTGAGTGACGTGGACAGTGGTTCCCAAACTCCAGGCCACAGGGCTGCATGAGAACTACTTGGGGATTTTTAAAAATATAGATTCTGTGCACTCTCTCTCTCTCCCTCCCTCTTTTGCCTTTCTACCTTCTGCCATGCATGACGCAAGAAGGCCTTTGCCAGCTGCCAGAATCTTACAAAATAAATACAGATTCTGAGTCACAAAAAACCAAACCGCGTGTGATTCCCTCATAGGAGCCATCTGACGCAGCCACATTCATAGAAACAGAAGCAGGGGTGGCGGTTGCCAGGGGCTGGGAGGGAGGCGGGTGGAAAATTGCTGTTTAATGGCAGTCTCAGATTCGCAAGATGAAAAAGTTCTGGAGATCTGTTTTACAACAATGTGAATACACTTAACACCACGGAACGGTACACTTAAAGATGGTTACGATGATAAATTTTTATGTTATGTGGGTTTTTTGTCACAATAAAAACAAAACAAAACAGATGCTGGCCCTGGCCTCTGAGATCCTATTTAAGTGCACCTGGGGTGGAGCCCAGGAATCTATTTTTTAAAAATCTCCCCAGGGAATCTGGACGTGCGGCTAGGCTTGGGGACTGCTGGTTGTGGGAAGGTTGTACCCTGAATGTCTCTGGAATCTTCCCCCGTCTCCCTGCCCCCACCTGCCACGTGGCTGCTGGGTGATCGTTCTAAAGCACAAACCCAATCCTGTCGCACAGCTCTGTTCAAACTGTTCCATGGCTTCCCATTGCTCTCGGTACGAAATAGGAAAAAGCACGACTTTCTCAGCAGGGTGGAGTCAGGGCTTCATCCGTGTGCACAGAGTATGATGACGGAAGGCGTTTGGAGCTCGGCGGATTTCTGTGCGAGGACCCAGAGCCATGAACTCTGCTGGGGGTGGGAGGGAAGCTGCCCAGACAGAGAGGCCTTGCTGGGCCTTGGAAGGGGAGCAGGCGTTTGCTGAGAGGCTGGGGTGAAGGCCAAAGGTGGGGGGACAGCATGCCCCCCATTGGGGAGGGGATGGGTGAACTGGGGGAAAGGGGAAAGGTGAGGGTGGGAAGAGGTGGGAAAAGCAGGGTGAAAGCCCTCAGCGGGGAGGGGCCGGGGGCTGAGCACCTTCAAGGCTGCCTCCTGGAGACATCGGATCTCGGACCTCGGTGCGCCCAGGCCGGGGTCAGGTTACCCGGCTTCGGCTTCGGCCCTGTCCTGGCTGCCCCGCACTCTCCTTGGTGGGTGCCCTGGGCAAGGTGATCTGGCCAGGAAGGGGAACAGCTCCGCTCCCTCCCTCAGAGCCCCCAGGGCTCCCCAGCTGTCTGCTCACACCCCCAGCTCTCAGCCCCCCTCCCCAAAGGGCCTGCCTGGCTCCTCCCCGACACTGCTCCCTCTCTTCCGTGAGTGTGTTGTCTGCGTGAGTCTCTTCAAGGTCGTATGGTCAAGCGGCGTCTGTCTTTGCCTGTCTGTGCCTCTGTCTTTGCCTGTCTGTGCGTCTGTTTATTTGTGGCTGTTTCCTAAAAGCTGGCCTGGCACAACGTGTGTGGCTTTATGAGTGTGTCCCCTTCAGGCTCTTAGCTCCGGGGTCCAGGCCCCTGGGTCCTCCTAGGATATAAGAGGTGATTCTGGGGCTGCAGCAGTAGGGACCCAGCAAGAGGAAGCGGCAGAGCTCCAGCCCCTGATTCCGTCAGCCGCACTGCCAGCTGCCCCAGAGGAACACACAGCCTAAGTAAGAAGAGAGCGTCTGCTACTGTCGGCGGGTTGAACTCCCCTCCTGTCCGCTCAGTGCCTCGCTCCAGGCCCCCTCGCCACGGTAGAGGAGTAGGGGAGCTGCTGCCGATACCCAGCATGCATTTCAGAAAGGGCTCCCTTCACCCCCCATCAGAGATGGAATAAACAGGTCCCCTGGGGCTGGGGCTGAGGCTGGGGCCCCTTTTACATCCCCCTTCCCCCTGGGAAGCCTCTTTCCACACCCCTCACCCCCCATAATCCCTTGCCTGGAACAGAGCAAGGTTCCACCGGGCCCATGGGCCCTGGCGAGCAGGCCAGCCGTGGGCCCTGGCAGAGGAACCAAAGACTCCAAGCTCAGGGCCAGCACCGTGTGGCCCCAGCTGGGGGCAAATCACATGAGGGGCTCACACAGGCTTCTGTCTTCCGGGCAGGAGGCGGGAACAGAGAAATCCCTGCAAACGCTGGAAGAGAAGTCATGTCCCCTAATTATTGGCAGGAAAGTTAATTGGATGCACTTGTAAGCCCGTTGCTGGGACAGGCGTGTTAATGGTGCTGAAACATCTGAAAATGCCCAGGGCCACATGGAGGAATTCATCGGCCTGGAGAGTCTGAGGTCACACTGAGACAGCACCCAGGAGTGGCGAGAACACTGGCCCAGGAGCCTGAGCCCCTGGCTCACCCCACCAGCTCGCTGCGGTCCTCACACCGCCCTGGCCTCCCTAGACCTGGAAAATGTTACTGTGTGCGAGGCGGATCTCTTGGGTCACTCAGTTGAAGCCTGTGCGATGATGTTATCATTATTTCTGTTTTGTGGAAGAGGAAACTGAGGTTCCCTGAAGGAGGTGCCTCTTGCCACTGCTGGCAATGAAAGGGTCAAGACGGTACCCTGACTTCCAGCTGAGGCCCTTAAATGGCAGGTCTGGACTACTGGTCAGCCAGGTAGACGTTCCCTCGGTGTCCACTAGGCGGCGCCCTAGACTGCTTCTCCTGGTTGGCACCAGCATCTTCATCCCTCAGCCTGAGTGGTCTCCCCGGTGGTCTCTGAGACAGGTGGGACTGGGGGCTGCCAGCTCCTGGGGCAAGGTGAGGAGGCACATCGGCTTCCCTCCCTGTGGGGGAGGGAGACTTCTGCCCTCACCTTCCAAGGGTGAGGGAGGGAAGAGTGGGGTCTCAAACTCTCAGCGACATGGGGGTCCCCTCCTCAGGCCCCTTGGGAGCCCACGTGTCAGATTGGGATCAATTACAGATGTCAGAGTTCAGAGAGGGTTAGCAACTTGCCTAAGGTCACACAGCCAGGTCCGTCTGATTCTTAATTCCTAAACTCAGTCCTGGTTCAGGAGAGATTCAGGGCAGATGTGCTGGACTCAGCTGGTCACGTGGCCCACAGCAGGCGGGAAGGTGCTGGTCAGCTTGGCCTGCAGGCCTTGCACAGGGTGTTCCTACACTCAGGGGTCAAGGGCCAGGGCCGGGTAGTCAGGGCTGGGCGTGGGGGCTTGTAAAAGGAGAGGGGGAGACAGACACTCAGCTGACAGCCGGTGGATGTCCTTGGCGTCAGTGTCTTGTCTTTATCTGAAAGTGGGTGTGTAAGTGGGGGGTGGGGGCAGAGGGGCGTGGGCTGGGCCCAAGACTTCAGGTCACGCTGGCTCAGAATTCAGACTTGTCAGCCTACTGGAAGAATGGGGATGGTGACAACTGGGGCACTGGGGTGGAGAGAGGCCTCTGGGGATGGGGAATGGGGAGGCTGTGCCGGGGGCGGGGGGCGGGGGGCTTGAGCAGCGGCTTGGGGAGGCCGAAGAATCCAGCCTGAGTGTTCCGAGCCGGCGAGGAGCTGACTGGGAGGGGCTGGGCTGGATGTGGGAAGGTGACAGTGACATTGAGTATGGGGACACAGGGCCCTTCTTCTCTCCCTGCTCGGCTTTCTGGAGGGCGGCTGCTTCTCCGCCAGCCGTGGCAGGTGGTCTGGACCTGCCAGGGCACCTGGAGGGAAGCCGAGTGTCAGAGGAGAGAGCCTGCCCCCTGTGCCCAGCTCTCGCAGCTAGGACCCCCCAGCGCCGGCACGACCCCTCCCAGGGCCCTCCCCAACTCAGAGACCACCCACCCCAAGCCCAGTTACTCAGATCAGCTGGCCACGGTGGAGGCAGGCCAGGCTGGAGACAAGCACACGCGGGCCTCCCGGGCGCGCAGCGCAGCTGGAGAGACAAGCGTTCTCCCAGTGCACATGACAAGGGCCGTCCGGGTGTGGGGCTCCGTCTCCCAGAACACAGATGTAGTGAGGGGACATCGGGCCAGAGGGGCTGTCCTGGAAAATCCCAGCCCTTCCCCAGGCAGGTCACAGAACCGGCTCTCCCAGCCCAGGCCCTTCCCTCCCGGCAACGTGTCCAGGGGCACCTGACTTGAACTATAAATAGAGGGATGACGGAAGGCTCCGGAAGCCCAGGGGAGGGCAGGAGAAAGCGATTCTGACTCTCTCCTGGAGAGGCCCAGCGAGGCTGCACTGACAGGGCAGCACTTCCGTGGTGGGTCTTCGAGGTTGAGTAGGAGTCCCCTGGCAGAGGAGGTCCAGGAGGGGCCTTCGGGCAGAGGAAATAGCTAGTGAAACTCGAGATGGGAGCTGGGCACAGTGGCTCTCATCTGTAATCCCAGATACTCGGGAGGCTCGCTTGAGGCGAGGAGTTCAAGACCAGCCTGGGCAACATAGGGAGACCCAGTCTCTAAAAAAATGAAAAAAATTAGCCAGACGTGGTTGCACTCGC
Organism: Eulemur rufifrons; assembly: GCF_041146395.1. NCBI lineage: Eukaryota > Metazoa > Chordata > Mammalia > Primates > Lemuridae > Eulemur > Eulemur rufifrons. Next base: position 95,360,971 of record NC_090988.1, on the reverse strand, counting down.
CTATAGTCCCAACTCCTCGGGAGGCTGAGGTAGGAGGATCGTTTGAGCCCAGGAGGTCAAGGCTGCAGTGAGCTATGATTGTGCCACTGCACTCTAGCCTGGGCCAGAGAGCAAGACCCCACCACTGAAAAAAGGGTGGGGATGGAAAGAAATGGAGCAGGCAGTGACCCAGAGAGGCTAGGCAAAGACTGCAGAGGGTGTGGCAGGTGACGAGACCCAGAGGCTAAGGGCCCTGAATGCCAGGCCCAGGGCTCTGTTCTAGAGGACCGAGTCTTGCTCTTAGAAGAACAAGTAATATACATCAACAGGGCTACCTGGGACTTAGTGCCAGAAAGTACACGGCCACCTTTCCCCTGTGGATTGGAGGACTACTATGGTGTGCCAGAGACTGCTAACTATTCCCCAATGTCTGTTCTCTGTCTTTTTTGCCACAGGACTTCTGGTTTTTAGCTGGGCATACAAGCCCCCAAAATAAAGACTACATTTCCCAGCCTCCCTTACAGCCAGGTATAGCTGTGTGAATAAGTTCTTCTTACATAAAAAGTAGTATTATACAAAGGCAAAGGGTTTTGCCCTTTTTCCTCTTCTTTCTAAAAGGAAAGGACGATGCATGTGATTGCTGGAGTTGGAGCAGCTATCTTGGATCATGAGGTAAAAGCTACATGTTAAGGATGACCAAGCAACAAGAAAGAATTGATCCAGGTTCCTGATGTTTGTAGAGTTTCCACAGCAGCCCTGGGCCAGATACCTCCAAATGTCATTTACTTTTGGAGAGAGAAATAAACTTCTATATTATAGCTCACCACACTGTTTCTTTGGGTTTTTCTATCTCCTTTACATCTAAACACTCACAGGTCAAGAATTAACCTCTAGGGCCCTTTTATACACAATTGTTCTGCTCCTGAAATAAATCCATAAACTAGATTAAAAGAAAGAAAGGAAAACCCCAGGGGCATTGTACACCTCTTAAGCAGTAACAGACATGCTATGATTATATTCCAGGTATCTGCTCTCGCTGGACTCTTTCCCGAGTCTTCCTCCAGGCGTAGCGGTGCAAAGGGGTAATAACTTCCCTCACCCATCACAGGGGTCACAGATGACACTTCTATCGCAAAAGACAGGCTCACAAGAGAAATGCACAACAAATTTATCTAACCAAAGTTTTAAGTGACACTAGAGCCTTTAGAATGAAGACCCAAAGACCCAGGGACAGCTGTCCACTTCCACGCTTAGACTCAACGAAGAATAAACGGCCCTGCAGAATGTGATTGGACAAAAATGATATGATCTAGCGGTAACAGACTGAGTCGGGGAGACCCAGCAAGACCCGTCTGTGCACATTCTTCTTGGCCCCTGTGTAGCGTCCCTTATTCCCGAGCGGGCGGCAGGACCCTCTGAAGTGGGAGTGTGGTGGTCTACTGTCAGGCCAAGTGGGTCGAGAATTGCTTTATGGCCAGCTCCTACACAGAGAGGCCGGGGAGTTTGCGGTAATATTTCAACTTTCTCTGACCCGGCGTGGGGAAGACGGATTCTGCTTTCTGTGGCTTGCCTTGGGGGAGAGCGGGGAGCGGGAAAAGTCAGGGCAGGGGAAGGTCGGAGAGAGACTTTGCTTCTCAGACCTTCCAATCTCCTTTAGCTCAAAGTCCCAGCGCGCCGAAGCCCCATACTTTGGGGTGTCGTTTTCCGAGCCCCGGTATGGGGAAGGAAGTTGCAGCAGGAGCTTGGACACGTCCTGCGTCTGTCGCAGACGACATCCAGCACCCTGAGAGAGCTGGATTCCCGTGCCAGGCCCCCCGTCCAGACAGGCCTGGTCTTCCCGACTCCGTGACTCAGGGCCCCGAGATCCACGGGCTTATGGGGGCGCCGGGAACGTTATTTAACCCCTTTGGCATTCCTGTGTGACTCCTTTTATCCATGCCAGTACGCAGGGTTGTGTGGTCTCATCTCTGCCACGATGACTATATAATAAGAACAAAAATAAAATGTTGCCCTTTAATGAAGACCCTGCAGCGTGACCCTCCCAGCGTCCGGCGCTGTCTGAGAGGACTGGACACGTGCTCCTCCCCTGGGCTGCGACAGAGACGGGGAGAGGCGCCCCGGCTGAGGATTTAATGCGGCCCTTCCAGGAAGAGACTTCTCCTTGCGGAGCCCAGGGAACAGTCGGTAAGGCCCGGGCACCACTCTGCGCGGTCACGCCACTTACCGGATCCGCGCCGCGCAGTGTTGAGAGCAGGAGGCAACTGGGAAACATTTCCCCTCCTTACCGCTCAGGCTCCTGCACCTCCAGGAGCACCTTGGGACGCTCCCAGGGCATGTCCTACGCCCTGGGAGGGAGGGCTGGGCGGGGCCAAGGGGGCTTCCGCCAGGGCCACCCAGGGCCACTGCAACGGCCAGGCCCACTCCTCCCGCCCGGGCGGGGGCCACCTGGCTGCCGGTCAGGCCCCTCCTGGTGGGGGACACAATCCCCAGAGTCAGGAGGCATTCACCGCAGGTGAGGCAGAAGCAGACAGCGAGACAGAGGTTAAGAGGACGTGGGACGAATGAATTCCGTCCCTACTCCACCACCAGCTCTGGGATCCACCCAGTGATTTGGGCTCTCTGAGCCTCAGTTTCCTAATCTGGACAACGAGGAAGCTCACGAGACCTTCCTCCTAGGGTCGTCGTGAGTTTTCAATGAGTTAACACATGTGAAATATTAGGATGCTGTGTGGCACATAAAACCTACTCAAAGAATATTATCTGCTAGTATAGCACTATCATTTTGATGATGATGATGATGATGATGATGGGTATTTCAAGAGGGAAGTTCACACTCAGTGAGCTCCCTAATGCTACCTCAGAAACGCTCTCTGTAGCACACGCCTTGAAGCACCAGCTCCCACACTGTAGAGCTAACCAATTACTCTAGCCCGCCAGGGGAGACGGTCTCGTCCTGCTCAAGGAGGCAGAAGAGTGTCTGAATACAAGCTCTGCCCTTCTAGAAGGTTCCTTAACCCCTCTGTGCCTTGATTTCCTCACTTGTGACATGGGATGATGCCAGCACCTCCCTGGGAGGTTTAAATGAGATAATACGTGCCTGGAAAGCCCTGACAACAGCCTGGCCTTGGTGGCACTGGAGACCGGGGGCCAGGGCAGTGGAGGGGCAAGGGCTGTGCCAAGCCACCCCCGAGGGTGCCCCTGAGGGGTGGTGCCCGGGAGCTCCAGTGTGACCAAGAAGCTCCAGCTGTAACCGGTGTGGGCTGGCAAAGCCATAACCCAGCTCCCTCCATGGGGTCCTCCAGAAGCGCCCTCCATGCAGAGGGGCCACACCTGAGCGGCTGCCTCAGGGGACAGAAAAGGCTCAGGCTCTGTCTCGCTCCCACGGAGCTGGAGGCCGCTGACCACGCAGGGCACAGGGTCGGGCAGAGTGGTGCCCACGCAGTTGTCTCGATCCTCCCTCCTCCTCTAGGAGGCTGGCGTTTACTGCCCCGTTCTGCAGATGAGGGACTGAGGCCCAGAGACCCAGAAATGGGGGCATCGACTCCAGGCCTGACTGGCCCTGGCTCCCCCATTCCCAACCAGGACAGGCTTGGCCTCCCCGCTCTTGCATGGGGCACACGCTCCCTCGCTGCCTCTCCCTCCAGGTCCAGCTCTCCACCCCAACTCACTTTTCTATTCCCACCTGCTGGTTTCCCCTTTCCTGTTGATCCCAAAGATTAGCGACTTGTCAGTCATTTGGTCTGTCCTGGAACCCCAAAGACTCACAGAAACAAGAGCAGGCCCTCCCCTCCTAGAGCCTGTCCTGGAGCCGGGGAGGAGGTCGTGGTCTGGAGCAGACATGCTGTCACCAGGGAGCCTTGAGTAACCTGCGCTGTGCTGGAGCCAGCCAGGAAGGCTTCCTGGAGGTGTGGGCCTTGAGACAGGCTTGGAACAGCTGAGACCCCTGGGCCAAAACAATGCAGGGAAAGGCAGAGCTGCTGACAGCTTGGGTGCCTGCAGACCTGGGATTGGACCCCAGCCTTGTGCCAACTAGCTGGGTGACCTTGGGCACGGTAATTAACCTCTCTTTGCCTCAATGTCTCCATCTGAAACAGAGGCTTCAAGAGCCACTGAGGAAGGAGGAGTGTGACTTCATGGGACGAGCACCAAAATATGAGTCTAGAGACCTGAGTGCCCACTGCAACGTTGACAGTAATCGTGGCTGAGTCCACCAGGTGCTTGTCGGTGCTACGTGCTTCACGTGTACGATCTCATTTAGACATCTCGGCCACCCTACTCGGGAGGTCCCCATTTTTCAGCAGAGGAAAAATGGCCAGAGGGGTCTGATGATTCGCCCAAGCTCACGCAGTTGGCAGGTGGCAGAGCGGAGGCTGAAAGCCCATGGCCACCTGAGCCTGTGCCCTAGCACTGTGGACACTTTGTCCGACCCTCCCTCTCAGGCTTCCCCATGACTAAGAAGGGCAGGGCTGGGCCAGTGGCATCTGCTCTGTCCTAACTCACAGCCCCGCTGCCAGCTGCAGCAGGAAGGCTCCCGAGCGGAGCCCAGTCCCCCACCCGGCCTCCCAGCAACCTCCGTGACCCATCCCCAGGACGAGGTGGGGGAAGCCCGGCCTCCCCGGGGTTCTTTTCCGGCCTCCGAGAGGGTGGGGGGCCTGGGGAGGGAGGAGCTGGGTCCCCAGTGCCCAGGCTCTGGCAGCTAAATTTAGGTGCTGGGATATAGAAGGAACAGGGGTAATTAAGGGGTGTTGTGTCACTTTCCAGCTGCCTCTCACATTCCCTGAGCAGTCACACGCCACTTGGGAAGGAGGGAAGAGGTGTGGGTGACATGGAGGGAAGGAGAGGGGAGGAGTGTATGGACAGTTGGGGCTGGAGATGGGGGAACCCACAGCCCCCACCCCAGACCCGAGGGCTCCCAGGAGCAGGGGCTGCCTGAGCCTGGACCCAGCCCCCCTCCGTTGCTCTGGGACCCTGCAGGTGGGGATCACAGGGAGGCAAGTTTCAGCCAAACAGCCCAAGGGCGTCCTCCAATGAACACCACCCACAGATGGAAAGTCCTGCCCTGAAAGTAGTGACCCTGTCACTGGCAGTGCTCTGCCCACGGGGAAACCGACCAAGCGTTGATCCTGCACGAGGTGCAACAGGATTTACACGTGTGTTCTCAGCAAGTCCTTGCAACAACGCTGTGAGGAAGGTGTTATCATTTCCAGCTTACAGAGGGGGAAGCTGAGGAGTCAGCTGTCCAGGTTGCACAGCGGAGGCTTGGGGGAGCCAGGGTGCGAATCCGGTAGGCCCTAGAGCCTGAGTGCTTAGCCACAGGCCACAGCTGACGCTGGCCTGCAACCCAGCCAGGTGTCACTCTGCGATCAGAGAAGGATTACGGAGAAGGCTTTGCTGAAGGGATGAGAAGAGAAGCCATTCTAGGTGGCAGGAACTGCCTTTGTAAACACTAAAAGGCCAAGTCTGCCCACCCCAAAGTGCACAGGCTAATGTCAAATCAGGCACGAAGCCTCTGTGCCGGGGCCTTCGTGACTGTGGCATTATCCCTGTAAGTATTAAAACCAGACCTGAATCACTCAATTAAAAAACTGGGCAAAGCATTTGAGTGGGCATTTCTCCAAAGAAGATATACAAATGGCCAATAAGCGCATGAAAGATGTTCAATATCGCTAGTCAAGAGGGAAATGCAAATGAACACCACAGTGAGAGCCCACTTCCCACCCACTAGGATGGCAGTAATAAAAAAGACAATAACAAGTGCTGGCAAGGATATGAAGACATCGGAACCCTTGTGCATTGCTGGTGGGGATGCAAAACGGTGCAGCCACTCTGGAAAACAGTTTGGCAGTTCCTCAAAAAGTTAAATGTGGAGTTGCCACATGGCCCAGCAATTCCACTCCTAGGTATTGAAATTACCTTCAAGAGGATTGAAAACATACGTCCACAAGAAAATTGCACGTGAATGTTCATAGGAGCACTATTCATAACAGCAAAAAAATGGAAGCAATTTTAGTACAGGCAGTTCTCTGGTTACGGACCAGATACGTTCCCGAGAACGTCTCGGAGGTCGGATTTGTGTGCAACTCGGATCCCTGATGAAAAGCTCATATACAGTAATAATAATAATCATAACAATGCTATAATGTCTCATATGTGGTAATAACAATACCACGTAACACTGTAATAATAATATCTCTGTACTATAATAATATTAATAAGTTAGAGAAACTATTATGCTCTTGCTTTTAATTCAAACAGAACATAAAAACAAACTTATACAGTTTAGATAGGAGATAGGAAAAATCTCAAAAAAGAATATTAAAGGTTAACATTCACCTAATGTTGCGTCAACGCTAAGCTAATGGGAATGCTTATTTTGATCATCTAACCAGATCAATAATAACCTTTCTATTTCAATAATTAATCCACTACGCTGCTTACTAATAATTGATGCTTTCACTGGAGCCTTTCACATGTTCCATTATTCTCACTTTATCCTCTCTAATTGTTCTGATTGTCGAGCGCCTGAAGCCTGATGTTTTCCCAGTGAACGGTGGCGTCTGGCCTTTCCCTGAATGCTTAATTGTTTCTGCTTTTGTTTCCATTGTCATCACCTTTCTCTCAGCTGCAGGCTCACCTGGACCTCCAGTGCACTTTCGCGTTGGAGGCAGGTCACGAGGGCGCACACAGACTGGCAAAATCGAATGAGAAAGTTAAGACCACAGTGATGCTGCATATAAACAACCTGCGCGTATAAACAACGGGACGCACCTCGGGCGTAAGGACGCTGCACCGATGAACCGCTTATACCCCACGGGTTTGCTTACACGCGGGGAAGAGACTAGCTCCAAAATTATTTATTTAATTATTTCATTAGGAATCATCCTTACGGGGAGACTCGGGAGCCCCTTCGTAAGCATGGAACACGAAGTCGCGTTGTCCATAACCGGGCACTGCTGCGTTCATCGACATGGATGCGTACGTCCCTGCAGTGGAGTATTTCTCAGCAAGGGGAAGGAATGACGTGCTGACGCGTGCCACAGCCTGGATGAACCCGCAAAGCGTCATGCTAAGCCAGACACAAAAGGACACATATCGTATAATGACATTTATATGAAATGTCCAGAATCAACAAAGTCATAGAAACAGAAAGTAGATTAGTGATTTCAGGGGCTGTGAGTGGGTACAAGGCTTTTTGGGGGGGGTGACGAAATGTTCTGGAATTAGATAGTGGTGACTGATGCACGACTTTGTAATTATACTAAAAACCACTGAAGCGTATACTCCAGAAGGGGAAACTAAGGTTCCCGTAAATGGTATCAATAAAGCTTTTATTTTAAAAAGCCCAAACCTGCCTCTAATATTTGTAAGAGCACAAATGCAGACCCACATACCATATGCCTAAATATTTAAAAACCAAACAAACTGTTAAATAAATGTTCTTTTCTCTTACCTTGACAGATATACCTTTATAGTAGCAAAATTGAAAATTACGTGTAAAGCTCTGGTTTTTATATACTCAAAAGCTGGTGTGTTTGGGTGTTCCACTGATGGGCCAGCTGTGTTTAGACAAGTGATAAAATACAGACGTACATAATTCATAAATTCTGATAGTTTTAGTCCCTAAAAGTGTTCATGCCTTCATTTCACCAAAATTACTAATTTGTCTTCTAGTGACAGTAGAGATCTATAAAGGCTCAAGAAATCAAGCATAGTTTTTCACCCAAAAGGTAAATGATAGTACATGTAAAATTTTAAAAATATTTCTAAAAAGCCATTTTTCTAAAATATTCAAAATTATTTATTGAGATGAAAAGGTAAAAATACAAATTATAATTAATATAACATTTAAAATCATTGTGTTAAATTAAATGTGAATTTTTATTCTTTTTTTTAAATTTTAATATTTCATTAACCATTTTTTGAAAAATAACACTATTAGCAATTTAGTGTTCAACACCCATCTAGTTGGTAACGTAAAGAATCAGTATCACATTTCATGCATGTTATATCTAAATTTATATATACAAACATAAGGGGAATATGAATTGTTTAAACATTGTAAGAGATTCCTCAGCCACTATGGGCACAGTTGTGGATATTGCATTAATGCACAAGAACCTCTGGAACCAAGAGTTGCTATTTGTATCTTCTTAGCTTTGGCCAAAAAAAAAAAAAAAAAAAGAATTGCTATGTGAAGAACAGCAAAAAAAAATGGATCCTGTTGAAAAAGGCTTTGGCCTGCAAGAATCTCACTGAGAGGGAAGATTTGGCAAGTTAGCAGTCTCTTCTCTCACCTAAGCTCAAGTCTTCCTCGTCCTCGGAAGCAGAACCGTCTCTCGGGTCAGCAGCAGCACAACCACGGATCTTCCCAGCGTTCCGACTCAGACCACCATTGGGAGCCAGGACCTAGAGCAAGGAACGAGGAGGGCTGTGCCCTGGGGCCGGAATGGTGTCGGTCGTGGGAGCGAATGTCTAGGGTTGTGGCTGCCTCGGGCCAGCGCTGAGCTCAGGGCAAGGGTGCCCCTTCCCCTCGCCCGAAAGTGGCACTGATGGAAACTGCAGGCCTTCCGTGGGTCACCCATCCCGGGGGACTAATTCCCATGAACACTCGCATGTGGCAGGTGCCCATTTTGCGCAGCTTCATTTAGCTACAGCCTCGGAGACTCAGCAGAGACCTGAGGGCAGCTCCAAATTCTCCCCAATGCCTGTTCCTCTGGCTCGACCATTCCAAGCCTTGTGGCCATGTCCCACCCGTGAACACCCCCCCATACATAGAGCCCAGTGTGACTCATCCAGCCCCAGGCACCAGCCCTCACTTCCCGCCCCTCTGTCTCCTCTCTGCCCCACCCGCTCAGCAGTTGCGGACCACCTGTCCCTGCTGAGCCAGCCAGGCCTTTGCATGTGCTGGTTCTACTCTCTGGAACCCTCTTTCCCTCTTTCCCTGGCGTCCCTTTGGATCCTGCCTCTCCCTGGCCCTCCACGGCTGGGACAGGCCCCCCTGTGGGCTCCGTCCCCACCCTGGGCCTACCCAGAGTATAATGAACTGACACAGGGCCCTGGCCTGCTGGCCAAGTTGACAGAGCAAGTGGGCGCCACCACTGAAGGGGGCCAGGAGAGCAGCTGGGTCCAGTGTCCTCCACATGCTGCCTCTTCCTGTAGGGCAATGTCTCTGGGGAACAAGTGGGGGTCGTTCTAGGGGAGTCTGGGGAGCAGCTGGGGCCAGGTGGGTGGCACTTGGTGGTCTCTCATGATCTGGACAGCCGAGGTCAGAGGACAGACTCCTCGTTGCCCGGTCCACCATAAGCCCCCTGATTCCCTCCCTCCCACGGAGCCTCTTTCAGCCTCCCTGCCTCCCAGCCCTCACCCCAGCTCTCGGCTCCCAGGCTCAGCACAGCCGCACACAACAATTCAGACCCAGGGGGCCCAGGGCTGCCCTGTTCTACAGGGACACTCTCCCTCCCTGTACTGCTCTTTCACCAAGGGACAAAACGATCAAGACCCTCGGACTGAAGGCGTGATGTGAGGGGAACAGAAGGTACGTGAGCCCACACACCTGGGTCAAACCCTACCTTGCCACCTGCAAGCTGTGTGAGCCGTTCTGAGCTTCAGTTTTCCTCATCTGTAAAATGGGGGCAGTTAGGGTTCTATGTCATAGCGTTGCCATGAGGATTAAATGAAAGAATGTTTCATGTGGAGTGTATAGCGAGACCTTAATACATGGAGTTACTAGAATAATAATAAGGATGTGACAGTTATCATGATTATCATGAACTTGTATAAGCTTGATCCTCCTTATTCATCCATTCAATCAATTGTTCAGTCTACGGGTATTTAACAATGCCACCAAGGCACAGGCTCCAGATATCCTAAAGTGGCCTAGAGCAATGAAGACACCCACAGACAGATTCTACTAATCTGTGTCTCTGAGGAACACATTTGGTCACAAATCAAAGAAAACATGAAAACTGTGGCTTCAACACTTCATGATTTCCTCTTCTCACTTAACAAGGACCCTGGAGGTGAGCTGCCTGGGGCCACTGTATGGCCTGATGATGTCTTCCAGTCTCCTGCTCTACCAGCCTTCGGCGTTGACTTTCAGCCTCGTGGTGCCACAATGGCTGCCACACCTCCAGGCATCCTGTCTACATTCCTGTCAAGAAAAATGGAAGTTAGGGCCCCAAAGAACCCTGTTAATCCAAGCTGCCCCTTGTTTTAAGAAAAAGTAAAAAGTCTCCTGAAACCCCACACAAATTCAGTTTATACCTCATTGGTCAGCCATAGAGTCAGGGGAAGCTGGGAAATTGGGGGATGTGATTAGCTTAGGCCAGCCCTGATCCATCTATACAGGTGAGGACATGTCAACCCCACACAAAATTGGAGTATGGTCAGCAAGCAGGGAGGGAGGCAACGGGTGTTTGGCGGGCAATTGACATGTTTGCACACTCACAATGGAGAGCATGGAGCTCACCGTCCCCCATCCAGGCCTGTTCAGAGAGGGGAAGTGACTTGCTCAGGGTCACACAGCAAAGCAGAGGCAGGACTAGAACCCAGGCCTCCTAAGGCCGCAGGCAGAAGTCTTTCTACTGCCTCCCAACAGGATGTGTCTTCTTGTCGGACAAGCCCCCTTAGAGGACTGGGGGCCTGGGCACCCTCAAGGCTCCTACACCTAGAAGCCTTCAGGAGGAGGGGAGACACTGGCCAGCGTGGGAGGCAAAAAAGGCCTTCCCCCTTGTCACCAGCCCCAGGGCAGAGCCGGCTCCCGAGTGGCTAGCTGGCAGGCGGCTAATTACCCTTGTCACCCACTCTCTTCCGGGAGAGACAGCTATATAATCTGCCTGTCCACTGGGGAGAGGGGGCAGCGCCCCCCCAGCCCCTGCTGAGGCTGACACTGGCAGACGGGGAATGGCATGACAGCCGATGAGGGAGGGGCTGCTGGGGGACCAGCTGGTGGGCAGATGGACAACTGAGAGGCGACAGTGGGGCCAGGGGCTGGGTGAAGATGCTGGGCGCCACAGCATGGTCAGGATCAGTAAACTGAGGCAAGACCCAGCTAAGACCCTGGCCCCCAGGGGGAGAGCGTGAGCTCATGGGTCGGGCTTCTCTTGTGGATGGGTCTCCCTGGAGATGGCCTTGGGAGGCCCCGGTGGGGGCCCCGCCCCCAGGCGAAGGGTCGGGGTCACGGCACGTTTCAAGCTGAATCTTAAAGGAGGGCTAAGGATTCTGGAAGCGAAGAAGGGAGGGAAGGACATCTGGGACAGAGGGACAGAGGGACAGCCCGAGCAGAGGCACGGGGACTGGCCAGCACGTCAGGGTCGGCTGTGCAGCAGCTTCCAGCGCAGGGCAGAGGGAGGCACAGGGTGGGCACCGTCTACGCAGAGCCTGCTGTGAACCGGGCGCTTTTCATTCCTTATTTCCTGAAACCCTCCAGCAACCGAGAGGTGAAGAGGTTTTACATTTTGCAGAAGGGCCGAGGGTCGGAAGTCACACTGCCAGCAGGTGACAAAAGCAGCTTGGAGCTCAGATCCGCCTCACTCCCAGGTCGTGCCCTGACCCTCCACCTGGGCCGGGCTTCCCGCAGAGGGAGGGGTGGCTGAGGAGCAGAGGGCGCAGCCCTCCTGTGCCAGATCAAGGAGCCCGGACTCCACAACGGGGACGGCCCTGGAGGTCTGAGCAGGAGGAAGGCAGCATGGTGCGGCTCTCTCTGTTCTCCTCCTACACAGGGCCCCGCCCCGCACGCCGCCTTCACCTTGCTACTTACTTCCTTCATGGGGACGTGGAGAAGTGGCTAGAAGTGTGGGATCTGGACCAACCGCCTGGGTTCCCACCTCCCCTGCCATACACCAGCGTGTGCCCTGCAAGGTATCCGACCTTTCTGTCCCTGGGTTCCTCATCTGTGAAACGGACATGATAAGAGCACCCACCTCCCAGGCCCGGTGTGGGGACTAAAGGAGTGACAGAGAGAGACTGTGACGGGACCGGGCAGGCAGTGACCATGCGGGAAAGGTCAGCTACCGTGACCGCAGCACCGCGTCTTGCGACGATGATATAATTATATAATTACTTGTCACCCTGCGTACCTGTCTCCATCTCCCCCTTGCTCCCTCGTAGGCTCCAGCAGGCCTAGGACCGTGTCACTCGCTGTTTAGGTGTCCCAGGGACGCTGTAACACAGTACCACAGAGTGCCGGGAAACAACAAAAATGTATGGTCTCGCAGTTCTGGGGGCCAGAAGCCTGGAATCAGGTGTCAGCAGGGCTGTGCTCCTGCCAGAGCCTGCAGGGGCAACTCTTTCCTCGCCTCCCCCGAGCCGGCAGCTGCCCGCAGTCCCCGGTGTGCCCCGACTTGTCCAGGCTCCACTCCAGTCTCTGCCTCTGTTGTCACTTGGCATCCCCCTCTCGTGTCTGTGCCTTCATGCGGCTGTCTTCCCTCTTCTCGCAAGGACATCAGTCCTACTGGATTAAGGGCCACCCTACTTCAGCATAACCTCCACTTGATGACGTCGGCAATGCCCCTATTCCCAGATAAGGCCATATTCTGGGTAAGAACCTCAACATATGCTTTGGGGTGGCTGAAATTCAACCCGTAACACTCGCCAAAGCATCGCCGGCACCCGGCCCGAGAGATATCTATGGGAAGGACAGTAGATATAAATAAACACATTCCTCGATTGTGAGCTCCCGGGGCAGGACTCCGTGTCCCATCTCTGTGTTGCTGGGTTCCAGGTCCCCTGGGGGGCTAGTAGGTGGATTTTAATCTAGACGTATCCTGGGGAATTTGTCCAGCCAGCTGGTGACCAAGCCACCTGTGACAAAAGTCCTCTGGGGGCCGGGGAGGGGTTTTCACCCCTCAGAGCTGCAGCCCTGACTGTTGAGCCCAGAAAAACTGACAGCATGCTCAGCACAGCTGCCACTCAGCACAGACGGGCAATCCCCAGGGAGACGTCACAGGCAGCCGGGGGCGACTGATGTCTTGGTGACACTGCTAATCCGGGGGCCCAAGCTGCCCATGCGTCAGGCAGTGGCTTGCAGGGGGGTGTAGAGGGATCCTGGCAAGGAGAGGGCAGGGGATGCTGAATAGGGGGACGGCGTCTCCTGCTGCCTGGCGTGAGGAGGGGAGCGCAAGCTCAGGTCTACAGGGCCTGCCTCCTGTGTCCCTGCCCAATAGCCCCTGGCCCCCCGGCCCCTCACCAATGAGGCACCAGCACCCTGTGGCCAGCCCAGCTGAGCTCCAAGGCCTGGAAGGGGAGGACGGACAGAGGCAGCCGCTGTAAAGGTCAGCGGCCCTTGGGGCCGGGAACATCCATGATGCAAATGTGGAATTTACACTCGGAGTGCCCGCTGGCCGGCTCGCTCGCCTGTCTGTGTGCCAGCCAGCAGCCCGGGCCTCGAGGGCACAGCAGATGTTCTGGGACCCGGCAGGAACCAGGCAGCTCTGGGACTCCCCAGTGCTATGGGCACCGCTCCAAGTAGGGCCTGGGCTGTGCGTAGGGAGGGTCTCGGGGGACTGGGCAGCTCCACTCTGGCTGCACGGGTGCCGCCGGTCCTGCAGGGTCTGGGCTGTCTGCCTGGGATTTCCGTCACCAGCTCTCCTGGCTCTGCGGCTGAAAGATCCCAGGCCAGACTTGGGAAGAGCAACTAGACACCAGCCGACCTTCTTTCCCGCCCATCCTGCTTCACCCAGCTTCTCCCCAGGGCCGACTCCATTCAGTGACTTTGCCGACCTTCCCATGAACTCAGGGTGAGGGAAGGGCAGGCAGAACCACGGAGCCCGGCTCCGTGCCAGGGGCTTCACTTTAAACCTTCTAACAACCCTGCTATTGTCATCATCCTACTCTTCCAGGACAGGAAACTGAGGTTCAGAGAAGAAAGTCCCCTGACAAGATCACACACCCGAAGAATGGTGCAGCGGGGACTCAAACCTGTCTCCAGCGTCGCCTGCACCACAGGGTAAAGACTCTAATCCTCCCTCGGCACCTGCTGTTCCTGGTGCCCTTTCTACAAATTGCTTAGCCTCGCAGACCTCGAAAGGTGTCCTCCAAACTCACACCAGGCACTGAGTCACACGCCTTCGCCATGTGTGCGTGTGAGAGCGTGCATGTGCGTGTGCGTGTCCCATCTGGCTGTGCAGCACCACGGTACTGTGGAGTGAGCACTGGGCCAGGAGTGGCAGGCACAGTCCCATGTCAGCCTGCGGAGTGTCCCGGGAGCTCCGCCTAGCCTCTCAGCACCCCAGACTCCTCCAGCGGCTGCAGGGGCATTGGTCAGGGACCTCAGTCGATGACTCCGCGCGTCTGGACCCGCCGGGCAGAGTCGACCTCCTTCCCTCATTGCTCTTCCAGCTCCCACTGCCCCCGGCAGCCGCTGCGGAGCTTGACACCCGTGGGTGCTTGACACATCTCGTCCTTGCTTGAGTGACAAACCTGCCATTCTGCGTCCCTGGGGACACTGTCTGCAGCTTCCTCAAAAGGCTTCCCAGGGCAGAATGCGTCTCAGTGCTCAATCTTCATTTTCCTCCCTCTGTTTACGAACTTCCTCCACCCTCCCTCCTCTCTCCCCACCTCTCTCTCTCTCTCTCTCTCTCTCTCTCTCTCTCGGGTTTCTTCCTCCACCTCTCTGGTTGTGTCTTTTGGATTCTGTCTCTCTTAGTCTCCCCACCTCTCTTTCTTTTTTTCTAAATTTTCTCTCCTTCCTTAGTCTCTCACATTTTGCTTTATCCCCTTGGTCGATGCTCTGTCCCTGTGGCTTTTCTCTCTCCCTTTGTCCACCTCTGTCACTTGTCTCTGTCTCTCCACATCTGTGCTGCTGTTTGCCTTCCTTCCCTCCCCTCTCTCCCTCCCCCATCTGTCTTTCCCTGAGACGCACACACAGATACACACCCCCCCCCCGGCTGCCCTGGGGAGCCCTCTGCACTGCCCATCACGTCACATCGCATCACGTCACACTGTCTCCTGGACCATCAGAGCCTTTAATCCTGTTGACATTCAGTTAACGAGTTTCTCTGGCTGTTGACAGAACCTCCTGCCCCACCCATGCTGGACAGACCGGGATCAGAGTTCAGAGCTGTTGCTGGGCCATTAGGGGCCGGGGGAGAGGAGGGGACATGGGGAAGGGGCCTCAGGAGTGAGGGCCTCATTGCCCCGGGGCTGCCCGATGGGTGATGCCTGGGGACAGCCCCTCCCGGCAGGTGGAGCCTCCTCCACCCTCCTCGGGATGGAGCCCAGCCCTGGAAGAGCTGGCAGGTCTGGGAGACCCTTCAAAGTTTGCAGCAGGCTGGGGACACAGCATGGCCCAGGGAGGCAGGGGACCTGCCAGGCCACACAGTGAGGTGTCTTTGACTCCTGCCCCAGCGCCCTCCTGCCCCCACCTCTGCGCTCGCTAGAGCAGAAGCCAGAAACACCTGCCAGCTGGTTGTTGGTTGTGCCAGAGGGACCTGGGGGTGTGACTCAGAGAGGAGGACAAGCCCGAGGGACCCAGCGTTAAATGTGGACATGCCCTGGGCTGTGGGCTGCCTGGGGAGGGCGGGCGGGTCCGGGAAGGGAGTGAGGCCTGGGGGAGCAGCCCATGAAAGTTGCTGCTGGGAAATGAACCCCTGTGAATGCATAGGGAGGTGGGGTCAGCTCTGTCCTCTGGGGATGTGACGCAGCCCTGAGTCTAGGACCAGTGGAGCCACCTCCCACAGAGCCTCGCCCTGGGTGTCCTTCTCAAGGAGGGCCGTCCCCCTAGGCAGGGCTGTGGGGAACCAGTCTGTGTCCATCACCTCACTCCCGGGGAGCAAGAGCCCCTGGGCGGCCCAGAGCCCAGTGGGGCTGGGGAGGGGCGGGGGGGGCGTGGTCCTCAGGCCCAAGTATCTTCAGCCGCCTGTCACTGGAAGGCAGCCTGGAATGAGGAAGGGCTCAAGCCGGATGATCTGAGTTCAAATCCCCAAGCTGCTCTTCGAGGCTGCAGGACTTAGGAAAGTGCCTAACCTTTCTGGGCCTCGTTTTCCTCCTGTATAAAGTGGAGCAACTGCCATCTGCTTCCAGGGGTTCTTCATGAGAAATGAGCATCACGTCATATGTAACACGTGCTTGGCATGGTGTATTCCCGCTCAGTAAACAGCCACCACCTTAATTGCTGTCTTAAAAGTTCTAACCGCGCTGACATGCCCTTATTTAAACATCAGACTGGCAAAGCCCACAGACTTTGGTAACACACTGTGCTGGCAAAGCTACGGGGAACAGGCAAGGCTGGTGGCCGTGCCGCCGGGTGCAGCCTCCGGGGAGGGCCGTCTGACTTCTCCATCCCTTCACGACTGCACACAGCCACATCTAGCCTGGGTGTTCCACCCGGGGGAATTTCTCTGCAGGTTCACTTGGCAGGCGTTGGAAGTGGCACATGGACAATGTTAGGTACTGCAACATTTGGTGTAATTGCCGAAGACCGGAAACAAGCTAAACGTGCAGCAGTCAGGGATCAGTCTGATAACATGTGGTCCCTCCATACAATGTTGTGCGCAGCCATAAGGCGCTCGTGAGGAACCTGTTTTCCAAGTGACAAGGAACAATAGCCAAGATCTATTTTCAAGGGAAGACAGCCAGGTACAGAGCAGGATGTAGATGCATTTTTAAAGGATAACAAATGGGAATAGGTATGAAGGTGATGGTTTACGCATAGGCCCTCTCTGGAAGAACACACAAGAACTGGCAACAATGTTCCCTCTGGAGAGGGAGTCCGGGAGGCGGGGGACAGAGTGGAGGAGTGGCTTTTCACTGTGTGTCCTTTTTCAGTTCTTGAATTTTGAATCATGGGAGTGTATTAGCTATTTACAGTATAAATCTAAATTATTTCTTATTTATTTTTGTACATTTTTAATATGCATTTTATTATTAGACTCTTCTGGCCGAGACTGAGCCTCAAATGTGCTTTTGGCTCCATGTAAAGGTTGTGGGGGGTGGAAATGGCATCTGGGAACACTCAGAAGCTGGGCCCGGGTGTCTGGGCAGTGAGATGGGACCCCCTGGAATCTCCAAGCCTGCCTCAAAAGCAGAGGTAGGTTGGGACTGAGGGGCTGTGCTGGGACTGAGCACCTGCCCAGCCATGGCCTTAGAACAAGTGTGAAGTTCTTGTGAACACGTCCGTCCTCGTTACATTCTGCCCCACACCCAGCTGAGGCTGGCACCCAGGTGGGAGTGGGCGGGTGTGAATGGTCAGAGGAGGGTCTTGGGGTTGAGGTCACCACTGCCTCTCATGGGGGAGTGGTGAATAGTCTACATCCTCCCAACAGCCATTGTCAAATGCCCACCCCCTCCCCTGGGAATTCTGACCCCACTGGTACCCGAAGTGTATTCCAGGAAGGGGAGGTTCTCTTCAGGGGGCGCCTGCTGTGCACATGCGCCAGGTGCTGTCCCTCACAATGGCACCGGAGCCTGGGGCAGCCAGGACGGCCATCTCACCTGCCCACACTCCTTGGGCGGTGCACCATGCCGGCACCTGCCCCCCGGAGAGCAGGCACTCGGGCCAGGCCTGTCTCTACTCCCTGGCTGGATGCCCCTTCCCACTTCCCAGGTCTGGTTGGCCCGGATGCCGATGCCAGAGCGCCTGCAGCCCCCAGGTGGGCGTGGCAGCATCACTAACAGCCACGCGGGGTGGCAGGAGCTCTGCTGCCAGGAGACCGTCTCCCTGGATTCTGACTCTTGAGGCGGCAACAATGTGGAGGAGGGAAGGTGCCACCCACCCCCTCCTGGAGGGGGGGATGGTTGGTGCCGGGCTCCTGGAGATGGGATAAGGCCCCTCCACCAGCACTGATCACTCGGGTGCTGGTGTCAGCAGCCCTTCCTGGCCCGTTGTTAGTGGTAGAGCCAGAGCAGAGAGTCACTGATCAAGGCACCTCCTAGGGACAAGGGTCTCAGGTGGTGGATTTTCCTGCATCGCCAACACCAGAGGGTCTTTACTCGACTTCACAGGTGGAGAAGAGGCCTCCCTACACCTGTCACAACAGGTGGTTATGGATCTACTGTCTGCCACAACCTTCATACACATTATCCTTAAACCTCATGAGGAGCTGGGAGGAATATCTTTATTTTGCAGAAACTGAAGCTCAACGACTTGCCCTGAAGTCACATAACTGACCCCGAAGCCCCTATCTCTTCACTGACCCGCCCCCCGTACACACACACACCCCTGGCCCCTCCCCCCATGCCTCCGAGGGTGCTTGTAGGTCATGGGTCAGCTCAGGCAGACGGCGCAGGTGGCACTGGAGCCAGGCAGACGTAGAGGAAAGAGCACCCAGGAAGCGGGCACCACCTGGGCAAACGCATAGAGACGGGACCGCTGAGAGTAGATGAGAAACTGAAGCAGGAGGCGAGCCGACCCTGAAGGTGCCTAGGATCATCTCGGGGGGTAGAGGCGGCTGGGAGGTTAGTCAGGAAGGGAGCAGTGGGAATGCCAGGATGGGCGTCTGCTCGGTGAGTGCTGGGGCACCACGGTCGGCTTCAGACTACAGGACAGGCGTGACAGGAGGTGTCTTTCCAGAAGGCAATTAGCAGGGTGGCAGTGGGCACTGACTCAGGCAGAGAGGCCCTGGGGCAGGTGCAGTGACGAAGCAGAGGGTGGTAGTTGAGTGAGGGTTGGACTGAAGCCCAGCTGTACTGCTCACCGGCTGTGTGACCTTGGACCAGTTACTTAACCCCTCTGGGTCTAAGTTATCTCATCTATAAAATGGGTATGGTGATGATAATACGAGTTGAGTATTCCTTATGCTAAATGCTTGGGACCAGAGGCATTTTGGATTTTGGAATATTTGCACAATACTTACCAGTTGAGCATCCCAAATCCAAAATCAATGGGCATTTCCTTTGAGTATCATGTTGGTGCTCAAAAATTTTCAGATTTTGAAGCATTTTGGATTTTGGATTTTCAGATTTGGGATGCTCAGTCCAAATACCTCCTGGGGCTGTTGTGAAGACAAAGTGAATCAAAGCGTGTCCAGCACTTGGAACAGCGCCTGTTAGGACATGGCAAGCACTAAGTCTCAGCCCTTTGTTCTACGCTACTGTTAGTTACTCCCACCTGGCGCTCAGCCCCACGTCCCAGCCCCAGGCTACTTGGACAATTGGTTCTGTTTCCCGCTCCAACGGCGAGCAGAGGGGGAACGGGGAGGTGCCCTTGCTGGAGACTGGGGTGTCCCTGGCCCAGATCTAGAGGGTCCCACTGTTTTCAGACTCTTGGTAGGTGACCAGCAGACAAGGACTGGCCCTGATGGCTGGGTTCCTGCCACACACCCTGTCCTTGCCCCGATTCCAGGTGGGAGGAGGGATTATATACCTGTTTCCCTGATCAGGGATCACTGTGCCCACTTCTCAAGGCCCCAAGTCAGGCTCCAATGTTCACCCCCCTCATGCCTGGGAAGAGGAGTGGGAGGGGTGGTGTCTGTAGTGGGCCGGGGGGCTTGCCCAGGCAGCTCTAATGAGGCGTGTGAAAGCCACAGGCACTGTCTTGGCGGCGGCGTGGTCAATAAGAGGGCAGGGGCGAGACGGCCGGCATGACGGCCGTGGCGGCCTGGGCGATGAGTCCTCCGCCGGCGGTTGCTCAGGTAAGCAAGTGCGCTCCGAGTCATTCAGCTATAATAACCCTAATCTGCTCATTACCACGGCCGGAGTTGATGGGTGACTCAGGCATGAGCTGCCAAGGGTCCCTGCCTTTGTAACCTCCCTTCCACCCTCCCCCCTCACATCTGTGCCACAGCTGGGCTCCAGGACAGCCAGTCCCCGGCAGGCTCCGGCACCATCTGCTTCCCCTAGGGGAGTCGAGCTCTGCAGAAGGTGTGCTCAGGGGGACTGGGCCCCCCGGGAAGGGCAGCGGTGCAGCTAAGGTACACCTGGCCTGGTGTTAGGGAGCTCTGAGCCCCACTCTACTCCCCACTAACGGGGCAGGGGCCCAGGCTGGGGGCTCAGGAGGCCTGGGCTTCTCCCTGGGCCTGTCCCTGGGCCCTGGCAGAGGCTAAACAATGTGTTTCCCTGACACTGGAGCCTCAGCATCTCTACTGCCTGATGGAGGGGCTGTGGGGCTCCCTGCCGCTTCTCCAGCCAACCAGACCTCGTGCGGGAAGGTGTTTCTCCCACCTGAGCCTGGGGATCCTGTGTGCTGTGTGTTGGGTGGCGCATCCAGGAGAGGACAGTCCAACTGCTGGGGTGCAGTGGCGGGGGCAGGGGCACGGTCTCCCAGCACCTTGGCCTCACCCAGCCCCAGCCTGCCCACCAAATTTGGGGTTCTCAATCCCCCTCTCCTACCCCTGCCTGGCTCTTGGCTGCCTTTTCCGAACACTGGGAGGGGCCAGCAGGACCCTTGGTAAAAACAACAGCAGCTCAGGCTTTCGAGCCCCCACCGTGAACCCCTGGAAGGCACTGTGCCGGTGGTCACTCAGCTACGTGCTTAGGTTGCTGGTGCCCTGAGGCACAAGGGGATATGTAAAGTCACACAGCCAGCAAACGGTAGCTCCAGGGCGTGAACCACAGTGCGTGTGACTCTGGATCTTCTCACGGAGTCACAGAGCCACACACGGCCCCAGCGCATGGCCCGAGATTGAAGGCTCCGCTTCTAGAGAAGGAGCACATTGAGGCCGGAACACCTGGCGGCCCGCTTTGCCTTCGTGCCACCTGGCGTAGAGCAGATACTCAGCACGTGCTCGGTGCATCGTCAGACAAACTGCTTACAGCAGAAGTGCTCTGGCGGCAGGGAAGCTGGGGTCCCACCGGCAAATTGCTAATACACCTCTCTCCCAGCCTCTCGTTCTCAGACAGTGAAACTGGAGTGGAGAGGGGGAAGGGACTCCCAAGGCCACCTCTGGGAGTGGGTGACAGAGTCAAGCAGCCACATGGTGGGACTTCCCCAGGGGAGCAGGGCTGGAGCCGTCAGGAGCAGGCACCAGGGGCTCGCCCCCTGCCCAGAGCTGGAGAGATGAGGGAAAAGGGCAGGAGACCCTGCCTGGGCCGGGCTCTCTGAGACCCCAGTGAACAGGTGCTTGGGCTCCATGGGCTCCCGCCAGCCTGTGCCCTGCATGGCACTCTCGGTGGCTTGCTCCAGGGACAGCCCATGTGTGTGTAGTGCAGGGCCACCTCATTCCCCGCTGTTGACACACCCAGCTCCCTTATTCCATCTGCAAACATTGGGCCTGGAGAGGCTGTCTAACTGGCTGGCAGCGTCCTACACCCTGCTCCCCTCCTTGCCTAAACAGACAGCTCTGTTTGTCCTCTCTGCCCAGCCACCAGGACCTCACTGTCACCCAGATCCCTGCCTTGTCAGCAACTCACCCCCTGTCACTCCCACAGAATCCCCGACGGAGCTGGAGAGGCCCATGGAAAACTTTCGGGACTACCCCAGCCCCCTACCCCAGTGACACCACCTCTACGTTTACAGCGGAAACAGAGGCCCAGGCGGAGGGGGTGGCCCAAGGCCACTCGGAGCAGGAGGCAGGGAAAACATCCAGGCACACCCTGCAGAGCACGGCCTCTGAAACTTGGTGCCTGCTGCTCCTCTCGCCAGGACAGCCCTTCCTGCGTGAAGCCACACCCACCGGTGGAACGACAACCTTGACGGCAGCTCCACACCACCCTGTGGCTGCCCCGTCCCGGCTTGTAATAGCCACTGCCTTTGCCATCACCCCGCAAGCTCCTGAAGGCCAAACCCTGGGCTGATTCATCTCAGGGCCCCAGCTCCCAGCCCAGGGCACCCAGAGCGAGGCCCCGACGAGGGCTGGGAATGAATGAATCAGTGGGCTCAAGCCAGAACAGATCCTCTCAATCCTGGCCTAGCTTGGCCCCCAAATCTCCATCCCTGTTCCCCTAGGGAGGCTTCTGGGGGCCCCTGTTGCAGAATCCCAGTGGGCTTTCAAGACTGTGGTCTCCCTCGCTTCCCCCAGGCCTGGGCCCAGCCTGGGCAGAGCCTTCTCTGGGCTGTTGTGGGTGAGTCACCAGCAGGCTGTAAACAACTCTATGGAGCACTGGCTGTACCACCAAGGCCCTGGCACTCGTCCTAGCCGTGCCAGGGGGATCTAAAAGAAGACATGGCTCCCACGCACCCACGATGGAAAGGAGAAGGTGGAATAGAAACCGGGGGGAGGCTTCCAGATTTGCATATCAACATGTGCACAGGAGTCTGTAATGCAGCCCAGCCCAGGAGGGGCCGAAACAGAACCTGGGGTACAAGGTGGGGGGATTAGTCAGGAAGCCTTCCAAGGGGAAGGGACCTGCAGGAGGGAGGTGGGGTAGTTGCTGGGAGTTAAAAACCCGCCAGTATTTACTGAGCACCTACTATGCGGCAGGCACTGCTCTGGGGCTTGGATACTGCAGCAAACCAGAAAAGCGGAGGGGGCAAGGGAGGGTGAGGAGCAGCTGCCTTATGCATCATTTGTAAGGTACTGTAGAAGGACAGGGCCTTGGAGATCTTTCCAGCCATTTGACAGATGGGAAAACTGAGGCACAGAGAAGGCCGAGGGTTTGCCTGAGCTGGCACAGGGAGACAGGGCAGAGGCAGACCCCAAGGCCTTGCACGTGGGCTCAGAGGTGAGGTTGACCCCTTTGGCCTTCAGAATGGAGAGGCGTTGACCCTCAGGAAGGCTGTAAGCTCAGCCCCTCCCCATGTGCTCCATGTGGGGGCCTCATTTTCATGGTAGGGGGTGCACCACACTCCTCCTGCTCCTCAAAGGAGGGGTCCCAGGGCACCCAGAGAAGCAGCAGAGGCTCACGGTAAAGCCAGGCTCTGGAGTCACTCAGCGGTGGGTTCCCAGGACTAAGCCTCCTCCACCCGCCCATCTGTAAACGGGCTGCTCTCACTCCGTGCTCCCGAAATGGCCTTTCCAAGACTGCGAAGGGTGCCTCTTTACTCCCCCAGGAGCAGCCGGCTGGGGCCACCAGGACGGTCTGGCATCTGAAAACTCAGGCTTGTTCCAGCCCCACACCCTACCCACACCGCAGCCACGGCACAGTGCTTTATGCTGGCTGAGTGACTCCGTTTCCCTGGCTTCAACAGCCGCGGCCGCGGCGGGGTCAGACCGCGGGCACTGACATTTCGGAGGCTCTCGCTCTGCTAAGTGAACATTAGACACAGATTACTTAGCCGCTGAAATTTGTGGCTGCCTCCTACAAGCTGTTTGATAAGCTCTTATTGTCACCTCCCTCTGGTCTGCATGCCCTGTGGCAGCTTGTTCATCCAGAGCCGGGGGAGCTGCCAGGTGCGGGGAGGGGGGCAGTGGGCGGTGCAGAGCCCTGGCCGGGCCCCGCTGCCCAGCTGTGTTACCTTGAGCATGATGCCTGCCCTTGCTGGTCTCCCCTGGAAATGGCTCCCCATAATGTGACTCAGCTTCCCTGTCCGGCAGGACCCTTCACTGGTCGGCTCCTTGGCACAGTCCTGAGCTCTGGACAAAGCAGCCTACTCTGAGGTCACTAAACCAGTCCTTAGCCCTAACCCCTGCCCCAAATAATTTGTCATTCAAGGCCCCTCTACCTCTTGCCGGCGCTCCTAGGATCCTACTCCAATGCTACCCTGCCACACCTTGTCTGGGCTCTTTCTAGACAGCGTCCTGGCTACTGTGCATGTGAGTGCTCCATGAGGCTGTGCTGGGTCTTCTTTGCCACTGGACCATCTACACAGGCCTGGCCCATAGTTGATCTCTACAGATGTCCATTCAATCATTCATTCATTCAACAAACAGCTCTTGGGGCAAACTGTGCACCCAGCTCCATGGTGGAGATATTAGAAGCTGATATGGCTCAGCTGTATGCTCAAAGAGCTTCTAGTCTGATGAGGAGAAATACCACTACATGCCAGGTGACCAGTGCCCTGGTGGGCGAAGCCCAGGGAGGAGCGGGAGCATATGGTAGGGAAAGAAGGGATGGCTTCCTGGAGGAGGCAACATCTAAACTGAGACTTGAAGAATGAGTAGGAATTAGCCATATGGGAGAACCAACTCCAGAAATAGGGAACAGCCCTGCAGAGGTCGGGAGTGCAGAGAAAGCGCAGTGTGTCCTGGGAGCTCGTGGCAGTTGGGCTGGCCTCTGCTCCTCCCTACTGAGTGCCTTCTCCCCACCCCTATAGTAAAGAAGGGGAGATGATTCCTCCCACGGGGGGTGGGGCTTCCCAAATCCCTATCCCTGCCTGAAGAGGCCAGAAAAGTCCCGGGTGGCTGGTCACTTGACTCACGCCCCCTAATCTGCCAGCTGCTCCTCCGCCCTGAGCCACAGTTGCCTCTCTGTGAGATGGGGTGGGACGCTCACGCCCACAAGTCAACACTGAGAAACCTACAGGAGAGGAGAACAGGCCCAGCGCTCCCCTCCCCAGCTGGGGTGCAGCCTGGATGGTGCCTGGGTCTGCCAGGGGGTGAGGACGCGGGGAGCCCCTGAATGCCAGAGCCCACCATTCTGAGCCCAGGCTCAAACCCCTGGCTCACCTCCCATCTCAGGAGTCTTTCTCCCTGGGCCCCCTCACTCTCAGCCACGTTGGATGGTGATAAAAAAAGAAAAGAAAGACATGGTCCTCCCACTACCTGGCAGGCGTGCCCATGATGAGAAATGCCTTTCCAGCTGAGCGTGGTCTCTGCAGAGCCCTCGCCACCCCCCGGCCCTACCTGTCGTGATCGTCTGGCTGCCCACGCCATCTTCTCCACCCCCACCACCCCCCGACTGGCAGGGGACTGAGGACTTCGAGCCTAGGTGAGGGGGAGAGGGGCCGAGAGGGGAACCCCAGGGCCAGCTTGAGCCAGGCTGCTCCTCCCTTCCTGGGTTATGGGGAGGGGAGTCCACAGCCAGCAGACACTCTAAGCTGGACTCAATTCCCGGAAAGGGCTGGGCCCTCATGGAGGGCTCAGCAAGCTTACGGGATCAGATCGGCAGAGCCAGGGGACATCAGGACCGGTCTCATCCAATAAATGTGAAAACTGAGCTCTAGGGAGGGGACGGGGCTTCCCCAATTACACAGCAAGTTAGAGGAGGTAGAGGCAGGACTGAAACTTGGGCCTTCTGAATCCAGTCCCAGGGCTGGCCCCAGCGGTGGGAGGGCAACACAGGGGCACCTGGAGGACTGTGACAAAGCCAGGCCAGGCTGCTGCAGGGGTCAGGACCCAAGCCTGACACGGCTTCTATTCCTCCCCGACACTGCAAAGGCTGAGTTCCCATCTCACCAAGCCGGCACAGTGGCAGGCAGAAGGGGGATCCTTGCCTGGACCTTCCGGGGAGCCAGATTTCCAAAATTGCAGAAATGCTGGAAGGAATCTTCTGGATCACCTGTGGATGAGGGGACTGAGGCAACTGAGGTCCAGGGAAGGGAAGACCATCCCAAAGCTCAGACCCCAGTGAGTGACCAAGGCAGGTCTTCTGAATCCCACTCCAGGGCTCTGCCTGGTACTTCCCAGTGGTGAGTGGCCAGGCTGGGGGTGAACCGCGTCCCTGCTCTGGCACTCTCTGGCTATGGGGCCTCGCTTTACGCCCTTGTCACTTGAGTTCTCTGAGCCTCAGTTTCTCCTCCTGTAAACTGGAGACAGTGATGCTCACCACGTAGGGTGTTATAAGGATTTAATACAATAATGTGCGCTCCACGAGGGCAGACTTTGTCTCACTCACACCGTGTCCCTAGCGCCTGGAACACTGCCTGGCACATAGTAGGTCCTCAACAAAAGGGAACAGTTATCATCACTCCACACTACGCTGCTTCTGGCTTGACTTCGCCAGTGGGGGCAGAAAGGGGATAACTTCTTTTGTTCCACAGTCCTCTGAAGGGAAGCCGGGCTGTCTGGCTGTTGCAGGGCAGGTAGCCCGCTAGCCTGGAAACAGTGGCTGTGCATCCTTAGGCAAGGCCCCTGCCCTTTGTGTTTGCTTTCCCCCACAGCGCAGGGAGGGCATTGCCAAGGGATGACTGAAGTCCCTCAGCTCAAGGATTGTCCCTGAACCCTGTGCCACGGCCCTGCCTGGGGGCACTGACTCTTCTCCCTGGGATGCCCAGAGGGAGGGGCCCAGGGGCAGGGCTGGGCGGCAGGGCTGGGAATGGGCAGTGGCAGGTCTCTGCCAGGCTCCTGGGAGCCTGCGCTCTATTAGGCTGTCTGCTTGCAGGACACAAGAGCGATCGGGGCAGCCAGGCGTCAGTGCCCCGCTAAAGCCTCCGCCAGGGCCTCAGAACGAAGTGCTGGCGGATGCTGGCTGGTTCATTAAGGGCTGAGGGGCAGGGCTAGGGCCTTGCTGAGCACTTCATCTGCCCCCACCCCCACCCCAGCCTTAGCACCACCTGGCACTTAGCGGTTCCCTCCTCGCCCAGCATGAGGGAACGGTGTCTCTCCTAACAGTCGTGGAGCCCATTCTGCCCATTAGCTCTCGCTCCTTGCAGGCCCCTGTGAGGGAGGCTTCATTGCTACCTCCAGGTTGTGGGGAGAAGGGGGGCAGGGGTGGAGCATGAAGTTCCAGGAGCAAGAGGCCTCAGCTGGGCACGGCAGAGCAGGTCCCCGTGAGGACTGCGAGCCCCCGGCCCAGGGCTACCAGAGCCCGTCCTGTGGTCTTTCCATGGTCTGCTGCCAGTTAAAGGAGTGCAAGGCCACATTTGTCCCCATTGATCCTCCTACCCCCTCCCTACACACACACACACACACACACACACACACTCACACACACACACAGCAGAGCCCCCAGCCCCCTGCATTCCAGCCTCTGTGAACGGGCTAGACAGCCAGGCTATATTCTAGGAGTCCCAGACCCAGATCCAGAGGTTTACAGTCCAGAAAGTTCTGGGCTCTACAAAGAGAAAGGAACACCCTGTCCTGGTCCCCCGCAGGAAATGGCCTCCAGAGCCCAGAGAGGAAACGCAGGAAGGGCCAGGCTGGGGCGGAAGCCCAAGAGTGGGGCTCGGGGAAGAGGTGCCAACCCCAGCTCTTCTCTTCCTCCCTGTGCTAGGGGGCTCTGCTGAGAGAGTGGCTAGTGTGGCCCTGGCCTTGGGCTAAGCTGGGGACTGTCCTGAGCTGCAATGGTGGGTTTGTCCCCAGTTGGCCGATGCTTCCTCTTTTGGGGATCCCAATTCACATGGTGGGAGCTGAGCCCTGCGGTTGGGGAGCCAGAGTCCTCCATGAGCCGGGCATAGATGCGACACCTGCCAGCTTCTCCCTGCTCCTTGGCAGGCAGGGGCTGGCAGCAAACTCCCCTCCCCTCACTCCCCCTTTGCTCCTCATCACTGAGCCCTCCCCCCAGCAGGGCCACAGGCACCAAATAGCAACAACAGTGCTTCCTACCCCCGATGCCCCTATTTTACAGATGAGAAAACTGAGGCATGGGGACATTAGCACCCACAAACAAAAATCGAAACCTTACCCTGGGTCACACAGCAAGTGAGTGGTGGAGGAGAACTCAAATGCTGGCGGCCGGCCTGCACAGCCCTTACTGGTAACCCTGTCCTGGAGGACACAGAGCAGTAAATGCTTAAAATTCAGCAGAGTCGGGGAGCCCTGGGAGCCGGAGGTGGGCCGCTGACCAGGCCGGGTGGGGCAGGAAGGCTCCCTGCTTCAGATCCCGCCCACTTACCGACGAGTCCCTCGCCCCCCACCCCGCTCGTGGGCGACTCATGGTTTCTCACGATCTTCTCTGCTCAAACCCCACCCCTGCCGCCCCCTGTCCTCACTCTCAGCTGTTGACCTTGTTTCCCACTCCCTGAAGACAATCCGGTCTCTCA
This sequence comes from Eulemur rufifrons, assembly GCF_041146395.1. NCBI lineage: Eukaryota > Metazoa > Chordata > Mammalia > Primates > Lemuridae > Eulemur > Eulemur rufifrons. Next base: position 95,333,319 of record NC_090988.1, on the reverse strand, counting down.
GAAGTACTTCCACATTCGCACGGGCACATCCGCCCCCACCGGCATCTGCACCCACACGCTCTGCCTCCCCGAGTCCTGGGAGAAATGACTACCCACGCGCCCGCCCGCCACCCCTCTGCCAGCCCCTCTGATCTGCTCAAGGACACCGCCCCACATCATCAATGCTTTCCTCTCCACCGGATCATTCCCACCAGTGCATAAACAGGCCGTCTTTCCTGCCGTCTCACCCAGACCTGCTCTCCACCCTGCCTCCCCTGCGCTACCACCGTTCCCCTGTGCCCCTCCCAGAGCTGCCTCTCTCTGCTCTCTCAGTTCCTTTTCTCCTGCTGTCTCTTAAACCCACTCCAGCCTGGCTTTTGTCCCCACCACAATGCTCCTATCAAGCTCTGCAATGGCTTCCACGTGGCTAACCCCAGTGGTCCATTCTCAGACTTCCACTTGCCCCCCCACCAGGGCATTTGACGCGGTGCAGCTGCCCTGTGCCCCGAAACAGTTTTCACTGGGCTTCGAGGTATCTGTTGTGCTCACTTGGTTTCCTCCCACCTCTCTCCCAATTCCTTCCTGGTCTCCTCTGCTGGTTCTTTCTCTTCTCCCAACATGTGCTACCCCAGGCCCAGTCTTTGGCCCTGGTCTCTCTCTAAACTCACTCCCTTGGCGAGCTCACCCCATCTCCTGGCTTTAAACAGCACACATGTGCCCATGACTTTCAAATCCACACCTCCAGCATGGACTCAAAAGTCCCACTGTCCACTGGACACGCCCTCCCTGCACTAGACAGCTCAGACCCAGTGAGTGCAAAGCCGAGCTCCTGCTCTCTCTCACAACTGGCTCTAGCACACACATTGTCCGCACGGACACCATCTCCCCCGGGGGATGAAAATGAGTTCTTGGGGGGACAAAAAAAAATCTTAGTAATTACTGTGGTTTGTGACTCTCCAAAGGGCCAAAGTACATCAGCATGTACACAGGACAGCTGCAGTATTAAAGTTCCACAGGGAAGGGTGATTTAAAAAAAGTCTAAAAAGGTTCCTGGGGTAGGCGCTGGAAAAAACAGGTTGAGAAAGGTGCTGCTCCAACACTAACTTCCCGGTGCAGCCAACAGCATCCTCTCCTTCCACCGCCCAGGCCAAAGCCTTGGAGGAAATCTCTGCTCCTCCCTCTTTGACACAGCCCACACCCAGTCCTTCAGGAAATCCTGTTGGTTCTGCCTTCAGAATAGGTCCAGAATCCATCTCCTCCCCCCGACCCCACAGCACCTCCCCTGGTTCAAACCGCCATCATTTCTGGCCTGGATCGCTGCAGCCGTCTCCCGACTGTCTCCCTGTGGCTGCCCCCGCTCCCTCCACACACGGCCAGAGCGGTCCTTTTACAATGTAAGCCAGCGTATGTCCTTCCTCTTCAGAAACACTCCAGCAGCATCGCATCTCCCGAAGTTCTCACAGTGACCTGCCCTCCCCTCTCTGACCTCCCCCTGGCCCCCTCCCTTGGCTCCAGCCCCCAAGCATCCTTGCTGTCCCTCCAACACAGCAGGCACAGTCCCGCCTGGCGCACTGTTACCCAGATATCTGCAGGGCTAACCCCCCCCACAAGTCTTTGCTCAGATGTCACCTTCTCAATGAAGCCTGCCCTAACTGCCCTGTCTCTGCTGCAATCCGCCCCCAGGTAACCTTCGCTTCTCCCCACCTCCCAACATACTATCACACTTACTTCTTTTGCCTATTGCTACCTGCCCCTGCCAGGATGCCAGCTCCTGAGGGCAGGGACCTTTGTTTGGGTCACCGCTGCCCTCTCAGCATGAGAACAGCCTGGCACCCTCATCCCAGGCTCCTGCCACATCTGCTTTCTAATTTGTCCCCTCCCAAGCTCCATCACATCTCCCCACCTTTGTAACCACTGTTCCCTCTCTCTGAAATGTGCCCCACCCATCCTTTAGCCAAGACTTCCTCAGCCTCAGAACCCTCTCAAAGATTGCTTCACCTCTTTGGTTAGGTCAGCAAGGGCCCTGGGTGGCAGACAGGAAATTTGGGATTTTTCCTGAGAGCAGTGGGGATCCATGCAAGGGCTTTGAGCTGCAGAGCAACACGGTCACGCTTGTGCTTTGATGCCCAAAGGAGAATGGACAGCGGGGGAGCCAGGCAGGAGGCAGAGGAGGGGACCCAGGGAGGAAGCCGATGTGAGATGAGAAGCCCTGGGCTAGGGCTGTGGGTGAGGGACAGAGGGAGGCTGGGAAGGACTGAAGAGACAGCTAGGAGAGGGGAGAGACCAGGGCTTGCCTCAAACTAAACGTGCCAGGTAAGGAAAAGAGGGGAAGTAGGGTCCTGGCCCAGGTCCCTGCTTTACAGAGTCGGGGGGGCGCGGTGGTACATCAGCCAAGGACAGGAAATCGGGGGCACACATCAAGGGAGTGAGGGTCCTATGGGAGAAGCTCCTCTTCTCCATCACTACAGCTTCCATCCTGTTCACTGGGGGCATCTTGTACCCCGACACTTCTGGCCATAAAGGGAGAGGTCTATGGGGATGGGGAGGTCTACCTGGGATGAGGGGAGGGGCTCACACAGGGGGGACTTTCAGAAAACAGGCCTGAAGCCCATGCCCCAGACATTGTAGGGGAACTTCCGGCCGAACAGTCCACATTTCCCTCACTTTCTGCATGGCCTTGTTTGACCAGAAAGACAAACAGGGCAGGGAGTGGCCCTGGTGACAGCATGAGGACTCCTCAACCCAGCCCAGGATGTGGCAGACAGGAGGGGACCGAGAGCATCCCTGGATCAGACACAGCTGTCCCTGGAGCATCTCCCTGGAGGAGCCAGAGACCCTCAGGACTATTTTATCCCCTGTCCTCATGCTGCAGATGGGGAAACTGAGGCCCAGAGAGAGAAGTGAATTGCCACGGGACACATCTGATATTCCCGGGGGGAAACTGAGGCTTCAAGGAGCAGACATACCTGGTCTGATGGGGATAGACTAATAATATCACTGAGGTATATATAGCCCTTTTCTTCCCGGGAGTTCAGAGCTCTGTGCATCCGTGATCTCATTTGTCCACAAGACATCCCTCTGGGATGGGTGGCAGGGCCACTTCATGCTGATGTTGTGAAAATGCTCTGTCATTGCCCACCCCATAACCTTCGTTTTCTTCTTCAGTCCCTGTTACGGCCCCTTTCTTCCTCCAACCGGTTTAATTCGGCAAAGATTGATGAGGCTACCACTTGGTGCAAGGCACTGGGTGTTTGGGAAGCTTCAGGATTTCCCCAGGACCAAGGTCATTGCTCTGTCTTCTGTGGCCCCAAAGCACTTTGTTCACGCCTGCCATTTGCACATATCACATTGTTTCTATATAGCTGCAATCCTGGTGGGCAGGGCTGGGTCTTAGGCAAGCTTGCATTCGCCCACAGTGCCCACAGAAATGCTTGCCCAGGGCAAAGTTACCCCTGAATGTGTCCTGAGCATCCCTCCCTTAGTGCACCTGTCCCACTGTGTGACAGCTATCCAGGGGAGGAGCCCAGAGTAGGAGTCTGTGTATGCAGTGCCTGGCACATAGAAGTTGCTCAGTTAATGTTTACTGAATGGCTCAATTAAAAAGTGAAAGAAGGAAGCTGAGGATGGATAGTGAGGGTCGCTCTTTGTCTTTAAAGAGCTACTAGTCCATTACAGGGGTGCAGGAGGTGGGCAGAGAGTGAGATCGAAGAGATGTATAAATACTGTTAAAGTGGACAATTCCAGCAAAGGAGCGCTGAGGAAGTACCAGGGGCAAAAGAGGAGAATTCAACCTGACCAGGGAGAATCAGAGATGGCTCCCTGGAAATGGGCTTTGAAGGGTGGAAACCCATAGGCAGAAACTCAGGAAAAGTTTTTAGCCGCAGGTGGGACCATTGGGCAAGAGGAGGTGGGCAGGAGGAGGAGGTTCACACTGTGAGGGCTTTGTTTCAGGCAAAGCTGCTCACGCCTGACTCCGCTGGCAGCGGGGAGCCATGGAAGGCCTAGGGGCCTGCTGGTGTAAATCCCAGCCAGAGAAGGCACTGGATTGGAAGGACTGCAGGAGGCAAGCCACCAGTCAGGAGCGAGAGGCGTGAGTGACTGAGGGAGCTGGCTGGGGAGTCTTAGAAAAGGGTGCCAAGGATGTGGACATTAGTTAGGAGTGGAGAAGAGTGTTGGGAGGATTTGGGGAGTTGATGTGGGGCTTGAGAGACTAATGAGGCCTTAACGGGCACGGGGTGATCCCAGGGAGGAGCTGCCTCCTAAGGAAGGCAATGAGTCCTCCACCTGGGTGGAGATGCTTCATTAAGAACACAGAAGCAGAGCTTGGGAGGGAGGTCAGGGCCCCAGAGACAGCCCGGGGAGTTGGGCTGAAGCAAGAGCTGAGGCCGTGGGAGTAGATGAGGTCATGAAGAGAGTGTGGGTGAGAAGAAGGTGGAAGTGGAGGACAGGGCCTTGGGAAATGCTCGGTTGGGAGGGGTGGGAGTAGGAAGAGGGGGGACCCAGGAGGAAATGGAGCAGCCAGAGAGGTAGGGATCCCCCATTTCCTCCCTCTTTTCCAGTGCTGTCTGGCCTCTGCCCGCCCCCGCCCCCCCATCTGGGCCACGCCCACTGAGGAGCAGACCCTGTTGCTTGCCCAGCCTCCGAGGAGTTAGAGGCAGCAAAGCCTCGAGTGCTTGGGCTCTAGACCTGGCCACAACTGGGTGTGACTCCCAGCTGTGCCCGTTTCCCCACCCCCAGCAGTGCTGCCAGACCTCAGGCAAGCCACGCCTCCTCTGATCCTCAGCCCCCTCGCCTTCCTAAGGGATCACAACGGGACTTCTGTGACTATTAAGTGGGATAATGCGTGTTCTGCACTTGGCACTCGGGCCTGGCAATCCCTCAGAGCTCAATAAATGGTGGCTGCTGTTGTGATTATTACAGAGCCGGGATGGGATTCTGGCGCTCGGTCTGGCAGGGCCAAGGAGCCCAGCAGCTCCCAGAGGCCTTGGTGACGGATGGGGCCTGGCGACCTGAACTCGCCCAGCTCTCAGAGCGCTGGGGCCGCTCCTGTTACCCTTCCGAGCCCAGAGCCAGGGATCGTGGAACTGGGGCAGTCACAGCTCTCCCGCCGAGGGACAGGACCCCACCCCCACTGCGGTCCCCAGTGCCAGCTGGGGCGGGGGTGCGGCTTCAGTCCCAGGGCTGGGGACCCTTCAGGGCGTGTCATGCCCCCCCAGCCCCCTCCACCCCGAGCTCGGTTCAGCGACCCCTCCTCCTCCTCCCCGGCGCCCGCGGTAATTTGCCTGCTCACGCGGGCTCCGCGCCGCCCCCTCCGCGCACGCGCATCCCCGCCCCGGGCCCCCGCCCCGGCTCCCGCCCGGCCGGGCTGCTCCGGGCGCTCGGGGTGGGTCGGCCCAAGTTGGGGAGAAGGTCGCCGGTACTGGGGCGCCCATCACGGGAAGTGGCGGCCCAAGCCACAGCCGGGCGTTTGCGGGTGCTCCACTATTAAGCGCAGAGACGCCTCGTGCTCCGTCCCCCAAGAATTCTGCAGCGGGAGCTCACCCTAGGCTCGCCTTCTGCGCGGCCCTGGAGGACCCGGAGCGCGGGCGGTGGTGGCGCCGGCTGGCTTGGGGGCTGCCGGAGCAGGCGAAGGTCTTGGGGTCGGTGGGTCCCGGCTTTTATCTCCTCACACAGTGAGGCCTGAACCAGCAACTTCTCAGAGCCTCAGTTGCCCCTTCTTAGCCTCAGGCAAGGGACCCTGGAAACAGGTCAATTGATCCCCGTCTGTGCAGCCTCATCTAGGCGGGAAGGCTGAGCGACACTTATCTGCACCCCATCCTACCCAGATCCCGCGGGGGCTCCCTGAGAGGAGGGGGTTTGACTTTCCACCAGCTGGGCTCGGGTCTGGGGTCCTCTCGAGCTGGCAGGCCCCCATTAACTAGGCCACCCCTGGGGATGGGCTGCGGAGGCTGGAGCTGACCGGCTTGGGTCTCCGGGGGAGGTGGCTGCCAGGGCCAGGGCTTTGAACAAACCACAGAAGGTTTCTGCAATATCAAAAGAGCTCTTAGAGACTAATCATATCAGGGGAGAGGGAGCAGTTGGTGAAAGAGCTTCTGCTTGGTTCCCATCACAGAGGATCAAAAACCATTTGGTCAAAGAACCTTTAAATACCTTGAAAGGCAGGTGAAGCAAGTTCAGTGGGTTCCAAGAGGGATTGAAACCGCTGGTCTGAGCCGCAGACAAGCTGGCTCCAGCCACAGCAAGTGCTGGGGGAGGGAGCCACTGAGGCAGGAGAAAGAAATGGAGGGGACAGACCACTGGCTCACCTTCCCCATGACCCAAAAGTCACTATGGAGTGGATGGGAAGGGCAGAGAAGTGGGCTTAGACTGTTAGAGTTGGAAGCGACCTTGGAGGCTTCTGGGCCAAGGATTTTTATCTGGAACCTCTAGGACTCTTTCCCCCAACACATACCCAATTATGGACAAAATGTTGTGTCTATGTTTGTATACGCATTTTTCTAAGGAGGCAAGGTCCATGGGGTTTATTATATCCCCAAAGGGGTCCAAGACCCAATCAAGATTAAAAAAGACAAGCTGGGTACGGTGGCTCACTCCTGTAATCCTAGCACTTTGGAAGGCTGAGGCCAGGAGTTTGAGACCAGCCTGAGCAAGAGTGAGACCCCATCTCTACAAAACATAAAAAACTTAGCTCAGCATGGGGGCACGCACCTGTAGTCCCAGCTATTTGGGAGGCTGAGGTAGGAGGATTGCTTGAGCCCAGGAGTTTGAGGTTGCAGTGAGCTATGATGATGCCACTACACTCTAGCCTGGGTGATGGAGAGAGACCCTGTCTCAAAAAAATAGAATAAAAAAAAATCCTTCTGGTACAGACTGGTAAACTGAGGCTCAGATGGGTTGAGTGACTTACCCTAGGTCACTCAGCTTGTAATGGCTAAGCTGAAGAGCTTCGACAGTACATCCTGATGAGGGGGTCTTGCTTGCACCCATGGCCCTCAGTCAGTCTGAGGGTCCCAGAATTGCCCAAGATGAAGGGGTGGGGAATGTCTCAGATCAGAGGCCTAAGGCCAAGATTCTGACCCAGGCTGGGGCTGTCCCAAGCCAGAAGAGCTGTTGAATTTCATCTTCTTGGGGTGGCAAGGGATTTGAGGGGCTGAGCCAAGCACTTGGAGGGTGTCAGGGTGACTATGGGGTAGAGGGAGACTCAGGGCCAGGCTCTGGGTGGGGAGGAGGTTACAGGGAGAAGGGACATGGGAGGACAGGTTGGGGTGGGGTAGGGTTTCTGGCCCTACAACATGATCTGAGAAACGCTTGGGGACCTGTGGCTATGGTAGGTCAGCCTGAGGCAAGGTCCTTGGTGCCTGGACCAGCAGGGAGCCAGGAATGACACTCAGCCCTTGCCATCTCCCCAGTGTATGCTCACATCTCTAAGTGGTGTGATTATTAGCCCTGTTTTATGGATGAGAAAACTGAGGCCCAGAGATGTCAAGTAACCAGCCAAAGCCAAACAGCTAGAGAAACAGGCAGAGGCAGGCCCAGAGTTCAAGTCCAGGATTCTTCCCTTGATGCTGTGGGCCTCCAAAGCAGAGCCTGGCAGGAGTGTGAGGAGCGTAGGCCTTGGGTAGGCCTCCGAAGTTTGGTAGCTACTGGGTCTGGAGAGAGGAGGTAATTAATCAGCAAGTATTGATTGTGATGAGGAGGGTATAGAGACAGCTGCAGCTGCCTTCTAGGAGTTTGCTGTCAGATTCTTTCTGGGTAGATGATATGTGTTAATTCTACACTTTTACCTTCTCCAGACTCTTGCCCTCTGCAGAGGAGGAGGGGAAGACAGGGGTGGGCGGGGCTGCAGGGACAGGATGGCGGGACAAGTCTTTGCTCCTGGCCTGGCATATCAGTAGGCTCTGCTTGCCCTTCACACCTACCTTCTAGCTGGTCTCAGCCTGTCCCTCCTGGATCAGGCCGATGCTCAGCCTGAGTCCCTTGCCACATGGACGATGGCAAGGAGAGAGGTGTGTTTGTTCTGTCACGTGAGCTGCACAAACAGCTTCCTCAGCATTTTTATTAATAATTCAGCTTGTAGCCAAGGGGGTGGGGGTAGGGGGACAGGAGCTGTGGGGAGGCAGAACTGTAGAGATGGTGCCAGGTAGAGGCCAGAGGGGAACCCAGGAGCTCTGCCTCCTAGCCGTGGCCTAGCAACAGAGCTGGGCAGCCTCAGGGGCCCTGCCTGGGAGGGTACAGGCCTAGCATCTGCTCCTGAGGGACACAATGTCCCTCCCTGCTTCATGTCCCTTCCTGAAGCCGACCCAGGACACCTGGCCCTGAGGATGGTGCCAGATCGGAAACAGGCCTGAAGGGTCTACAGCATGCAGCGCTGGAAGTCCTTGGGGAACCAGGTCCTGCCAGTGTTTCCTGCCACGTCATGGAACCCAGGACACAGGGACCAGCAACATCACAGAATGAGAGGGCCTCCCTGGGGCCCCTTCCACTGGGGGCTGGGAGGGGAGAAGCTGAACACCAGAGGCCCACGCCCTCCCCCATGAAAGACAGGACCTGAGGGCAGGGCAGGGGTGATTCACAGCCTCTGATTTCCTTTCTCAAGGGACCTGCGCACTCCTGTAGATTCCATTTCCTCCCTCTGCCCAGTTCTCTGGGAGTGTTCAGAAGACAGTTGGCTTGGCTCTCATCGATGCTCCAGCAGGAGCAACTAGCCTTCAGATGCAGCAGAATGGCTCGAGGCTAGACATCTGGAAGAACTTTCCTGGCAGGCAAAACATGGGAATGAGGAGTATGTGATATCTCTGTTAAGGATAAACAAATAATAATAGTAATAGCATTCAATATCTCCTATCCAAGTACTAATCAGGCCTGACCCTGCTTAGCTTCCAAGATCAGATGAGATTGGGCGTGTTCAGGGTGGTATAGCCATAGACAGCATTCAATATTTATAAAGAATAAATTATATACTCCAAGTATCATTTTAAGTGTTTTAATTGTTTCATCACAGTTAACCTCACAACAGTCAAGGGAAATTGGTGTTATTATTATCCCCATTGTACGGATGAGGACACTGAGACCCAGAGGGGTCTGCCAAGGATAAACACAGCCATGAATGGCAGAGCCACATAAATTGGTATCCTTTCCTTTTTCCGATGACTCTGCATCCCCTGTACAAAGTGACTGAAGCCCAGAGAAATTGTGTCTTCCAACTTTTTCCCATGCCAGTGATGCAGGCAGCAAATAAAAAACCACCCAAGATTCCCAATGCCCTAGAACCTCAGTTTGCGCAACTGTAGCTCATTGGGTTTATCTTGTATGTCTGGGGGACCATCTAGCTCTGACATTCTGGAACAATGGCTGTCTGATGCCTGCTGGGAGTGAATGAGACTGAGATTTTTATTTTTGTAAGGGATAGTCTGTAAGCTCTCAGATGGGAGCAAGCACTGGGTCCCCTCGTGAATCTCACTGTGGTTGGCAAAAGGCTGGGAGTCACCACCAAGGGTTACTCTGGGTCCTCTTACCAGCTCCCTGTGCCGCTAGCTCTGGGACCTTTAGCTCGCTGGGTCAGTTCCTTCTCCTCTAGAGGCCTTGCCTTCACCTTCTGACACCTGGACGTGTGGTGGCACTAGCCATCTCTCAGATGTACTCTCCATCAGGTCTGAAAAACTCGGGGGTTCTGGATGCTTAGTATAGCCCTGTGGAGGAATCCTACTGTCCTTCTCTGGGCTCTCTCCGGGTGGATGGGGAAGGGCTCTGGGGTGGGGAGATTCCTGAACAGGGAACCTCTTTTTGTGCCCATCCATAGTGGGGGTGGGGGTTGGGGAGTCGGGGTGAGGGGATGGAAAGGGTAGGAGTGGGAAAGGGTGGGAGGGGCAACGAGCCAGGGCTGGAGACCCTGCAGTCCCAGCCTGTTGACTTGACTTTCTGGGGTTTGCCAGGCCCAAAAGAGAGGTGTGGATAGCTCCTGGATTCCTGCTACATGTGGGTGAGGATGGCGGCAGGGTGTGTGAAATAGAATGGCCCTGGACCAGAGGGTGAGGGATGAGATTTCTGGCCACTGAGGAATTGTTGGCCTTAACCTACAGATGCATTTTTCCATCCATTTTTAATTAGAACATGCAATCCCAGGAAATCTATTCTCCACTGGAACAGTCTTCATGGAGATTTGCTTGGGGAATTTCCTTATCTGTTTCGCAACCGGAAAAGCTGTGGGTGGAGGTGATGTGTACGCCTATTGCAGGGGGATAGGTTCCATGTGAGTTCAAGGAGGTGGGGGTCTGTGTGTGTGTGTGTTGAGGGAGACTTGAGACAGACATTTGTCCCTGTGGGTGCTGGCTGCTTGCTGCGCTGTGGGCAGGTGGAGGTGTGGCTGGGCGTGAACCGTGCAGTATAAAGCTAGTTAAGTGGATTTCTCGGGGTAGGAGTAGGAATCCTTGTCTCCGGAAAGCCCAGCTCACCTGTGAGCTGCATTCTTAGCAGAGGGGAGGGCAGGATGCTGCCACAGGCCCTGGGATTTTGCCCTCCTGTCTTCAGTGGAGGGAGGGGCAGGATCTATACTGTGGGAAGTTTCAGTGTCTGTGTCACTTTGTGTGGGAGGCATGTTTGTGTGCCTGTGTGGGGGGGGGGCATTAGGTATGTAGGTGGGGAAGTGTATGCAGGGAGGTCTCTGTACCTGATACCAACAGTGGTTCAGTTCCAGGCCTTTAAAGTACTTGAGAGACAGGTCTCTTCTCTTCCCTGCCCAAATCAAATAGTTCCAATGCTGTAGAGAAAAGAGTAGCGTTCATTTGATTTGAACTGTGCTGAGCTGACGAGGGGCAGAGGGGCTAAAAGACCCCCAGGGACAGAAGGGGAAGGAGGGATTTCCTTCCTCCCCACTGAGGCACTGGGGTCAAGGAAAAGGGAGGAGCAGAGGAGGAGCGGTTGCTGGAGAGGGATGAGCAGAGGCTGAAAGGTCTGTTTTCTTGTTTTGCGGGGCTGGGATAAGTGGGGAGGGTCACTAGACCTATCTCCCACCAAGGGCAGGTATCCTAGCCCTTTCGGTTCCAGCTGTGTGCGAGCTCAGGGAATGACCAGAGTGGCGGACCCAGGCTGGCTCTGGCAAAAACTCCACTCCTGGTTTTTGCACACACCAGCCCGTCTTCCCGGGACCGCCGCTGTGTGGAGTCCGGAGCTGACGCCCTCGAGCCGCCACCAAGCGGAAAACCCGGAGTGGATCTCCAAGCCTTTTGGAACGGAGCCAAAGGGCACCTCGGAGGAGGTGGCCGGCTCGGCGGCCCTGTTCCGTGCGAGGGTGCTGCCCAGGGGCGCACGGGCGGGGTTGGTCGCGCAGTGAGGCGGGACCCGCAGGCTCGAAGAGCTCCGCCGCGGCGCTCGGCGGCCCTTCCCGCGGGTCTGCGAGCGGGCGGGGCGCGGGGCGGCGGCCGTGCCCTCGGGGCGGCTCCGGGCGCGGCGGGCGCGGGCTGCAGTGCGACGCGCGGCCGGCAGCGGGCGGCAGCGGGTGCAGGCGGCGGCCGTGGCAGCGGCGCTCGGCGGCTGGCGGGCGGCGCCGGCGGTGCCCCGGGCGCGCTCACACACGCGCTCACACACACACATACACACGGCCTCGTACACACTCACACACGCTCCGGCGCGCACACGCGGCGCGCAGGCCGGAGGGAGGAGGCTCGGCGCGGCTCGGCGGCGGCGGCAGCAGCGTGCTCCGCGGGCGGGCGGGAGGGCTGGCGGGCGGCCCCCGCTCCCCGGCTCCGCGGCTCGGTGCAGCCCGCGCGGCCCCCGCCCTCGGACCCGCCCCCGGGGGTCGCCCGGCCCCATGCCCTGCAGCGGCGGCGGAGCAGAGCGCGGCCGCGGGCGGCTCTGAGGAGCCCCGAGGGAACCGGCAACGAGGGGACCATGTACCGGGACCCGGAGGCGGCCAGCCCAGGTAAGCGCGGCCCCGCGCGGGCTGGGGCGCCCCGCGCCGGCGGGCAGGACGGCGGCGGCGCCGGGCGCCGTCTCGGAGCCCCAGCCTGGGGCTGCTGTCGGCCCGGAGCTGCACGGACTCCCCCCAGGGTCGTCCCAGCCCCCGGGGATGGGAGTTCAAGCGGCAGTGGCTCGGACCCCGGTCCCCCGCAGTCCGGACACCGCAGGCTTTATGTCCGGGGCCGGGTTCGCAGTGTCCCCACAAGGACCTGTCCCCCCCCCCCCCCCGCTGCCCCCAGCAGCCCAAGGACAACGTGTGTGGCGGAGCGAGGAGCCGCTGCCCCCGTGGGAGCCGGGCAGTGCCCTCAGAGGCACCCCTGGCTCCTCAGCACCAGTGCCCTGGGGGTGCCAGCCTGGGGGACCCCAGGGTGAGAATATCGGCAGCTTTTGGCCAGGGTTGTGGGCACCGGGGAGCAGAGTGGCATTGGCGGTGCCAACTGTGAATTGAGAGGGTGCCGGGGGCAGGTGGGAATCTGGTGCAGCGGCAGGGCAGGGAGGCTCTGGGGGGTGGGGAACCGCAGGAGCGGTGAGGGGGAGACAGGGCCACCTGAAGGGAAAGAGCAGAGGGTGATGAGAATAGGGGTACCAGGGGAATGTTCTCCTAGGCTTGGGGAGGGGGGAAGCAAAGAACCCCAAACTCACTCCAGTCCTGTCGGGGGAGGGAGGGGGAGGGGCCGCACTCCTTTGCATTTCTCCTTTGCCTGGGGAGTGGCCTGGGAGCCCACTGTCTGCTTGGCATCCTTCAAGCCAAAGCCAGGGAATCATTCCTCCCTCCTCGGAAATTGCTGTGCCATTTCCTCCCTGGCTCCTGATGTCTCCTCACCCAGTGCCCACCTGTAGGCAGGTCCCCTGCAGCTCCTGCCCAGGCCCAGTCCCAGCTCTCATCTGGGGTGTTGCACCCCAGACCCAGCACCCCCAGTCTGCCAGTTCTGGCATCAAGGTCTCTGTTTCTGGGCTTGTATCTGATGCTAAAAGCACAACACCCCAGCCCAGGACCTAGTCCCAGATGAACAGCCTCTGGGGGGGGGGGGGGGGACCCTGCTGCCAGCCTCCTGGGGGTGGAGGTGCTGGGGTGGGGAGAAGGGACAGTTCTGAGACCCTCTGCAGAAGAAGCCTAGAGCCCTGAGTCTCTAGAGTGCAGTCCAGTGGGCGCTGGCTTTGCCCATTCTTGCCCCAGGCTCACATCTGATCTTTCCCCTCTAGGGGCAGCCTCAGCCTGTCCCTGCATCCTGAAGAATGGGCTCCCACCCCCCTCAATTCATTGCAGCCCAGTCGACTGAGGATGACCTCCTGGGCACCAGGCAGTGCCGTCACTCAGCAGTTGGGTATAAGGATGAAAGAGACTCAGTCTCCTTCTCGGAACCTCGCACCCTTCTATGCATGTCCTCTAGGTGATGGCTGAAGGGGCATTGCCTTTGGAGGGTGCTCTCCTCATCCGTCTGGGCCCAGATCACCTACCCGGGCATCTTCCCCCACAAGGCTGCCAGCTTCTAGCACATGGACCAAGGACAGGGGCATTCTCTTGCTTGGCTCACCTTCTTAGAAGCTGTAGCTTAGTTCAGAGACAGCTCTTGGGAATGAGGATTGGAGTGGGGGATGCAGTAAGGACACTCCTCTCCCCCTGCACTGCCAGGCTGGCAGCCTCCCCCCGTCCCTGTTAGGCTACTGGCCTGGGACCATGCCCTCGTCCCTCCCTCTCCCTTCTCTTCCCTCCCACGCCTGGGCACCATGACATCACCACTCCTTCAAGCACCTCTGCCCTCGCCAGGGAGGCTGGGCAGAGGTGCTTTGTATCTTCTGGACAAAGCATCTGGAATCCAGTGCTGCCCCTGGTGTGCTGGCAGCCCCCTGACCTTACCCTCGCCACCTGCTTGAATGGGCCTCCCTGCCTGGGGTTGGGACCTGTCTCACCCACTCCTGTTGCAGCTGCAGGACCCAGTAGTGCCTGTGGCAGGGGCAGCTCGCACTGGGAAAGGGGTTGGCCTGAGGCTTACTTCTCTCCGGTGTAGGCACTGGGCTGGGTGGGGTCGGAACTGGAGAGGGCAGTCTGCTTTTGATCCTAGTCCTCAGGGGCTCTCCAGAGAGTTGGCGGCCTCAGTGTGGCCTCTGTGCCCCCTGGCATGCCTGCCCACCTCTTATAATCCCAGCAGCTCCAGGGCAGGTTTTCCTCCCCCGCAGCTCCCCCAAGGTCCCCAAGGCTCCGCTCTCCCAGCCACGGCTCTGTGTCCCCCATTTCTGCCCCCACATCTCCCCTTGGCTGGCACCAGGTGGGAGTGAGATATGCAAATTAGTTCCTGTGTAATGGAGGCCTGTCCCTCCTCTTCCCTCTGGTCCCCTAGGGGCCAGTGCCTTTTACATACACCCTGATCCCCTCATCTCTCTTCCAGGAACACCTGCGGCTCAGTGTTTTTTAAAGAGAAATCTGCTGTCCTCTGCCGCTCCTCCTTGCCCCAGGCTGGTTCCAGAGGGTCCCTGTGGCACTCCCTCCCTCATCCCACTCACCGACCAGGTCCCCACGGGGCTCCACCCACTGCCTACCTTACCTGCCAGGTGCAGTTCCCTCCCAACTCGGGCCGCTAGACACTTCCCTCTCTGATCTATTATGGATGAAGACAGGGGCCGTGGGGGGAAACCAGGAGCCTGGTGAAGACTGTGCACCAGCCCCCTCGAGTGCACACCCAGGGCTCCCGCTCCACGCTCTGCCCAGCCTCCCTCAGGCACACCTGCAGCCTCCCCTCTGCCCACTCCCATAGACTCGAGGCCCCTCCCTGCCCTCAGCCTCCATCCTCTGCTCGTCCTGAAGTCCCTCTGTCCCTCAGACTGCCTGTCCCCAGCCCAGGCAGGGCCTCAGCAGGCCTGCAGGGGTCAGCGTTGCAGTGGGCAGGCAGGACAGCAGCGGGGAGGGAGGGAAGGAGGGAGAGGTGACCTTGCGGTGAGCTAGTGAGCAAGGCCACAGAGGGAACCACTGGGAGAGAGGTCAGGTCCTGAGGGCTGCCTACCCTGCCTCCCAGCCCGCAGTGAGCTTGTCCCTGGGGGTAACAGCCTCCGTTTCTCCCACCTGTTAGTGGGCTCTGTCCCCTACAGACACTCTGCCAGGCAGGTTATTCCTTGAGGGTGTAGGGGACAGACTCATGCATACTGCATGGGGCAGGGGACCTTGGCACTGTGGGTCTCCTCTCTCAAGGCAGAAGGATCCATGAGATTGTCCAGGCCAACTCTCAAGTCACTGGGCACAAGTTAGGGGCAGAGGCTGCAGAGGGGCAGGAGTCAGGGCTGTGGCTGAAAGGGCAGATCAAGGGTATCTGTGAGGACCACCAGGATTAGGGACCAGGGCTGGCATGTGGGAAGGTCCAAGGAGGCCTAACTGTCCGAGCATTTCCCCGACAACCTCTCTCCCTACCTCCCTCCCTGGCCTGCATCCTGGGCTTGGGTTAGAGTCTGGGACTGAAGATCAAATGATCTCCCCATAAGCCAGGCACGGTAGGGGACCTGAGACTGGGCAGGCCTGAACACCAGGGCAGGACAGTTTCTGTGGGGCAGGGGCCAGAGTGGCCAGCACCCCCAAGCTGTAGTGTTACCGTGGAGACAGGCCTCTCTTTGGCCCTGGTTTGTGCTGATCTGTGGCCTTGGGGGGACAGCTTGACCAACAGCCTGGGTACTCAAGGACTGAGGAATGGTGGGAGGGAGATAGCCCCAAAGTCCCTCCTTGATGGGGGAGAGGGGCTAGAGCAGGCTGGCTTGGGGTGAGAACACATAGGCCAGCGGGTGACAGGTGAAGGGACAGCTGGAAGGCAGGGGAATAGGTGGGTGTCAGGTGAGCTGGGTACTGCCTCTGGTTGACTCCAGGTTTGGGCCTAAGGGGCACTGAGGGCAAAATAGCCCCATAGCCCTGCGGTTGCAGGATGCTGTGCAGGAACGCAGAGGAGTACAAGGCTCCCCTCCTCTCCCACCGCTACTGAGCTTCCTCCCCGCCCACCCCCACGCCCCGCCCACCCCCATTCTCTCAGGGACTGTGAATCCTTATTGAATCTGATGGACCGTATTTCAATAACCGCTTCCTCCAGGGGAGCCAGGCTGAGAACAGCAGGGAGAGGCTGGTGAGGGGGCCACGAGGGGCAGGAGGCCCAGTCCTGAGCAAAGGACTCTCCACTGGAGGAGAAGTTGGCTCGCTGGCCCCAGAGGCACTGAAGCATCCCAGGTGGGCACCAGCAGCCCTGCATGGAGCCGGCACCCTGCCCCATGGAGAGTGCCCGGCAGGTGGCACGTGTAGTTGGTGAGGTCAGCCTGCTCTGTCAGGGCAGTCACTGGTCTGGCCAGGTGCCGGAGCCAGCCTGTGCCAGGCCCAGCCCAGGTGCCCGCCTGCCTTGCCAGGGAACCCCAGCCAGTGGTGCCAGGCAAATTGTGCCAGTTCTATGGACATGAAGGTCCCTGACCTTCCAGGCAGCAGGGCAGCCCTGCTGGGCCCTTTCCAACTTGTGTCTGGAGGGCAGGGCTTTGGTCTCACCCAGCAGAATTCCCCAAGGGTTGAAACAGAGTTGGCAGACACCATGGGACCTGTGGAAGGGGCTGGACGGTGCCCAGAGCCTGTGCCTGGAATTCCAGACCCAGTGGTTGGAAGGCGGGCTGCACGTTGGGCCTGCCGTGGGAGGCTCTGCAGCTTCCACCTGGAAGGGCCCCTCGGGAGAGGCGTGTCGCCTGTGGAGCTGGGCTGGGAGCTGACTGGTACCGTGAGCTGGACCCCTGCAAATCAGGACGTTCGGGGAATTGATATATTCACGTGACTGAGCTTTCGGGGCTACAGTGCGGATGGCAGGGAGGGCGGGGCGGCAGGGGGAAGCGCTGGCTATGTGTGTACCTACGTGCGTGTGCGGCAGCAGCTGGACGGCCGTAATAGCTGTGCTCATCTGAGTGCTGTGCCCGCTGTAAACAGCAGCTAATGAGTGTATTTGTAGCGAGGTGCGTCGAGGTGCGTGGGGAGCTGTGACGGAAAGCTTTGGGGCAGGGCCCCTCCCCCGGCCCTGTACCCAGCCAGGCAGGGCCTGCGCCCTCTGGGGACCCTGTCTGCCCCCTGCCACACCCTCCCACCTGCCAGGTTGGCCACAGAGGCCTCGGTCTGCTGGGGGCAGGGCCTCACCTGGCTGTATGGTGTGCACGGGTGTGGACGTGGGGGTGTTTGTGGAAGCTTCTGTGTGCATAGATTCGAGCATTTCCATGACTGTGTGGGTCTGTTCATGCAAGTGTATGTGTGTGTGTGTGTCTGTCTGGTTCTGTGCATGTGTGTATATAGCCCTCCCCCAGACTCTAAGAGGAGGACTGCACCCATCTTGGCAGTGACCCTGATGGTGGCAGAACCAAAGGTTCTGGTAGGGTAGGCACGTGCCGCTGGCCCTACCCCTTCAATGTCCTTCCTGGAGTTCAGGAGGCTAGGGGCTTCTGGGACCTCCCAAGGGCAAAAAGGAGGTGACTGTCCTGCCCGCTGGGGGAGACAGGAGGAGAGCTCTAGCCCCAGTGGGCTCCCATGGTTGCTGCTTGCATCAGAGACTGGGGAGAACTTGGGGCCTAGAGAGCCCTCTGGTTCTAGAGCCCCAGGAATGGCCGGTTGGTCCTAGCTGGTTGGTGGAGTGTGCACCCTGCCCCCAGCCAGGGTAGGATGGGGCGAGGGGTGGGAGGCTAAAGGGGCGCCGGCGCGAGGCTCTGCACGAGGGGAGCAAGGAGAGAACGTGTGGCTAATGTGTCCAATTAAATTATTTCAAACCCTGCCGTGGCAGCTGCTCCCGGCGGGGCCCCGGGTACAAATTGGATCCGTCTCATTACCACGGGGTGGTGTCAGCAGGGCCAGAGAGTGGCGGCCAATGCGGCCAGCACATTGCAGGCCCTCTCCTGCTCTGCCCAGCCTGGGCCCAGTACAGCTCCCTTGAACATTTGCTCACTCCAGCACCCCTCAGGTTCCCCAAGTCTAGCGGGTCCAGATATTGGGGCTCCCTGCACACCTCCCTGCCACCCCGATCCTATCTCTGGCAGGCCAAGGACCCCTCGGAGACCTCACTTTCTTTCTCCAGGAATGGGGGTTCTGTGCTTTGTAGGGGTCCAGCTTAAGGAATCCCCTCTGAAGTCACCTAACATTCCCTGTCCCCTCCCCTGATAATAACAGTAGGACAATAATAGCAAGCTCTCATTTGTGGAGCGCTCAGCATGTGCTAAGCACTTTACAAATGTGCAGCCAGGAATGGCTTGCTTAAGCTAGGGCGCTATGGTCAAACAGCTGTCCGTTTGAGTCCTGGCAGAGACACCAGCTGCTGTGTCCCTGGCACAGGTTACTCCACCACTCTGGCCTTGGTTTCCTCTAATGTTAAGTGCATATGATGATAGTTCTTACCTCCCAGGTGGTTGGAGGATGAGGTGAGATAAGGCAGGAGAAGTATTTAGCAGAGAGCCTGGCCCGTAGTAAACACTCAGCCAGCGGCAGCTGTTCACAGCATTATCCGGTACTAAGTGGTTGATGTGTGGGATGAGAGTTCCGGAGGCTCCGAGGAGGATGTGCCTCCTCCTTGGTGGAGGAGTTGGGGAGGGCTTCACGGAGGCAGTGTCAGTTAGTTACCATCGGAACAGCAAAGACGTGTTGCGTGCTCATGTGCCAGGTGCTGTTCTAAGCACATAACATGCCTTAGCTCCTCCGTCCCCAGAACCATCCTGGGAAGGGGGAACTGGCAGATAGAAGTCAGTCTAGGATTCCAGAAACGATGCTGGACCTGAGAGCATGAGCTTCGGGCACAGGACCTTGGATCTTGAAGGAAGAATAAGAGCTTGCCATGGGAGCAGGCAGAGATGAGGCATTTGGTGAGGTGGGGAGAGCACATGCAATGGCCCGGAAATTTAAGGCGTCTTGGCCAGTTGAGGCAGCAGTGAGTGCTTGAGCATGGCTGCAAGGGACACCTGTGGGTCACTGTAGCAGGTGAGGCATGGGAAGGTAGGTTGGGCCAGATGATGAAGGGCTTGGCATTCTGAAATAGGAAAACTGGATTTTTTTTTTTTTAATTAAGGCAATGGAGGGCCTTGGATAGCTTTGGAGTGGGTCTCTATAAAGAAATGTAACAACATGGTGGTGTGGAAGGTGGGAAGCCTAGAGGCAGGCAGGTAGATGGAGCTAGAGTCTCAGACGTCAGCTCACCTGTCCCTGCCTCTGCCTGGCCCCTCCTCAGTCTCCCAGCTGCACAAAGCCGAGCCCAAAGCACCTGCACCAGGAGATCTAGTGTCCAGCTGGCCTGGCGCTCTGCCCCTGGGAAGCTCGGGGCGGGTAATGGGCAGTCGGGGGGTAGTCTGGAGGGGACAGGCGTGCATGAGCACCCTGCGGGGGCTGACCCAGGTGTCAGAGGGAGCCTCCTGGGGAGGGATGTAGGGCCAGGGTGGGCAGGCCCAGGGCCGGTGGACACAGCTAATTCTCCTGAGGATTGGTTCCACACCCACTGCCAGCAGGCGTCAGGGCCGGGCCCTGGGGTTGGGGGGACACAGCTCACGCTCCAGCTGCCCCACCAGAGCCAATCTGTCTCCACAGCGACTAGGCGGGCCGCCCCCCTCTCTGTGCCCACGGCCCCTGGCACAGGGGCCCATTCACAGCAGGGCCTGGGTGTGTCTTCCCACCTCCCTCGGGGGGTCGTCCCAGGGCAGACGCCCTCACACTGAGGCGCTGGCAGCACACACGCGTGTTGGCATTTGAGTGTGTGCACACATGGTGTGTATGTGTGTGTGCCCTGCGGCAGGAAGCAGAGAAGTGGGGATGGTGTGAGTTGCCCACCCATCTTAGCTGGGGACTTCTTTCCCCTTGGTGGGAAGCAGTCAGGTGGGCACCGGAGAGCCTGATGCCACGATGGACCGTGGGCTCCTGCCCCGGGGATCACGGCAGGAAAGCCAGCCCCAAGAACGGGTGGTCTGGAGGAACCGAAGGTCAGAGAAAGCAGCAAGGGAGAAGCTCCTAGGGTGCCTCGGGGGGTGGGGGCGCCTTGTTCTTTACATACATCATTTCATCTAATCTTCACAGCAGAGTGCTGCAAGGAAGATGTCATTGTCACTGTGCACAGATGTGGAAACTGAGACCCAGTGAGGTGGAGTGTCTTGCCCGGGTCACTCAGCAGAGCAGGGATAGAATTGCAAGGCAGCCTCACTCCAAATCCTTGGTCTCGGGCACTGGGCTGCACTGCCCGGTGCCTCCCGTATCCTACTAGGATCCCAGCCAGCCTGTCTCTCGGCCTGTCTCTCAGAAGGGAGCACTAGGAGTTCGTATTGGCTGCAGAGCTGGACTCAGAGGGTGTCCCCAGAGCCTCTTTTAGTGCTTGGGGTGTCCCATAAAGCCTTTGTTCTCAGGTCCTTCGAGGAGAGGGGAGTCTCCCTCCCACCCTGCCTCCCTTCTCTCTCTCTACCGGCAAGGTGGAGGGATCCTCTCACTTAAGGGGAGGCTCTGAGAAGGGGAGGAACCCCTCGCTCCCTGCTTGGCACCTGCCAGCCCTGGAGGAGCCTGATGAATCGTCTGTGTGCCCCCCCCAACCTCATTCCTCCCTCTCCAGCCCCCGCCTGGTTGGGGAGGTGCGAAGGGAGCGATTTCACAGCCTGTCAGCTGAGGCCTAAAAATACCCAGGACTCTGAGATGCTTGGGCAGGGGGAGGAGAGAGCAGGGACCAGGGGATAGGGTGGTGGAGGGTGCGATGGCATCTTGGCCAGAGGAGCCCTGGTGGCACCACAGTCCTGCTCAGGAGTGATGGGCAGACCCTCTGTCCCCAGGGTCCCCATCTGTCCTCATATCTGTCAATGACAAAGAGGGGTGGCATCTCTAGGGTCCTGAGAGCTCAGCTCTGGCACTCAGACCTAAGGGAGGGCTTGGTCCCAGATCGGAACCATGGACCCCGGGCCCCCGCAGAGCCTTTAGCCGATGCCTCTTTCTCCCTCTCCACCCCCAGGCTGGCTGGCATCTCTGGGCTGTGGGAGCCAGGCTGTGCCTGAGCCTGCTTCCTTCCTGGAGAAGGTGCCTGCTTCTGTTAGGGGAGAGGCGTGAGGAAGGCAGTGTGGATGGGGTGCCGGCAGGTGCGGGATGTGACGTGCCAGCCACCCAGGCGCTAGAGGGGAGCAGAGGAAGAAGGGGTGTGGTGGCCCACGTCACTGCCACATGGCTATGTGCTGTGGCACACAGCCCCCACCAGTCAACCGGTGCCCAGAGAGCAGGACACGTGTGTATGTGTGTGCACGGACCCGCTGAGTTGGCTTATTCTTGGTGCTGGAATGCTTGTGGACATGTGTGACCCACTCTGGCTATTCCAGGTAGAAACTGGGTGAGAGCACGGGAGTGGGCGTGGGAGCATGAGCAAGCACACGTCACTTCGTACAGATGCGTGACCGTGTGTGCTTCCCCTGTGGAAACATGATGGCATGTATGTCTGTGCACAGGACATGGGCACACTTCTCTGGGCCACCAACCAGGAGCTTAGAGGGTCCTTAGGGAAGTAATGCAGAGTGGCAGCCAGAGTACGGGGGCTCTGGACCAGAAGGGAAAGGGTACAAATCCCAGACCTGCCATGTGCTGATTTGCTTTGTGACCTTGGGCGACTGACTTAGCCTTTCATTTCCCATCCATAAAATGGGGATAATAATAGTGCTGATATGGAGCTGTTGGGAGAATTCGATGAGTTAATATCTGTGAATCGCCTGGAACTGAGCCTGTCACAGAGTTAGCATGATACACGTAGTAGCTCTTATTTCATCTGGTCCTACCCTTTCGTGATACAAGTGGGAACACCAGCACCAAAGCCCAGAGAGGGCAAACGACCTGCCCAAAGTCACACAGTAAGTTAGTGGCAGAGCCAGGACCGGAACCTAGACTCTAGCACCTTAAGACAGGACTTGTTCAAGTCTAGGACCTCATGGTGCTAGCCCTGCTTTGGGCCACAAGAAGCCTCCACAGTAGAGGACTATAGTCCCGTTGGCATCTGGGCCCTGATTCTACCAGGGCTGGGCTGGGATCTTAGGAACTCCTCAGATAATGCCATGTCAGAGGGGTTCTCAGGGCAGTGGCCTCAAAATGGCCTGAGTTAGAACTGTGCCACTGGCCCGCTCTGTGGACTTGGCCAAGTCACTCAACCCCCCGAGTCTCAGTGTCTTCCCTGTAGTGGAATAACAGTGACACATACTTTATGGGGTGGTCATGGGGATCGAATGAGATCCTGCATGTAATGTCTTAAGTGGCTGGCACACTGTGCCTGGTAAGTTCTCAGTCCTATTAGCTGCAATTATAACCCTTGTGGATCCCTCCCACACAGTGCTCCATAAATGGTGACTTCTTTGCTTCCCATCTAGCCTTGTCCACCCTTGCTCCCCTCCACCTGCCACCCCACACTCCACGGGGCTTTGATCACTGATTGACTTGCTGGCAGCCAAGACCTGTCTTTGTCTCCTGTTGTTGCCCGTTGCCTAGGAGGGAACAGGACCCCTCGCCCCCCCCACCCCGGGACTTAGCCCTTGAGCCCTCTGCATCTGGCCTCATCACTCACTTGCTATATGACCTTGGACAAGCACTGTTTCCTCTCTGGCCTTGAAAAGTGGAGAAGCTGGACCACACAGCCCCAGAAGCTCCTGGTCATGTTGCTGTGTGACCTACCAGGGCCCCTGGCTCAGCCTAACGGAGTGGGTGGCAGGTTGGCAGGGAGGGAGATGGGCTGACTGCCTTGGGTGAGTGGAGCATCTGGGGCCTGAGCCGGCTGGTGGCCTGACATCTTGCCCGGCCCGCACCTGTGGCTGCGTAGGAGGGTGTGCAGGCCCGGCTGGCTGGGCACTGACATTGGGGGAGGCTCAAGGACAATGACGTAGAGAGAGCCCTTCTTGGGGCCCTGGGAGCTGCCACTCCAAGCCGTCCTCCCCCACTCTCCTCCCCCTTCTCCCCAGGGTTTTCCTTCAGCAATTCCTCCTTTCTCCCTGTCCTTCCTCTCTCCTTCCTCTTCCTGGAGTCTCCCAGTATCCCTCTCTGCCTCTTCCCCTTCTGTAATCTTGACCATTTGCTAGGATACCTTCTTCCTCCCTCTCCCTCTGCAGAGGGGAGATCCCTAACCCCTCCTCTGCCTTTCTGGTTCCTGAGATTTCTCCTTTCTTCCTTTCATGCATCCCCATTTTTGTAGATTTTCCTGGCTCCCTCTGCTGCTCTGGAGCCCAGGTCTCTCTCTTACTCTGCATGGACGTGTCTAGGCTCCTTCCAGCTTCTTGTTCCCCAGTTATCTCCCTCCCTCCCCAGCATCCTGCCTCCCTTCGTCCAATTCCTGGGAGCTCTTTGCTCCTCCACCAGCCCCCCCTGCCTGATGGGACCTTGACCCAGGCAGTTCCTGTGACCGGTGCTGCTACCCAGAACCTCCGCAACCCCCCGCCTCTGTAGTTGAGAAAGGGGTCAGCCCAGGGCCCAGGGACTGGCAGCCTTGCCTCCTAATTAGCAGGAGGTAATTGCCTGGAAAAAAATTTTCATTTAGAGACTCAATGAGACTCCGAGACTCCAAGTTAAAGCTGAGCCAGCTGATAGCCCCTGAGGACCAGAGTTGGGAGGTGGGAAGCAGCCCAGGTCAGGGCCTCAGGAAGCCCCTCAGGAGATGAAGGCCCCTAGGATTCCCTGCCTGGCTTATACCCATGACCCCAGCCTTGGAGAATTGGGAAGTGAGCACTGGACTGGGAGTCCCACCATCTTCCCCTGAGTTCTGGCTCCACTGCTCACTCTGTGACTTGGGGTGAGCCACTTAGTGCATTGAGCCTTAGTTTTCTCTGCTATAAAATCAGAACAGGGCCATCCCTGCCCACCTCACCCCTCGGTATCCTGAGGGACGGTTTGGACAGTGCCTATGAAAGCACTGAGCAGGCTGTAAAGTACTGCAGGGCGTGAGGTGTTGCTCTCTTCCTCCATGTGGCTTTCAACTGAGAGGTGAGAATGGTGGAGGGGTGGGGTGGTCTTGGAGTTACCTGAAGCTTGGTGAGGACCCCAGAACATGGGACGATGGTGAGGTGGATTCAGCTGAACAGCAAGATTAAGGACAGGCAGACGCTATTTCCCTGCCAGTCCCAACACTGGACAGCTGCGCCACTCTGAGTGGTCACGTGACCTCTCTGAACCCTACATTCCTCATCTGTAGGATGCTGAGCATGATGCTCCCTCCCAGGGGGCCTGTGAGGCTAAGTGAGATGGTGTTTGCAGGGCTCTTAGCACAGTGCTTGGCATATAGTAAGTGCTCAATAAATGATACTGGCTGTATTTACTGTAATTAAAGGCTATTACCATGACTCCCTGCCTGGATCCAGAGAAGCTGCAATTTTGGATGTTGTCTTCAGGTGGTTTTATTTGTTTTTGGAAGAAGGGGAATCTCTACACCCGGTGAGGCTAATATCAAGCAGTCCCTAGAAACACCAAGCAGATCTGCTTTTCAAAGAGCCCCCACCTAGAGGGTGGGGAAGAGGAGTGGGCTGC
This sequence comes from Eulemur rufifrons, assembly GCF_041146395.1. Lineage (NCBI taxonomy): Eukaryota > Metazoa > Chordata > Mammalia > Primates > Lemuridae > Eulemur > Eulemur rufifrons. The sequence goes on along the minus strand of NC_090988.1, from coordinate 95,308,907 downwards.
CATTGTGGCTTTCTCCTCTACCCTCTCACTTTTTCCCAGGGAGGCTGTGGACGAGGTTCTTGTTCGGGTGGGTGTGAGGTATGGGGCCTTTGTCCTGGGGGAGGCGTGTTACAGGCCTTTGCGTCTGTCTTGATGGGACTGGCCCTGCGGGAGGAAAGGTTTGTATTTGTTTAAACAAGTCTACCCACCCACCTTGGAGGAGGGAGTAGGAAGTTTTGCCTGCCCAGGTCTGGCCAGCTGGGTTGAGCCTGTGCTGTGACCCGGGCAGCATGGCGCCCCAAGGCGGCTGGGACACAGTTGGACAGGCTGGAGCGTGCGGGTGTTGGGCAACGCTGCAGGCTCAGAGCACCTGATTGCCCTGGGAGCGGTGAGGGGGTGGCGGGGGCCAGACCTTCTGCCGCTTGTTCCCGCTGGCCCAGCGACTCCGCTGGGGACCTTCTGTGCGCCGGCCACCAGGAGGCAGTGCAGCCGGCTCCCCTTGAGGGAATGGGGTGTGGTATTAGCGGGGAGGTTCTTTTTGTCCCAAGTCGGGCTGCTGACTGGGTCCTCAGCACCTGAGGACCTAACTCGGGGAAAGGGGGCTCTTGAGGTCGGCTGGTTGCTTCCATGGCTTCAGCTGGAGGTTGATTGGGGAGGAATTGGCAGAGGAAGATGGGGTCACCGCCGTCTGCCATGAAAAGGTCTCTTGGGACCTGCTCGCCAGGAGCAACGCAAAGGACAGCCTGGAGGAGGCTCAGCCCCAGGACCGAGTTCTTTTTCAGCACCAAGGACAGGGGCAGGCGCGGCTGAGGTTGATTTCAGCACAGTAGCCAGCGCCCAGGGGTGGGGCGTTCATGGCTCCGTTCTCGTATCTGTGGTGTAAATGACACCCCGAAATATGATAGAACGGCACCTCGGAGAGGGAATCTCAGACCCCGTATTCCAACAAGGTGGCTTAGGACCAGAGAGTTGAGTGAGTAACCTAAGGTCACACAGCCGGTGAGTGGCAAAACTGGATTCATTTTTAAAATTTTTTTTAATTCTTTTTTTTTTTACAGGGGCCATGCTAATCATCTCTGTATCGTTCCAAGTTTTAGTATATGTGCTGCCAAAGCGAGCACCAAAACTGGATTCAGATCCACAGTGGTCTCTCTCCATCCATTGCTCCCTCATCTGGATTCCCACTGGTTATCCTTGTTCTTCTTAAACATCTCTGGGAGCTGCTTAACATTATGTTACATCCCCGAGAGCCACTGAGCTGGTGTAGATTGAGTGCACTCCCCTCCCCTCCCCCACCAAAATCCCTGGCCAAGGATCTGAATCTCAGGATGGAAGGAGTCAAGCCCCTGTGGCCTTTGTGGCTCTAAGCCTCAGGCGGGCGGGTGTCGGTCCAGCACAGGCGCCGGGCCTGTAAGGAAGCCTGTGACTGGGGAAGGTAGAGTTGAGTCATCCTCAAGAGAAACTCTTAAGTGCTCTAAGATCCTCAAATGAAATACAGCACACAGTTCCAACCCCAGCTTCTTTGCAGCCGTGTATTATTAATAACAATAAGATGCTGATTTAGACCAAGGCACAACAATGCATTATTCATAGGAGTAACTAGTGGTCAGGGCCTGTACTTAATCATCGCACGTCCCTGATCCTGCCTCTGCCCCACACTCCCGGCAGAAAGGCCCTTCATCCGGGCTCCTCCTCCTTGCTTGGGCTTCTGCTGCTCTGATGGCCGTGATCGTTCCATGGCTGCTTGGGTGGCTCATCAACTTTGGGATCAAGATGGGTCGGGAAGGCGGCAGGTTCCGGGCTAACTCCTGGTTAGACGCTCTTCAGCCTGGGCTCCCTGCTCAGAGCCAACACCTGGCCCTGTCCATCCCGAATGCCTTTGACCCTGATGACTTCTGGACTCAGCAGCTCCTTGGGCTGTACAGATGGCCTGTCTCCCCTACCCCTACCCCTCTTTTGAGGCTGAAGACCAAAGCTAGAGGCACCAGGCCTCCCTAAGCCAGGCATCATGGGAGGTGGGGGTGGCTGTTGGGGAGGATCGTGGGGCAGAAGATACCATCACCTCCATTAAATTCGACAATGGATGTGAAACTCTCAGTGAACTGTGGAGCACTTTGTAAACTGTCCTGCCCTGTACAAATGTGAGCCATTATTACCTAGGCCATGCTCTCTGCGCAGAGAGAGCAGAGGTAGGGGAGGCGTGGACAAGGCACTCGCAGCTCGCCAGGCCTTGCTCCCTGATGAGGAGTCGGAGTGCTTGTGGATCCTGACATGTCCCCGTCCAATTTCTCGCTGGAACGGCTCCTGGCCCATCCGGATGATCCTTCATTCGCTGTTTACTCACTTGGCATCTCCTCTGAATTCTAAACCGTCTGCATCCAGCCGGCCTCTGCGGCCCCTGCCAGCGTGCTCTCCCCAGCTCACTCACGCATTATCTGTTTTTATTACAGTCAAGGTTGAGGGAGCTTGCTCGTGCTAAGCCCCTATTTTCAGCTACTTGTAACTTTCCAAAACAATTCCCCTTGGGCTTCCTCTTTTGCCAGCCTAGTTCCCGCCCAGGGTGAGGCCTGAAGGGTTGTGGACGCCTCCACTGCTTTCGGAAGGACACTCAGAGAGAATGCCCGGAGGGCATGGGAAGGGGCAAGGCCAAGGCCTGGCTCTCCTGGGGAGTGAGTGCCAGGCTCTCTCCCCTCCTTTTTCTTTTTTCCTTCTTCCCATCTTTCTCATTTTCTTTTTCCTCTTGCCAGGGAAGAGCTGGCCCTGTTCCCAACCAAGGTGGGTGGCCTGGACGTGGGAGCTTACAAGTGGAAAGAGGGCAGAAAATTCTGCATGAAGGCCAGACTTAGAGCTCTGCCTGGCTGTCTGGGGTCAGGGTTTAGCTCACTGATTTTCTGTTCTTTTCTCCCCAAACCTGCCTCTTTCTGGCTTTCTTGTGTGAGTTGCTGTGGGGAGGAAGGGAGGCAGGGTATGCTCCCCAAATGTCTGCCCTGAGGCTGAAAAACATTGCCCACTTGCGAAGGCCCTCCCATCTTCCCCATTTCCACCTGCTCAGCGTGCACGTGCAGGGTGCTTCCTATGGAAACCTGTGACTCCAGCTTTCACTGTTTTCCACCTTGAACTTCATCCGGAAGCCCCCAAAGGATAGGGGTGGGGGAAGTGCTGGGGCTTGACATGTCATACAGCACCAGGTGGGAGGAGGCGGGCTCAGGCTGGGAACGTGCTGTCAGATGTGGCCCCAACCACCCCCGACAACACTCTGCTTTGTCTCCAGAGGAGCAGCTACAGCCTAATCTGTACCAGAGACAGGCTCCTGGGCAAGTCCTCGGGCAACCCCATCCTCTTATTCGTACTCCCAGCCTGTCCAGCCCCAGGTGCCCAACCCCCAACCCTTTTTGGGACCCTTGGGTGGACTCGGCCTCTGTCTGCTGAGGATGCTTTACTGAGGCCAATGTCTGGGACAGTGGAGGGGTAGGAGCCCCAGGTAGGGGCGTGTGCATCCCAGGGGTCTCCAAAGTGCTTGGAGTAACTTGGGCATGGCTCTATTTGGTAAAATTCTTGGGAAAGAGGGAGCCCTTTCCCTGGCTGCTCTTTATTTTGTTTCACTCAGTTCCTTTCTTCTCGCCCCTCTATTCTTGCAGTGACTTGTTTGTTTCAAGGCATAGCTCCCCCAGGGTGGAACAAGGGTGAGAGCCACAGGGTTGTCCTGGCTTTACCTCTCTTCTTCGGTGTGCTCTTGGACAAATATTTAACCCTTCTGAGCCTCAGTTTCCCGCTTTGTAAAGTTGTGTAAGAGTATTTACCTTCAGAGGGTGGTGCATGTGGGCATGGTTCGGTGCTGAGCATTCGTTGGTTATCATGACTCAAGGCACTTGGTGAGGACAGCCAAGGTCTGGGATCTGGGGTTGCCTGAAACAGCCACCGGCAGGGGAGCAGTCTCGGGGGCGCTTGAGGGGGATGGGATAACTCTGGAAGGGCTCGGTTTGTCAGCCTCGGGGAGCGTAAGAGCAAGTGAACTCTCGGGGAAAGGGCCTGTGTGCTCTTTAGATTTCCAGTGGCTTCTCTGATCTGTGACCTGGACTGCAGGCTGTGGGAGTCCCTGGGCAATGGGGAGACAGGATATCACCTCATTGGCCCTACTTGGGGGATAAGTGTACCCCAAAGAAAAGGGGACTGGAGAGAGGGCCAAGTTTAGAGAAGGAAGAAACTGCAGTGAGTGCCTGTCATTGGGGAGGGTTTCTTGGAGGAGGTGGGCTTACCTGGGGCCTTGAGTAGTTCCATGAATTTGTTTAACAACTATTTATCTGGCCTCTCCTGTGTACCAGACCTTGGGCTTCAGAGATGAGTCTCCGCCCCCCAGATGCTCCCAGTAGGGGTAAGGCATAGAAAGAGCTAACTATTAACCCAAAATGGTGAATTGTCATAGTTACCAGAAAGGCAGAAAGGACTGTGGGAGGGAATGAAGATCATCTTTGTCAGGGCGCCTTGAAGATAGAGATGGAAAGGCATTTCAGGCAGAGGGAAAAGCTTATGCAAAGCCTCATGGGTGTGACGGGGTCGGCCTGCTTGAGGAAAGGAGGAAAGCTGGGTGTGACTATGTTGGGCAGCGTCGCAGAACACTGTCACCAAGGCCAACGCCCAGCTTTCCTGGGAAATGAGTGCTAACATGGTGGGAAAGGACAAGCTCCTTTCATTCTGCATGCCTCGGTTTCTTCTCCTGGGAAATGGGGACAGCACCCCAGCAGGGGAGGTCGGGGTTATTATCGTTTCGAGGTAAAGCGCCTGGCCCTTGCCCGGGGTCATGTGACTAGGCAGGCGGGACTGGGACTTGAACCCAGGTTACCTGCCTCCAAGTCTGCTGCACGTCCCACCGTTCTGCCTCAGAAGTACAGACAGAATTTGAGTAGACAAATGATGGCAAATTCAGGGGCGAGAACTCCAGAGCGGGCTAGGCATCTGCTCGTGGCCGTGGGGGTGGGTGTGTGTGCGCGTATGTATGTGTATATATGTGCACGGGTGTCCGCGCAGGGACGAGTGTCTGTGGCTCGTGTGTGTGCATGTGCGTGTGAGCCATGGGTGTCCGTGTCTGTGGCCTGTGTGCATGGCTCCGCTCCTGTCCCCCGGCCCTGGGCAGCTGGTGAGTTTGCCCTCAGAACTCCATTCTCTTGCCGGCAGCTCCCTGGGGTATCCCAGCAGCCAGCGGCCCTGTTTGATTCTGCTCATCCATAAATCATGGCTTGCTGCGGAGATGAGAAGGAGTTGGGAGTGGGGCAGAGCCCTGGCAAGGGACTGAGTTGGGCCTGCAGTTCACACCTGAGGCCCAGCCTGGCTTCCTGCTGTCGTCCCCACCCCACCCCATGTCCCCACGCCTCAGTCCCCCCCTTCCATGCCATAGTGCTCACCATGATCGCTCTGGTCAAGGCGGTTGGGGGTGCACAGAGTTGAGTAAGATGTGACCTCTGACTTCTGCTGTCCCGTGGGGAAAACTAGAGCGTATCCAGCTCAGTATTTCATTCAACACTCATTGAGTGCCAACTTGGTGTCCCAGATATCTCTAATACAGGGCGCGACATGGTAATGCTGTGATAATAGCGAGCGCTTATTGCCCGCTTATTCTGTGTCAGGCTCTGTGCTGAGTGCATTATATACACTAATTCCCTTAAACCTCACAGGAGTCCCATGACACCTGTGCTATAATTAGCTCCCATTTGCAGATAGGGAAACCAAGGCATACAGTGATTATGTCACAGGGCTTGGAAGAATCAGAGCCAGAATTTGAGCCCAGGCAGTCTGACTCCGGAGAATGAGTTTGGCACTAATCACCGCACTCTAAAAGAAGGATCCGGGCCCGGCGTGATGGGAACTCATAGGCAGGAGAAACTAATTCCCACGTGGCAGATTAAAGAAGGCTTCATGGAGGAGGTGTTTTCATCTTGGTCTAGAAAAATCAGGAGTTTGTCAGGCAAAATTGGGCATGGGGGAAGAAAAGAAGGGGTCCTGGGATGTGCGCGCGTGTGTGTGTGTGTGTGTGTGTGTGTGTGTAATAGAGAGAGGCTCTCAAACTCATCATCGCGGCCTCTTCCATCTCTTCTCTTCCATCTCATTTGGGTGACAAATGAGATAGCATATGCAAGCATTGAACATTCAACAAATATTTGCTGAGCAACTCTTGTGTGTCAGACACTGAGCTTGTCATAGCAGAGACTGCAGTGAGCAAAGCAGATATAGCCCCTGTCTTCACGGACTCTGCAGTGTGGTATGCAGTAGGTGTTTAATAAGTGGGAGCCTCTATTATTATCTTTATTCCTAGAGGCCTGTGATTCCTCCTCCTTCATTCTTTGAACAAGCATTTATTGAGCATCTACTATATGCTAGGCTCCATCTTTGATGCTGGCAAAACAGTGGTGAACAGGAAATCAAGCCCGGCCCTCCTGGAGGTGACATGCTAGAGAGGAAAGCTATGGAGGGGCATCTTGTCTGTCCTCAGCAATGGGCTGCTTTCCGTGGTACACAGACTTTCCCCTGAGATCTCCTTGAGGGGTAGCACGGTCAGGGGCACAGGCTCTACCCACAGCACTCAGCTGGACCCTTAATCCTGAGGTCTAATCAGCTGACGTGCCTGCCACAGGCCTGGGCAGAGGGGCAGTGGCATTCCTGAGCTCACACCTCACTCTCAGGACACCCTGGGATTGGACCCAGGAGGCCCAGCTCTTCCCAGCTCCTGGCTCACCCTACCTCCCAGGTCTCCTGAGGTCATCTATCTGCCCTTGTCTGTGTCTCACCCCCTGGGACCCAGGATGTCTTCTCTGACCAAAGATGGGTTGTGGAACTCAGCCCTGTCAAAAAGCTGACTAGGGCTGCAATATTTTCTTTCCCCAAATGTTAATATGCTGACGATAAGGGGACTTGAAACCATGCATGTCATCTGAGGAAGGGTTAGAAGGGCCGAGGCGACTTTGCCTGGAGAAGACTTGAAGGGGACATGAGAACTGTCGGCAAGGATTTGGAGGCCTGTCATGTGGCAGAGGCAGCCGGCTTGTTCCTGGCAGCTCCGGAGGGCAGGCGCAGGACCACGGGGGAAAGTTCTGGGGAGACAGATTCGGCTGAGTGCCAGGCACGGCAGCCCTCCCTGACGATGCCCGTCCACGGAGGGTCTGCCTTCTGCCTTCTGCTTCCTGCAGAGGCCCCCTGCCACCAACAGGGCCACCCGGGGGAAGGCAGGCAGCCACGGGCCTGACCAGACTCCATGACTTTTGAGGTCCCTTCCAGCTGGAGACACAGTGACTCCACGTGCAGGGAACAGTTCACTCTGGCTAGCAGGCGAGAATACGCATGCACCCCTTGATGACAGCTTCACTCGAGGGCATGCTGGCCGAGGACATCCTGTCACTTTTACTCACAACATGAGTGCAATTTGCGGTGGCACGCGTTCGTTTCACTCTGCCTTCCAGGGCCGTCCCAGGGATCCTGAGGGGTCTGGGGGAATCTAGCTGCCTGGAAGATGACAGCATCCACCCACATTGCAGGGGACCTCAGGGTCACCAATCCAGAGGGGTTTAACTTTCCTTAGCAACATCTCCTTCTTCAAATGGAATTTTCTGCAAAAGCTCAGGATGTGAAACAGAGGGAAATGATGCTGCTCTGGTAGAAGGGAGATTGAGGGGTCACAGCCTTATCTACTCAGCATCTACCTGCACAGCCCTTCAGAGATTCCAGGCAACCCTAGGGGTTCCAAAGAGCACACTTTGAAAACCACCAACCACCCACCTGTGTCGTTGGTGTGATGTCAAGGCAAAGAGTGTGGACTGTGAGCCAGACTGCCTGGGTTCAAACCCTGGCTCCCCCACTTACTAGCTGAATGACCTTGGACATGATATTTGACTCTTGTGTGCCTTAGTTTTCCCATCTGTAAAATGGGGACAACTCATGATGCTTATATTGGTTGATGTTATGAGGACTAAGTTGTTACTGCACGCGGAGCATCTGGAACACGTGGCTTGTCGTCTTGCAAGGAAGGGTCGGCTCTTCCACAGATGAAGGCACTGATGTCTGAGAGTTGAGTGCCTTGCCCTCGGCCACATGGCTGGTTAATGGCTGGAATAGGGCGTCAGCCTAGTTCTCCTAGACTCCAAGCCCAGGGCTCATTCTGCCATGCCCACAGAACGCCAATTTCTTAAGATGGGTGTTCCCTTGTGTTTCTGGGGACCTTTCTGAGTGTCTGAAACTGGCTTGTGGGATTGACAGGCTTCTGTCCCTAGGGACTCTCTGGCCTACAGCAGGGGTTGAGGATTGCATTTTGAAAAGCATCTTGTTTGACAAAGAGAAGAGAGAGTTCTCTTGGAGTGATCCCTTGGAGAACTGCGCCATGGCCAAGGGGCATGTGGGGGAGGGGGAGTGTGGAGAAGGCACCAGGGCAGAGGAGCTCACTTGGAATATAGCCAACCAGCCTCCTTCCGTAGCTGCTAGATCTTGAGTTTGCTGACACCCGCTGATCTTGCCCCTCCGCTGCTCAAGGACCTTCCATGGCTCCTGTGGCCTGCAGAATAAAACAAGCCCCTTGGTCTGACAGACACACCCCTTCCCCATCAGGCCCCTCCTCCTCCCCGGCTGGTCTGCACCACTTTGCTCCATTCCCTCTGCCCAGGGTATCCTGCCTCACCTCACTTCATCCTCAGGCCACACCAAACACCCCCTCTGCAGGGGAGCCTTCCCAGGCAGCTCCCGAGTCCCACAAGATTGATGGAGTCTTCATTCGCGCTCCCAGAGCCCTTTGTTTATGCCTGAGATAAAACCAATGCCACAGTAATCGGATCCATCTATTGAGTGCTAACAACAAGCCCGTGGGGTGGGTGTCATCATTATCTTCACTGTGTAAAGCAGAAAATGGAGACACTGAGTGGGTAGGACACTTGTCCAAGGCCACACAGCCATTGAGAGGCAGAGATGGTACACACACTTGGGTCTTTTCTCGGGTCTTTTGGGGTCTCGAGTCCTGGGCTGGGTGGCCTGCTGCTTGCTGGTTCTGGGCACCCGACACGCTAGGAAATAATTAGCTGAATTCTTGCCTGTCTTCCCTATTTGAATGGTCGTTCCTTGTGGGCAGGGCCTGTTCGCCCCGCCAACCCCCATAGTAGATTCTTAATATTAATAAATAGTAGTTGATGAAAGCTCAGCGTAAGAGTGGAATTTACGTTATTTGAGTTTGACAAAGGAAGGTGTGGGAGCCACCTGCTTCTAGCCCACACAGCGCCCCTAACCCTTCCAGTGGGATCACGCAGGTTCCTGTGGGGAGAGCTGGGAAAAGTGCAGGCCCCACACCTGAAACGCACATTCGCCTGTCGCTTTACCATAGGCCTGAGCCTTGGGCCCCGGTGGTGTGCCCTGCCCCTACGCTCCCTCCGAAGCCTAGAGGTCAAAGGCCTGGGCCTCCCATTTGGCCTGGGGACTTTGGCAGTGTGGCTGCTCCAGCCTTGCAGAGCTGTGCTCCTTAAGCTGGGGGAGGGAGGGGCAGGACCTTGGTGTCTGCAGATGGTCCAGGTTGGAGCTCAGAGGTGCTGTGGGCCCTGAGGGTGACAGTGAGCTTGGTGGGGGAACTTCTGGGGGCCTGAGGTACTTGGTACAGGAGGAGGCTCAATTGGCCTGGCAGGTGGACAGGTGCCCTACCCCAGGCTGAAGTTGGCCTTTCCCCACAGTGAGGAGGCCGGGGAAATTAGGAGGGGAGAGGTGAGGCCCAAGTAGGATTCTAGCTGCCCCAGGTGAGGGAGGCTGGGGGAGGGAGCCCAGCTGAGAGCTGGGCGTGACCACTGGGCCCTCCTCCATGAGGCCCCATGGGCCAAACAAGAGAAACCGGGAAAGGAAGAGAGGCAGAAGCTAAAGCCGCAGGAACCAGGACCAAACAGATAGCATCAACTCTTAATTACCATGATCACTGGCACCGAGAGCCCACACGGGCTCCTCTGTAAATAAACAGCGCCCCCGTGACTTTAGGACGCACCCAGCACGCACACACGGATAAACAGTGTGTGTGTGATCCATGCCAGTCTCCCCCAACTTGCTCCCCGCCCAAGACAATTTTTGGTCAACGTTTTGGCTTCCTTACCTCTGGTTTGGGCTAATGTTTACAACCCCGGTGAGGAAGGCAAGGGAGGAGGAAGGCAGGGGAGGAGGCCTAACCCGCAGTGACAGAGGGGGAAACGGAGTGCTTCTGTGACTTGTCCACAGCCACACAGCTAGGAAGAGGCAGGGTTTGGACACAAGCCTGGAATTTTCCTCCCAGGGCAGGTCTCATCTTTTGTGAGGGGTGTCAGGGTTTCCACTCCTGAAGTATATGGCCTTCAGCACGTGGGATGGAAACCACCAGGTAGACCGGGAGCATTTAGGACATTACAAACACAGATAGGCCGGACCTGTGCGCGCAGGGGCTGAAGGGTGGGGAAGGCAGAGGTGTGCAGAGGCCAGTGGGCCAAGGAAAGCTGAGCTAAATGGGGCAACAGTTGGTCAGAGGGTTCCAGAAATTCCCCTTGACTACACATGTGGCTGTCTGAGTCTCAGACACCACTTAAGAGGGTCTGTTAGTGCCCATGAGGCGGATGTTCTCAGAGGGACTGTAGGATCTAATCATGACCCTTGGGCAAATTTTGCTGGAGTTGTGGCTCAGATCATGTGGGGCAGGGGCAGGGGTGGGGGATGCAAGAGTGTTGGGCAGGAAGGCCATGCAGAAGCAGTGGCCCCTTTAGAGGGATTTGATGGACGTGGTAAAGTCTGGCTGAGCTAAGGGACACATTTGGCCTCTCCCTTTGGAGGGTGTCATGTTTGGAGGATGGCACAGATCCCATAGGCCCATACAGGGTCCGTGCAAGGAGAGACCAAGAGAGACACACCAACCGGTGCAATTCCCCCCTTTTACAGACGAGAAAACTGAGGCACAGAGAGGGGAGGGGACTCCCCAAGTTCACCTGACAAGGCAGAGCTGAGAGTGGAACTTGGGTTTGCAGCTCCCAGAGTTAGGGCCAGATGGAAGGGTAGGATGGGTGTTCTCCAGGGTACTGGGCCGAGGGAGGGTGGCTGGCCCTGGCCACTGAGGGTTTGACCTGTGCGTGTCCTCCCCAGGGGCGCCCACCCGCGATGTCCTGCTGGTCTCTGCCATCATCACCGTCAGCCTTAGCGTCACTGTCGTCCTCTGCGGCCTCTGCCACTGGTGTCAGCGCAAACTGGTGAGGCTCTTGAGGGCCCCTGGGGGGCGAGGCCCAGCCCTGCACCCTGCCCCCCTACAATTACAGGCTCGTGAATTCTCTTGGGTGCGGGTACGCATGCAGATGATCCACCTGCCCACATAGGCGCACTGCCGCACTTCCGTAGAAATTCAGACAGCAGGCACGCAGACCCTGCATTTGCCTCGGTCTCGACCCTGTGTGTGTCCGCCCTGAGCCACTCACCTAGGGGACAGACTTGGGGATCATAGGCATTCGCGCACTCGCAACTACACACACACACACACACACACACACACACACACACGCCACACATGCCACACATGCCACACATGCACGCACACGCCCCACCTCCAGCGTAAGATCCGCAGGCACACGAGCGGGCTGAGAACCCGGCCACTCCAACCCCGCGGCGCCGCGCCCCCTCTTCGCGCCGATGGGCGTGGCCGGGCCGGGTCTCCTGGCCAATGAGGAGGCACCACCCGCCCCGCCCCCAGCCGCCGGCACATTCATCCAGCTTCTCTGGGTTTGTACAAGCACAAACGGCTTCTTTTCATTTTTAACGAGGGCTGGGGAATTAACGAGCAGGATTAGACCATCAATAAGTAACGAGACCGTCAGGAGGGACATTCATCACTCGAGGGTGCCAGGAGGGGGAGCTGGGCCCAGCCGCCCGCTGCCTGCAGCTCCTCGAGGGCTGCCTGAGCTCCGCAAGACCTCAGCCTCCGTCCCCTCATCCGGCGTCCTGCCCCCCAGCTCTGAGGCGCAGTGGGACTTTGGGGGATGCAGGGAGCACCCCCGATGATGGGCCCGGAGGTGTCGGAGGCGCGGGGCCTTTGCTGGGGTCAGACAAAAAAGGTCAATGACAGGCATCCTCCATCCCCCGGGGTAGAGACTGGTGGGAGTGGGGACAGCATGCCACATCTAAGGACTCCATTCTCTCCCTGCCCAGCCACAAAGGGGCCATAAGGACAAGGGGTGAGGGCTGTGGCCAGGGGTGAGTGGAGGCTTCATGCCCCACTCCTCTTGAAGAGGAAAAGGGGCAGACACCCCTAGGAAAGGGTTTTGGGGTCATGTGAGGGTCCTGTGGGAAAGACCCAAGATGCCTGTAACCCGGCATGCCTCCTTCAAGGAAGGCAGACTGCGGGGTTGGGAACAGCCTCTCCATCCTGGGCGTTGAGCTAAAGGCAGCTCCAACCCCTTTAAAGGCAGCCATAGAAAAGACCAGCCCTGCTCCACGTGTGCGTGTGTGTGTGACCTGGCCCTGGCCCTGCCCGCAGGTGTGTGGGACCAGGCTGGCTCCCCTGCGTTGTTCACAGGTAACCCTGTGTCTGCGACTGTCTCAGAATTTCAGGGGAGGTGGTGGAGGGGGCTTGGCCATGCACCGTGGTGCGTGAGTGTCCTCAGAGGCTGTGGGAGTGGCTGCGTGCACACTGCAGCCCTGTGCGTCTTGTTGCAGGGCCCGTTCGGCTGTCTTGCTGTCTGTCTGTATTTGGAGGCAGGGGAAGAAGGTTGTGTGAGCAGGCACTGCTGGCGACCTCGTGTGTGTGTGTGTGTGTGTGTGTGCACGTGTGATGTCTTTGTGCTGAGTGTGTTGACTTTGGTGGTACTGGTGCAGTGGGCGTGTGTTTCTTTTTACCCCTGATCGTCTTATTGGATCCCTGTATGAGCTGATGCTGAGGTCTGCCCCACTGCCCTGGCCTCCTCTGCGTACGTGCTGCAGTCACCTGTGTGCATCACCCTCTGCGTGTGCGTGTGTGGTGAGAGGTTCCTTCCAGGACCAGGGTACAGCTGGCCCCTACCCCACCTCCACTCCCCTCCAATCGGGGGCAGGGCCTGGGGAGAGGAGCTCAAAGATGACAGCTTTTGTAACTGGGGGGCTGTCAGTGCAGGAAGTACCTTGGGAGCTGAGAGGTGCAGAACCAGCCTCTTCCCTGGTCCCAGCTCCTACCCCCAACCCCCAGCCAGCAGCCCCTGAAGGGTCCAGACCAATCTGCCCCTCTGGACTTGCTCTTGATAGATCGTTTCTTTCCCTAGCCACCTAAACCCTGCCACCCCCTCTCCCTGGCCCCATGGGCTCCAGACACCAGGGAGCTTTTTGCCCAGGCTATCTCCTTGCTCCAGGGAAGGGACTTTAAAATGCCACACACACCCCCATGGTTGCTGGGCTCTCCTTGCCTGCCTGTCCCCTCAGCAGCAGTGACGTGATACACTGACAGCCCAGATCCCATTTCCAAACATTAATAACTTCCTTAATCTCCAGCTGGCTTTTTCCGGATCAGCCTGGCCACCCCCGCTCTCATAAGCGGGCCGGTAGTATCAGGCTCCTCTGGAGCTGCCTAGTGTCACCTGGCCCCTGCCTGGATTTCCCGTTAACTTGGATTGTCCCCCTGCCCTCCACGTCAAGTCCTGGCTTGGTCCCTGTCCCCATAGTACCCCAGTTCCTACTGCAGAGGGATAGGCGCAGCCAGAGGGGAAGGTTCTCTAAGCTGTGCAAGGAAGAGGGGCAGGCAGAAGCTCCCATAATGCCCTGGGTGAAGCTGGGGAGGCTGACCCAGCCCCATGTGGCCTTGGGGAAGGGGAAGCTGGCCAACCTTAGGAGAGAGTGCTGACCAGAAAGAAGGAGAGGGGAGGCCGGCACTGCGGATGCCCTCGGCAGGGCCCACCTTGTCCCCACCACCACCACCTGAGTGCTGGAGAATAGTGGGGCCTGGACTCCTGCCTGAGGGTCCTGTGGGAAGGAGCCCTTGGCCACCGTGTGTAGTGGCTCTGTGGCTCTGCCCCGATCTTCCCAGTTGCAACTGGGAAAATTGTTTGAGATTTGAACTTCTGGGTAGTGATGGGAGGGATCAGAGACAGAGCTGAGAGTGGGTGGCTTTCATGACCCAGAGGGTGCAGCATCTCTGTATCTTAACTCTTAAAGTTCTGGCTGGGAGGCAGCAGCCGGGCCCCAGACCCCAGAGTGAGCAGGGCATAGAAGGGGCACTTCCGGTTGACTTCGGAGAACTGTCTGGTACCAGGTTCCATACCATTTCAGAAATGAGGAAGGAGGGGCCAGAGAGGGGAAGGGACTTGGCCAGGGTGACACGGGACATGTGGTATTGCTGAGCCAAGACCCAGGTGCCCCTGAGACGTAGGAGCCCCCACCCACACCTTCCTGGGAGCTCCACGGGCGATCTTCCTAGATAGCTCCCGTGCCCGGGATGGGGCTGCAGCTGGCGGGAGCATCAGGCAACATGGCTGTGGCGGCTCTTATTTTGCCTTAAGGAGGATGGAATAATTGACTGTTGTGGCTGTGGTGTCGGTGCACATGACAGGTCGCTGGGGAGGCGTTCAGGCGCGTGTGTGTGCCTGTGTGTGTGTTCCTGCCCAGCTGGGAAGGGGCAGGCAGGGCCCACTGGGAGAGTGGGCTGGGGGGCAGCCCCCACCCCTGCACAGCTCCTAGCCCCCCATGGCCTGCATCAGCCCTGGGCCTGGCCCAGGCCGGTGGCCCATGGGTGCGCGTGAGGACACTTGGTGGCAGCCAGGAATGTTAATGGGGCTGGGCTCCGCATGAGCTATATTTAGAAACCCAAACTGAGAAGGTGAATGGTGCTCACCTTCCCAGCAGCCGGCCCAGTTGCCGCTGCAGCCATGGCCCTTCCTCTAGTTGGAGGACTGGGAGTGCCCACCCCCTGCCCTGCCTCCCTCGCCCTCCTCCTGCTGGTGTGAGGGACTCTGGGGGGCTGTCCAGGGACCCACACTGCCCCCCACCTGCCTCAGAGTCCGTGCCACCCTTCCTAAGACTGTCTTCCAGAAAAGGCCCTGCCCCTACCCCACTGGCACAAGGCACAAGGACCCCCAGGGAGCCCCCCAGACGGTGATGGACACAGCCTCAGGCAGGAATGGGCACGTGGCCTTCTCCCCGCCCCCGCCGCTCACATCACCGGCCGCTGCCAACCTTGCCCTGCAGGATGCCACCCCCGCCATCTGGGGGTGGTGACGTGGACAGTGTGACGTGGCGAGGCGCCTGAGAGCCGTCTGTCCGTGGCAGAGGGAACTGTGTTTCTGGGAGCCAGGCCAGAGCCCCAGGAGATAGGCAGACAGGAGGGACCTCATCCCTGGAGGTCAGGGACAAGGCGCAGATCAAGGGGACGGGACAGGTACCAGAGCCCGGTGGGGGCCAGGAGCTGCCCACCAGAAACAGGCATCGATGGGCCTTGTCGCGAAGGCTAGACCCCTGTCTACTCCCTCTCTCTTGGGGTCCTTGTTCTGGGGGTGGGTGGGGAGGGTACAGCCCTGTCCTCCAGCAGTGACTCTGGTGCTATTTCCACAGGGCAAACGCTACAAGAATTCCTTGGAGACGGTGGGCACACCAGACTCGGGGCGTGGGCGCAGTGAGAAGAAGGCCATCAAGTAGGTGCCAGGCTGCCAGTTTGGGGTGGGGACACACAGGCAGCCCAGGTGGGAGGAGCCCCTTCTCCCCCGCCCCCGCAGACATGGCCACACAGTCTCATTTTCCTCCCACACCCTGATGCTTTGCTCACTGCCCCCCTCAACACACTCCCAGGTTAGCTCTGGGGCCCCCCTTTTCTGCCTGTTCCCCAGACCCTCATGGTGTTCCAGAGTCCCCTGCCCCTCCTTCTGGCTGCTCTCACCCCAGCTCCCTCCAACTGGCCCTCACCTTCCTCAGTTCTGGGGGACCCAGGCTCTTCTCTGGCCCCTGTTTCTAGGCTAGGGACCCCCTCCTAGCGGGCCCAGGTTCTTTCCCCAGATCCCGCTGATGTTTTGAGGGTGACCTGGGAGAGGCAGAAAAACCTTGGGGGCCCCCACTGGCCCCATTGCTGGGCCACTCAGGGGAGGCAGATTACTGGGGAGAGTGCTCCCCTCCCCGTCACCCTCGGTCCTCTGCACATGTCTTGCTACCTTTGAGGTGCCCAGGTTCCCCCATTTTGCAGTGAGAGCCCTCTTCAAATGGCAGGTCTGCCTTCCCCTTCCTGCCTACCTTGGGGGACACCAGGAGAAGCCCCCTGTCCACCTGGCTGGGGACTCAGGGGACCCAGGCTCTGGGAACAGAGGCTCCACTGGAGGGCTCTGTGCCCACTGGCCAGTGGCCCCTGCCCCTTCCTCTCTACTGAGCCCAAGTTTCACTGAAGCTGTCAGGCCAAGGCACGGATGGGTGGCTGCCCTCTCAGCCGGCCAGGCCAGCCTGCTAGCCGAGGGCTCTGTGCAGAAGCCAAGCCCCCGCCTTCAGCTCAAGGCCCCAGCTGCCCCACCCCCACCCTCCCGTCTGCCCGCCTCCCCTGTGCTGTCTTTCTGTCTTCGTCTTTTGCCTGCCTTCCCTTCCTCTCTTCCCACCTTCCCTTCACCCCACTCCCACCCCCACTCCTGAGACTCCCTCCCTCCCGGCCCCTCCTCGGCCCCCCCTTTTTTCCATCTTTACGCTGACCCATTTTGGGCCTTCACAGAAGCTTCGGGTATGTGTCTGGGGTGGGGGTGAGTGGAGGGGCGGGCCGGCGAGGCTGGGGGTGGGCAGGAGGCTGGGGAGGAGGCTGCAGGGAGCCGAGCCTTTGAAGCTGGGTTGGGTTGCACACTCTCCAGTCTTCAAAGCCAAGAGCTGGCAGGTCTCAGGGGCTGGTGCCCAGCGCAGGCCCCAGGGTTTCTGGAGGCGAGAGGGACCACGTGGGGGAGCCCAGCACCCGCCACCTCCAGGCCAGGCCAATTACAGCCAGGGCCCAGGGCAGGGGCCCCGTCTGCCAGGTGACCACACCCTCCTGGATAGGGGTTCATGTGGCAGGGCCAGGAGTCCTGGAAAGAGCCCACGAGAGGAGACAGGATTCCCAACCAGGGGGGAGGGCGGGCAGCGGGCTCTGCCAGGCTGGGACCAGTGCCCACGAGGGCTCTCGGAGACAAAGTGAGGCAGCAGCGGTCCAGCTTGCCTCTCTGTGGCTCTGCCCCCGACCCTGCTGAGTGGTCAGACCCTCGGCCACGGGAGAAGAGAGCCTCCATGCATGTTTACGTGCACCCAGACCTTTGCCTCTTGCCAGAGAAGAGCCTACTTCCCACACAGCTCCCCATGGCGAGGCCCTCCTGCAAAGGGATCATCTCGTCGAGGATTCTGGGAAGCCGTGTTCTTTAATAGTGCTTCTCAAACTGTGTTCCTCAGAGCACTTGTGCCCCATAAATGATTACTATTCCATGGATCAAGAGTCCCATGGCCAATGGGTCCCGTTCCCCTAAGCTTGGGGAACACTGCACGCTGTATTTGCCTTTTGGCAGTACTGATGTTCCTTGGCACATTAAAGGCTCTGAGGAGTCCTGCAGTAAAGAAACCAGTGTTTCCCAGACTTCTTTAATTAAAGATCCTTTTTTCCAGTACCACAGTAGAAACCTGAGGGGCCCTGGAGCTCTGTGGAACACAGGGTGGGAGACCAGCCTGGCAGTGAAGACTCTGGGTAGATATTTTTCTCTAGGACCTGGGTTGGATGGCCCTGGATTTGGAGCTCTGGAGGGAGCAGGCGAGGCAGGCTTCCTACCTGCTCCATCTGTCTGTTACACCTGACACAGAGAGGCCCCATCTATAGCCTTGTGTGACGCCCTGCTGGAGAGGGGGGGAGGGAAGGGAGACCAGAGGACATCTTTGGTGGGAATGGGGTCTTTTGTCAAGGGAGCAGGTTCCCCTGGGGCCTGTCCTGCCTCCCTTACCCCCAGCCCCCACTGCCCCTGTGAGCTGGCTCAAGGCTTTGGCTTTGAACTCTGTGCACAGAGTCCCCTATGTGTACACTGGACGACAGACAGAGACTGTCTACACCAGGGAGACCCAAGGCCACCATCTCTGGGCATGTGGTGGCAGCTCAGCTTCTCTCTTTCTCTCCTTTGTGCCTGAGTCTGGTTGAGAACTAAGGTCAAGGTCAAACTCTCAGGGGGGCGTAAAGCAGGTCCCCCAAGAACATGTTTGCTTGATCCTCGGCGGGGGGGGGGGGGGGGGGGCGTGCCTCCCACAGCACCCTCACCTTGGCCTTGAGCAGCTGTGCAGCCTCCACACGCTCCAGGCCAACACTCCTTCCAGAGCCCCTTCTCCTAGAAACAGTCCTATGGCTCGGGCATAGCTCCCTTCCAGAATAGTCCTTTAGGTGGGAGCAGCTTGTCTTCTCCCTGTCCTCCCAGTCCTGCTCCTTGGGGCTCCAGTAACCTGACAAGCTGGCAGAGCCCCTTGCCCTGGGCTCCTGGGGTTTCCAGGTCCTGCCTCTGCCTGCCGCCCACTCCACGTGAAAGTCTCCGTATTCTCTGTGCTTTTAACACATCTGCTCCTTCAGTATGACGTGGCACCAAGCAGGAGGGGCTGGGGAGACCAGGGTGAAGGTCCCTCCCAGACCCAGCAGCTCCACCTTGGAAAGGGCCAGGGCCCAGGGAGCGGCTGCCCGAGCAGGCCGGCCACGTTCACACCAAGGGCCTGAGGCTGGACGTGCTCCATCGGCCCACCCAGAGAAGGGGTTCCCTCCACACAGACCCCAGGACAAAAGACTAAAGGGCCCCTCGTGAATTTGGTTATGTCCTAAGCAAGGTCACAGGCCTGGGATGCTTCCCTTTTCTGGGTGGTGACCCTGCCATCCCATTTGCAGTGAACAGAGCTGCTCTCCAGCTCAGCTGAGATCCCCCAATCTCATGGAAAGGCTGCATCCGGGCCCACCGGAGCAGGAGAGCACGCAGAGGCGGCTGCGGGCAACTCAGGCCAAGGGGAGGAGGAGACAGGCCGAGAACTGAGCCTGCCCCAGGAGTGGCTCAGTGGAGAGAAGACAGAAGAGGGGAGAACCTTGGGTCTTCCAGAACTAGGGCTTCCACCCCGCCGTGAGCTGATGGCGTAGCAGTTACAGCCAATCTCCTTTGACAGGCAGGGAAACTGAGGCCAGGAGAGGGAGCAAGTTGGCAGCGGGGTCTGATCTACCTTTCCGCTCCCTCTAGCCAGAAACCAGCACCCTCTCCTTTCCCCACCGCCCCCGCCTCACCCAGGCCTTGTCCCCAGCCCCTCTCCCCTCTGCCCTGCTCTCTCATCACCTTTCTCTCTCTCACCAGCTTCCCGGGTGCCAGGCTCCGGTCCGCCGCCTGCAGCTCGCCTCCTTTCTGTGCGGCTCCCCAGGCCCTCGAGTGGGTGCGTGCGTGTTTGAGTGTGCTTGCGTGTGTGTGTGTGTGTGTGTGTGTGCACGCGCGCGCGCCAGGCACAGGCTGTGCGGTGCCCCCTGCCTTTCTTCCTCCTGCAGGAGCAGACCCTCGAAGCCCTGCCCTCTGTATGCCCGGCCCTGGGGTCCCTGTCCCTTCTGCCCCCGCAGGACTTGCAGTTCTTGTTTCTTCTTGTATCTCCCTGTTTTCTCCCCTTTCTCTCTGCCCCTCCAGTGATCTAGACAGAGACTTTTGGAATAACAATGAGAGCACAGTGCAGCAGAAATGGAGCTCCTACCCTCCCAAGGAGTTTATTCTAAACATTTCACCCTACGCCCCTTATGGCGACCCACGACTGTCCCTCAAGTGAGTGACTTTACCTGGTTTGATCATATGTACCGAGTATCCGCGCACACCCCCTCCCCTCCACCACCCTACCTGCCTCCTGGCCCCCTCACTCCCTCTCTCCTCCTGCTCCTGTCCCCGACTTCCCCACCCATCCACCCCATGGGCAGGCTGGCCATGGAGACGAGCAACCCCTCCTGCCCCCGCGCCTGCCTGCCCGCCCCGTCCCCTCCCCCAGGGCCAGCCACGCAGGAGCGTCCCCTCCGCAGCCACGCCTGGCCCCCCACTCCCGGGCCCCAGCCCACCCCCTGCAGTCAGGATGGGGTTGCCCGTTTTGGTCCCTCACTCCCGGTTGTGGCTCGCCTTTTCCTCCCTGCTGTGTGCTGCTGCCGTGGCTGCTCGGTGGTCGGTGGTCGGTGGTCGGTGGTCCGTGGCGGTGGTGGCGGTGATGGTGGTGGTGGTGGTGATGATCTCTGACTAACACGGCTTTCTCTTTCTCCCTGCCTTGGGGCCTCCTGGCCTGGACAGCCCGCTCTTCCTCCGTCGTTAACCCTTCGTTGTCCTGTGGGATAGAGTTGGAGGTGGCTGCCCTCCCCCCACCCCCGCCGCCCCTGCCCCAGGCGGTGGGGAGGGGCCCCCCCTCCGTTGTCGTGGTGCGTTGTTCTCCGACCCCCAGCCCGCCCGGTCCCCCTCTCTCCTCTCTGCAGGCTCCGCTGTTAACCCATTTGCAGTGCTGATGTCTCTCTCTCTCTCTCTGTCTGTCTCTTGTCCGTCTGTCTCTCTCCTCCTCCTCTCTCACTGTCTCTTTCTTCCTTTTATCTGTCATTGTTCTTTCTCCTCTCCCACCCCCCACCCCCACGTGTGGCCTGCCCTCTCTCCCCCACCGCCACCCCCGGTGCCCCTCTGGCCTGGCTGCCTTGTGCACGCCTCCAGTGGCACCCTCCTGTCGGGCGCCAAAGTGGCCGCCGCGGCGGGGCTGGCAGTGGAGCGGGAAGGCCGGCTGGGGGAGAAGCCGGCGCCGGTGCTGCCACCCGGAGAGGACGCCTTGAGAAGCGGCGGGGCTGCCCCCAGCGAGCCGGGCAGCGGTGGCAAGGCGGGGAGAGGCCGCTGGCGGACGGTGCAGAGCCACCTGGCCGCAGGGAAGCTCAACTTGTCCAAGTGAGTGATGGCGCCCCATGGCCGCCGGAGCCGCGAGCTCAGGCCTGCCCGCCAGGGTGGACAGCGGGACCCCTGGCATGCCCGCTGCTGCCCTCAGAGGTGCCGTCCTCGGCCCCTGGCTCATTCCATCCCTTCACCAGACTCTCCCATCGTCCTTGCCATCAGGCACAACCAACTCAGCCATGCAGTGTCACATTTCAGCCTCTGGCTGCTGCCCCATCAGCCTCTTCCTTTACCAGTGACCAGGTCATTCCATTTTCTGCCCCCAGGGCAGCTTCATTTCAGTCCTTGGGTCATCCCATCTTCTTTGACTGGCCGCCCCATCTCAGCCATCGGGTCGTCCCTCCGTGGGCAGCAGGCCTGTGGTTGTTCAGCCATTGGACCATCCCATCCTTGGGGACCGGCCCTCTCATCAGCCACCGGGCCTTCCCTCTTACTGCCAGCAGATGGCTCTAGACCTAGCAGTTGAGCCATTCCATTTTTGACCATCAGGCGACTTCCATTGGCTTGTCCCAGTCTTGCTTGAACCATGACACCATCTGTCGTGTGGGCCACCCGTGCGCAGCCGTGGGCAGCCTCATCGGCTCATCCGCATCTCAGCCATCCCCACTGGCTGTCCCCATCTTGGTCAGCGAGCTACCCTACCATCCGCTGTTGGGATTGTGTGTTCCTGGAGGTTGGGTGGCTGAGCCCCAGCTGGCTTCTCTGTTCAAGTATCAGAGGGTGGTCTGGACGTGAGGCAGAACTGTTCCTTCTTTCACAGCTGTCTGACCTTGGCAAACACACCCACTCTTGAGTGATGGGCATAGGGTTGACCCCTATTCCCCGCAGATGTCCCTCCCCATGGGAAAGTCTTATTCTCATCTTGACTGTTAGAAACTCCAATTCCCCACAGCGGAGCCTTTCTAGGCCCTGAGTCCTTCGAGCTTCACTGATTGGGATGTAAGTTCCATCTGCAGTTGTTGGAACTGCCTCATTCCCAGCTGATGGAACAGCCTCCCACTTAAAAGGCCAACAGCCCTGACCCCTTCTTAGCTGTCAGCCCATCCTATCACCTCCACTTAGGGCCCTCCTGGTTCTCTTCAGAAGACCTGTGGTTGCCACCATTGGGACCACTGAGGGCCACCATGCTGAGACCTCACTTGCTTGTTGCCTCGAGTGCACACAAGCCAAGTGCTCCCAACATCTGGCTTCAGGAGGGGCCCAGAGGGAAGCCCCACACCCCTTCAGAGAGCCAGGCCCAGCCCCGCCCTCCCGGGCTGCTCCTGCCGGTCTCCAGGCTGGCCAGGCTTCCGTGCCTCGCTGGCTCCGGGCCTGGAGGAACCAATTTTAGTTTCCTGTGACTGAGAGGTTGTAAATTGGACTAATTTTGGATGTGATAGGAAACCAAAATGAGGTCAGCAAGGAGGAGGAGGCGGCTGCCAGCGTGCCGTCCTCCCCCTGCCTCAGCCCGCCCCGGGGAGCCGTGGGCACACCTGGCCGGCCAGGCCTGGGCTTGCCCTTGGCAGGAGCCCCTGATTCCAGACCTGGGCTGGGCAAGGCTGCCACCCCCTGCAAGACCCCAGCTACAGCCACGTTTTGCCTTCTCTTTCTTTCTCTCATTCTCTCCTTACTATGCTCTGACTCTCTCTCCCTCTTTCGCTCTCTCTTTCTCCCTTTCTCTCTCTCAGCCCACAGGGGTAGCCTAACTGTTGTCTTTTGGTTCCCAGGTAGGCTCAGGGGGTGAGCAAAGCTGAGCTCTGGTTGCAGTGGTGAAAGTGGCTCCCAAGGGCCCTGGGGCCTCCTCCCGTGGGCAGCCTCGGGCCATTTGGCTGCCCCATGGCCCTAGACCAGAGGTCGGCAAACTTTCTCAGTAAAGGGCCAGATGGGAACCGCTTAGGCTTTGCAAGCCATATGGGCTCTCGCACAGCTACCCCACCCTGCCGTTGTAGCATGAAAGCAGCCACAGACAGTATGGAAACTAATGCCAGTGGCTGGGATCCAGTAAAACTTTATTTACAAAAACAAGTGGCAGGTTAGATGGGGCCCACAGGCCATAGTTTGCCAACCTCTGCCCTCGACCACTGGACTGGGAGGTGGAGGGAAGGACAGCGGAAGAGGAGGAGGAGGAGGAGGAGGAGGTTGGGACCCAGAGAGGGGAAGTGACTCGTCCAGAGCTGTTGGGCCCAGTCTCCGCTCGGCTCTGGGGTACTCCGGTGGAGCCCGGCCCCGGCCCTGCCTGTGGGACGTGGTGAAATCTCTGGCCAGCGCACGAAGCCGGCAGGTTTCCCAGGCGGAGACCAGGAACTTCTGACTCCCACCGCTGGCGCGGGGAGTGTTTACCAATGTAGCATTTCCCTGGGCCCGACCTCATTAGGTCCCCACGGCAGCCCTGTGACAGAGGCAGCTCAGGGATTGTTTTATACCCCGATTTTACTGATGAAGAAACTAAGGCCCAGAGTGGTGGAGTAACTTTTCCAAAGTCCCACAGTTAGTAAGTGGCAGAGATGGGGTTAGCACCCAGGCCCCTCTGAGCCTGTGCTGCGTCTGACCGGCACGTCCCGGTTCCTGTCAGCCCTTCCCCACTCCCCAGCTTCCTTCAGAGACACGGGAGGCCTGTGGGCCGGGCACCCCCTTGTAAATGCATCAAAGTGGCCAGATGAGCAGGTACCCGCCTCCCGCCTCATCTGCGTTCTGTCCTTGGTCCCCTCCTCTGACTGGGGGACATTCCCAAGGTCCCAGGAGAGGATGTGGCACCTCAGAAACAACAAAGAACCCTGGATGGGGGCACATGTCTGCTGCCCAGCCTGAGTCCTGAGGCCACCCTGGCCACAAGGCAGGTCTGTGAGCCCGAGGCCACTTCCTCGGCCCTGGGGACAGTGTGTGAGAATTGCTGGCTTCCCCAGCCTTGCCGAGATTACTAGGCCAGCCCGGCACTGGCCTGGATTCCTCCTGTCTCCAAAGGACAGGAGTCCTTAGAACACAGAGGCAGACTTTGCCGGAGCCCCCAGCGAGACAGCGGGAGGGGCGGCAGCAGCTCCCCCCGCCTCCCGTTCCAGCCTTACAGGCAGCTGCAGGGCCCCGGGGACCCGCCTTCACCACGCAGCCGCCGGCGCTCGCGGCCCACTCAGACCTGCAGAGAGGTCGGCCCAGACAGGAGGTATTGGGCACTAGCTGAGCCAGGGCCAGGGGGCAGGGTGGGCAGGGCCAGCCCGGGGGCCTCAGGGTGGGCTTCGCGGCCTCCTGAAAGAGGCGGTAGCAGCGACGGCAGCAGCGACAACTCCGATGGAGGCCTGGCGAGGTCCGGCAGAGCGCAACCTGCACTGGGGCCTCCTCGTCCTGGCGCTCGGCTTCTTTCTCCTCCACTGTGATCCCTTCACCTGCTTCTCCTTTCTCTCCTCTCCTTCACCTGCCCCAAGTTTCGAGGACTCCACCCTGTCCACGACCACTACCCTTGAGTCTATCCCCAGCTCCACGGGAGAGCCGAAATGCCAGCGACCCCGCACCCTGATGCGGCAGCAGAGCCTGCAGCAGCCGCTGAGCCAGCACCAGCGGGGCCGGCAGCCCAGCCAGCCCACCACCAGCCAGAGCCTGGGCCAGCTGCAGGCCCACACGGGCTCGGCGCCGGGCCCCAACCCCCGGGCCCACGGCCGGGGCCAGGCTCGGCAGGGCACCTCGGCCGGCTCCAAGTACCGGGCGGCCGGGGGCCGCAGCCGCTCCAACCCGGGCAGCTGGGACCACGTGGTGGGGCAGATTCGAAACCGAGGCTTGGACATGAAATCCTTCCTGTAAGTCCTCCCCTTGAGCGGCCGGCCCCCACCTCCCCGACCCAGCCTTCTCCCCCTAGAGCTCCTTGGGAGCAGCTGGCCGTGCCAGCCTCTTGGCTCTCCATCTCCTTGGCAGGGGGCCAAGCAGACTCTGGCTGCCCCCTCTTCAGCCTCTTGTGGCTTGTGCCTGAAGCCCCCCCATGGAAGGATTCTGAGTCACTCCCCTCTGAGGACCCCAGGTCCCCCTCGGTGCCTCCAGGGCTCCGAGAAAGTCAGCCCCCTTCCCCACCCACCCCACGCCCACCGCCCAGAGTTACGTGGAGAATAGACCACACGGCTGAAGTCCCTGCAACCTCTCCTCTCCCGGGCCAGGCCCTGGCTGCTCTTGGCATCCCTGCCCGGTGCTCCCGCGGCCTCTCTCCTTCCCCTCCCCCAAACCCATCCCTTTCACTCCCTCTCCAGGGCACCTCCTCCTCTCCATTTACTTCTTCCCTGAAACCCGACTCTGTTCCTCCTACCCTCTCACTTCCCCTGTCCCTGTCCCTGCCATCAGCCCTGCCCCCACCCCGTCTCTCTGACCTTCTGTAGCCACCTGTCCTCCAGCTCCTGCCCGTAATGACCCATGCTGAGGACAAACCTGAGATGTCCCCTAAACCCTTAGAAAATGTTATTTCTAAATCAGAGTTTTCTTTCAAGTGTGCAGGTCTGAGAAGTGACAACGCACCGTCAGAGTCTGACCCTAACCAATCCCCCTGGCCACTCACCCCCCTGCCCCTGCCTTCACCAGGAGGAGCCCTACCCAGGCGCCCCCTCCCCGGCATCCCTCTGGGCATCTGTTCTCGCTCTCAGAGCCCAAGACAGGTCTGGGCTGAAGTCTCTGGTGTCACCCACCCCCAGCCTAATACAAACTTGCTTCCTGGCCCTGGGGGTTATTCCCGTAGCCCAGGTTTAACTGGGCAATTCTCACGGAGCAGGAGGCCAGCACTCCAAACCTGGGAGCGGAGAAAGGGAAGGGGAAGGGGAAGGGGAAGGGGAAGGCCGAGGTCCGGCTCGTTGGCAAGACGTAGGGGCTCTGAAGGCGCACCTGCCTCTACAGCTGAGACCTCAGTGGAGCCTCCAGGGAAGACGGGAGTGCTGCCCCGGGAGAGGCGCCCCACCAGAAGGGGACCTACCATACCAGCTTCCCACACCTGTGCGAGGGCCCCGGCCCAGTGGGACACACTGCCTGTGACTCTCCTTGGCAGTTCGGAGCAGCGTACCCCCTGGGGCTCTGCCCCACCAAGGACCCTCAGGAATCCAGCTGGACACGATGCCTAGCACAGCCTCCTGTCCTCCAGGTGGCAGTTTGTTTTGGGACAGAGGCTGTGGCCCTGCTGTGGATCCAGAAGAAGCTAGGGAATTGGTTCTACCGTGGCGTGAACAGAACTGAGAGCCAGGGGCCCCTGTACCCCTCTGCTTCTCCTGACCTCAGGCTGCTCTTGGCACAGTCTCCTCCCTGCTTCCCATCCTGGCAGCCCTCAGACTGGGCCAGAGGCATCCCCCGGCCCTCCCCAGCTGCAGGTGGAGCCTGGGTGCCAACTCTTGCTTGCCTACCGCCTTCCTAGTCAACCAGGATTTGATGAGTGTCCCTCATGCACCAGCATCCTCTGGCCCACGCTTCTGCTCCCCGCGGCAGCACTCGTGCCCCCCAGCTGCCAGCCCCCTCCAGAGCTCACCCCAACCCCCACCATCTCCACCAAAGTCCCTGGCAGCAGGGGTCGGCAGACTTTTCCTGGAAAGGGCCAGATAATAAGTAGCTTCGGCTTTGTGGGACACGTGACTTCCATGTGATCTCCATTTTTAAACAACCCTTTAAAAATGTAACAACCATTCTTAGCGTGTGGGCCATCCTTTGCTGACACCTGCCTTACAATTTAGCTGCCACACTTGTGAGTCTCTGCCCTTGCCCCAAGCGCTGGTGGCCACACTGGAGAGCCGCGTTGAGAGGGTCCTCTAGGCCCCCCGCGGCCCTACCCTTCCTTTGTAGAGAAGGCACATCCCTCCTGCCCGGTAGGTGAGACCCCACCCCACCAGCTTCTCCCCCGACTCTCGCCCTTGCGGTCTGCAGAGCTGGAGAGAGTGACAACGTGGGTATTTTGCAGAGGAGCCATTCTGTTTTTAAGAAGAGCAAAAGGAGTATCTGAAAACTGCATTAACCAGGGAAAAACATGTTGTTTTCACTGGGTTCGCCTTCCCTCAGCACAACCAGCTCCCAGGCAGCCAAATGGAATTTTACCAACTCTGAAACAGTACCGATGGGCAGAGAACAGGAAAACCAGGATTTATGCTGATGGAAGGGGGGAGTTGTTTCCCAAAAGTTAGATGCCAGCGCAAGTGTGGGCTTGGAGTAACTGTGCCCAGGACAGAGGTGCAAAGACACAGAATAGCGCTGCAGCCTCTGAGCTCCCCACTCGGACCCCAGTGGTGTGCCCGATTCTTGGGGACCCTGTGCCCCCGTCCGGCAGCTCAGACACCATCCTCGCCATGCTCCTGTGTGAGTTCCCTTTTGACAGCCTCTCAGAGAAATAACCGCAGCAAGTTCTTCCTCTCTAAACCTTGCCTGCCTTCATGATGGTTGGAATGGTAGACTTCCTATCCCAGGATCCTCTCCTTTCCGGAACATTCTGTCAGCCCCACCATCTGTCCCTTGGCCCATCTTGAGACGTGCTTTTGTGCCTGCCTGGTCTGAGAATCCCTCGCCTTTTGTTCTGATGAGAGACCCAGCGCTGTACGAGCTGCACAAAGCCCCCAGAAAACACTCACGGACTCTGATGGTTTTGAGGGGCAGCAGGCCACCGACACTCCCTTTTCCTCCCTGGGAAATGCAAGTGACCCCACAAAGCTCCTGGGCAGTTGCCCAGTGATCCTCTGAGAATGCCCCATGCTAAAGGTGTGGCATCTTGACCTCGGGGCCCACGCTGCTGCCCACACATCCGCTGCAGGAGACTTTTGCCTCGTCCTCGTCTGCCTTGACCGTCCTCCCTCCGAGCACCACCTCCCACCACAGGCACAGCTCCATGCAGCCCTGCCGGGACTTCTCCAGACCCTGCAAGTGCCTGCACTTTCCGCCTTTGTGCCTTGGTGCCTTCTGCACTGCTGCCCTTGAACTGGACCCAGGGGCCTTGGTGGTCATTCTCTGGATCTCCAGGAAGG
Organism: Eulemur rufifrons; assembly: GCF_041146395.1. Classification (NCBI taxonomy): domain Eukaryota; kingdom Metazoa; phylum Chordata; class Mammalia; order Primates; family Lemuridae; genus Eulemur; species Eulemur rufifrons. The sequence continues at coordinate 95,281,144 of NC_090988.1, read as the reverse complement.
AGGACACAGGAGATGGCCCATTATGGCTGGGACACCATACACAGAAGGGACTTTCATTCTCCTCTGATGGCCTTGTATATGCGGGAGCCTGGCGGAGGGAGCTCCTAGACCCTCCCTGTCCGGGCTTCAAGGACATCTGGTTGACCATGACCCAGAGTTGTCTATGAAGGTCTTCCACAAGCACAGGGTGCAGTGCCCATTGGATTTCAAAACTTTATCAGACCCTCCCAGCTGGGAGCCCAAACCTGCCTGCTCAGTGCCCGTGCAAGAGGGCTACAGAGCCCCTCCCTCTTCTCCCCGTGGCCCAGCTGGTCAGAGCAAGTTCAGCAGGGGATGAATTAGCCTTTGGAAATCTGCCGTGTCCCAGAGCCTGTGCCTCATTCCCCCAGCCTTCCCCACGCGTGTTCCTTGGGACTGTCCCAGTCACAGGCTGACCCCGCAGACCTCTGCCCAGCCCCTTCCTGGTTTGCTCCAGAGAATCTTGCTCTTGGTGGAGACAGCCGGGTTTCAGGCCTTAGATGCCTCCCACCACCCCCTCCCTCCCTGCCTCCACCCACTCTGCTCTGCCACTGTTGACAGTGCTAAAGTTTGGTTTCTTTCCTGCAGGGCCAGTTTCTTACGCTTTTTTCTTCTCTCTCTTTGTCTCTGTCTCTGTCTCTTTCTCTTTCTCTCTCCTTCCCCACCCCCTGCCCCTGCCTGTGGGGCCTCCTCATTTCACCCCGGCTGGTGGGCTGCCCACCCCGGGCAGGGAAGGCCGGATGGTGGTGCTATCCTTGGTCTTAGGGCTTTCGGAACAGGATGACTTTGCCAATATCCCTGACCTGCAAAACCCAGGAACCCAGCAGAACCAGAGCGCTCAGGGGGACAAGAGGTACGAGCACAGGAGAGAGGGCCTGCGGCGGCGGCAGCAGCAGCAGAGAAGGAGGCGCGGAGAGGCCGCCTGCCTTGACCGGCCCGGCTGCTGGACGAGGCGGTGGTGCCTTCAGCGGGTGCTGGAGCGGGACAGCGAGCCTCCTCCCCAGCTGGTGCCCTCACACAAGGCCACCTCGGGGATGTCCCTTGGGTCTGAGGCCACTTGTGGCCATCCTGGGACCATTCTGGATCAAGCCTGCTCCCTGGCATGCTTGCCCTGGCCCGGAGCAAGCCAGCCTTTTCTGCCCCATCTTCCCGCTTGGCTCCCTCGCTGCCCTCTCCATCTCTCATGTCTGTCCCCACCGCCCCAGAAATCCCTGTTTCTCTGGCGGTTGGTGGGCGGGGGGGATGTCAGGGAAGGGGCGCCTGCCTGGCCTCCCTCATCCCCGCCCCCTCAACCTCCCTCTTGCCTGGAGGTCCCTTGGGCTGCTCGGCTGATGGAAGAGGAGCCCTTGGTGGGAGGGTCTGCGACATGGGAGAGGTCTGGTGACCAGGAGGAACCAGAAGGGCAGCCCCTGACTCTGGGGCACCAGGGTAGGGGCCGAGAGCCTCCGAGGCAGCACTGCTGGCCCTCAGGGCCCTGGAAACCGGGAGTGGCCTGTGTGGCCACAGCATGGGCCGAGCAGAGCACTGGGCATTTACGCTGCCATGGCCTCGGCCAGCAGGAATTCAGGGAGGGAAGTGTCTCCTCCTGTCCCCTGTCTCAGGAAGGAGGTGGGGCACTGCTCATGGGGAAGGGGAAGGGTCGGAGGTCATCACAAGGGTGAAGACATCCGGCGCCTGATGTAGCCACCTCACCCCACCTGGCCTTAGGCTAGGCCGACCACACTCCTGTAGCCCGCAGGATGGGAGGGGGCTTGTCACCTCGCTCGGGTCTGCTTCCCGTCAGACCTAAGGCCTGCAGGAGAGCATGCAGCCCGGCGGCCACGACGCCTGCCTTCTAGCTCTGGTTCTGCCAGAGCCTCGCTCCACAATCTCAGGCAGGTCGCAGCCCTCTCTGGGCCTCTGCTTCCTCATCTGTCCAAGGAAGGACTGGACAGGGTGACCTCTAAGGAATGGCCGTTCCGGCTCAGACATACTAAGCATCTAATGAGGACAGCGGGCCCTGGGGCTGGGGCACTTGTCAGATCCTATAAGCTGGGCAGGGACTGCTTGGACAAGTGACCCTGAGGCTCCTGAATTGGCCCTCAGGGGCAGGAAGGGACTGTCCCAGTCTGCTGCCAGGGGCTGTGGGTGGGGGAAGGGTTAGAAAGCTGACTGGCCTGTCCCTCTGGTGGCTTCTGGAGACCAGCCCTCTCACTTTACTCCCGTCCCGAGTCCACCGCTGCATGTCTATGGTGGGCAAAGCTGGAAGTCCCCGGAGAGTGGAACCAATTCTTTCACTCGGTGGCACAGATGGCGTCAGGCCCTGAGTCCACGTCTGGGGGTACAGGAGGAGCAGAGTCTGCACCCCCAACCCACCTGGGCCCTGCAGGAGCTGCGACAAGGTCCTGGGCAGGTGCCGCAGGGCAGGGGGAGGTGGGGGGCTGCAGGCAAGAGATGTAGCGGGTGGGGCAAGAACCTGAGGCCCTAGTCCTGAAAGGTGTGAAGTGTGAGGGAGCAGATGCAGGCTGGAAACGAGATTTCACATCACCCATGTGTTAATTAATGGCTCCATTGTCACCACTGCCTATTTTTACCTCCCAGTCACTTGGCTCTCCCTCCATATCTTAACACCCCCATCTGATCATTACATCAGCTTGTCCCCTGCCTTCCCAGGAAAGGTGGGTGTGGAGGTGGAGGCCACGGGCCCTCGACCCCCGACCCCGCGCCTCACTTTCCGAGTGGACACATGCCATTCCCACCTGCTCATGCCACCCATCCTGGAAACTCATTTCTCATGGGGTGTCCGGAATCGAGTGTCCCCCTCCCAGCAGACTCTCCCCATGGCGAAGCTTAGCGTCAGAACCACCCACCAGGCACCAGGCACGTTAGGGCTCCGCCACTCTGGGTGCCTGGATCCTTAGACCTTGGAGTAGTGGCCTTGGGCCAGCTGTCCCCTCCCTGTCAGCTTTTCCCTCTAAACCCAGGGCCTGCCCTGCTGCCCGCAGCCTCACCCTACACTCCAGCTGACCCCTTGGCTGTCACTGGGGAGGACGTTCCGTCCCCTTGGTCTGTTAGCAGCAGGCTCGTGGGAGATAGGGACCTGTGCAGAGGAGTGGCCACTCCAGGTCCTGAGCGAGGCGGGAGTGTGTCCAGCAAGCAACGGGAGGCAGGCGGGTGGGTCACCGTCTCAGCCTCCATGATTCTTGGTGGCCCTGAAGCCCCCGTCCTGCAGAGTGCCTGTGGGCCCTGGGGGGAGGGCGGCCCAGGTGGTCCTGGCTCCCATGCGCTCCCGTGCCATTCCACCCTCAGCCATCCCGCCCGCACCCAGCCCACCCGTGCTGTCTGCCATCCCCCCTCCATTGCTCCTTGGGATCCAAATGGTTTCCACCGTGGCCCACCCCCACCCCGAGTGGGGGGCGGGGCAGGGCGGGGACCAGGCCACCCCCATCGCTCTCCTTGCCCTGAAGCCACCATGTTCCTCTGTCACGGTGTGTGTCCCCGCCTCCTCTCTGGCCGCTCGCTCCTCCTGTCCCCTTGTCCACCCGGCAGCCTCTCACGTCTCCGACTAACCTTTCTCAGCCCCTCTCTCCCTCTGTCTCCTCCCATCTGCTCCTCACAGGCTGCCCCGGGCCGGTGATGGCCCCTCGGCCTCGGCCTCTGCCTCTCTCTGTGCCTTTCGCCTCTGTCTCTCTGTCCCGTGACCTCCGACAGCTTCAGTGGCGCTGACCGTCTTTCCCAGGCTGCTTGGCAGCCGTGCCGACGCTGCGGCGTGGCCAAAATAACTGCGACTTTCTCATACCTCCAGCAGTCAACCTCAAGCTCCCCTCCAACCCGCCCTCTCTCTAACCTGACTTTACCTCTCCAGCTGTTTCGGCTCCTCTCCCTCCCCGTGCCTGTCTACGTGAACACATGTCCACACGTGTGTGTGTGTGTGTGTGTGTGTCCGGGGTGTGTGGCTGCGCGTGTGCTCCGGTACGCGTGGTGCCAGGTCCGCGCCTCTGGGAAGGGGTGTGTGTGCTGCGGGGCGGGGTGGGCGTTTCCGTGTTGTTGAGGCAGGGCCAGGTTTTCCCAGCAGGTGTATTGTTTATCAGATCATCAGGGTGTCTGGCCCTGAAACCGCTCCCTGCTTTTTCTGTTCCAGTCTGTCCCCATTTGCGCACATGCGTGGCATGCCTGGGTCTCCCCGAATGTGTTTCTTCTCGGGATCTGAGTGTGCCCGTGCTGTATGTGTGTCATCGCACTGCCCTGGTCGACCTGCCCGTTGCCCGTGCCATCCCTCCCCACTCCTCGGGGTGTCTGTGGGGCTCGTGTGCATTTGTACGAGTGTGTGCACGCACGCCTCTGTGTGTCCGTGTGTGCATGCCCCGCTGTGGGCTCCGGGAGTCTCCTCTCCAGGGCCTGGCATATTCCGTGCATGTCTGTGCCTGTGGTGGCTGCCTGTGTGCTGGCGGCGGGTCCGTGCCGGAGGGCTGTGGCTTGTGTCCAGCCTGTGTGGCTCCGAGTCTGTGGCTCTGTGCTCTCAAAGCTGTTCTGTTTTAGCCTGTCCTGAGCCTCATGCTGCAGTCCCCCGTGTCCTCCTTGCTGCCTACCCCCACCTCTCTTCCTCCTCATGGGACGTTCCAGCCTGGTCCCTGGGCAGGCGTTTAGTGTCCCCTTCCTGAGCCCCAGGTGGATGGAGCCTGGGCTCACCACCCAGCCCTGGGCCAGAGAGCCCAGCATCTTGGGAACGGCATGGAGTCGGGTGCAGACAGGGCTTCTCCGTGGTGCCCGTCTTTCTCTGACCCTGGGTGAGAGCCTTCTCAGATGTGCGGTCCTCAGAGTGGGGAAGGGTGGGGACAGGGGAGTGAGGGTGTAGGCTTGTCCTGTCCCATCTGGGGCTGTAAACCTAAATGAGTTTGCATTAAATACATGAAAAGTTAGCTCTCCGTCGCACTGGCCACGTTGCAAATGCTCAGTAGCCACATGCAACTCGTGGCTACTGCACTGGACAGCACAGATACAGAACACTTCTGCCATCGTAGACAGTCCTGCTGGGAACAGACCTGTGTGGACAGTGGGCCTGGCCCCACCTGGTCAGTCTTGAGTCTGGAGGGTGGGAAGAGCAAACACAGGCGGGGCCTGGGGGACAGACGCTCTGGGCTGTTTGCAAAGGGTAGTGACGCGGAGCGGCACCTGGAGACGCCACGCCACACAGGGCCTCTGCGATGAGCCTCCTCCCAGGCGAGGGCAGCCAGGACAAAGCAGGCCTCTGGGGAGGGGGCAAGCCAGTAACGGGGGGTGGAGCTTCTGGGGAGCAGGAAGCATGAGAGCACCCCCAAAACAGCCCCCACAGGGGTAGTTAAGCCAGAGTCCCCAGGGGCGGAGGCTGCAAGGAGGATGGGCCGAGCGCTGGTCTCCAGGAAAAACCAGGCCTCCCGTGGACAAGAGTGCCACTCCTGCCGGCCCCAGGGGGTGGCAGCCACTGGGGTCCTCAGAGAAGGTCCTGCCGCTCCCCAGGCCGGGGTGCCCAGCCCAGCCCACCTCCGGCCTGGGCTCATTCGGACTCCTCACCCCCAGGTTGCCTGCAGGAGGGAAGGCGGTGAGCACAGCCCCAGTGCCGGGCCAGACACCCCACGATGAGTCCGACCGCCGGACCGAGCCGCACTCCTCCGTCTCGGACCTCGTCAACTCCCTCACCAGCGAGATGCTCATGGTGAGAAGCGGGCAGCCCCACCCTGGAGGGGCTGGGCTGGGAGGCCGTGGCAGCGGGAGGGGCGCGAGTGCCAGCCGGGACCAGTACAGGAGTGCCCACGAGGGTCAAATGTGGCCTGGAGAGCCAGGCCCAGTGTGGTGACACTCGGCACTTGGTGACTGAGTGTGCAAGGCTTGGGTTCTTTGCCCAGCTCTTTCTCCAGAACATTGTCTCTGTGCCTCAGTTTCCTCATTTGTCGAGTGAGAACAGGAATGCCTGTCCTCCTTTGATCCCTTTCTGTAGTGAGAAGGGGCCTAAGGAAACCTCCTCATGCAAGACACTCTTACGATCCTAGACGGAGAGGCTGGGGCGCAGAAGACTGAGGGCAGAAGGCATCCCCTCCCCCAGAGCAGCATTTTCTTGAGTGGAGTCTGGGGCAGAGCCTCACATCTCCATGCCAGCAACCTGCCCTGCTCCCCGTTGCTCGGAGGCCCCAAGAGAACAGGCAGGCAGGAGCCCACGGGCCCTGACTCCTGTGAGGGGACAACTGTGCTGGGGCGTTCCTGCCCACACCCATGCCCCACCTGGGGGACCCTCGTCCTAGGCTATTTCACCCAGGCAGAGGTCATGGTTCCCATGGCGCCCAGGGGGCGGCAGTGAGGGCCCCACCTGGACCTTCCAAAGAGCCCCTAGAGGGGCCACAGCTGCAGGGGGAGGAAACCCTGGTGATTTGCAGGCAGGAATCAGTTAAGGGTCTGGCAGCTTAGAAGTCCTCGGAAAGCTCAGAGAGGGCGGCGTGAGGCTGGGAACCCAACACCTGCTTTGCTCTTACTGGACATGACCTCCGACAAGGCATCTTGGTCCCCTTCCCTCCTGTAGAGAAAGGGAAGAGGGCCTGGGGGTTCTCAGACCCTCACCCACTGCCCTGGCACCGCAGCCCACACCCTCCCTGAGGCCCCTGTGGCCGCCCACCCCCACCCGCTGCCAGGGAGGGTTCCAGCCAGCCCCAGCCGCCCATCCGCTGCTGCTTCTAGCCTGGGGGTTCTCAACTTGCTGTGTGCACTCGAGTCACTGGGGAACCTTGTTAAAGTGCAGGTTCCCATTCAGCGGGCTCTAGGCGGGGCCCGGGGGTCTGCATTTCCCTTGGATCTGGATTAGAGCATCAGATTTTCCCCATCCCAGAGCTGGCTGCCTGGGCCTCCCTGCCTCTCCCCTCCTTGCCACCCTCAGACGCCTGCATGCCTGGCCCTCCCCTGCCCTCCTTCCATCTCCCCGCCCAGGTAGGGTGGCCCTAGCCATGCTGCGCTCTGGATGGGCCATGGCCACAGCCCACCCTGCCTCTGTCACAGCCCGAAATCGTTACAGGTTCCCAGAAGGCCCTTTCGCCAGCTGGCCTTGCCCTGGCTGCCCCCAGGGAGGGGCGGAAGGAAATGCCAACCCCATGTCCCTCTCGTGTGCTCGGTGGATGCTCAGAGGTGGAAAAGCAGTCTAATTGCCCAGCCCTGTGCCAGAGCCGGGTCATTGACATTTATGGCGATGATAAGATAAGCAGGGCAGAATAAGTCCGATGTGACCTCAGCCTGTCCTGATCTCCAAGCCCGGGGCTATGGAAGCTGGGAGTCAGGAAACCCGGAGGTGGCCAGAGAAGGGACTGAGAGGCGGGAGTGTCCGACAAGAGGCCGGGCCACACCCATCTGAGGGGCACTCCTGCCCTGGCACACGGGCCGCTCGCTGCCTGTTGAGGCCGACTTCCCCTGGGGCTGGGGCCAGGCAGCCCTCGCCGGGCTGTGGCAGGGGTGGACGGCCTGGTTGTCTTGGAGCTGGCTCTGCCCACTGCCCTGGCTGGATAATTAGGGCTTGGGGCTGTGGCTCAGGAAGGCTGGGAGAGCCGCTGCCTCCTTCCCAGGTGAAGCCCACCTGGCCAGCCCAGGCCTCCCCCGGGCCACCATGATTGGGAGCCAAGCACCAAGTGACCAGAGGGACCTCAAGTGGGGCTGGGGCCACCTGGGCTCCAGTCACCAGCGACTCCACCTCAACTTCAGAATGAAGGCGGAGGGGCCGGTGGTCTTTGCTGACACTGCCTACTCTGCCGCACCCCGGGCTCTCTGTGCCACGCAGAGCAGGACGTGGAAGGGACGGGGACCTACTTAACCCTCCCAGGACCCCGTGCGGTAGGCCCCACGGTCCCCTTGCTGCAGATGCCGAAGCAGGTCCAGAGAGAGCGCGCTGCTGTGAGCAGAGGGAAGGAGCGGGGGAGCAGGCTCTGGACAGGGAAGCCACGTTCTCGGTGGGCCTGGGGGACTTGCTGGGTGGCATGGATAGGCCGCCCAGCCAATCCACACACCAGGCAGGACCAGGGCGAAGCCCCAGCCCCCGATCTGAGTGCGAGAGCCAGGGGCAGGCGGAAGGGATTGCCCGGCACCAGCTGGGGTTCAGTTCCGACTGGCCGTTCAGTCACAGGTGACTTGAGGCCAGTCACCTAACCTCTCGGTGCTCCCAACCACAACTGGAACACGGGAGTGTCTGCCTCACTGGGGTGTCGTAAGGAGTAAATGAGGGCACAGCATGTGGCACGGGGCAGGGCCTGGTGCCGCAGGCGGCCTGCCAGGCCTGTAGTTACTATTTATTGTGAGTGTGACTTGGATGCTTTTCACCTGGCGTGGCTGAGTCCTTGCCAGCTGGTGGGGGAATCTCACCCTTGCCCTGGGGTGGGCCTGCTCGGGCGGAAGGCGCAGGCTTTTAAGGCAGAGAGTGTCACACCGCTGTGCAATCTTGGGCATGTGACTGAACCTCTCTGAGCCATTCTCCTCAGCTGGAGGGTGGTGACAGCTGCCTTGCCTTTCCCAACCGCTTCCTGTTTTTCAATGTCAAGATGGGAATGTGACACGCATCCCACCCTCTGTGTGACCGTCCATTGCTGGGTCAGCCCACGTGCGCTCCTTTCCAGCAGTCCTCAGCCCCCGTGGGCAATATGGTCACCTGAAATGCCTTTTTTAAATAGTGCTGATGCCCACACCCCCACCAGCCCCATGTGGTCAGACTGCCTGGGGACACAGCCTGGGGAATCTGTATTTTTCTCATCCCTGGCGGTCTGCCTTACACAAATAGACGTTGCTCCTGAAAACTTGCCTCTCTCATTTTATAAATCACATCATTCTCAGCACCCCAGAGAGTCACTTTCCAAAGAAATGTTGCAGTAAATTCTTTTGAGATGTGAGCGACCTCCCGCATCTGTTGTGTAGCCCAGGACTGTGTAGGTGTGCCCCACAGTGGGCCCTGCAGCGCCGTGGGAGGGGGCAGTGGCAGCTGGGGCCCGGGAGGCCGAGGCAGCCCATGCTGGAGCTGGGGACCGGGGCAGACCCAGGGTTGCAAGGAGAGGCTGGGAAGTGGGGTGCCATGTACTGCTCTGGGGTTCATGACATAGGGCTGTCCCGCTCTGCCCCCTCCCTGGGAGACCTTGGTCCAGGCACTTGCCCTCGGCCTGAGCATCTCCCGCTGGAGGTGAATGTGGGACGGACCACCCCCACTGGCCTGCAAAGCCCCACACTGTGACCAGAAGGAGAGGGAAGCTCTAAGCAGCTGGACTTGCCTCGGCACGGGGAGGCCTCTCACCTGTGCTGGGCTGCAGTGGGGGACTGGGGACAGCAGAGTCCCCCCCAGCCCTGATGGCCTCTCCCCCGTCCCCAGCTCTCCCCAGGCTCTGAGGAAGACGAGGCCCACGAGGGCTGCAGCCGAGAGAACCTGGGCCGGATCCAGTTCAGCGTTGGCTACAATTTCCAGGAGTCCACGCTCACCGTGAAGATCATGAAGGCCCAGGAGCTGCCGGCCAAGGACTTCAGCGGCACCAGCGACCCCTTTGTCAAGATCTACCTGCTGCCAGACAAGAAGCACAAGCTGGAGACCAAGGTGAAGCGGAAGAACCTGAACCCCCACTGGAACGAGACCTTCCTCTTTGAAGGTGAGGCTGGCGCCACCCTCCCCACCCGTGGTCACTCTTGCCGTCCAGCCTCCCCCACCCAACCACACACATGTGGCCACATGCACAGACACGTGATACATGCACCTGCAGGTACACAAACATACAGGCACACATGCAAGCAGGGATGCATGTGTGCACGTGTACAGACACACACACACACACACACACACACACACATCCATGCCTGTACACACCCACACAGGCAGGTATGTTGGGCCGGTTAACCTGATGCACTTTGTGTTGAGCTGAGAGCAGGTCACAGGAGCCCAGTAGAGCCGGCATCACGGCCACCGCCTGGCGTTTCAGCCCAGACACAGGGCTCCTCTTACGGAGGCCAGGGAGGGAGGGAGGGAGGGAGGGAGGCACCCATGGGATTCAGAGGTGGAGCACCCACAGTGTAGTGTTATGAGCACAGGTTGTGGCCCAGGCTGCCTGGGTTCAAATCCCAGCTCTGCCACTTACTAGCTGTGTGATGTTGGATGAGTTCCTGAACCTCTCTCTGCCTTGGTTTCCTCATTTATAAAATAGAGATAATAATAAAATGAGGATTAAACAAATTAGTAAGTTGTAAAAGCACTTAGAGCAGTATCTGACACCTAGAAAATGCTTGATACCAGGTTGTTAAAAAACACACTCCATCTGTTGCTGACCCTGCCCTGCACGAGATAGGAACAATCGCTCTGAACCTTGTTGCAGGCGGCTGAGACAAATGTCCTTTCTCTCCTGCAAGCCCTCTTCGAAGGCCCCACCTTTCTCTCTTATCTCTGAGGATTCAAGGTAACCAGGAAGCTGGGCGTGTGATTAGGGAGCAATTTCTATCCCAGGGCCTTTGGGTGCTAGGACCCCGCTTAGAGAAGCCATAAGCCTTTCCTGAAAGCCTGGTTCAGCCAGTGAGAGTCAAGCCCTAATCCAACTGCCTGGAGCCCTGCTTTCCAGAACCTTCAGTGTGCGCCCCTGGGGACCTTTCCCCATCTTCTGTCTCAGCCACTGGGCATCCCACCCCTTCTGCAAGGTGACAGCCTGCTCACCCACGAGTAAGTCACTGAGGATGAGCAGCAGATGCCCGCGTGTTGCTAGACTCTGGCCCCCCAGGTCAGTGTGGAGGCCAGTTCAGAGACAGCACAACCAGCGAGCGGGCTGGGCTGTCTCGAGGTGTGTGTAGCCAGCTGGTGGGGTGAGGTTTATGGGCAGAGCCCCAATTCACTGATCCCTTCCGCAGTCATGTACCCAGCATCAGCTGTGAGCTGGGCACTCTCCTGGGTAGTGGGAAAGCAGAAAAGAATGAGTCACTGTTACGGCCCTCAAGGCATCCCTGGTGCAATGGAGGACTTGTGCAGATAATTACGCCATGCACAGCATGACAGGAGCTGTGGGAGCCCAGTGTGAGCTCACCTTGGTGGTGCTGAAGAAAATTTCCCAGAAGAGGGGCCATTCAAGATGGGTTCTGGTGGATGAGTAGGAGTTTGCCAGATTGGAGCCTGCCTCCTCTGGTTTTAAAGAGTGCTGACTTGGGTGCTGAGACCTCTTGGAGCCCCCAACATTCCCAGAACACTTGTCCTCATGCATTTCACCTGAACAGATGCTAGGGGTCACCTGAGCAAGGTCCCTGGGGAACTCTGAGATGAGTAACACACAGCTTCCCTTAATGTAAGGAAAGGGACCCTGAACGAATTCAAAGGGTCTCCTGTTTCATCTCGTTCTCTGTGCTTCCACCCCCTCTGGGTGAAGGTGCTAGAATGCGCTGGAGCTCTTCCTTTCCTTCCTCTGCGCCACCAGTCAGCAGAGGTGTTGGGTGTCCTCTCAGCCTGGGGTCAGGATCCCCTGCTCCTCCCAGGCCAGCCCCACCTCACGGCTCCAGACCCTGCGCTGGCTCCCTCCCCGACCCTCGCAGCCCCCTCATCCCCGCTTAGCTCCCGCTTCACCTGAGCATGTTCCTGCGCCTCCACCGGGCAGCTCACTGGCATTTATTCACCCGTTCAATTATTTATTCACTTAACAAATGTTTATCGAGTGCCTACTACGTGCCAAAAACGGTGTTAGATGCTGGGATCCAGAGGTTGATAACAGAGATGCCTTCCTGGAACTCCTGGCCTACTGGGAGAGCCAGGCAATAACCAAGGAAACAGATGCAGAAATCGCTGTTGCAGCTCGTGACACGCGTTGCGAAAGGAAAGAGCTAGAGCATGTAGCAGGGGATCTGACACTGCCCCTGGGACGTCAGAAAAGAGAGCTGGGACCTGAGGATGAGGACAGCCGGGAGGGGTGTGGTGGAGGCCAGCGTGTGCCAGGCCCCGAGGCTGTGGCAGGACCAGTGCGGAGGCCGAGGGGGCTAGAACCAGCCACTGAGCGAAGAGCGGTCACAAGACAGGCAGGGAGAGGACAGCCGGGCCAGACTGTGGGAGGACTGGAAGCCAAGGTAGGGGTGTCCGGCTTTTATTCTGAGTGCACTGGGAACCATTGAGCGGCTTTAGGCAGGAGAGTACGATGATGTGATTTCTATTTTTAAAAGGTCACTCTGGCTGCTGTGTTGAGAATGGGCCGCAGGACAGCGTGGAAGTGGGGAGGGCATTCGGAGGCGCTTGCGGCTGTCTAGGCAAGAGGTGCCAGTGGCTTGGACGAGGGAGGCGGCAGTGAGAAGGGGACAGCTGCGGGAGGGAGAACGGAAGGACAGACTGATGCACTGGAAGGAGGGGAGGAGGGAGGGTGGCACAGGATACCTGTCCTCTCCTGAGTGATGCCTTGGCCGTTCCCTGTGCCCTGAGGGCCCCTGGGGCTTGCGTTCTGGCAGCTGCGGCCACCCAGGTGGAGCCACTTGCCCAGGCTGCCTCAGTGTAGTAGGTAGCGGCTGCCCGGAGAGCGAGGGGCCACTACCCAGCCACCGAGAAGGACACAGGTGAATGAGTGAGTGGGTGATCCCAGTTCTGCTCTTTGTTAGCCGTTGGACTTTGGGCAAGCCACTGGGCCTCAGTTTCCTCATCTGTAAAATGGACAAGATACCATCCACCTTGGAGAATTGTTGAGAGATTCCCATGAGACAACAATAGCTCTTGCTAGCTCCCCAGTCAGGTCTAACTGCAGCCAGGTGTTGCCTGCTGGCCTAGGTGGGGCGGCAGGGGGAGGGCAGAGGGCCTGTGCCTCCTCACGGGCCTGCCTGCCTTCCGGGCCCTGCGTGGTCCCCTTGTTCCCTCTTCACTGGCACTCGTCCATCCCCCAGGTTTTCCCTATGAGAAGGTGGTGCAGAGGGTCCTCTACCTCCAAGTCCTGGACTATGACCGCTTTAGCCGCAACGACCCCATCGGGGAGGTGTCCATCCCCCTCAACAAGGTGGACCTGACCCAGATGCAGACCTTCTGGAAGGATCTGAAGCCATGCAGCGATGGGAGTGTAAGGACCTCACTGTGGGGCCTTGGCTGGAGGGGGCTCAGGCTGTGGGGAGGTGGGATGGGCGGGCCCCAAGGGAGCAGAGCTCCCACCAGCAGCCTGAGCGCTGGCACCTGGCGCTCGGGGCCTCACCTGATCTGTGAGAAAGAACCTGGCGGTCTGTTCCGGGAACCAGAGCCCTGGGAGGGGGGACAGTGTGCAGACCTGCCAGATGAGGGGAGGCAGTGTGACAGAGGTGACAGACAGAGGGGATGGGTAAGCTCCCAGATCAGGGCAGAGGGGGTCTGGTGGCAGTTGGGACAACCAGAGAGCTCTCCAGCCATTCCCCACACCCCTCCTGTTGTCCCCCCAGGGGAGCCGAGGGGAGCTGCTCTTGTCTCTCTGCTACAACCCCTCTGCCAACTCCATCATCGTGAACATCATCAAAGCCCGGAACCTCAAAGCCATGGACATCGGGGGCACATCAGGTGCTGGGGCTCCTCGCGGCGGAGGACAGGCGGGCTGGGGAGGTCCTGGGGACACTAGGGTTACACTGGATGCGGACAGCAGGGCCTGTGCCGTGACTCTCACCCGACCCTCAAAGCCCCACCTCCAGTCCCAGCTCCACCCTGGACACCTTGGTGGCCCCTTTGGGGCACCGTCAGGGCTGGCCTCATGTGGACTGTCTTTCCCAGAATCAGGAAGAGGGGGAACATTGTGGCGGGAAGACGTGGGTTCTAGCCCCAGCTCTGACGCTACTGGTCTGTGACTTCGGGCAAGACCTGGCCTGTCTGGGGCTTGGTTTCCCCGTGCGTGTGAACGGGAAGGCACCAGGCGGTGGCTGAGGTCTGCCCGCTGACTCCTTCAGATCCCTCGTGTGCTTGCTGGGCCTTTTCTCGCCCTCCAGGCAAAGCGCACAGCCCCTCCTGCCTCGGCTTCCCCACCTGGAGGCCCCCACCCGCCATCCCTCTGACCCTTCCCCTACCGCCCCCAGACCCCTACGTGAAGGTGTGGCTGATGTACAAGGACAAGCGGGTGGAGAAAAAGAAGACGGTGACGATGAAGAGGAACCTGAACCCCATCTTCAACGAGTCCTTTGCCTTTGATATCCCCACGGAAAAGCTGAGGGAGACGACCATCATCATCACCGTTATGGACAAGGACAGGCTCAGCCGCAACGACGTCATCGGCAAGGTAGGGGCGAGGCAGGCGGTGTGGCGCACACAGCTGGTGCCCAGCGACGGTCCCTTCCTTAAAAGAAGCAGCAGGCGGAGGGGGTGGGCACCAGGAGAGGGCAGGGTCAGTCCCTTCCCTTGTTGGCCCTCCATTTCTTCATCTAAAAATGAGGGGATTGGTTGAGACCCTCCCTGAGTGTCCTCGTGTGGGTTGGCCAGCTCAGGACAGACTGCTGGAAGAGCAGGGAAAGAAGGAAGTGGGAGAGAAATGGCCTGATCTCAGAGGAAGGTTTTCTGGGTAGGACTCTGAGACAGGGTAATGACCTTCGCACGGTGCTGCCCGGGGTCCCACGTGCACAGGGCGGGCGAGGGGGGGAGGGGAGGGCGGGGAGGACACTGAGAGCAGCAGTCAGACTCCAGAGACGCTGACGTCAGTTCCCACCTCATCTGCCAATGAACAGCAGCACAACCCTGGGCGAGTCGCTCGGCCCCTGCAAGCTTCAGTGCTCTCATCTGTAGAATGGAGCTACTGACAGTGACCCTGCAGAATGTCACAGGGTGGTGTAAGAATTGCCTGAAATATGTGGGCAGTCTTGTAGAAAGTAACCTCCTCTTAACACACAGTAACCAAATTTATACGTTGACTTTTTCCAGGATGTAATTCTGTGACATAAACCCTTCCATTTTTCCACTTTGAAATGTCTCTTCCTGTGTTTATTTGCAGTTTAGGGTTGAGAGTGTGGGCTCGGGAGTCGCACTGCCTTGGTCCAGGTCCCAGCCCCACCTCTTGACAGCGGTGACCTCTCTGAGCCTCCTTTCCTCCTCTCAAAACGAGAGTAGGGCAGTCCTAACCTCCCCGTGTGCTGGGAGGGTTAAATAAGATAACACAGCTGCGACGTTCAGCATAATACTTGGGCCGTATATGTTAGCTAGTGTTATACTAAGAGTTACTTTTGAAAGGTTCCTACTGAGGACGTGTGTGTTCATTCAGGCCTGGCCGTTTGCCCAGGAGCGGTGCATGGAACCAGTGAGCAGGCAGGCGGGGCAAGGGTAGGTGCCAGGAGTGAGTAAGGGGAGAGCATAGTTCACCCAGGGAATTGCCATGGGAGGGGGAAGAGGGAGCGGGGGACCCGGGCACCCACAAGGAAGGCAGCTGAGGTGAGGCGTCCCTCAGACAGAGGGGAATAAGGAGGTCAGCTGTTGGGGCCAGGGGAGAGCTGCTCCCGTCTGCCACCGGTACGGCACAGGGAGTGTGACTGGCCAACCTGTGGTCACAGGTGGGACAGCTCCCGGCACAGTGCCACCCATACATACTCCAGAGAGAGCATGTGCTCCGCGCAGGGCTGGGGGTCTGCCCAGCCCCCTGTGACCAGCTCAGGCCAAGGGTCAGGCAACTGTCTGCATCTAGGTTCTTTTTGAATGAGCCCTGGGGAGTTGCATGTTCCGTAGATGCCAATTACAGCTGCTTTTGAAACAGTCCTACCTTCCATTGGCCAGACCAAGGCAAAGGTGGCTTTGTTCTCGTTTTGGCCTGGGTAGCTTAGGGAGCCCAAGGGTCTCTGGATCCTTCTGACTCCCAGCCCCGGCTCAGCCCTGGAAGCCAGGAGTCTGTCCCTGCTGTCCACCTGGCATCGCTCCAGGCTGTGACAGGCATGCCGGGCTGAGGCTGCAAACGTGGCAGACGCCTAGTGGCCAAGGCTCCGTGACCCTGTGGGGGTGACTAGTCAGCCTGCGACGGAGGGATGGCGCCCACGGACTGAGAGCTCACCGCGTGGGGGCGCGCGCCGTGCCCCGCTGAGCACACGACCCGCACCGTTCCGCTTCTGCGAGGCGGGTGCCCCCGCCAGCCCATTGTGCAGAGGAGGCCGGAGGCTGAGCGGGGTCGCTCTACCTGCACCCGGCAGAGCTGGGCTTTTCTTCACTCTCTTTTCTTGATTTTCTTGTTATTTCGGAATAATTTTAGATTTGCGGCAAAGGTAGGGCAGAGAGTCCTGCGTACCTCCGTCGTCGGCACATTGCCCCAGCTGAAGGGACCAACACGGGTGTGTTAGTTGCACTTCACCAGCTTTTCCGTTAATGTCCTCTCTCAGTTCCAGGATCTAATCCAGGGTATCACGCTGCACTGAGTTCCTTGTCCCCACTCGCCTGTGACGGCCTCTGTCTCTCCTTATTCTCTCTGACCTTGACAGTATTAAGGAGCCCTGGCCAGCACCCTAAAGAAGGCCCCCCATCCGTGCACCTCCTCCTTTTCCCCAACGCCTGTGCTCTTAGTCACCCACCAGTCCCAAGACTAGGTCACCTGGGCCTACCCTGGGGGACCCCTGAGAGGCTAGGAAGCCCCTGACAGGGAGGCAGGATTGGGCTGGTAGTGCAGAGCCCAAGACCTGGCTTTCAATCCCTCTGCACCACTTGTAGACTCTGTGACTGTGGGTCAGTCTCTTAACCCTTATGCCTTAGTTTTCCCATCTGAAGAATGGGGATGATAACATGATAAACCTACCTCACAGTTGTAGGATTTGATGATCTGTGTCATTGGTCTCCAACCTTTTTGGCACCAGGGACCAGTTTCATGGAAGACAATTTTCCCGTGGACCGGGGAGTTGGGGGTGGGGATGGTTTCAGGATGATGTAAGCACGTTACATTTATTGTGCAGTGAAACCTCCCTGCCAATGATAATCTGATTTGCAGCCGCTCCCCAGCGCTAGCATCACCGCCTCAGCTCCACCTCAGATCGCAGGCGTTAGATTCTCATGAGGAGAGCAACCTAGATCCCTGGCACTCGCGGTTAACAGCAGGGCTCTCGCTCCCGGGAGAATCTGATGCCCCTGCTGGTCTGACAGGAGCCGGAGCTTATGTGGTGACGCCAGCGATGGGGAGCAGCTGTAAACACAGATACAGCTTCGCTCCTCACCTGCTGCTCACCTCCTGCTGTGCGGCCTGGTTCCCAACAGGCCAGGGACAGGTACCGGTCCATGGCCTGGGGTTCGGGGACCACAGATCTGTGCATGAAGCCTCTGGCTCAGTGCCTGACATGTAGTAAGTGCCCAGGAGGCGGGAACGATTGCAATTGAGGTGAGCGAGACAGTGCCTAACAGGCAGGGTGGGGAGGCCATGGGGTGAACTCCGCCACCCCCACCTTCAGCCCCCTCTACAAAATAGGTCAGCAGTCTAATTCCAAAGGGCCAGGCATGCCCAGCCTGGAGTGGAGGGGATGGACCAGGAAAACAGGTCAGGCTGGCAGGGGAAGGGAGGAGGGAGCCTCTGCAGGGTAGATTGTCACTACAGGCAGAGGTCCTGGGGTCCCTACGCTAGGGTGTCATGGTGGAGTTGGAGTGTCACCCTCTGGTGGGGGCACGAGACAGTGCCCCAGAGACTGCACTAATGCCAACCTCTCCCCTTTCTCCCCAGATCTACCTGTCCTGGAAGAGCGGGCCAGGGGAGGTCAAACACTGGAAGGACATGATTGCCCGTCCCCGACAGCCTGTAGCCCAGTGGCACCAGCTGAAGGCCTGAGTGGAGCCAAGGGAGGCCCAGGGGGCCAAGGGCCCAGGTCCCCATCATGCTCTCACCACTTTATGCACAATGCCCGGCCTGGCCCCCCTGCCGTGGGTGAGGGGAGGACCCTGAGGGCTCAGCCAGGGAAGGGTCCCAGGACTCCACTGGGCCCCATTTCTAGGAAGTACCAGCCCCACCCCCCACCGGTCCAGCTTGGGGGAGGGGATCTGGGAGCCATTTTCCTGCTTTGCCCCATTCCTTCCTGACTTGCTGATACTAAAGAAGTGGGGGAGAACTCGAGAGCCAGACGGGCAGATGGGCACATCCCTCCAGAGGCCCGCCAGGTGGGCATGGTCCCCCGTTTTCTTTAAGGCAGTGCCTGGAGTGGAGAGAGGCCACCCGCTCCCCAGCCCTGACGTGGGCCCAGGGGAGGGGAGGCCGAGGCGTTTGGCCCCGGCCTGGCCAGGAGAGGCCCATCCCCAGGGCAGTTTCAGGTGCCGGCTGGGCCCTGAATGCCAACGATAGTGTATAGCCTGCTCCCGGGTCCTGGAGCCGTGGCCCTGTGTACCTGTGTTGTGTCCACTGTGTGTGTGTGCGTGGGAGGGGGCGCTCCCTCCCTGTCCCCTGGGGCTGGCAGTGCTGAAGGCTGTGCAGAGAAGTCAGGTTTCCTGACGGTGAGGCGGGGCTGGAGGCCAGGGTGGGAGAGGAGAGGCCGGCAGGGCTGGGGGAGGAGGGGCAGACCCCCGGAGCTGGGCTGGGAACTGGGCTGCCTCCTGCCAGCCCCCTTGTCCTCCCCTCCCCCTCGGTGCCTCCTGCTGCTCAGATCCTCCAGTCGCTCCTTCCTCAGCAATTTCATCTCTTGAATGTCAGTTCACAGGCACCTACTGTGTGCACAGCATTCCACCCACCAGGGCTCCCTTCCTTCTCAGGGGTCCCAGGCCCCCACTGGCTCTTCTCTAACGCCCTCATCCACAGACCAGCCCCCAACCTTCCCAGATCTCTCAGCCCAGCCACGCTGGCCGTCCTCTCCCGCTTCCCAGCCTCCTGCCCTTCCTCTCCCTGCCTGTGCAGGCCCCCACCCCCCACTCCTCCGCCCCTCCGTCCTGCGCTGCCTGTGGCCCTTCCCTTTCATTCCCTCTTGTCATGCGTGGTCTCTGATGTCCCGTGGCCTGACCTTCTCCAGGATTGTCTTCTGTCCCTTCCCCACTCCTCAGTCCCCAGAGTAGCTCCACCTGTCCCGCCACCATGCACAGGGCAGGGAGGGAGGCAGCGGAAGGCCAGGACCCTGAGTTCTGAAGTTGCCCCACACAAAGAAGCTGTGGTTTCTCTGCCTCCGTCACTGCTGAGACTAGAACTGGCTTCCCCTTGGAGACAGCAGATTTCGAGATGGTCCCTGCTTAAGCTCTGTCATCCCCACACGCGTCCTGATATTGATATAAGACCCAGCTGGTGATAGAGCCTCAAATCATGGGGGTCCGCGAGCCTGGGCCTGACATTCCCGGAACCCACCGCCAGGTGGCGCCTGGACACCACAGTCTCGACCACAGTTCTACCCTTGATGGGCCTGACTCCCCAGGGAAGGGGGTCTCCGGACAGGATCCCCACATCCAGAGCTCGGCGAAAGCGCAGACGCCTGGGACCCATTCTCCTTCAGTAGGCTTCCCCTTGAGCTGAGCATTCTGCTCTGTGCAGTAGACGGGTCACCTTTTGCCCGGAACAAAATTTTCGCAAATCGAATCTCCCCCCATCCCCTCTCCCTGGGACCTGGAGGAGTATCGTACATAGTAGGCGAATCGTTTTGTAGCGTGAAGAATGCTAATGTAAAGCAAATAGGCATCCATGTTCCTTGTAAATCCAAATGTTTCTATATTGTAGCTTTGCTTAAAATGAGGTCTGCCCCAACTGCTCCCTCCGCACCGGCAGGACGGCAGGGCGGCGACCTCGGAGGCTGTGTGCAAGTAGGAGAGGGTGCTGTCCAAGTCTTGAGAGGCGGAGGGGTGTCTGTCATTCTCACCCCTCCCTTGGATCCACCTGGATTTCCTGTGCCCCCTCCCCCTCCGCGGGGGTCCCCTCCCCTGCTGGAGGGCTCCCCAAAATCCAGCCGCAACTGTGCAGTGGGCCAGGCAATGGCGGCCCCCTTTCCGAGCCCCGCCTACAGAACTCTTGGCCAATCACCTGCAGAGACCATCTCCTGGCGGGGTCTGTTCCCAATGGGACCCCACCCAGGCACATTGGTGGCCCTGCCTGGGGTTTCCTGGCACCCCGCGTGCAGCTGTAGCTCCGGGACTCTGGGGAAGGGCAGCAAGTGGTGGGCGGTGGGCCAGGTGAGCTGGCCATGGGAGGCGACAGGTGGTAGGGCGCAGGGTCAGTCTAGGGCATAGGAGAGCAGGGAATGGGGGAACTTGAGGGTGGAGGGAGGGCACCGGAGCCCTGCCACCGTCCCAGGACCTTGGGCAAGCCACCCACACTCCCTGGGCCTCAGTTTCCCCATCTGTAAAAATGATGGTAATAATACTTCACCTACCTCATAGGGGAGGTTGTGAGGCCACCATCACCTGACCTGGGGGTCATGGCAGGAGGACTCTGAAGGTGCTACCTGGGAGCAAAGTGTTATTAGTGAAACCTGAGAGCAAGGCCCACCTGCCCATCCCCCCCAGAGCCTCCAGAGATAGCCGAGGCCAGCCCAGGCCCATCTGTCTCTTCACTGTGTCCCAGGCGCCTTCATGAGCGTCACCTGCCGTCTTTGTGGGTGCCCTAGACTTAGTTGTTACCTTGTTCAGGTATCCTTTCTTGTGACCATCTCCCCACGTAAATGCTGTACAAATTCCACCTGCCCCAGGACCCCACACCTGCCCACTGGCACCAGACGCCAGGGAAGGGACAAAGGAAAACAGCCACAAAAAAGCCAAGGGGGCCCCCAGGGGTGGGGATTGGTGGCCGCTGTTTGTATTGTGTTTGAGTCCTTGAGCGCAAGTGTTTTATAAAAAATTAAACAAAAACGCACTGTCACAAAAAAAATTTTTTTTGCAGCGAAGAGAAATGAAGAAAAACTGAAGAAAAAAAAAAAAAAGGAAAAAACAACCATAGAAAATTTTTCCACCACATGCACCCTCTAAGCCAGCAAGATTTCCTCTTTGCAAAATCATATTTTTGTGGGAATGGGCCTTGCTTTTTGTGGCAAGGCCTGTTCTGATTAATAAAGGATCGTGAAAAAGTAGGGCCTTGGCTGTTTCCTCCGTGGGTCCCAGCCCTCTGTCATCTCCCCGGCGGAAGAGGCAGTGGGGTGAAGGGGATGGGGAGCCCTGGGCTGAGTCTCCCCCAAGACTGTCACCTTTGGAATTTGACTTGCCTGGTGACCAGGCCCTTCTGGAGCTTTTGGCCCATCCTCAGATCTAGAATATGAGCCCATCACCTGCGCAGAGAGCAGGGGAGCCCCAGCTTCTCCCAGATCAGCCCAGAGCCAGGCTTACTGGGAGTGGCATCTTCTCTAGGCCTCAGGGTGCCCCCAAGCTCACCCAGCCTGACATCCCCTCCCTCAGTTCCCAGGGGACGCTCACCACCCTCCAAAGCAGGTCAGACACACCAAAGCAGGGACCTTCACCTTCCCCGCCACCGCCTGCTGGGCCACTGGAGTTTCAGGCCCCTGTCTCCTTCCTGGTCCCCACAGGGGAGAGGAAAGACACAGAGCTCTGGGTTTGTTGGCTGGACCTGTGGCTTCTCTGAACCCTCTTTTAGTTGAATTCTTTAGGATTAGAAAAGTCTCTCCAACGCAAGAGCAAGTTCCAGCCTGAGAGCCTGGGAATCTGGGTTCCAATCCCTTCCCTCTCTGACCTCTGTGGCCCTGGGCAAGCCGCCTCCCTCCTCCGTGTTCTCTCCGTGCACAACAAAGCAATAACCACCCGACCCCTCCCTCCCCACACACGGCCCAGGGCAAGCTGAGGCCTGGCAGCTCTCAGGGTACTTCAGAAGGAAGGTGCTACATCTGTTTCAGACACAGGCGCAAGGAACGAGCACATCGCCACTGTCACGCGTCCACCTGCTCTGGGGTGAAGCAGGCCCGCATGCCGCCTGCCCCCCAGCACCTGGGGCTCGCAGCTGTGTCCTCGGGCTGCACTCCGTCCCCCACCTGAAGCTGTGCGCCTCCTCCCTTTCTGCCTCCTCCCTTTCTTACAACCCTTTAAAAGGTGGTTATTTCTTGTGGCTCTTTATCTCTGTTTCAGAGATTGGAGGGAGCCCTGGGGGTCAGGTAAGTAGCCTCAGGAGCACCCTTGTCAGAGCTCCTGTTCTGGCGTTCTCTGGGAAAGCAGCCCTGGAGAACTGAGCTTGAGAGCAGAGACAGCTCGGGCCCAGCAGAAGTGGCAGTCCCTTGCCACCAGCTCTGGCCTCTTCCCTGGACTTTTGGCCTCTTTCCTCTGCTTCCACCTCTTTGGGTCTGTGTTCATCCACACCTACTCTGAGATAGTCGGCCACCTCTGCCATCTCTGCCTGTACTCGGGATCACTGCCTTCTGGTATTTTCTTTCTCCTACAAGTCCCTCCCAGACCCCACTGCTTTCTGGAAGGCCGTCCTGGGCCCCATCCTGCTCTTCTCTCCCTCCCCCGCAAAGACGACCAGAAGGACATGGCTCAAACACGCTGTGTGCCCCAGCTCGTGGCTCCCTGACCATCTGTTTCCCGTGAACTCGCCCCGATCCCCGTGTCTGTGTCTTGTGTATATGTGTCGTGTCTCGTTAGATTGTGAGCCCCCCGGGCAGGGATCCCTGTCTGAATACACGCTGTGTGTAGCACGCCTCAGTGTGCTAATAAATGTTCATCTTCAGAACGAGAGTGGCGGGTGTCTTGTTTGGGACAGATGGCTGCACACGCCTGTGAGGTGGCATTGGATGCAGGGAGGCGTTTGCTGCACGCTGTTCTCCTCTCTCCCAAGCCCCTGGGGGTGGGGGTGGGGAATGGTGACAACAAAGCTGGGAAAGGGTCTTCCCTCCCACCAGAGGCCCTGCTGCCTTGCCGGCCAAGGTCTGCTTGCCCAGAGGCTCCAGGGAGAGAAAGATGAGGCTACAATACTCATCCGTTCCACTCGCAGACGTGACGGCCAGCCCAGGTCAGAGCAGCTCCTCCCGGGACAGCACTGAGCGCTGGGCTAAGTATCCCCCCACCCCCACCGTTTATGGGCAAGTCACTCACGCGCCTGGCCCGTTTCCTGCCCTGCCGCCTCCTCTGCTCCCTCCTCATCATGGTTCCCACAGCCTGCCTTCCTCCTCTGGCCGCCAGCTCCCTTGGCCTCTGCCCCTGAATCCTGGCACAACAGGATTCTTCTGGGCCTTCCCTGCCCTGCTCCCCCACGACCCAGCCACCTCGGACTGCCCCAGCACAGCACGGGGCCCCTTCCCCCTGCTCCCCAGAGGCCAAGCGAAGCCCAGGGAAGTTGGGGGTGGGGGAGTGCTAGGCCCCCCAATACCGTGCTCTCTCCATCACCGAGGGGAGGCGTGATGCCCAGCTGTCCCTGGAAAAAGCCCCCTCCCTACCCTTGTCCCCCCATTTCCACACGGAGACAGAGAGCCTCCACAGTGCTCTAAAGCCAGGCAGCAGCACCACTTTAACCGAATTCTCTAACTTTCCAGAAGGGACGGACTGCTCCCGGCAGTGGACAGTGAGTAGGCAGCAGAGCCGAGGACCAACTCTGACAATCTCCTCCCTTGCCCTGGGGAGAAACTCAGCCTCGGCAGCCCCTGGTTGGTTGGCAGTGACCGTGGCTAAGGGTGCTGTGCTGTTTGACAAAGCAAAAGGCAGGGCCCTGTCTCAGGATGGCAGGGCCTGTGCCCCCAGGGTCCTCAGTGAATGCAGCAGGGGAGGAGGTACCGGGAAACAGACCGGGGAGGGGAAGGAAGTCTGAGTTCTCTGATGCCAGCAGTCACTCCAGGGTGACTGTGGCTCCCTCTGCAGTCCCCTTCCCCTAAGATTTGCGTGAAAGGAAGGTAGAGAAACACTGTGGATGGAGCATTGAGCTGCAGCATCACATCTAAATAAACCCAACTCCTTGTGTACAGTTGGAGAAACTGAGGCCCAGGGGGGCACGGACAGGGTCACTCTGCCTATAACAGGACTTGAACTGGCCATGCCTTTTGCTCCCAGGCCCCTGCGCTGTGATACAAGTTACAGGCAAGAGGCCAGTCCCCGGCCAGCTGCAGCCCTGCCCCACCTGAGTGATCGTCTGATCTCTCGAATTCCTCCCTGCAAGTTCCCAGGCCCCAGGAAGGGCACTGACCCTGATGGAACATCAACTCGGGGGAACCGTGGAGGGGACAAGGTCCGGAGCCCCAGACCCCTCTTCCTCCGATCCTCCCCACCCACTGCCTCTTTCTGTCCGTTCAAGGGCTTCCCTTTCGCTTGCAAAGTGGCTGCTCTGGATCCCAGCCTCCTCGGCCAGGGCCCAGCCCTGTACCAGCAGAGCCGCTGGGCAGGGCCTGACCTGTTGGCCCCGTATGACATCAGCCCCTGTTGCCATGGTGATGGAGGCCTGGCAGGATTTTCTCATGGGAGATGGGCCGCCAGGCTTGAGGTTTTACAATTTTCTTCCTTTCCTTAAACCTTTATTTATTTTTTCTCCTGAACAAGAAGGAGAGAAAGTAATGCCAAAACTAAGCAAAAAGAGACTAAGAAGGAGAGAGAGAGATGAAAATGGAGTGAGAGGGAGGAAGGGAGGCAAGTGTAGGGGCGCAGCGGGGCGGAGGAGCAGCAGTGCCAGCGAAAGGTCAACCCATATAAAGAGCCCAAGAGCCAGGAACTTGAGAACTGAGCCGGAGAAGAGGGACAGCCCGGCCAAGAGAGGGTGCGCTGGACGGGAGGGGAGCCTTGAGTGGCCGAAGCCACTCCCGTCTGAGGAGCGCTCCTTCCCCAGACAGACAGCACACAGCAGTCCGCCAGGTCAGCCTGACACAGAGCTGGGGCACGTGGGCGGGGGCAGTGCCAGAGAGAGCCCAGGGTCCCCACAGCAGTGGGACTCAATGCTCCCAGGGCTTATAAATAAACAGGCACGTGGGAAACGCACATTCTTTCTCCAAGAAATATAATTTATGTTTACAGCCAGTATTTTTCTTTTCCTAAAGAAAACACTACCATGTGGGGCCCCTGCCCCGACAGTGTCCCTGAGTGTCCTCGGCCCTGTCCCCCTCCTCCTGTTATTGCTTGGATAGGAAAGATCTGGCCCTGGGAATTACAGAGCAAGGCCCCTCTCCTCACCCCCTCAAGGCTGTCCCTGGTGACAGAGTGGGGGCACACAGTGCCCGTCCTGTGCCGTGTGCTGTGCCAGCCACCCTGGCTGTGCCCATTTAAGGGAATGGAGAGTGCAGGCAGTGGGAGAGGCGCTGAGCAGCCTCCCGGAGCAGAGAGCCCCTCTCTTCGGTGCAGGAGGCCCTGGAGGCACAGTGGCTTCTTTTCAAACTTGACAGCTGGAAGGCTCAGGCTGTGGGGAAGGGAGGGAGGGCTCTCTCTGCCCAGCAAGATTCCAGGCCCATGCTGGGAGAAGAGAACAAAACATTAGGTGGGGGAGGAGACCCTGCCATCTGTGCCCCGTACAAATCTCAGGGGCCTGGGGAGGTATGTACTATGAGCCCTGGCGAGGGGTGAGGGCAGCTGCGGTGTTAGGGCCTCACTCTCAGTTTCCCACTTCTGTCCTGGGCACCGGCCCCACTGCAAGCCCCTGCCCCTGGGCCAGGCCCTCCTCCCAAGGGCAGTTCAGCCTCACACGGGCACACAGTCCACCCCAGAGGTAGCGGCTCCTGCACCAGAAAGGGTGGGCCTAGGTCTAGGAGATCCAACCCCTAGAAGAAGGGAGGGTGGTGGGTGCCCTGTGCATCCAAACCCAGCCAGAGGTGATGATTCCGCGGACATCCGTGGCCCTGGTTCCAGGAGGAAGCTGGCACTTCTGTCATGTTATCAGTGGCTCTATGGGGACTGGACCCAGCCCAGACTTCTTGGTCTGACAACTGCTCACAGTTCAGCCAGAGCCGGTCTTCTCACTACTCAGGAGTATCTGAACATGGCCCCCAGGCAGCTCGCCCAAAGCGGCCCCTCCATTGCTCCACGTAGGGGTCTACGGGTCCCACAGGCCTGGGCAGCCAAAGCTTCCCAGGGCTCCTCCTCCCAGAGCAGCCGAAGCCCATAACCCAGAGCACAGGCTCAAGTGCCCAGTCCTGGAGCGGCTTCCAGGGCCCGGAGGCTGTCCCCGCGGGGTCGCAGAGCCCGGGAGCCAGCGCCCCCTATCAGCAGGTCTTCTTCCTCCTCATCCTCAAAGGCCCGCGCCGGGCGCCGGGGCGGTGGCCGGGGCGTGGGCTCGTCGCGTTCGGCCATGCGCTCGACGGCGCCCTCGCCCACTAGGAAGACGGTGTCGGCGACGCGCGGGGGCCCAGTGACCGGGTTGTGGTCGTAGGAGAAGACTCGCAGCGCGCGCAGCGGGTGCAGGTCGGGGAAGCCGCCCAGGCGGTTGCGGTCGAGGTCGAGGATGTGCAGGCGGCCCATGCGCAGCAGCGCGGGCGGGAACTCCTCGAAGCGGTTGCCGTAGAGCCAGAGGCCGCGTAAGCCCGTCATGCGCGGCAGCTCTGCGGGCAGTGCGCGCAGCCGGTTGTCGCCCATCTGCAGCGACTGCAGCGCCACTAGGCGCAGCAGCGGCCGCGGGAAGCGCCGCAAGAAGTTGCCCTCGATCCAGAGGCAGCGCAGGCTCTGCAGCTGCGCGAAGTCGGCGGGCAGCGCCAGCAGCCGGTTGCTGCCCAGGTAGAGGCGCGTGAGGCGCGGCAGGCGACACAGGCCGTCGGGCAGGCGCTCGAGCTTGTTGAAGTCAAGCGCCAGGATGCGCAGCTCGCGCAGCTCCTCGATCTCCTCGGGCAGCTCGCGCAGCCCCGTGCCGCTCACGTACAGCTTCTGCAGGCGGCTCAGCGCGCACACGGCGCTGGGCAGCCGCCGCAGCCGCCGCCCGCTCAGCTCCAGCTGCTGCTCGCCGTTGCGCAGCTGCTCCTCCGCGTCCGACGGCAGCTCGTCCGGCGTGGACTCGGCGATGCCCATGGTCACGGGCCCCGGCCGGGGCCGCCACCGCCGCCACCGCCCGGCATCGCCCCTCCCCTGCTGTCCCCCGGCCGCCCCGACGGGGCCAAAGAGTCACCGGCCCCGGGGCCCCCCGCCCCGGCCTGGCCCTGCGCCGGGAGGGGGGCCGTGCCGGGCCGGGAGGAGGCGCCCGCTCGGGGCCCCGCCGCCGCGCGCGGAGCTCCGCCGCCCGCCCTCGGGCCTCCCCCGCTGCCTCCGCCGGAGGCCGACTGGCTCGGGTTGGCGCTGACACGCAGCTTAGCGACCCGTCGCCCTGGCAACCTCGACGCGCGTGTGGCTGCCAATGAGGCGGAGGGAGGGCGGGGCGGGGCGGGGCCAAGGTAACTCCGGAGCGGGGTCCCGGCGCCCGAGCCCGCCCATCCCGCCCGCCCCAGGGCAAGCACGAGCCAAAGGATCCCTTCCCTTCAAGCCTGGCGCGGTGCTGGCTCTGAGACCCGACGTCCGACGCTGTCCGACGCTGTCTACACCTCCAACAACAGCGAGCCGTTGGGCGTGCGGTCGTGCGCGCCCCAGCGCCCCAGAGCCGCGGGTCCAAGAGGAAGAAACCGATGACCTAGGAAACGCCGGCACGAGACCAAGGACTCTGGACAAGCGGCTCTCAAGGAGGGCTGGGGGGCTCGGTCACGGCTGGCCATTCACGTCCAGCGGCGTGCGATCAGGCTCTCTGCTGGAGTCACTTCCATGCAGTAACTCGAAACAGTGTTACTTTCTGTCACTTTTCAGTGGAGACCCAGGACTTGGCTCCGCCCCATGCCCATCCCTTGCCCACAGCCTCTTCTTTAGTGCACTATCTCCTGCCAGGTTCCCTCCACCGTTGTGCAAGGTCTGGGTGTGGCTGAAGTGGACAGAGGACTGGGACAGGTGGACGCCTTTGAGCGCCACCAGCGATGACCACCCTCATTCTGTGACGCTCCTCCTTTTGCTTGCTACCACCAGCAGCCATTTGCCCCTGCCTTCTCCCTCCCCATGTGGGGCCCTCCTGCCAGCGCTCCTGGCAGAAAAGCACTGGCTCGCGTTTACTGCGAGCCTACCATATGCCCAGCGCTATGCTAAAAGCATGGCATGGAGTCCTTGGCACAGCCTAGTAGATACCCTCGTCACCATCACCCCAATTTTAAAGATGGAGAAACTGAGGCTCAGAGAGATTTGACTTGAGCTGGGTGACTTTGAGCTGGCTGACTTGCCCAAAGTCACCCAGCTGATGAGCAGCTGGGATTTGAAGCCAGGCAGTGTGACTCCTGTGACAGCCTGTGCTCTTAACTATGTGCCACAGCAATAAACGGAAATGAGGATCATTCCACCTCTGGCAATGAATTTTCGCACAACAGAGCCTTTCACTCTCATGACAAAACGACAAGGGAGACATTATAATCCCATATGAAAGATGAGGAAATTGGTCCCATAGGGATTAGGCAACCTGCTTAAGGTCGCACCGTGAGTAGAAGTTGAAGCCAGGAGCTGGGTGTGCAGGCTCCACGCCACTTCCATTCTGCCTTCTCTTGAACCCCACTGATGTGGCCCAAGTAACTGGCTGAATGGACAGCACCCTGCCCTTTGGCCCACCCCACTGCCCATCCCCACTGCGGGGAGCAGGAGGGAGGGAGGTCAGCGCAAGGGCAGAGAGCAGCTGGCAGCGCAGCCGGAGGATGAGAACCGCACCTGCTGGAGTGTAAGCTGCTCGGGCAGGCAGGTGTGTACGACTCCTTCCCTGCTGGCATCAGCTCTGGCACATAGTAGACACTCAATGAAAAATTTTCACCTTAACAACAATGGAGGCAAACGTTGCATACAGTGAAATGCATAGATCATAAGTGTACAATTGGATGCGTTTTGACAGATATACACACCCCTGTCATGTCACCACCCTGAGAGTTCCCTCAAGCCTCTGGCAGTCAATCCCCACCTCCCAGAGGCAACTATGATCCTGACCTCTATCGACACAGATCAGTTTTACCTGATCTTGAATTTCATACAAATGAAATTATTCAGCACATACTATTTTTGCTCCTGGTTTTGTTTTTTTTTTTTGTGTGTGTGTGTGTGTGTGTGTGTGCTCAGATACTCATACATTTATTTGTTAAAAAGGAATGAAAGGGCAGGGCAATAGCCATTGTAACACAGCAAGGGGTGTCAGGGGGCAAACAGGTGATGGGGACACAGAGGCAGGTGTTGCTCTGAGCCAGGGACCAGCAATGGAGCCCCGTCCTGGGAGAGACTGACAAGGTGAAATCAGGACTCCAGGCCAAGGTAGAGGACCCAGGCAGAGAATGGGCAGAACCCAGAGCCCAGACCTGGGTGTAGAAGGATTCTCAGCCCCACCCCAGACTTCACTTAAGCCCCAGTCCAACTCTCTCCCTTCTCCTCTTTTGGGAGGACTTCCTGGAAGAGGAGGGCCCCTCAGAGGCCAGAAAGGTGGTGACTGCCCAGCCAGGCTGATGGGATGAGGATGAGTCCCTCCCCCCTCCCCCATCCCCCCACTACCCCCAGCAGTTTCCCCACCGAGGGAACATGGGCTGTGGAGGAGGAAGCTCAGCCAGCCCAGCCTGACCACATGGTTGGGCTGGCACTCCAGTACCAAGCAGCCCCCCAGGGCTCTGTTGGCACAGGCACCGGCCACAGGAGCCCTCCAACCCAGCACCAGCCTGGCACAGCTTCCCGGGGCCGAGAGCATGGAGAACCAGCCCTCTTGTTTCTTCAAGTCTTTTTCTTGCTCTTGGTAGATCCTGTACCTTCGCCTCCCACCAGGCCCTCCTCAGTGGGTAAAGGTAAAATGTGCTGGCATTCCGGGCCCACGCAGGCTGGCAGTGGGGCAATCATCGTGATGAATCACGCTGGCACCGCGGGCGCCCGGTCCTTGTCGAGGCGTCACTAATGAATTAGCTTCACCCCCAGCACGGGGCCTCTCAGCCTTTCCCCACTTCACAGGAAGGCAGGAAACTGAGACCTGGGAGGGGGAAGCGGGGGGAGAGGGCTCTGCCAGCTCCAGGCATGGGTCCCAGACCCAGCCATGCCCTCTGCCCACGCACATGCTGCAAAAATACCCCAAGTTCAGGCCCCCAGAAGCTGCCTCTGCTCCTAATCATGAGCTTTAACAATTGTGCCCACCCCCAACTCTCTATTTTTTAAAGAATTTTTTTAAAATACAGAAAAGGTACAAAGCTCTCTGTGATAAATACGCACATGCCCAGTATCCAGCATTGACAATTGCTCACACTTTGTCATACTTACTTTAAATCTATTTTCTTTTAACTAAAAGGAAGAAAACAGCACATGGAATATAAAAGTCTCCTTTGTGTCCCCCCCCCAGTGTGCCCACAGTCACATCCGCCCTCTCTGCACTGACCCTGCCAGGGCCTCTCTTGCTCCCCCGCCTCCCTTGGTGCCAGGATCACTGTGGCTGCTGTGACTTGGATAAGATCATGGAATGTTAGCATCGTAGGTTCTAAGACAGCAAGGATTCAAGCCTGTTAGAACCAACCATGAAAAGTCAGAGCCGGGAGTGTGCTCAGCTCCTCTGGGAGATCATAGGATCTGTTAAATGTCTGCACGAAGCTAGGGACCCTTGTCCCAGAAAAACGAATGGGGACAGGGACTCACCCAATGATGTGCACAATTCCCGTGGGTTCATGGCCTGGGGGGTCTAGTCCAACTCGCTCATTTGGCAGAAAAAGGAAAGTGATGACATCCTTCATGCTATGGCCCACTCCCCTTACCTGCACCAGCCAGAACTTGAGTTCCTGCCATCTTTCAGGTATTCATTCAACAAACATTAAGCACCTAAGCAGCATCTAGGCACTGGGGATCACTACGAATGTGAACACACTAGACAAAAATCCCTGCTTTGGTGGAACTTACGTTCTTGCAAGTGGAGATTGTCAACAAAATGCACGTGTCAGGTTAGGATTGGGCTGTGGAGGAAACGAAGCAAGGAAGAGGGAGCTGGAGGACTGAGAAATGGGGGAGGGGCTGTCATTTAAAACTGAGTGGCCCTGGGAGCCCTTAGTGAGCTGATGGCATTGAACAGTGGTGAGGGTGCGAGCCATGCAGATGTCTGCAGGGGATGCATTCTTGGCCTGGGGTGGGGGGGGCCGTAGTGCCAAGACTCTGGGGCGGGAGTGTGCCTGGTGTGCCTGAGCCTTCATGACAGAAAGGAGCCCAGTGTGTCTAGAGCCCAGGGAGCAGGGGGAAGCTGGCAGCTGATGAGATGAGAGACAGAAAGTGGGGTTGGGGCCGGCCTGAGAGGGCCATCTTGAAGACTTTGACTTTGACTCTAGGTGAGAGGCCACTGAGGGGCTTTGTGCAGAGGACACACAATTTAATAGGATTTCTTTGGCTGCAGCTGCAAGAAAGGGGTGTGTGTGTGTGTGTGTGTGTCGGGGGAAGGAGCTTGTGTAACTGGTACTTTCCCATCTTGCTTCCCTCCCACATGATAATGATAGTTGTCATTTACTGAGCACCTACAGGTTGTCAAATTTACCCTTTACCGCAGCTCTGCCAGGCAGGTACTGTATTTCCCACCACCCTCCTGCTCTACAGATGAAGAAACAGATTCAGAGAGGTTAGGTAGCTTGAGCAAGGCCACACAGCTGGTAAGAGACAAAGCCAGGATTCAAACCCAGTCCATCTTATTGCAAAGCCTGGACTTTTGCTACTAAGTCTCATTGACTCTCTCAGCTGGGAGAAATCAGAGACATCACCCAGGGTGCCCAAAGCTCGCCCCATTCTGTAAATGGCAAAAAGATTTCCAGGAGTGCCCTGCTTGGAGATTTTGATGTTGCCAGAGAGAATAAGAGTAGCTAAGAACCACACCGCTCCCCATTTCCCAACCCAGGCCCCAGGGCTCAGTGTGTTTGCCTAGCTTGGGGTGGGGGGTATCCTAAAACCCACAGGGCAAGCCTAGGAACCCCAAAACAGGTTCAAGAGGACGGAACAAAGAGCCCGCAAGTCCTGGATCACTGTAGGCCTGTGATCTGGGCTCAGGGTTTACCTGATAGCAAATTCTATGCATTCTCTGGTCCACCACTGGCCCAGAGCCCTCCAGTGGATAGCCGAACTAGCCAGGCTGGTTCAGACACCGCCAGCCTACTCCCCCCACCCCCTAAGAAACTGGAGCCCAGGCATGCCCCGTGGATCATGTTCCCCTGGAACCCTAGCTCTGTAAGTCACCTGCCTGGTCTGTTGAAAGCTGAGAGTCCTCTCCCGCACACACTCTGCCCCCACCCCCCAACACCCCTGCAACAAGGGACACCAGAACTGGAGCAACAGAGGCCAAGGGAGAGTGAGGAAGGGGAGAGGCTGACTTGGTGCCACGCCTCCCTGTCGTGGATCTGTCGTGGATGGGAACCTGACCATCCCAATGGGTTCTGGTAGGCCACCATGTTGCAAAATGGGCTCTGGGCATGACAGCTCCTTCCTCCTGGGAAGAGGTCACAGTGGTCATGGCTGGCAGCTGCCCTTATGTTAATACCTTCCTGGACTTGCTGCCAAGTGCAAGTCGGATCTTCTGCTCTGAGACTACAGACTCAGGTCCCAAACAAAACCACCAAGGACTCGCCTGGCCTGGTCCCCTGTGGCAGGGGCTGCTAAGGGTCACCAACTTCTGTTTTCCCCTCTTCCTCCTGGACACTCAGCAAAACTACTTTTCCCAGGCTCAGGGGGGTAGGGCTCGGGGAGGAACACTGGGCTGATGGATGTGGGAAGAAGTGAAACACACCACTCCTGCACTCTCTTTTATCTTCTGCAGTGTTAAAGATGGAAAGGAACCTGGATCCCTGAGTCACCACATGGAGAATGAGCTACCTGACCCACATTAGATCGAAGAGAATGAGAATGTTTAATATGTTTAGCTGTTCAGACTTCAGGGCTGTTTATCATGGAATCAGCCTGGACTGACTAACACAATTGCTCTCAGTTTCTCAAACTCATCAGCTTCTTTCTACCCTAGGACCTTTGCACCTGCTGGGCCCTCTGCTTAGAACCCTCTTCTCACTCTTCTTGGTTTGCACTATTCATCCTTAAGGTCTCAGCTGAAACCTCCCTTCCAGGATCCCCCTGAGCACATCAAGCACCCATGTTTTAGATTCTTGAGCCCCCATGTTTCTCCTTCAAAGTACTTATTCCAAAATTAGATAAATAATTAATTGCGAATTGTTTGCCTGAAGGCTGTTTCCCCTGTACTTGAATGTGAGCTCCATGAGCGTAAAGAGCCTCTCTCCCACTTGTCCCCCTGGGACCAACCGTCCACTTGACCTCCTCACTCACCCTCTCTGGACCTCAGTTCTTACATCTGCAGGATAAGCCTGGCCCAGGACTAGGGTGAGGGGAGGGAGACATATCCCCTGGGCACAAAATTTAAAAGGGGAGGGACAAGAAAACTCCACAATCAAGATAAATAATAATTTAATGCAATATTTTAAAAAATTCAAAATTAATGCCAAAAAATCCATGATGAACAAAATGTCAAAATTTTAAATAAAGAGAATTAGTGTCACTGATTTTTCCTTTTGCTGCAGTCTCCAATAATGGCTCAGCATAGCCTTGTACTGATCTGGTCTTTATTTTTTAAATGACTGCATCGAACTATTCTCTTGATTATGGAGTTTTGGGCACTTCTTTAAATATTGTGCCTGGGGCCAGTGCTGTGCTCCCCTCACCCTAGTCCCAGCCCTGGAAGGGGCAAAATCACCCTGTCCGGGAAGCGTCAGTGAGTTAATACGGAGCTGTGTATTATCATTTTGAGATATTAACTTGTTCGCTGTAGACAATTTCCTTATATCTATTCCCTGGCATTCAAATGCTAAGTTGGCTTCCTCTATTCCTCCTCTCCAAGGGAAACCCAGAACAAAGAGTCAAATCCTTGGCTTTGAGTTGCAAAAGAGGCTTTGAAATCAGAGCTGAGACTGTAGCGTTACAAGAGCTGGGTTTTGAAAGAGAAATCTTTTCTGTAGGTCCAAAAAAGCTTGGCTTTGAACTTGGAGAGCATGGAGCTGATGTCTTAAGCCCTGGACAGAGAAAGCATGTGTCATCTCAGAAGGGAAGATCCCACCCAAAAGGAGATAAAGGTTCAACCAGCAGGTGGGAGAGGAGGGGCAGAGCAGCGCCCTTTAACACAGATGGCAGCCCAAAAGGGAGTCCTCAGCCACACCTTCTCTGGGCTGAGCCTGGGAGTGGCCTGAGAGAAGCCCCAGGTACATTTGAGAGACACCTGGGCAGCAGAGACCAACCTGCACTTCTCTTACCAGGTGTGGCCTGAGGATGCAACAGGCCGCCCACAGGTCCCCTCCCTGTACAGAGAGGACTCAGTAGAGTAGAAATGGAGATGAGCTGGCCCCTCCCTGAATCCTCCACACAGCCCCCACCACTAGGAGGAGCTTCCAGAAGTTTCCACACCTCCAAGGCAGATATTGGGTGTGGCTGAGAGTAGGCTGGTGGAGCTCATGTCTTTGCTAAGTTCAATTACTGAGTGAGCAAGAAACGTTTTTGAGCTCCTGAGTATACCCTGCAAAGTCCATTGCCTGGCTGCACAGGTCATGTCATGCACAGTGGAATCATGTTCAAGGGCCCCGTTGGCACCTGGAACCTAGACTGGAGTCAAGTGTCTTGAAAAAGGGCATCATTTTCCATGTCTCACAAAGGGTCCTTGCAGGCCAATAACGTCCCTGTTGGGGGTGCAGAGTACCTGGACATCGGAAGTATCTGGAGCAGCCAGTGCACAGAAGGCATTTCCCAGACCAGACTCGTCCCTTCTCGGTGGTGCTGACCTGAGTGTGAAGAACATTCCAGTCCTTTGGGCCTCCCAGCATCTGAAGCCCCTCCCTATGTTGGAGACTCCCACCTGCCTTACAAAACAGAACCCGCCCCTCCTACCCTGGAAGCTGAAAACGCTGCCAAGTCGCTTTCCCAGCATCCCTTGCAAGCAGGGTGCAGGCCTGTGACCTGGGAGTCGCCCCCAGAAACGCCCACCCCAGATTTTGAATGGGAAATGAGAGCTGCCGAGCAGAGGGGACCGCGCAGGATCCCTTCGGAGGGCCGTGTGAGGAGGGGCTGTGTCCAGCGCCCGGCGGCGGAAGGCCCTGGGGTCTTCACGGGCCCTCGGCCACGGGGCGGTTTCCACGGTGGCTCCAGGCTGGGTAGGCCCCAAGCTTCGTTCTCAGCCCACCTGAAGATTCTGTGGGCGCCGGAGGCTTTTCACAATAATACATTGCTTTCTGCCTGCTTGCAAAGAACTCTGACTGGTAGCCCACACGGCCGGATTCATCAGCCTGTGAGCGCTCCGGGAGTCACGTGGTCACCCACCCACCCCCCTTTCCAGCGCCCCCGCACTGCGAGGTGCCTCCTCTGCTCGGGAGGAAGTCTGCCACGTCCTTCAGTGCCAGCCGCCTGCCCCCGGTGACACATTCCCCCAGGGGAGCGTGGCCCTGCCGCAAGGCTGTCCTTCCGTGGGGACTACACCTTGTCGTTGGGCCCCATAGCCAGGCTGCTCGGGCCCAGGTCTCATAGCGCCTTCCCTGAACACAGCTCCCTCCGCATCTCACCCATCTAAGGGTGGCTGGGCGGGACGACGCCTTCCTCACCCGGCTCCTTACCTGGGACCTCTGGCGACGCTCAGACACTCTCACTCACACACACTCGCACACTCACACCCACACTCACACACACACACACGCACACACACTGATACTCCCACCCACACTCACACCCACACTCCTACACTCACACCCACACTCACAGTCACACACGCACACACACTGATACTCCCACCCACACTCACACCCACACTCCCACACTCACACCCACACTCACACCCACACTCTCACACTCACACCCACACTCCTACACTCACACCCACACTCACAGTCACACACGCACACACACTGATACTCCCACCCACACTCACACCCGCACTCACACCCACACTCACACTCTCTCACATGCTCACTCTCACACTCACACCCACATTCACTCTCTCACATGCTCACTCTCACACTCACACCCACACTCCCACACTCACACACTCTCAAACACACACCCATACTCTCGCACACTCACACACATACACACCCCCACACTCACACCCGCACTCACACTCACACACTCTCTCACATGCTCACTCTCACACCCACACTCACACTCACTCTCACGCTCACTCTCACACACACTCTCACACCCAGACTCTCACACCCAGACACACTCGCACTCCCTCTTTCACACTCGCACCCACACACTCATACACACACCCGCACACGTTCACACTCACACTCTCACATGCTCACACACACACTTGCACTCACATGCTCCTTCTTTAGGAGAAAAAGAAAACCCAGTTCTACGCTCGTTGCTGGCTGCTGTCCCGCAGAGCGCCCAGGCCCCACCGCTGCCCACCCGAGACCCCTGGGCAACGACGGGACGGGCAAGGCCCTGCGTGCGGAGCGGAGAGCGAGAGCTTGTGCTCACGGAGCGTGGCTTTGGGCAGGTCTCCTCGCCTCAGGTCAGGTCGGCCTGGGCATCCCAAAGGGGTGACGCTCATGACTCAAGGAGCTTGGCAGAGCCCTGCCTGTGGCGGCATCTTGAGGAAGCAAGGTGGCAGGTGACGAGCAGACCCTGTCAGGACCCTCTGACCCTTCAGCAGAGGCCCTGAGCCTGACTCCTCCTCCATCCTTGCGTATTTGGCTGTTTGGGGGACAGGCCCGCGGGAATGGGTGGGCCTCCAGATGGCCAGAGAGGAAGCTGGGGAACCGACTCAGAGCTTCACGGCTCCATCTGCCAGCGCCTACCATGCCCACCGTCCTCAGCCTTCCCACGCGGGGCTTCCCACCACCGCAGGCCCCGGTTCCTGTGGACAGATGCCTTTAAACGTCGCCCCCGCCCCCGCCCCCGCCGGGAGCCATTGCGGGCTGGACAGCTGTTGAGCCCCTGAGCTGGTGGTGATGCCTGCCGCCACGTGACCCAAGCCAGATGGTACCTGTCAACATCAGCTGCCACAGGGCCCTGACGAGCAGCCGCCACACACACACGTCCACATGCATCACAAGTGGGGCCTCACTGTGCAGCACCCAGCATCCGTCCCCACCTGCTGTGCCACCAGCCCTCTGGGTCCACACCCCCACACCGATGCCGTCAGCGCGCACACCCACCTGCGTCCCCAAACTTCCTCCAGAGGGAGGCCCCTCTGTGTTCTTGCCGAAAAGGTGAAGGCCCACGAATATTCTCAGCACCCGCAGGCTGTGGGGGCTTTAAAAAGGTTAGTCATCGTCCCTGTGCACCTCAGGGAGCTTTCTGAAATATCTGGGGGGCGGGGCAGGGAGCTTTGGTAGCAACTACAACAGTCACCCACAGGAAGGAGTGATTCCACTGAACGCCCAAAGCCTGGTCACCAGGTGAGAGAGGAGCCGCAGCTGCCAGGAGGGCTGGCAGAAGGTGGCTTTGGTGATGGGGGTGGGCAGCCCCCTCGAGTGGCAGCCGAGGCCTCCAGGTCAAGCTGTGCAGGTTGATCACCCACCTCAAGCGAGAGGAAGCCTGCTCCCAGAGAGGGGTCTTCAGGGGGCCTGTCTAGGGCCAAGCAGGAGACAGAGGCCAGACCCTGTGACATGTGCAGTGTGGCCTCGATCAAGTCCCCGCCCAATCCTGGCCTCTGTCTCCTCTGCTCCATCACCAGAGCAGCCACGATTTGCACACCAAGCACTCTTTGCGTGTCATCCCGTTGCACGCACCAGGTAGCTGCTGCTCTTAGCTGAAGTTCAGAATGGTTAGGTGACTGGCTGGAGGTCACACCGCTGGTGGCAGGGAGCAGCCTTGGGTTGTGGAGAGCTGGGATTTGAATCCAGGCATCTACTCCAGAGCTCAGGCCTGGAGTAGCCACACTCTGCTGACTGCCTGGGCCTGGAGAGGAAAGCACTCTGGGCTGCTGCTGGCCAGAGGCAAGGGGACAGGGCCACCAAAAATGAAGCCACATTGGCAGCACACCTAGCCCGCTCCACTCTCAGGGTCATCTCCATGGGGCTTCCTGCCTCATGGCTCTTCCAGACTCTCATCACTGGAGCTCTCATGGCCCCTGGCCTGCTGAGGGCACAGAGCAGGAGGGTGATGCCACCTGCATGATGGTCCCTTCAACAGGGCTCAGTGTCCTAAGGAGCCACAAGGTAGGAAGTGTCTACCCCTCCTGCCCTGGGGGTGCAGCACTGACTCCCTGGTCTCGGGGTCTGCCAGGGTCAAGGGTGGAATGTGGAGGTGCTTAGGCCACTACAGGGAGCTCGGTGGTGGGAGGCTGGGCACCACGGCAGCTGGGCACATGGGGGTGGCACAGGAGGCTCAACTGCCAGGCTACACAGACGCACGGAGTCTGGCACCTGACCTCCTGGCGTCAGGGTGGGTGATGCCCAGAAGCCCACATCTGGTGTCCCCACTGGCAGACAGTGCTCGTTCGTTCGTTCATCTGTCCTGGGCTCTGGAGTTTCAGCAAGAACAACACAGACATGGTCAGTGCCCTTGTGGAGCCTCATAATTGAGGAGGGGGACACAGACGGCTCCTTAGTGTGGCCTCCAAGGCCCCACAAATTTGACCAACCTGGCTTCTCCACGGGGTACCCGCTTGCAGCCTCACAGGCTCTCCCCTCACCCGCCAAGCCGTGGGTCCCCTCCACTGTACCCTGGCCCGCACCCCGCCCGGTGAGGCCTGCCTGGAGTGCCTCAGCGGGCAATGGCCTGGAAGGAAGGGTGAGGGGGGACTCGGGGTTGACTCATGCCCCCCAGGCTGCTGCCGCTCTGGGCCCCTGCCCACCCCTTGCCAGCAGGTCCTCGCTGACTCCATATCTGTCTCCTCCCTTGAAATGGGAAAATCTGTGCCCTCCAGAGCAGGGGCTCCAGAGCCACCTAGGCTTGGCCTTGCCCCCTCCTGGACCCCCTTCCTGCCACCACGCCCTGGGCCATGCTGTCCTCACACAGCCCCTGGACTGGGGCCCAGGACCCAAACAGGGAGGTCTGGCTGGGCTGCCCGAGGAGGCTGCAGCCCCTGCACTGGGATAGAGCGGTGGAGGCGGGGGTGGGGTGGGGGGACAGGCAGGGGCTGAGGGGAGCACAGACACTGTGTGGCCCCTCCCCTGGAGTGGGATCCGCAGCTCCGCGTTCTGGAAACTGGGTGCAGGACAATGAGAGAGGGGGTGTAGTCAGCCTCCGGGGTCCCTGACACCATATCCCCTGCTGAGCCAGGTAGAGGACAGGTGAGCAGGGACATGAGCTGTAAGATGACACTCCTGTGGGGGAGGGATGGAGAAGTGGGAAGAGGGTGGGGCGTGCATGTCTGTCCCTGAGTCTCCGGACATCTCTTTTTGTGTGTCTGTGTGTCCATGTCTGTGCACGTTGATGTGTCTGTAGGCTGCCTGTGTGTGTGTGTGTGTGTGTCTGCATGTGAAGATCTGTGTGTTTGTGCACTTATTTGTTTTGTGCTGTTGTGTCAGTGAGTCCACGTGTACTCGTCGTATCTCTGTGCCTACGTGAGTTTGCATGTGTGTGTTTTCAGGGATCTGTGTGCAGTGTTACTTGTATCTGCGTGTGCTTTTGTGTTGACAGTGTGTTCTTGCACGTGCGTGTCTTTGGGTGGGGAGGGGCTGATTCACCCCCAACTCTCACGCCCCCCGTTATAGCAGCTGGGCCGTGGTTGCGGCCCAGGCTCTGGTCTGGTGACTCACCCCACATGTTGGGTGCCATGGACCAGCAGGTCCCCACCCACAGTCTGGGCTGTCACTGGGTCCTAGTCTGGCTGGGTTTCTAGCTGAGAGACTCTGTGTCCTCTACTCCCCTCCTCCAATGCTGGGACCAGCTGGAGCCGCCCACAGCCCACATGGAGCCCCAGCCAGGCTGTGGACAGCGCCCGGGCCTGCTGCTCGAGACTGCTGGGAACAGCCAGGCTCCGGGGCCAGCCGAGCTGCTCCACAGACACCCACTGCGGAGCAGGGCTGGAGGCGGAGGGTGAGGCGACAGCTCCTGAACCACGGAGTGCACCCCTCTGCATGCCGGAAGGAGCTGCAAGGCGCAGGGGACATCCCCTGCCCAGGGCTGCTGCTGCCTTTCTGCCCTGTCACCTCAAGCCACCTCAAGCTGCTCGTGTACCCTCTCTGGGTCCAGGTTCCTCATTTATAGAACAAGAGGCTGGTGCCAGCAGGGCCACGATATACAGTTGCAGCATTGTGCGCTGCACAAACACACCTGGCTGAGGTGACAAAAAGTGCTGAGAGCCAGCCCAGACGCTGCCTGGCAGGCTGGGGGCCTGGCACCAGGCTGCAGCACCTGCGGGAAGGGAGGCCTTTCTCTTCCCGCGGGACTTGGCGCATCAGGGCCTGCACCTGCGTGGGGCCCCCGCCCGGGCACATCTCGTTCTCATTCTCACTAAGGGGCTGCCCTGCTCTAGTCACCTGGGCTGGAGGGAGGGAGGCACCAGCCTTCGTGATCGGCCCCTCCCCTCTCTGGGCCAGCGTCCAGGTGTCCATCTGTCGAGGACTCTCGTCCAGCTCTCCTCTGTCTCTCTGGGGACAGATCTCTGTCACTCTCTCCCCACTGCCTTCCCCACAGTCCTCCCCTCTCCCTTAGGCCCCCCAGTGTGGGACACAGAAGGGCCTGGAAGTCCTACCCTAACCCCCTCCCCATTTCATAGACCAGATAACTGAGGCCTAGTGAGGACTTGCAGCGACCCGCCCCCTCAGCCCACCTTCCCCCACCTCTGCCTCCCCCCACTTCCCGCCTGCGCCCCCCCCCCCCCCGGGGTCCTGCCTGCCCCACCTGACAGAGCACCTTCCCAGACAGCACAGGCCACAGAGAACCCCTTTACAGGACAGGAATCTGAGTCCCAAGGGTAAAGTGCCTTGTCCATGATGTCACAGTAACTCAGAGGTTCCAACCGAGCCCCGGCTCCAGACCTGGCCCTAACCCCGCCCCACCAGCACCCAGCGCCCCAGCTCAGCCTCCTTTTCCCGGCTGCCATGACAGTGGCCTTCACGCTTCTCTGCTTTAGTGCTCTTTATTCCGTTAGGAAAGTGGGGAGTCCCGGTGGGGGAGGGGGGTGGGAGTGGGGACAGTAGCTGCTCCTGTCCTGTGGGTGGGCCAACCTGTGGGGGAGGAACGAAAGCCTGAGTGAGGGGCTCTGGTGGTGCTGTGCCCTCCTCCGCCCCTGAGAGGCCCCTGATCTCCCAGCCCCACCCGGGCTGGGGTCCCCAGTCAGGGCTTGTTTGACCCAGGCCCTGGGAGGCAGGGCTGGCCCACAACAGCCACCCCTACACAGGGGTCCGCTGTGGGTGGGGGTCCCCAGCCCCTTACCGGGTCTCAGGCTCAGCTGGGTGCCAGGAAGCGGCTGCTGTGAGGTGTGTCTCGGTAGAAGGGGTCGACTGAGGTCAGGGTTCTGCGGGGAGGGAGGGGGCGCGTTTGAGGGGGGTGGGGGGGGCAGAGCCTGGACCTGTCTTCTGCCTGCCTGTCCTGAGAGCGTGGTCAGGGCCCAGCCAGGGCAGCCAAGCCACAAACATGTTCTGCCTGCCAACTCCGGGCCACCGTCGGTATAATGTAATTTTTGAGGAATTGAATTGAGTGGAAAGGAGAGTGAGGCAGGACCACGGTCCATTCATCTCTGGATCCGCCCCTCCTGCCGCCCCGGCCTCCCACCAGGCCTGGGCGCCTAGAGGCAGGTGAGAGAGGGGTCCCTGGAGAGAGGGGAGGGACAAGCCATTGCTGGCTGCAGGAACAGTGACAAAGCCAGCTAGGGGAAAGGGGCCTCTCCAGCCAATAGACAGACAGACAGACAGACAGAGGAGGGGAGAGGGACGGGGAAAGGCCTGCAGCAGGGCTGCCTGAGACTGGGACTGAGGGGGAGAGGATGGAGACGGGACAGAGCTGGGTGGGGAGTGCCACCTTCCCACGTGGGGGTGCAGGCGCCGCAGGCTCTCCGTGGGGTTGGGGGTGGCCTCCATGCGGGTGACCGGCTGGTTGAGGCCATAGCCTCCCGGCGTCTGGGGCTGGATGCCGCCTCGAGTCCAGCCTTCCCGGTCCAGACCCTTGGGGATGTTCTCAAAGTACCTGGAGTGGAGGAAGCTTTGTTGGCCAGAAGCCAGCCTCTGCTCCCCTCGCAGCCTCTCCTGCCCTCCAGCCTCCTGGCCTTTGCCCACACTGTCCCCTCTCCCTGGCGCTCCCTAAATGCTTGTCCACTTGGGGCACTCTGACTCAAGGAGCCCTCGGCTGCCCCAGGCACACTGCCACTGCCGCTGAGCACTTGGGCTTGCAGTGACCCCTCCCTCCCTGCCTGCCTGCACCTCGGGC
The DNA here is from genome assembly GCF_041146395.1 of Eulemur rufifrons. Lineage (NCBI taxonomy): Eukaryota > Metazoa > Chordata > Mammalia > Primates > Lemuridae > Eulemur > Eulemur rufifrons. Next base: position 95,239,077 of record NC_090988.1, on the reverse strand, counting down.
GGGACCCTGTCTCCTCCCTGTCTCTCCAGGCATTCACTGCCTTCCATTTCACCAGTATATGAGGGCCAGCTTCAGAGGGTGCAAAGATGAGTAAGATGTGGGCCCTGCCCTTGAGTTTACGAAGAGGGGGCGCAGGTAGATCAACACGGAAGTCAGTGATTACCACCTTGGGGCTCTGTGCACACCAGCAAGGACCTGCAAGTGCTCCTGACACCCAGCGGGAGGCTAGACACACAGACACCTGGAGCGGGGCTGGGAGTGGGGAGCCTGAGTAAACAGGGAGGTGACAGGGACACCTTTGAAGACCAGGAGTTGGAGGGAGAGCAGTGTGGACACAGGTGACAGACAACATGAGAGGAACTTGAGCTTCCCAGCTCAGGGGAGTTTGTCCTAAGAATTCCACTTCCTTTACCACTCCTGTAATGCCCTCCCCACCCAGTGCTGGCCCCGGGAGGGGGGGAGGCTTCCCTGTGGCTCTGGGGGCCACCTCCTCCTGGCAGCCCTTCCTGATGCCCAGATACTCACGCCTCACCCTGGGCCCACACAGCACAGACCTCACCATCTGAGGGAGCACTGAGCCACCTGCCTTGGCCTGGATCTGATGTCCTAGCAGATGTTGCTGTTGCTCCAACCCCCTGGCACTCCCCTTGTCCTTCCCATGCCACTAGCCTGGCCACCAATGTCCTGCACTGCATCTCTGTGGGAAAGCTACCGTGCGGTTGCTGGAACCTGCTTTACCTGAGCAAGGAGGGACCTGGGATTTACTGTCGCCCTGGGGATGGCTTCTAACCAGTGCTGGCAGCTGTGGGGTACAGACACCCCAGCTCCCTCTCCCTGTGGCTGGGTTAGTTCTGAGTTGTGCATCTTACACTGTTTTCTAGCCTCCCTTCGGGATAGCTGGCGTGACAACACACCTGTCATTGCTGCCTTTTCTCCCCGACCCACTTCCCCACTCCCCACACGCCCAATAAAGTGCATGCACTCGAGTCCCTGGCTTGGGGCCTGCTTCTGGGGGACCCCACACTAATTCCCCACAGGGCTGTAGGCTCATTACTTGACCCAGCCTCAGTCTATCTGTCTGTCAAATGGGTTTCAGCTTTGGCCGGGGAAGGGGCCTCACCCTTGGTTGTAGGTGGTCAGGTACCGATTATCCCTGTCAGGGTCGTGGGGGCTCCAGACATAGGTGGGGTTGTTGCTGCTGAAGCCTGTGGGCTCCTGCAGGGAGGGGCAGACAGGGCAGCTGTCAGGGCAGGAGGGCGAGGGGTTAGGGGTGCAGGCTGGGCGCCCAGGGCTCACCTTCTTCCCCACAGTCTCACGGCCGAGCAGGGCCACGTTTGTCTGTTGCACCCGCTGGGGTGGCTGGAACTGCCGGTGGCTCATGCTGCTGAGTTCTGGGCCGGGAGGGGGCACCTGCAGGGGACAGAGCCCCAAGAAGGGAGGCTGTGGTGGCCAGCTGGGGCAGACGGATGGGGAGGCAGAGGCAGCCCCAGCCCCAGGCACCTGCCTTTCCCCTTCCAGCCAAGCAAGCCGCCGTTTCAGACACAGCCTCCCTTTCCAGCCCCCAGGCCTCACCCCTCCATCTGGGGCCCGACCTCCAGGTCCCCAAATATGCTAATTCTTTCCTTTCTTCAAGGCCTGGCCCAAATGCCACCTGGTCCAGGAAACCTCTCCCAAGGGAGGTGCCAAAGTCACTCACTCTGGGGTTCAGGGTCCTTTCATTCACTCGGCTGTAGCCTGACTCCCGCTCAGAGCCTCTGGGCAGCACGGGCAGGAGCTCGGCTCCCTGGGGGAAGAAAGCAGCCATGGCACCAAGTGTGGCTGCCTCCCCACCCCCTGCGCTGTCCAGAGCCCTGTCCTGCCACCCGCCCCCCACCCTCAGCAGTGCCCAGCTTCCCCCAGCTCAGCTTACGTGCGGGTGGGCCATGGGGAGGAAGTCCGACTTGGTGACACTCCGGCCTGGGAGGAGGGTCTGGGAAGAGGCCCACAGAGGAGGTCAGCCCAACAGGGGCAGCTCGGCTGTCCTCAGTGGAGCTGCCCCACTTGGCTCTTGGGCCCTACTGCACTGAGCACAGAGGACGGTGCAGCAAAGATGGGCAGAACTGGGGAAACTGAGGCAAGGGAAGAGTTTGGGGAGAAGGAAGAGGAAGACCCTGAGCGGGAACCAGCAGGCCAGGGTTCTTGTCTGAACTCTGAGTGACCCTGGCTATGCCTTTTCATCTCTTCGGACCTCAGTCTTCTCATCTATAAAACGGGAGAGTTGGACCAAAGCAGTGGTTTTCATCCAGGCTCTTTCACCATGTGTTTGAACAAAGGGCTCTGCAGCTCACATTCTCAAAAAAGCTAGAAAAGCTAGAAACCCGGAGACTGGAGGGCCTCAAGCACCCTAAAGTTCTAGCTGGGCCCCAGGGGACTTACAGGGTCCCCAGGGAGGGCCTGGGAGGGTGGCTGGAAGACGATGGGGTTCTTGTTGGACTCTTCGGTGAAGCCAGTGTTCTCCTTGGCGCCGACTGATTTCTTCTGCAAGAGATCTGCAAAAGACAGCGCCCCACGTGGCTTCCCAGGCCCGATGTCCCAGCAGGTGGGTAGGGAGCTGCCTCCAGGGACCTGGAGACCTGACCCATGGGGATCCTGGGCACCAGGGCAAGGACTGCAGAGTCCGGGCCAGAGAACAGGGACAGAGTGGCAGGAAGGGCGAGAGCCGGCAGGACAGGAGCCACCGTGGCAGGCCAGGCAGCCATTGGGCACAAGCCGCATTGGCCTTTGGGGGTTGGCAGGCCTAAGGCGCTGAGGTCAGCCTGGGAGACACCGTTCCGACAAGCCAGCTGAATGGCTTGTTTCTGCCCCTGGTGTCTCCGTAGTCCTATGCCACCTCCAGGCCCCCGGGGGTGTCTCCTTTGAGTGGGAAGTGGGGAGGTGGATCGGGAGGGAGGCGTGAGTTCAGACATGGGCCTACCGGGCTGGTTCGAAGGCTCCCGGAGATACTTGGAATTGTACTCGGAAGTCATGAAGCGCGGGCCCTGGAACACAGAGGGTGGGGCAGTGGGAACCCAGGTGGCCCGGCGCCGCGCAGGCAGTGATGGGGCAGCTCCTGGCTGGTGTGTGCTCCGCTCAGGGATGCGGGGCACATTCTGGGACAGAACGGCCCGCACAGCACCCCGGACGTAAATCTCTCTCTGATGGCCGGACCGGGCCAGAAACACAAGAGCACAGCTCCCCTGTGACAACTCGTGCAAAGTCACATGCCGCAGGGGATGCTTAGGAATGAGCAAGGCGCCCAGAGGGACCCAGGCCAGAAGGGACGGTAAACAGGAGACAGGTGACGAAGAAAGATGACGCCCTCTTCTCCCAGCCCTGGGTGCAGAGCGTGGGAACAGAGGAGAGAAGGGGGCGGAGGCATTAAATCCTAAGAAGCCTGTGGCTCTGTGATGCTGTTTGGGAAACATCCCATATCACATTCCTTGCTCTCCCCCTCTGTCTTGCCGAGCCCACAGTCGGCTTCTGGGGTGAGTCCCGCAGCACGGAGGGGGAGGCGGGTGGGGCCCCTCTGCCCCCACCCTGCGGCCCTTAGCTGGGCGCCACTCACGTATCTCCAGTTCTCCAACTCCAGCGAGCCTTTGCCCTGCTGCTGGTGGAGCAGGGGCACGTCTTTGGGCTCCAGCCCCGTGATGGCCTTGGGCCCGTGCTCCTGGGTGTCGAAATGGACCTTCCTGACCTGGGAGGAGGGAGTGCCAATTACCCTCCCGGCAGGTGAGGCATAGCAGTCACTTCCTGGCCCCAATTCTACCCTTGACATCCACGGGGTGTAGTATCTGCAGAGCAGCCATGGTAGTCCCTTTACGGCCAAAGCAGCCTTCCCACCACACCCACAGGGAGCCCCATGTCCTGACAGCAACCCCGGAGGACCTGGGCTCGGCACTCTGCTCCAGCCACCTGCTGCCTCCTCCCATCAGACACTGCTGCCTCAGGGCCTTTGCACTTGTTGGCACTGCCTGTTCCACTCTCCCCTCGGGGCGCTGCACCTGGAGGACACTAGGCTCCCTCGGTCTCTGTCCAGTGCCTGCGCCGCAAGCTCTTTCCCCACCCTTCCCATGAACACTTGCAACTCCTTCACGTCGACTTCACTCCCTACTTCTCCCCTGTCATATTTCACCCCAGCTCACGTCACCATCAATATAAAAGAGATACTCAGGGCAAGGTGGCTGAATGAGGGAATGCGTAGCCCTTCTGGTGGCACGGTGATAAGAACCATGGTATAGTGACCATAGAAATGAAGAAGATGGAGTGATGATGACAATGGTGGGGACAGTGGGGGTGAGGACAGTAGGGGGGGATGGAGAGGGTGGGGAAGTGGGAGGCGGATGAGGACAAAGGGGAGAAAGGTGAGTGAACCCCACTCCACATTGTGGCTCCTCATGCCCTGTCACTTCTGCCATGACTGGCCGTTGGCAGTGCAGTCTCAGCCTGCTGGAGGGACCCCACGCTGACCAGCCCCCAAACCCTCTTCCCCGCCCCCCCGTCCTGTCCCCGGCCCAGCACTGACCTCTTTGGTGGGGACACCCGCACCAGGCTTCTCCCGCCCGTAGCCAGAGCTGGTCTGGTGCATGTTCCAGGGCAGTGGGTGCTTGCCATCTGGCACCTCCAGGGGACGGTAACTCTGACTGTTCACTGTCTGATAATTGTCCCGGACTTGTTCCCTGAGGGTGGGGCAGGAGCAGGCGCTAGGACCACAGGGCCACCTGCCTTTGTCTGGGGGCTGCGTTGCTTATGCCCAGGGGCTTCCCGCCTCCCGCAGTTGCCTCAGGAGCCTGCCAGCCTTTGGCCCCAAGCTGGGAGCCAGGCCCCGAGTCACCCAGGACCCCAGGCCTAGGCCAGGCAAGGCTCAGGGTCCCCATCCACAGAGCCCAGATTTGTTCCGATGAGCACTGATGTCCCTGAGGGCTGAGGCCCAGCAGGGCTGGGGTGCGAAGGGTCACACAGACCGTACCCCATGGCGGGGTTGTCCAGGGCGTCCAGACTGGCTTGGTAGGAGACCACGGGCCGGTAATTCGATTTGTACCCTGTGCCCATGTGACTGCCCACTTGGGGCTTGAAATCCTCCCGGCCTGTCGAGGGGAAACAGGGAGACAGGACCACAGGTCAGCAGAGTCAGTCAGCGGAGGAGTGAGCAGGGCTTCCGGGGCAGGGCCGGGCTCCCCCTGGGGGGCCCTGGGGTCTCTGTGACAGGGGAAGGCTCAGAGCCAAGGGACAGAGCTGAGCAAGCCTGGCCCATCAGGACTATGACAACAGGAAATGGAGTCAACAGTGTGGGGACAGGGTCGGTGTGGCAGAATCACAGTGACAGAACTACAGGGACAGAATGGGGGAAGGGACAGAGCGATTCTGTGTGATGGGGTCACTCTGCAACGTGACCAACCAGAGGGGCTGCTCCCCCCAGAGAGGGCCTCTCCCTTCGTGTCCTGGGGGTGGCTCCCCCACAAAGGTGCCCTCACCGTAGGCTGTGCAGTAGCTAGTGGCGTAGAACTTCAGGGGGTCCGTGCAGCCCCCCGAACTCATCTTCACGTAAGGGGAGACGACCCCCAGGGGGAGTTTCCCCATCATGATGCTGGGGCCAGGGCCCGGGGCCTGGGAGGAAGCACAGAGGTGGTGGTCCTCACGCTTGTCCCAGGCCTCGGTCCCTCCCCCTGACCCCACGCCCAAGCCCAGGAAAGACTGACCTCCAGCACTTCCCTCAGGGTTACCTGGCCTCGTTTCACCTTCCCGACCCTTCTCGTGAACCTTCACATCCCCATTTCACAGCGGGAAGGTGAGGCCCCAAGTGACAAAGGATTTGCTCACAATAGGTGGGAGAGCCGGGCTTCAGACCGAGGGTGTCTGACTCCTTGGCCCTGAACTGAACCACCGCACGCCCTCCTCTCAGGGGACCAGCGACCCGACACCCCCTGCCCAGGGAATTCCTGGCCTCCCCAAGAAGTCAGGCTTGGGCGCCCGGCTGGTCCCAGCCCCAGGCTGGCTGTCTCTCCCTCCGCTCCCTCAGCCTCGCCCGCCTCCCACTGCAAGTTGGCTCTGCTCTCAGGCCCAGCCGCAGCCGGCCCCACCCTCACCTGCCCTCCGCAGTGGCTCTGAGCTCTGAGGTCGGGCAGGAGCTTCTCCAGAGAAGCCGGGGCCCTCCCGGACTGGCCCGGCCAGGAGAAACAGTGGGTTGCCTAGCAACTGGCACCTAGCAACAGCGTCCTCATGCTTCTGAGCCCTTCCTTCTAGGGCCAGGGCCCCCTTGGGGCTGACCTGGCCAGGAGGGGAAGGCCAGGAGCTGCCCAGGCAAGGCCCTGTCTCCACAGCTCCGGCCGTCCCAGCCTCCACCACCGGGCCAGGAAGAGTGGCTGTCTGAGTGACATGAAATAAAAGATAATCCCAAACAGTCACTCCCATTTATTGAGTGCCCACTTCTCTCCAGACACTTTACATCCTTTATCTCCGTCCTCGGAGCAGCTTCCGGGTAGCTATTTTTATCCCTATTTTCACATGGGGAACATGAGGCTTAGAAGAGCAAAGTGACTTGACTGACCGGAGATCTCACAATCAGAAAATAGCCCGGCTGAGAGTCCGACGTGGGTGGACCAGATCCCACTCTTAAGCCTCTTGGTAAATTAATGTTTACTATGTGCTGCCGAAGCCAGATCTGTGCTAAGCCGTTTACACACATTACCTCGTATAATCCCCCAAACTACCCTGTGAACTGGGTACTACTATGGGGCCGAGAAACCACAACAGGGAAGAGTGTGGTTCAGCTCTGCCCTGTCACCCTTGATGAGCTCTTATCCTCAATATCCTCTTAGCACCCTCGTCCCCCCATCTGACGAAGGATGTAGCTGGCCACCTCACGGGGTGCTGGCAGATTTGATGAGAGCCTGGATTCAGCACCTTGCAGATAGTAAAGTCTCAGTTTTTAAAAGCTGCTGTTCTTTAGCCTTATTTTGCAGGTGGGAAGGTGAGGCTCAGGGACAAACAGCCCAGGCCCCACAGTGGGTGGAGGCAGAGCCCAGACCCAAATCTTGTGAGCAGACTCCACGGTCCACGCTCCTTCTGTGACAGCCCGATTGCCTCAAGTTGGCTTTCAGGCTTGTAAATGGTGTAACAGTTGGATCTCCGGGTGGGCTGGGGGAGCCCTGATTTATGGCATTTGCCAATATCTGGGGTATAAATACTCCCATCAGGGCTGCTGTCAAACCACCAACGCAATGTCACTGAATGGGGACTTGGGAAGGTAGCTCACCGCTAGTGTTTCCACCGTACACATACGGCAGACGTTAAGTCACCTCAAGAACACAAATAATAGAAAAATGTACTAATATAATTAGGGGGTGATGAGTTTTAAGTATATATGATCTTTGTTTTTAATATAATCTATTAAATTGTAAGTTTAAGTAATTTAATATTTTAGAAATGGCAGAGTTTAACAACCAGCTTGCAAATTTCCTGGAAGTTTCGCCTTCAGCTCTCATGAGCTGGTGAGAGCTGGCTCCAGGGCACCCCTGCTCTCAGGGGACCCTGAGGTGGGAATGGAGGGAGAGGGGGCCGCCCTCACCCAGGAGATGCCCTCACACGGAGGTGTGCTGGGCGCCCACCATCCCGAGCAACAATTCTATGGAGCGGTCAGAGGCTGCAAGCACACAGGAGTGAATGCGTCCAGCCCTGCCCTCCAGCGAGCAGCTCCCAGCCTACTGACAGCCCCATGAGCTCCATGCATGAAATACAAGGAAGGGTGAGACGGCCATAGGTGGGACCTCACACAGGGTGAAGGGAGAGAGCAGCACTCTTCAAAGTGCCTGGAGAAGCGGTTATAAGCAAGAGCTCAGACTCTGAAGCCAGATGTCGTGGGCCCTGGCCCTGCCACTGAGTAACTAAAAGACTTGGTGCATGTTACTTGTGCCTCAGTTTCCCCTGCTGGAGAACAGGAGTAATGATGGTCCCTGGTCCCTACCTGTGGGATTGTGGTACACATGAAGCACTTAGCCCAGCACCTAGCACACACTAAGTGCCATGTAAGAGTTAGGGAAAGGCCCTGGACAGAGGCGCCTCGAGTGCTCACTGCCTGCTAGGAAAAGGGTTGGCCCCAAAGGTTGTAAGCGGGAATTCCGCGTGGCCCTGTCCACAGCCTAGGGGGGACTCAGACAGCCAGTGTCATGTAGCAAAAGAAAGCTCAGTTTCAGAGCCTGAGCTCACAACCTACTTCTGCTGCGGGGCTCCAGGCTTCACCCGTTTCTGCACCCGCAGGCTGGGAATAACCACGCCCACCTCGCCGGGCTGCCGGATTTGAAATGCTTCATGCACAGTGTCTGCAGGTCGTAGCCCACCCTGCCCCAGGCAGAGATGAGGACGGGCACTCACGTGGAAGGCGGCAAGGGCAAGGGCGGCAGGGCACGGAGGCTGTGGCCAGGTTTCCCTTTTAGTAGATGGTGAGGGGCGGAAGGGATGGAGAAAGCTTTGAAATCGTCCGTCCGTTAGGGCGTCCCTTAGGGCAGCTCTGGGCTGCAGGGGACAAAGGACTCGGGCAGGAATTCCCCAGAGCTGCTCCCCCAGCCTGAGCCCCCGCTACGCCTGGCAGCGGGCGGTCCCCGCGCAACACCCACGGCCTGTGGTTTTTTTGCTGTGTGGCGACACCTAGCGGCCGTCACTCGGAACTGCAGGGGCTGCCCCAACCAGGCTAGGGGCAGATGGCTCCACGCCCCGGCCACAGGCCACCCAGTCTCACTCGCCCGCCCTCCGGAACAGAGGGGCGGGCCTGGGCAAGGAGTGTTGGGGAGGGCAAGAGCTGGAGCCCACAAGCAGCATGAGGCTAGGGGCTGCGCACCTGGACGCAGGTCCCAGTTGTAACCGAGTTGCTGGGTGACTCTCCAGCCTTCCACCTGTAGGCCTCAGTTCTTCTACGTGTAATGTGAAGGAACAGACTAAAAAATCCTTCCTTCTTTGAGTCTAAGTTGGAAATTCTGGGCCCCCCTTCTAACTGTCCCCATTTATTGAGCACTTCCTCTGTGCTGTGCCAGGTGCTGAGTTGCAAGTCATCTCATCCCTTCTTGCCCCAGCCCTGCAAGACAGCAACTATTGTTATTATGCCCATTTACATATGAGGAATATGCAATGCAGGAAAGAGTGGAGCTTTGACTTGGGGATCCACACCCTGCCTGCTGGAACATACTGACAGATTCTTTGTAAGGTGCTGGGACTGTAGCAGTGGGCTCTAACACCCCTTGGTCAAGTTCAGTGATTTCCAAAGAGATGACAGGCCCTGGCCAGAAAGGCAACCTCTTTCTTTCTTGACCTGCCCAGTCTTGGGCAGTAAGATTCACTCACTTTCCTCCCATAAGAAGGCAGGGGCTACAGGTGTACCAGGGCTGGCCCTGGACATCAGCACATGCCTCCCCTTTGAAGCCTGGAAGGTCGAGGCTTCCAGGGAAGACCCTTAGCTGGAACAAACGGGGTCAGGCCCTACCAGGCCTCCGAGGCCAGAGTACGCCAACATTTGACAGCTGAGTCTCAAAGGGAGACAGGTATTTTCACTGTGCTCTGGGCTGCGTGGGCTGCAGTGCCCCAAAGGAGCATTAGCGCAAGCAGGGGAGACAGTGCACTACCGAGAGTGCGCTTCGTTTTGGTTGACCTGGGTCTTCATAGCTGTCCCCGGAGGGAGCCAGGGCTCTTGTAAAGAAGAGACAGGTCAGCAGACTTTGGACTTCAGCTTAATAGAGAAAAGCTTCTTAATACACCAAAATGTCTAACAGGCTGCCCTGGGAGGAGTGAGTTCCCCATCCCAGGAGGCATTCAAGCAGGAGCTTGATAGAATGCCAATAATAGCAAACTCCCACTCGGGGTTCATTGGGTGTCAGATACTGTTTCTAAGCACTTCCCATGTATTAGCACCTTTAAATCTTACCATATTCCTATGTTGTGGGTGGTATCAGCTCTTCCATTTTACAGATGAAGAAAATGAGACCAGAGAGGCTGCATAACTTGTCCAGGGTCACACAGCTGTCATTTGAACCCAGGCAGCCTGGCTCCAAAGGTCATGCTGGTGACCACCTTGATATCACCTCATAGGCTGAACTAGAGGTTCTCCAAGCTCTTTTCAAAATCTGACCTTCAATCACAGTTTTTTAAAATCGTTTTTAAAAGTTCATCCCTCATGTGGTCTCTCCTACACCTAGTCCTTGGTCTGTGCTGGGCACTGTTGGGTGAAAGACTCACAGAAGAAATGTTTGAAATCATCCAGATCGGCCAAGATGGTAAAGTGGGAAGGAGGTCCCTGGGGCGCGGCTGATGAAACTGAGCCCTCACCGGCCTGGAGGCTGGGGTGGCGGGGAGAGGGCACTTCACTGTACTCATGCTTTTGAAATTCCTGTAACGGAGGCCAGGGCAAGCACGAAGAATGTTTCCTGGCTCCAGGTGGGCCCTGGGGCAAGGAGGGGCTGAGATGGGGGGATTAAATAGGATCAGGTGTTGCCCCCTCAAACAGCCTGGACCAAGCCCTTTTAGGCAGGAAAGGAAAAGGCAGGGATGCTGATGTCTTCGGTGAACTGAGCTCACATCCTCTTCTTTCTGAGCCTCTTCTAGAACTTGAGTTTGAGGTCTGGCTCTGGCACATAGTGCTGCGTGACCTTTCTTAATTAGCTGCCCCTCTCTGGCCCTGCTGCCTGTGAAAAGAGGGGGTTGAGCCAGAATAGGAGGTTTTGCTTGTTTGCTCAAGGCCTTGGAACTCTTTCTTCAAATGCATATTGAAATGAGGCTGGCTCCACGTCCTCTCCCCGCACACCCCACCATCTGTGAGACAGCAGGCCCCAGCCTACCCCCTTCCAAGGTCCTTCCCCTCTGCCTTGTTATAGGGGTGCATGGAAGGGAGTCTGCCTCACCCCAGCCCACACCCAGCCTGGCCCTCTGAGGCCGGCTGGACCTTCACTGGCTGTTTCTCCTGGGCCAGACCCTAAGGTGTGTCCACACACGGTCCTCAGAACGGAGCTCGGCAAAGCTCTCATTCTGCCCACGAGAAAGCTGTTTCCAAACCCAGATTCTTCTGAGCCCCCTCTCCCCAAACCTCACCTAGGTCGGGTGCCCCCATGCTGTGACCTTTGGCTCCCAGCTGCTCCAGCGGACCCTCCTGGGGAACAAGTTGAAGCTGGGACATGGCATGGAGTAGGTCATGGCTGGGAAGAGCTGACTGGGGGAACGGCACGCCATGGGCCCTACCGCGCACAGGATGGGAGACAGCAGGGGGGCCTGGATCCCTGCAGCTGCCCCTTGGTTCAGTCCTGGGGGTGGAGACCCTCCCACCCCCCGCCATGAGCTCAGCTGAGGATGCTTTGGTAACCCAGTTGGGGAAGTGGATGCAGGGGCTGCTGGGTCTCAGTGGCCTGGCGTTAGGTTAAGGGCCTAAACCCCCAAAGGGGCCTCGCCGAACTGCATTCGGATTCTGGCTTCCGTCCCAGACAGGCCAGGAAGGCAGGCGGCTCAGACAACGTCCCTGCACCTCGCTCTCCTTGTGGTAACAGGAGAAGGATGGCTGCTCCCGGGGCTGCTGTGAGAAGGACTTGAGGACTGTAAGACAGGAGCTCAGCATGGTGCCTGCACGGCGCCACCAGGGAGTGCGGGGACGTTATTATGGGTTCACGGATTGGCCAGCAATCAGGGCCCCACTGTGGTCGACTGTGCCCATTCCCAGTTTCTCTGCACTGTGACTCGTGGTGAGTGAGGCAGGAGAGCTGCCTGGGATGGGGGCCCACCTGTAAAAAGTGCTTTGGGGCCTCTAGTCGCTGAGCTATGTCATTACCAGGAACTGAAATAGCCCGAGTCTAATGGCCTAAGTCCAATTTCTCTCTTTCTCCTTCCTGAAAGGCAACGATTCCCTTGATGATCAGACGCTCCCTCTCTGCCTCCCACCGTCCTGGCATAACTTCTTGTTGTTCATTTCCCCCTCCGTGGACATTTCCTGGAAGAATTCTATCTTGCTTATGTGATGGCTGTTCTGTTTCTGCCTGTTCTGTTCTTTTACTGTCTCCTCTGGGTGAACTTGTTGATCTTGCACAAGGTTTAAAAATTCATGACTCCTGGGAAAGATGAAACAGAGCAGAAAATAACCCAATCCCGATCCTCAAACAGAATGAAGATATTCTCGGCAGTGGCAGTGATCAGCAAGACACCCAGGGCAGGGGTCGAGACGGTGGGTTCCAGATGCATGGAGATCTGCATTCAGATCTCAAGCTCTGCCTGTATGAGGTCTGTGCTCTTGGACAATGTTCTTACCGTCTCTAAGCCTGTTTCCTTAGCTGTGTGATGAAGTCACAGTACACCTTAGTTGAGTTAGGCTGAGGAACAGAAAAGACAATATTTAAGTGCTTAGCACACATCTGGCATTAGAAAGCACTCAATAGATGTTTATGATTATCATTAAATTTCCCACCCTCCCTTGCAGTCAGGTAAGGGCCACGTGGCTGGTTCGGACCAATGTGCTGTGAGTGGGTAGTGAGGAGCAGGTGAGAGTTTTCCACTCTCTGTGGGTCGAGACTGCACTTGGGATGGAAGGACAAGAGGGTGGAAGCAGCCTGGATCACTGAGTCACTGCGTGGAGTCAGCTGCCCTGCCTGCACCCAACTGGGGTGTCATAGAGATAAACCTTGCCGCTTTGAGTCCCTGAAGTTTGGGGTTTTGTTTGTTACTGCAGCATAAGCAAGGAAATAAAGATCTGAGAACTTCTTGGGAAAGAAATTAGTATGTGATTCTGTATTAGTCAGCATTCTCCAGAGAAACAGATCCATCCATCTATCTATCTATCATCTATAATGAGAGAGAGAGGTTTGTTGTAAGGAATTGGCTCACACAGTTATAGCAGCTGGCAAGTCCCAAGATGTTCAGGGTGAGTTGACTGGTAAGCCGGAGCTCCAGGAGAGCCAATGGTGTAGGTCTAGTCTAAGTTCAAAGGCCTGAGGACCGGGAGAGCCAACGACGTAGTTTACTGCCTAGAGGCCATCAGGCTTGGGGCTCAGAAAGAGCCAGTGTTTCAGTTCAAGTCCGAAGCAGGATGAAAGCCAAGGTCCCAGTTCAAAGGCAGGCAGGCAGGCAGGAGGGATTCCCTTTTACTCAGGGGAGGGGCAGCTTTGTTTTCCATTCAGGCCTTCAACTGATTAGATGAGGCCCACCCACATTAGGGAGGGCCGTCGGCTTTATTCCGTCTACCGATTTAAATGTTAATCTCATCCAGACATACCCTTACAGAAATACCCAGTGACTGCTGGGCTGTCCCATGTCCCCCTTCCCAGCAGGCATCTTTACTGTGGTTATCTTGTCCCTGAACCGCATGTGCGACCTGAGTGGTGGGGAGAGCAGGTAACTTATCCTTCAAACTCTCACCCCTGTGTGGGGCTGCTTCCACAGCTGAGCAGGAGGGCGCAGGGTATCCCACGGGAGCCTGGGCTGCAGGCAGGGGCTGCACATCGCTTTGGGTTTCCTTGCTCGGAAAGGGGTTCGTGTGCATTGTGTGCAGGAAGAAAAGAGAATCCCAGGAAATATCTGGAGACCAGCACGGCGGACTGTGGTGGAGTGTTCCGGGGCTCAGCGGGTCTGGTCTCCTCCTTCCTGGGTAGCAGGAGAACCACGCCCCCCAGGCTCCTTGCAGCGCAGCAGGCACATGTGACCGGCTGTGGCCCAAGGGCTGTGAGAAGCGACAAGTGTCGCTTCCGGGTTGCCAGTGGATGTGAGTCTCCACACTCTCTCATCCCCTCTGGTGGCCACCTTGGAGACCACAGGCTGAGACGACGGCTTGGGTCCCTGGGTCACTACATAAAGGAGATATCCTGACCGGTTGCCTGATTCACATTGGACTTGGCACGAGTGAGAAATAAACCTTGTTTTGTTAAGTCGCTGAGATTTGGGAGTTTATTTATTACCATGCCTAACCCGACGCGTACACCTTTCTATTAGGAAGACAGTAGCTAGTTATATCATGCACAGGAGGGAGAGGAAACATCTAGAAAGTGTGATAAATTTGGGGTGTTAAGGGAACCTCCTATAACACTCAAAACATTTTCCATTAACATGTTGGGTCTCATTAACAACTTCCATTCGCAACAGCCTTAAATGCTCTTGGATCCAATAGGGGCAATTCCAAAAAGAGCCTCTACCTTCATTTATTCTATCACTCTATTAGTCATTCAATTTATTTAATGAGCACCAATTATGTGCTAGACACTGTGCTAAAACAGGGAATAGAATGGAATGTAATATATGGTCCTTACCCCCATGGAACTTGTAGTAGAAGACAGTGACACATAAATAATTGCTCCGTGCCAGCCTGAGGGCCAGCAGCACGGCAGTACGAGCATGGATACTGGAGGCTGACCCGGGTTCCAACTCCAAGTAATTCCACATAATGTGCTTGCTTAGCACAGTGCCTGACACGTGGCAAGTGCTACACACACACACACACACACACCCTGCCCTAAGCTGTAGAAATCAAAAGCAGCAGGGTAAAATTCAAACCCAGACCTGGCTGATTCTGAATCCTTTCAAGCTTAGCCGCCATGAAATGCTGCTTCTCCAATGGCCAGGCTACAGTTCTATGTGCTTTATATACATGCGGTGTGCCAAAAGCATTGTCTACATTTTATAGGCATGGTCAGAAAGGCTCAGAGATGTGAGGCCACTGGCGTTAAAGTCACACAGCATGTCAGCGATGGTCTCACTCTCACCCTTCGAGCTCCACTTCACACAGTCCTGACCACACCATTTCCATGGGTCTCCAGCGCCTAATCCGTGGAAGCACACAGACAGTGTTTACACGTAGTAAAGGTTCAAAAATGTTTGTTATGATGGTGGAAATCTGCACTGCTCAACCCTTCTTCTGACTCTCCACCATCTGGTCATGGGGCGGGACTGCACTTCCTGGCTGCCCAGTTCTGGCCAATGAGTTAAACCGTAGTAAACAGGGTCACTTCCAGGATGAGCATTTAATTGGCATCATGGCTCCAGAGCTCTTGTGTCCCTCTTGCTGGGGACTGAATTGTGCCCCCACACAAATTTGTCTTTTGAAGCCTGTGTGACTATCAGAGATAAGGCCTTTAAAGAGACAATTAAGGTTAAGTGAGGGTGGAGCCCTGACCCAGTAGAACTGATGTCCTTATAAGACAGGAAGAGACACCAGGGTGCGCGCTCTCTCTGACGTGTGAGGACAGAGAGAAGGCAGCTGTCTGCAAGCCAGGAAGAGAGCTGCTGACACCTTGGTCCCGGAATTTCCAGCCTCCAGAACTGTGAGAAAATAAATTTCTGTTGTTTAAGCCACACAGTCTATGGTGTTTTGTTTTGGCAGCCCAAGCAGACTAAGACACCTCTATTACTGTGACGTGCACTATTCCAGAGTGAGGACAACAAAGATGTCACGCCGAGCTTGTAATCAACCCTCAGTGACATGCAACATAAGCAAGAAACAGACTTGTGCTGTTTGGAGCCACTGAGATCTGGGATTGTTTGTTACTGCGGCACAACTGAGCCCATCCTGACTTTTAAGCTTTATAATTTGCAAACATTATTATCATTTTTAAGCATTATGTTATTTCAGAATTAAATGAAAACGTTTTACCCTGACATAGAAAATTTGCCATCCTCCTTTGCAAGCCTCATCTCCAACCCCCTCCCCCAGCTGCCCTCTGCTCAGCCTTGGCAGCCAAACCGTTTCCGTTCTCCACGGTCATACCCTGCACACCCCCACCTCCTTGCCTTTGCCCACGCAGTTCCCTCTGCCTGGAACGCCTTTCCCCAGAAGCCTGCCAGGGTGCTCTTTCTAAAGCATAGATCTGCGTAAGGCACTTCTCTGCTTATATCCCTCCGGTCATTCTTGGAGGGAATGCCTAGGGGAGATCATTCTCAAGCTGTATCAGTGTTTTGTTTTCACAGATGATGGCCATATTTAATAAGTGCTACCAACAACAGAGAGCAAGGTGGATAATGAGGGCTAGTCGCGTGGTCCAGACAGGAGCACAGAGATCAGAGAGCGCCACACGCTGCAGGAGCTGCAGAAGTCAGGTGGCCTCGGACAATGGCTTCAAGGAAGCGGTGATTGGCAGGATGCAGGCAGCAGGCCCCAAAGAGCAGGTAGGGTTCAAAAAGGGGGCATGTTCCCTATTGTTTTAGGGAGGATATAGACAGTTTCTTAAACAATTTAAAGTTATAGTTTTAAATTACTGAGTAATGGACAGTAAATCTAACCAGCACACCAAACCCCTTTTCTTAAGAGATGGGGACACAGCAGAGGTGTGAAGAGGGCTGGCCATGGGACCAGGCTGCCTGGCTTCAAGTCCCACCTCCTCCACTAACCAGCGGAGCCACTTTGGGCAAGCTGCACGGCTTTTCTGTGCCTCAGTTTCCCAGTTAAAGTGGGGCTGATAAGAGTGCCTCTGCTCTCCTTTATGACAAATAATTGAGGTAGATTAGAAGCGTTGCTTCACACGTGATAAGCACACTTCACTATTACTGTCTCAGGATAAGGCTAAAGGAGGCATTGCCTTGGCTGCCTTCCTGGCCAGGACAGGGATCATGGGGCCCCCAGGCTCCCGGAGCCTCCTGCCACACTGTCAACGGACAATGCAGGTGACAGGGGTCTCCGGTGTGGACCTTTGAGCTCTGAATTTACACACACGTCACTGCAACAAAACATTAGTTCTGGAGGTTGATGACCATTTTTTATGTGACAAACTGATAACTACTTTTGTCAGAGAAGGCAGTTAAAATCATCTGCTCTCCCCACCTACGTACATATGGCTTGGCATTTGCAATGCTGGTTAATATCAAAGTTTAAAAGAAAATTGCCTCTTGATGAAGGATTTTGTCTTCATTTTGTAATAAACAATATTAAACTATATCCTATTACAGACTAGTCATAATCAGTTCCATTTTTCTCAGTGAGGAATTATTTTTAAATATGAATATTTGTAACTCAGACTACTTTTACTTGCACTTTATTTTCATTTAAACTTTTTTTAAAAAATTAAATAATACTGCTGTTGTTGCCTTTATGTTTGTTTTTACAGTTATAGACATGATTTTTGGCAAAGATACTAAAGCAGTCCAATGAGAAAAGAAGTTTTTTAAAAAATAAATAATGTTGGAATAACTGAGTATTTATATCAGAAAAAAAGATAACCTCATCCTCACCTCGTACCATACCTAAAAACTCATTTGAGATATGAAGATACCTTCATGACTTGGGGATAAGAAAATTCTTCTTAGATCACAAAAAGCAATAACCATAAAAGAAAAAAAGGATAAATTGGACTTCATCAAAACCTAAAACTTTTCTTTTTCAAAAGACACTCTTAAGAAGATGAACAGATAGTCCATAGACTGGGTAAAAATATTTGCAAACATCTATTTGGCAAAGGACTGATATGTAAGGTATATAAAGAATACCTACAATTCGGTAATAAAATAACAATCAAATTTAAAAATGGGTGAAAAAGACTTGAAAAGATATCCCACAAAAGAAGATATACGAATCCCGTGAAAAATATTCAACATATATAATCAGGGAAATGCAAACTAAAACCACAATGAGGCACCAATACAGACCCGCCACAATGGCTAAAATTTAAGGCTGACAATACCAAATGTTGACAAGGTGGTGGGGCAACATACATAGTTGGTAGGAGTGTAAAATGGTAAATCTACTTTGGATGTTTCTTTTAAACTATGACTCAGCAATTCTACTCCTAGGTATTTACTCAAGAGAAATAAGAACATATATTCACAAAGAGATTTGTTTGTAGCATCTTTATTCATAATAGCCCCAAACTGGAAACAGCTCAGGTGTCCACCGGTGGAATGAATAGACTAAAAATGGTAGAGTCATACAACAGCACACGGCTCAACAACGGACAAATTACTGATGTGTGCAATGGCATGGCTCAACCTCAAAAACATCGCCCAAAGTGAAAGCAGGCATGCACAAAAGAACACATCCTGTATGATTCCGTCTATATGGAATTCTAGAGAAAACCAACTATGCAGGACAAAATCAGAGGTGTGGTTGCCTGGGGCTGGGGGGAGGTTGGGGACTGGCTGGAGGTATGGTTGCCGCGGGCTGGGGCGTGGGGACTGACTGAGCAAGAGGAAACTTTCTGGGGTGATGGCAATTTCTGTATCTTGGTAGAAGTCTGGTGTAAGCATTTGGCAAAACTCTGCAGATGTCTACTGAAGATGTGTGCATTTCAGTGTGTGTAAATTTTACAGCAAAAACACCCTTTAAATACTGAACTCTAGCTAATGATATGCACCCTGAAGCATTTAGGGGAAGTGTTCTGATATCTTTAATTTGCTTTGAAATGCACCAAAAACGAGCTGGATTAATGGATGGATAAAGGGATGGAAAGATGGAGCAGTAGGAGATGACTCCAGTACAGGAAAAGTGAATGGTAGAATCTAGGTGGTGGCTATAGGAGTGTGCACTGTAGCATTTTCAACTTTGCTGTTGAAATTTTTTTATAATAAAATGTTAGAAAAACTTCAACAACATTGAATGTTTTTAGCATTGTCTTTTTATTTGGGCTAGAGACACTATTGACACGATTTTTCCATTTACCGTTGTGATGTTACGTTTCTGTTTAAAAGTAATTCATTTAGATAAGAAATGCAGTCGACTTAAGAAAGATAGTAAATATCGCAATAGCATAGATGGTCAAGAATACAGCAAAGCTCACGAAGGCAACGCGTGCCCGGGTAAGTCTGGTACAAGCAGGGTGTTGAGAAGAACACAAGTCCGGGGAAAACCTGGATCTAAATCTTGACCCGCTGCTTCCCAGCCGTGTGCCCTTGGACAAGCCTTTGTGAGTTCCAGTTTCCCACGTAGAAAATGGATGATACAATCTCCTCTGAAGGGAGGCTCGTGAGTACGAAGAGACACCCCGGGAAAGCACAGCTTGGCAGGCTCCAGCAAGCGGCACCTCCCTCCTGCCTGCGAGGAGAAAGGCCGGACGTTCCCGTCTGGGAAAACTGTTTGAAGGATCCAAGTGGGGCAGGCAGTGCGGAGAGAGTCTAAGAAGGCCCACCAGCTTCAATGGGGAGTGAGAAGGCAGCGAGCGAGCCAGTACTCAGCACCCACACAGACACTCGGTTATTTCTGCTTCTCCAGCACGTCCTCCTAGTGAGAAACGCAATGCCCACCCTCAGCGGGGGTGGATGGACCTGGCGCCCCGGGCTCCAGGGCTCTGTGATGCAGCGTCTATTTTCTGAAGTATGTCTGCACTAGGGAGGTTGCTTCCTTTAACATCCCAGATCTTCCAGAGGCCTAGGCAGAGAACCAAGAACTCTCCATTTTCCACAGCAAAGAGAGACAGATCTAATTCATTAAAACTCTTCTCCCCAGTCAGAGGGCATCCGGAGGGGAAGGGAGAGAAGAGCTTTCTGAGCAGAGGGAAGAGCATGTGCAAAGACCCTGTGGCAGGAGGGATTGTGGACAGGATGAAAGGCTGAAAGTCCGCCCTAGAGGCCAGAGCACAGAAACACAAAGGCGGGCCAGGATGAGGTCTGACATACTAGGATGTGCTCGTCGGGATCGAATTGGTAACGACAAGGAAATGAATGAAGCATGAGATCCCCCTGACTGTTATTTCTCACTTACACAGTCTCAAAGAGTTTAGGTGACCTTCCTCGTTCGTGTAACACACTGTCTCGAAGAAATGGCCTCTTGGATATCTGCAGCAGGGTGACAGCTGGGGATCACTCAAGATGTTTCTAAGGGTCAGGCCTGAAAATGACTTTCATCACTGTCACCCACATTATATTGGCCAGACTCAATCACACAGCACCAGCCTCATTACTAGGGAGGCTGCTTACAACTTGCTACATGCTCAGGAAGTTTCCTATATGCTATAGGAAATTGCCTTTCTGTATGCTCAGGAAGAAGAAATGGAGTGGTGGGCAGATACCATCATCTCTGCCACAACCCGCCCTTCTGTTTGCCAAACCATCAAGTTTTTCTTCTTACTCAGGACACACACTCACCCTCTCCTCAAGGGACACCATCCAAAGTCCCATCCAGTCCCTGCATCTGGCTCAGAGCCTTGGGTCTCTGGTGATGCGACCGTCTCTTCTCATAAAACACGGCTCTTCTTGGTCCAGCTAGCCACAAACGAAACAGACAAGTAAGCTGGCCCCTGCGTCCCATCCCACAGAATAGGGACAGTGCGGCAGGGGAGACCCCTTCAGGCTCTGGTGCTGCTCTCCTGGTGACACACTCCACTCTGCATCGGCCCTGGCTCTTCTCTCTGGGAAGTTCTCCCTTTTCCATCACCCTCCTTGGCCACCGCTGAAATGGGGCTGGCAGAGCATGCCCTCCTTGGGGGCCGCAGACTGTCCCCCTGCTCACGGATGACGGAGGCCCAAAGGCTGTTTTCTAGCTTAAACTCTCGAGGACTTTTATTGGGGCGGGGTGCTCATGGTTCCTTGGCAACACAGTTCTTCATAGCTGGCTCTTAACCTACTTGTTCCTCGTCAGCTTCGCCTGCCAGTAGCCACACTCACCCAGAGTCTTCCTGGACACAATTCTTGAGCCTAATTTGCTGCTTGTTCAACCTCTGTACCTCTCCCTTTCCAGGCAACGGCTATCTTGTTTGGAACAATAAACAGTAGGCACACCTTTAACCTCATGCTCGTCCTCAGTAACTTTATTTACCCAAGGGAGAAGTTTTACTGGGTCTTTGTGGCCCACATGAGTCTTCCATCTCTCTTTTCTTTTTTTGGTTTTTGTTTTTTTGATAATTTCCACACACAGCATCGAGTAACTTGTTTCTTTCTGTTTAGGGTGTAGAGGACTTTTCAACCTTGGAAGGCCCTGATTTCTGGACTTTATTTCCTTTCATTACTGCTCAAACACCAGGTAATTCTCTCCTGAGCTCACCCCTTCCCTGTAAAGCCTCAACACACACAGCCAACAGCAGCCAACACAGACGCCTAGTTCTCTGCTTCCCAACCTCCTTCCCTTTGGCGTCAGCCTGGAAAACACACAATAAGGCACCTCCCAGGTTAGCGCAGGCAATAGGTTTACCAAACATTTTGCTAACGCGTAACACGCATCTCTAGGTTTTCAAGGGTCCCACATCAGTTTCTGTACTTCTGCCCAGCTGCTAAGCCACTGTCACCGCAGGAAGTAACTCAGTCTCTCTGGGCTGGTTTCCTCATTGGCAAAAAGAATATAACAGAACCACCTACTTCATTGGGCTGCTATGGAATTAAGTAGGATAATGTATGCACAGTTTTACCCCAATGTCTGGTCTGGAATAAGCGCTCAGTAAATGCTTCTGCTGCTGTTCAAAGAGCTCAGGAGGAATCACGTGTGTTCATATGAGATTGCTATACTAAGTCCATAGAGTCTGACATACTAAGTAGCTACTTTTTTAAAGAAAGTTCGAATGAGAGGCTCACCTGTCCAGGGGACAAGATACTCATGCTGACCAGTCATGGATCTTTCTTTTTTCTTTTTCTTTTTTTTAGCTGTTGACAAAATTCTTTATTGTTGCTAAACAGGATATATTTTCAAATTGTAAAACAATATTTATAGATAATGAAATATAAAAGGTCACTTGTGTGATTAACATTTACAAAACACTGTCTTGAGAATTATAGTTTGATGAATTTTCTTTATTTCAAAGTATTATAGGAGTACAGATATTTTGGGTTACATGAATCGCTTTTATAATCCTTGAGACACGGTTGTAAGTGTGCCCATCACCCAGATGGTCTTTTCTGTACCGTTAGATAGGTTTTCACCGATCCCCTCCTCCCCCTCCCCCGTGATCTTTCTCCCCATACAAATTTCTACATGGAAAGCCCAGTTACCATCTGCATCAGTTACCATTTGCTATGATAATGCTGCACAACAAATTATCCCCCCTAAATTTGATGGTGTAAAATAATAGGCATTTCTTTAGCTCAAGAGTCTGTGGGTTGGCAATTTGAACAGGACTCGGCTGGATAATTCTTCTGGTCTCGACTAGGCTCAGCTGTCAGCTGACTTTGGCTGATGTGACTGGAGTGACTTGGGCACGTGTCTCTCATCCTCCAGAAGTCTCTCCTGGGCAGGGGTTTAGGTGGTGGCAGAGGTCCAAGAACCAGGGCAAGTGCTCTTCAGGGCTCTGCTTGCTTCACAGTCAATGACGTCTCATGGGCCAAAGCAAGGCCCTTGGCTGACCCCAGAGCCAGAGTAGAGGGCCCTGCAAAGCTACGCAGCAGAGTGTGAGCACAGGGGTTAAGAATCTAAGAGATAATCATAAAATCTGATTGCCAAGGGTGAATTCAGAACAAAACAGTTATTTGTAAGATATTAAAAGTAGGCGTCTCTGAGCTCGGGGGGCTGGTGTCCTCATTCTGACCATAAGGATAGACCTGCCACACAAAGCGAGATGTTCTATTGCCTGCTCCCCAGAGGTCAAGGCCTGAGATACGTGGACAAGTCCTCACCTGCCTTCCAGTCACTTAGCCCTTCTTCACAGGTCCTCTGGGCACGAGCTGCATCTCACTGATCTCTGTGTCTTGTGTCAGGCACCAGGCATGTGGTGCTAGTGCAGAGTTCTGCTGGCAATCAATGAAATAAAGCATGGGAGAATACACAGTGACTTCCTCAAGGGCAGACAAGATGCACGCTTCTCAACCCCAGCAGCTAATGAAGACCGTTACTGTGTATCTTTCAAATTAGGTTTCTGAGCTTCACTTTACCTGTTTGGACCAAGCTGACCACCTGTTTCTACTTGTGCTGGAAGCCGACTAATGCAACATCTCTAAAACCCTCTCACCTCTGCACAATGCTGCTGAGGGAAGGGAGCCAAGACAAACAGGTGAGGACGGGTCCTGCTCACAGGGGGCCTGGCCTCAGGGCCTTGGAGCCAGTGGGTACGATGGAGGGTGTATAGTTCATCTTGGGGCCCCGGCATGAGGTTCACTTGGGCTTCCTGATAGACACACCCAAGTCTCAGAGCCGGCCTCCCACTTGGAGGGAAAAGACAGCCAGTGATGGGAAGACCCAGAAAGCATCGGAGCTCATCTCTCTCTGCTGCTCAGGGTAAGGACGAACTTGAGGCAGGGAAGAATTTGAGCCCTTCCCTCTGGCTCCTCTCCAAATCAAAGGAAGTCTCTCTGAACTCCAAACTGTCGCCTGGAGAGCTAGGTTGCACGTGTCCTGCTTGGAGGGCTCAGGCGGCTAAGTCTGAAGCTGCTGAGGTTGTGACATTATCTCTGTGACAGTCCCCGACAGGGAACCAAGAGAGAGTGGCTCAATCTGTGCAAAGTCTTCCATGGCCCAAGACAAGATCCAGGATGAGAAGCTGTTGGCAAACAAGGAATGACAATGGTTTTCCTGTTTCCAGGCAGTGCAGCGTATGCACGTGGTGCCTAAGCGCACGGCCCCGAAGGCCCACTGCCTGGCTTCAAACTTTAGTTCCACCACTTCCCATCTGCGACTTTGAGCAAGCAACTTAATTTCACTGAGCCTCACTTTCCTCATCTGTAATCGGGGAATAATTGTACCTATCTCATAGCACCGACGTGAGGTGAGACGGTATAATCCACGCAGAGCTCTAGCAGCATCGGGCGCCTGGTAGACGGTCACTGTCAGCTGTTACTGCTACCAAGGCTTACTAGGGTGCCCGGCACTGTGCTGAGCTCTTCACAGGCATTACTTCACCCAGTCCACACTGTGAAGTATGTTCCTTTTCTCTCCTTTTCACAGATGAGAAACAGAAGTGTGGCGAGCTTAAATAACACGTCCAAGGTCACCTAGCTGGTCAATGGTAGCTCCAGGATTCTAACTTAGGTCTGATTCCCAAACACCTGCTCTTCACTACTCTGCTCTGCTTCCCCTAAACACGTGTTCCAGCGCATCGCTAAAAGTGAACATTTCATGAAATACTAGCTAAATAACCTGAGATCCACTGGGACACAAAATCTACATCTTAATGTCATCGCTTGCTTTTAAAAAGTACATGCTGCGATGCGTAGTTACATAAAGTGACGTGTCTACCCTGCCTTCTTCTATAAACGGAACGTTTGCCTCTTTGGAAGGAACACCTGGAGTCAGGTGAGATCTGGGACCCAGCAAAAGGCTTTAACTCTTCTCTCGTGGTTACAGGTTATAAGTCTACACATCTCCTTTAAAGAGGGATGTTGTCCTGGATAGCTTTAACTTTTCTACAATCCCCCTAATGGACTGCTAACAGATGCTGGTCTCTTAAAGCCACAAATTGCACTGCTTGTCGTAAGCCACCTGTCCCACCAGTGCCGCTTCACCTGACGGGGGCAGATTCGAACACCATTGCTCATTCCCAGAGGGCGCACTGGGAAATTGAGGTGTCACGATGTGGCTTAACTGGGTGCTGATTAGTGCCATCAACTTCACAGCTGCAGGACGGTGAGTCCACCGTCCTCAGATACTATAGAATGTGCTAATAAGGGGGACTGTCAGCTTCAACGTCCCACAGACCCACTTGCCATTTCAGGCTGCTTGAGCTTATTGTCAACCCCTCTTTCTGTCCAGCCACAGTAGCAGCAGATGGACTGAAGGATAAACACGAGACTCTCAACTATCCCCGCAGAATCTCTTTCCCCAGTGATGGTTAAAAATATGAACCAGGTTTGTGCCGGTGCTGCCGTGGCTGGAGCCGACGAGACAGACCAGATGACCTCCAGATAACGCTCAAAGCCAGTAAGAGGTGCTTCTACCACGGCCCCTAAAAGATACACTCTATCTGAGGCACAGCTCGGGCACAAGGTGTTTGGCTTATGGATTTTTAAGACTTAAAATGAATGAGAGGAAATGATGGGAAGAGAACAGCCTTTCCTGACCCAATTTGAAGTGTCACGTGGGAGCCTTTGCAAGAGGACTCACAAGACCACTTCAGATGGGTCAAGGCAGGGCCAGACGCTCATCTGTCCCACGCAGGCTCGGAATGAGGTCAGTGAGCAGTGATGTGTCAAAGTGAAAGGAACGAGTCTGGCTTCTGTTTGTCATGGATCCTTGGGGGGCTGCTGGCCCTTGCTATATGTTTATTAATTTTTAAAAAATGCACTGTGGCCAGCCTAGTTTTGCTTAATGCCTAATAAAGGGGAAAACTGTTTACATAGCACCCCTGGGCCTGACACTGCACAGCTGAAGTTAGCAAGATCCTTCACTTTCAAAGGTGACGCAAGCCAGCAGCCTGGGAAGAAAACAATTCCTTTAGAAGCATGCCGTTCCAGGTGAAAGCGGCAGCAGTTGAACATTATGTTAAGTAAGACAAAATCAGGGTAAGAAGGGATCAAACCCAAGGGGGGATGCTGTCCTAACTGCACACTTGGCTACTGGGGTTTGTTGCATAACGTGCACAGGATAAATGGTAAGTCACTGCCCGATTCATGTGCGCTTCTTACAGCGCAGATATATTTCCATATATAAACTCCCTTGCCTGTTTAACATTCTCCCCACAGCACATCAAACACAGCCTGAGAGAACAGCCAGCGTCTTCAGTAAGCTCCCAGGGTGACGTCTCCTCGCCTGCCCAGCCGCTGCCTCCTGAGTCTCAATCCCATTCCCTGCTCAGCGGAGAGTGCTAGATTTTTCCATCAAAGGTCTCGTCGTCACCAGGGTCTGTTTTCTCTCTGGTCTTCACCAGCTGGTAAGACACTCCATGGTTACTTTAATAGGCTCAGCTTTCCGACCAGCACAAGCCTGCCCTGCATGCAGCTATGGTGATCTCACTGACAT
The DNA here is from genome assembly GCF_041146395.1 of Eulemur rufifrons. Lineage (NCBI taxonomy): Eukaryota > Metazoa > Chordata > Mammalia > Primates > Lemuridae > Eulemur > Eulemur rufifrons. The sequence continues at coordinate 95,213,321 of NC_090988.1, read as the reverse complement.
GCTAGGAAAACGGTATTAGGGACAGGTTTTAAGTCTCAGGCTGAGGCCAAGACCCAATGCTGACATTCATATCTACTGAGTACGTAATGTGTGCTTGGCACCACATAAGAGCTTTGTGTGTTTTATCTCATCTCATCTCATCAACCACTTGAGACAGGAAGCATTATCACCCCCATTTCATAGATGAGGAAACCAGGCTCGGGTCAATGCACATATCCAGCAGGCAAGCGGCAGAGCCAGGGTTTGAACTTGCAACCAGCGCACCGCACTGCTTCCTCACTTGTAAGAGCTTCACTGGTTGGCCAAGTTCAGATCTACTCAATTTGGGAAGCACCTTGCAGATTCCTACCCACTATATATGACACAGAGATCGTATCTCAGAACTGTCAAGTTTCTTTGTCCTAAAGGTTTCTACTAAATTTCCAGCAGTAGTGTGCTTTAACAGAAAATTCCGGAGCTTTGGAAGCAGACTGAGCTATGCTAAATTCTGGCTTTTTTACTAAATAGCTACTTGACTGTGGATAAATTACTTACTCCCTCTAAGCCCACTTACTTATCTATGAAACAGGCACAACACCACTTGTCTGTAGGAGCACTGCGAGGCTTCGCTGCGATTAGGTAAGGGCTAGTTCTCCTCCCTTCCCTCCTTAGCCAGGGACGCTGAAGGGCAGGGGCACCATGAGGAGGCTCTGCGGGAACCCTGGACATGTGGCCTTCCTCCCTGGGTGCAGCTCTCGTGATCACCAACCACCTTGTCAATCCTGGCTGGCCTTCACAGAACTCTCCCAGCCCTAGAGCTAAACACATTCAACTAATTCATCCCAACATATTATTTCTTATGCATTATGATTTAGTCAATTAAAATAATTGTGAGGACGGTCAAAATGAGGGGAAAAGTTTGTTACAGTGTTACATGGAAATAAAACCCATGATTGTGGCCTTATAAAACCCTATAAACATAGGACTAGGGGTTATACAAGAATAGACAAAATTAAATAACTATGCGGGATAGGGAATTGTAAATTTCCTTTTTCAATATTCTTTAATATTCAATTATCTTCCAATTTACAAAGTTCACGTTTCAAAGAAAATCTGACGATAAAGATGTTGACTTAAGCAGCGTGCCCACACCACGCCTGCCTCCCCTCATTCTGCCTGCTGTGCCTTTGAAGGATGCAGCTCAGGGCGCTGGGATCAGCTTCCCTTGGCAGAAAGAACCGTATCAGTGGGGAGGGCTTTCACAAAGCCGTGTGCCACTGGGGGTGGGGAGGTGGGGAGGGAGGGCGGCTTTGCATACAGCACACACAGCCGGCTGCCTCTTTTCTTTGAGCGCACTTTGGGCTGAAGCAATGAGCTGCAGCAATGAGCGGGCACAGTTGCTTCCCCTACAGTGCCCTCTTGCGGCAGACCTGCCCCCAGCGCTAGCAGCCAGACAAAGCAGCCAGGTCTGCCAGCCAGCAACACTCACAAACCACTTTCAACTGAACAAAAACGATGAGAGGGAGTCACACTGACATTTACTTCTATGTCCTGGAAGAGAAGTACATCCAACGCTTGAGGCAGGCCCCACAGTCTGGGGCCGGGGGGACCTAAGTGTCTAAAGAGAAGCAGAAAGCCAAGGCTAGTGTCCATCATAAGCAGTTACTGTCCACAGACTGAGCCTCCAAGCCAGGCAGTGGTGAACAGCTCAACGTGACTTTTCAAAGAGGTATTCAAGATCTGGGGCACGCAGTCTCTGCTCTTTGTTTTTGTTTTTAGCAAAGTCTCTCAGCAGTGCCAAGACTTCATTTTCAAATATTTCTGGGGCTGGTTTTGCTTCTGCAAGAGAAGAGTGGGCAGAAAGAATTATGCCTTAGTCAGTTGATGCTCAGGTATAAGGATTATAAAACTTGAAACTCTGGCCTTGGTCAAGAACCACAGGTAGGCAGATACATAGACCGTCTCCATCTTTCTTCTAAGTGTACATGATAAGCCTACAGCAGGGGATGGCAAACTGTGTCAGCCTGCATTTGTAAGAGGTCTTATTGGAACAGCCTCTCTCAACGGTTTACATATTACCCATGGCTGCTTTTGTGTTACGATGGCAGAACTGGGTAGTGGCGAGAGACCATACGGCTGCGAGACTAAAATATTTACTATCTGGGCCTTTATGAACAAGTTTGCTGACCCCTGGCCTGCACAATCCTGGGCTGTACTATTTTGCTTTGCATTTGGCATTTCATTTGTTTTCCAGGTATTGTGTTTTCCTTCTAATCTATAAGTTTCCTGAGACAAGAGCTCTATTCTCCTTATCAGGTAGAGAGGTCCATGGTTGTAAGTGACAGAAACTAATAAGTAAACTTAAGCAAAAAGAAATCTATGGGAAGGATATAAGAGGCACACAGAGTTGACATGAACTTGGACAACCAGATTTCAGTGGACAGGCAACAAGGGCACTGAGCTTGAAGAAATGAGAACGCGAGCCTCGGTCTGTGGTGGGGAGTCCGGCAGTGCGCTGCTCTTCTCTGGCCTTTCTCTCCACCTTGAGATGCTCACTTAAGATGCCAATTACAAGCAAAGCCTCCCACTGGCAAAGCCTAGGCAATGTGCTCTGGAATTACCCTTCAATCAAGACTAAATACAACGCCAAGAGAGGGAATTCCTCAAATCCAAGTCAGAGTCCCTTTTACTTAGCACAGGCTCTGGCATCTAGTGAATGTTCTATTTTTTGTGATGATCAAAATAAAATCAAAGAGATTTTGGCTTCCTCCTAGACTGCAGAAAGTTGGAAAGAATATCACACTCACCTTAACAAGAAAAAAGCAGATAAACTACAAATATCATGACTTTTCTTAAAGTTATCAGAGAGCTGAGGTCACAGGGCTACCAAATAGAATGAAACCTAAGAAAAGAGAGGCCCTTCAAAGGAGCAACTGGACATGGGTACTTGCTCACCTGTGATAGGGCACAGGAAGAAGGGACACTGCATCATACAAATTAGTAAGAAAAATTCAACGAAATTAAAAAAAAAATTTTATTATTAGAGATAGGGTCTCACTATATTGCCCAGGCTGGATTCAAACTCCTGGGTTCAGGCGATCCTCCCACCTCAGCCTCCTGAGTAGCTGAGACTGCAGGTACATGCCACCATGCCTGGCTCTCAGCTAGAATTTTTAATGAACTGTTAAAAGCCATGTGTGGCCTAGCATGGGAGTATAAAACCACACACACAAATGGAGTTTGCACCCACTCACAGGTTCTTCTCAACAAACCTCCACTGGCTGTGCTCCTGACAGAGACTGGGTACAGAGCAAGAGGCTGGAAAGAGCCTCCCTAGCGATGCAGGCCAGGAGGAGGGAAACCACCAACGTGGCCAAAAAAGCATAAACCCAGCCTGGATCCTTCTCTACAGAACAAAAGCCTCAAGCAACTGGGAGTAGGTAAGAAAACCCTGTCTCTCCCAATGCACAGGTGAGGACCCATTTGGGCTGGCAGAAAGGTAAAAGAAAAAAATCCTCTACCCTCATGGGAGGGGCAGTATCACTGAGAAAGCCCAGCTCCAAGACCCAGGGCCATAGGGACTGCCTGAAACTAAGGCTGGACCCGGATAACAGAGAGTGCCCTTCCAACCTCTCCTCCTCCAAACTACCAAGCACCAAGTGGAAAACAACAGGAATCTACCATTGGGAGAAGGCAAGAGTATGCAGAGAGAGTCCCTCTGAGGCACAGAAATACAAGGAAGGCTAAAAGTGGAGGGTAGAATAGGAACTCTCTTAAGAAACCCTTTGGAAACAGCTTCCAGCCGAAACACATGTTAACAGTAGAGGCTGGTGATGCACTAAAGGTAACCAAAGCAAAACCAAAATTCAAGCTGAGCTTAACTCCGAACTCAGCTGACTTAACAGTACGGCAGAAGAAGCATGCCCATTTCGAGGCATAAATACATACCTTTCTTACGATGATGTCTAATATTCCATCAAAAAGTATGAAATACTGTACCCCCATAATAAGCTGGAAAAAAAAAAGTATGAAATACATACACACAAAAGAAGAAAAAAACCAACACAAGGGACAAAGCAGTCAATAGAAACAGACTCAGGGATGACCCAGATGTTTGAACTATCAGACAAGAAACTTAAAATAACTAGACTGTTAAAGGCTCCAGTGGACAAAGCAAACAAAATGTATGAATAGATGAAGAATTTCGGCAGAAAGCTGGAAACTGAAAAAGTCAAATGGAAATGCTAAAAATAAAAATACAGTAGCAGATATGCAGAATGATTTCAACAGGCTCATGAAATTTGACATAGTCAAGGAAAGAAACAGTAGGAGATAGATCAATAGATATTAACCAATACAAATTAACCAAACTGATAGGCAAAGAGAAAAAAGAGTTAAAAACACAGAACAGAGAATCTAAAAGCTGTGGTTTAAACCATATTAAATGGTTTATCTAAGTATAATCAGAATCCCAGAAGAAAAAGAGGGAGAGAATAAATAGAAGAAATATCTGAAGAGATAATGGCTGAGAACTTTTCAATAATAATGAAAAAAGATAAAAATACAGATCCAAGGTCAGGCTCAGTGGCTCATGCCTGTAATCCTAGCACTTTGGGAGGTCAAGGCAGGAGGACTGCTTGAGCCCTGGGGTTGAAGACCAGCTTGGGCAATAGTGTGACCCTGTCTCTACAGAAAATAAAAAAATTATCTTGGCATGGTGCTGTACACCTACAGTCCCAGCTACTCAGGAGGCTGAAGCAGGAAGATCGCTTGAGCCCAGGAGTTGGAGGCTGCAGTGGGCTGTGATGATGCCACTACACTCTAGCCTAGGCAACAGAGTAAGACCCTGTCTCAAAAAAATACATATATATTTGTGTGTTAAATATATACACACACAGATCCAAAATGCCCAGAAAACCCGAAGCAGGATAAATACCAAAACAACAAATACCTAGACACATCATATTCAAATAGCTAGAAACCGAAGATAAAATATTGAAAACATTCAGCAAGAACAGATACATTACATACAAAGGAACAAAGATATAACAGACCTCTTGTCAGAAGCTATGCAAACCAGAAAACAGGACATAGTTAACACCAGAGGAATTTCAAGGGGGTGGCACATTGAAGGTAACCAAAGCAACAACAAAACCCAAATCCAGTTAAATTCCTGACCAGACTGACTTGATCCCGCACACTAACACCCTAGCAACAGAAGTACATCCATTTAAAGTGCTGAAAGAAAAAAAAAAATGTGAACCTAGAATTCTATATCCAGTGAAAATATCTTTCAAAAATGAAAAACCAGCCGGGAGCGGTGGCTCACGACTGTAATCCTAGCACTGTGGGAGGCTGAGGCAGGCAGATTAAGCTCAGGAGTTCGAGACCAGCCTGAGCAAGAGCGACACCCCGTCTCTACTAAAAATAGAAAGAAATTATATGGACAGCTAAAAACATATATAGAAAAATTAGCCGGGCATGGTGGCGCATGCCTGTAGTCCCAGCTACTCGGGAGGCTGAGACAGGAGGATCCCTTGAGCTCAGGAGTTTGAGGTTGCTGTGAGCTAGGCTGACGCCACGGCACTCTAACCAGGGCAACAGAGTGAGACTCTGTCTCAAAAAAAAAAAAAAAACCCACACAGAAGAAATGATTATCTTGACAGATGCATAGAAATCACCTGACAAAATCAAATCTTGTGTTTTATTCATGATAACACACTCAATATATTAGAAACAGAAGGAAACTCCCAATCTGATAAAAGGCTAATACTATACTTAATGATGAAAGACTGGCTGGGCCCAGTGGCTCACACCTATAATCCCAACTACTAGGGAAGCTGAGGAGGGAGGATTCCTTCAGGCCAGGAGTTCAAGACCAGCCTGGGGATACAGTGAGACCCTGTTTCATTTAAAAAAAAAAAAAAGAGAGAGAGAGAAGATGAAATACTTTCCACCAAATATTGGGAATATGGCAAAGATACCTGCTCTCACCACTACCATTCAACATTAAGCTAGAGGTCCTAGACAATGCAATAAGGCAAATAAAAGATTAAAAAGACATATAGATTAGAAAGGAATAAAGAAAACCACCTCTATTCCAGAGGACACAACTGTTTATAGACAAATACCAAACAATCTAAAAAAGTCTTCTATTCTAAACTAAGTGAGTTTAGCAAGGCCACAGTATACAAAGTCAGTATTTTCTACAACCAATTGTACTTGTACATTCTAGCAATAAACAATTACAAATTAATATATTTTAAAGTACCATTTACAACAGAACCAAAGCATATGAAATATCCAGGTATAAATCAACAAAATATGTGCAAAATATGCTAAAAACTATAAAAACACTGACTGTGTCAGTCCCCTAGAATGGTCACCAACGATTTCCACTTCCTGGTATCATGCCCTTGGACAATCCCTTCCAAGTGTGGGCTGTACCTACTGACTTGATTCTAACCAACAGAACATGGCAAAGATAACAGAATGTCACCTCTGTGATTAGGTCACAAAACACTGTGGCTTCCATCCTGCTAGTAGGCTCTCTCTGTTGCCTTCTCAGTTTGTATGCTTTGATGGTGGCAAGCTGCCATGTGGGAGAAGTCTTTGTGACAGAAAAGAGGGTGGCCTCTAGGCAATAGCCAGCAAGGAACTGAGGCCCTCAGTCAAAGAGCAGGAACTGAATTCCCAACGCCAGAATGAGCTTGAAACCAGATCCTTCCCTAATTGAGCCTCCAGACCGTGGGCTGACAGCGTGCTTGACTGCAACCTTGCGACAGACAGCTAGGTCATACCTGGATTCCCGACCCACAGAAACTGTGAGATAATATATGTGGGTTGCTTTAAGCCATTAAGTTTTGGGGTAATCTGTTATGCAACAATAGATAACTAACACTGATGAAAAAAGATCTACATATTGAATAAATGGAAGGTATATCATGTTCGTATCAGGAAGACTGATCTATTGATCTATTGTGTTAACAATCCCAATCAAAATCTAAGTAGGTTTTTGTTTGGTAAAAATTGAACTGTTGATTCTAAAACTATAAAAGTCCTAGAAAACAGAAAATCTTTGTGACTTTGGATTTGGCAGAGTTCTTAAGACACAAATAACAAAAGCACAATCTACTATACACAATTGATACACTGTACTTCACCAAAATTAAAAACTGCTCTTTGACAGACAATGTAAGAAACTGAAAAGACAAGCCATAGACAGGGAGAAAAAATTTGCAAGACACATATCTGATAAAGGATTTTGATCTAGAATAAATTAAGAACACTCAAAACTCAATAATGGGAAAACCCAATTAAAAAAAAGGACGGGGGAGAGTTGAAGAGACACATCACCAATGATATATGAATGGTAAATAAACACTTGAAAAGATTCTCAATATTTTTAGTCATTAGGGACATGCCAATTAAAACTACAGTGACATACCAATACAAATTTCTTAGAATGGCTAAAAACAAAACCCTGATAATACGAAGTGCTGGTAAAGCTGTAGAGTATCAACTCCTCCCTTCATACCCATTCTCTGGCAATCACTGATCTGTTTTCTGTCCCTATAGTTTTGCCTTTTCCAGAATATCACATAAATGGAATCACACAGTACTCTTTGAGTCCCGACCTTTTTCACTTATCACAGAAGTAAGCAACGTCTGGCCTGTTGCCTATTTTTGCAGGGCCTCTGAACTAAGGATGATTTTTTAATCACTGGGGGAAAAAATCAAAAGAATATTTCATGGCACATGAAAATTATATGAAATTCAAATTTCAGTGCCATAAATAAAGTTTTATAGTCACACTCATTTGTTTACCTATTGTCTATGGCTGCTGGCATGCTACAAAGATAGAGTTGAGTGGATATGACAGTGTATGGCCTGCAAAGCCTAAAATATTTACCATCTGGCCCACTACAGAGAAAGCTAGTTGTAAAGTTAAATATACACACTTACCATGACCCAGCAAGTCCTTCTCCTGGGTATCCACCCAAGAAAAACTAAAACCTATGTTCCCAAACTCTGTATGCAAATGTTTACAGTACCTTTATTCATAATCACCTAAAACGGGAAACAATCTAAATGTCCCTCAACTCATCAGTGGACCAACAGACTGTGATACATCCCCACAATGGGTTATTACTCAACAATACAAGAGAATGAACTGATGACATGAACAACATGAATGAATCTCAAATGCATTAAGTCAGGGGTAAACTTGTTCTATAAAGGGCCAGAGAGTAAATATTTTAGACTTTGTGAGCTTTCCAATGATTGCATATGCCTCTAGACTCTGTGTTATCACTGTTTATTCCTAGAACCATGTAGAATGACTTCTACTTTCTGACACAAATACTAAGTAAAGACACAAAAATAGGAGACCCAGAGTGTGGCAGAAATGAATGAGATGTCCCCTAATATCCATTCTCCCATTTTTCATTGATAATAGAATCCCCAATGTAGCTAGGCACATGGAATAGACTGTATTATTTTTTCCCTATGGCTACATGTAGCCATGTAACTAAGCTGTGGCCAGTGGAAAATAAGTGGAAGTATGATGTATAATTTCCTAAGAAGGATCCACAATGAAGGGGTATGCTCTTCTCCAAACTTTTTTTCTGGCTGAAATATGGACATACCAGACAGAGCTTCACTAGCCATCCTGGATCATGAGGCAGACAAAACATGATGAGGATGAGGGAGTAGCAAGTCAGGAGAAACCTGGACCTCAGAACTCTTTGAAGCCCCTCTGTGAGCTCTGGAGTACCTAACTCTGAACTTCCATCATGAGAAAGAGAAGAGAGAATTCTATCTTGTTTAAGCCATTATTGTTTTAGATTTACTCATAGCCAAAGCTAATCCTAACTATACACAGTTAAAATTCATTCCTTGTAAAGGCAATGACTGAATGAGGCTATTGAGGAGCTCTTGCTACACAGACTTACAGAGCTGTCTGGTTCCACTCCATTCCTAGCTTGGTTCTTCTTCAACCTCTGATGTGGTGAGCCTCACACACCCTTCCACTATATTCCCTTTTTGCTTAAGTGAGACAGATAGGTTTCTATTCTGTCTTGCAAACAAAGAACCTTAACCGATAAAACAAACTTTAGACACTTTGGAAAAATGTGAACAGTGTTTGGGTTGAGTGTCTACTGCATGAATAAAAGAAACAAAATTTTCTAGGCTACAATTCCAGACTCAAATTGGCCTAAGTCATCCCATTTTCACATAATGCTGCTTATCATGCCCAGTACCTGTGACCCAGTAGTAAATATCCCAGTCATTACTAGGCTCGTTAATCAGACGATCATAGAGGTTCAGCTGCTTCTCTGTCATATGCTGCAGATGTTCTTTAGCAAAGAGGCTAAAAGTGAGAAAGAAAGAGAAAGAGGTTGAAAAGGCTGCCTCTAGTCAAAGAGAAGTGATAACAAGACTCCTATTCCCATACCTAAGGAGAATGCAGTTTTCCAACATTCCCCTTTTTCTGCTCTCATAGAGTAGGCGGGCTCTTTTGGTTTCTATGGATTCATCAGTTCTTTCCTGCCATGGAGGCAAAGGGATTTCAATCATGTCTTTTTGAGAATCTGTTGGGCTGTCACCTCTGTAGAAGCGTCTGAACAATGTTGTGCTGAGCGAAGGAGAAAACAGGCTGCGCCTTGACAGAGCAAGCATCTGAAACAAACCACAAACATCTTTACAATAACAACTATCGTCACTGTCATTTACCCAATGCTTACTAGGTGCTAAATGCATTCAATCCCATTTAATCTTTAAGAAATTATGCTGATATTGTCCCCACTTTACAGCCAAGGAAACAGAGGCTCAGAGGGGTTAAATAATTTACTCCAAATTGTCCAAATAAGAATCGTAGTTAGGACTAAAACACAGTCCAAACTGCAAATGTATTCTTAACCAGTGCGTTTCCAGAAATTAACCCAGCAGAAATTTCTCTTTCCTTCGCATTCCCTTAAAATTCTTACAGTATAGTTTGTATTCTATTCACTCACCCATAAACCCTGAGCACACAGATAACATAACCCCTAATCCCCCAAAGGCTTCCAATCTAGAGAAGGGCATAAATTATCAAGATGAGATGTGAAGTTGGTGACCTCAGCAAGATGGTAGAAAAGGAAGCCCCAGAACCTTCTCCCCTGATGCAGACACTGGCTCAACAAGAATACACAGTCTAATTCCCTTTGTGAGAAATCCAGAAACCAGTCAAGAGGCTCCTGCATCCCAGATGATGACAAAAGCAGCTGCATCAAAGCCAGTAGAAAAGTTTGCAGCACTCATTGGCCACAGTCCCTCTGCCCCTACCCAGGCTCAGTGTGGCACAATCATGAGAAAACCCCCAGCCTTCTACCTGAGGAAGGAAAGAGAAAACTGAAAAGTATGCCCAATGTTCAGACTGTTTTGGGTGGGTGGGGGGGGTCACTCAAGGGGCTGGTATCTGTTTTGCCTGAATCTAAGTGCTGATAGGAGAGGGTACCATGTCAAGGGCAATGGAGAACAAGAGTGACAGTTTAGACCAGCAAGCACTCACTCATCATAGGGCCAATCCCTGGTTCAGTGCAGAACAAGGAGAAAACCCCTACCTCCCAGCTTCTCCCTGAGCAGGGAAAGAGCTGGAGTGTGCATCCAATGTTCTAGCTTGTCAGGGGGCTGCCCGTGAGACTGGTTTCCGTCCTTGAAGCACTTGACAGGACCTAGCATTCTCTAGATGCTGGGAGGCCACTGACAACAAAAGAGCTGAGTGGTTTGCTGCTGATCCAGAGGACTCCTGAAACAGCAGAAAAAGGCCAACACCGTTTGGTGGCCTCTCCTTGGGGCAGTGATTTTTGGGGAGCTGCCTGGGCACTGGTTTCTGTCTTGCCCGGCTTGGAACACTGATGGGACCTGGCATACTCTAGAAGTCTGAAGGCCCTTCTGAATTAGAGAGCTGGGTGACTTATGACAACTCCAGAGAAACTGCAGTATTACAGACAGATACCACAGGGAACAAAAAATCATGAGCTCTGACAAGGGAACTGACAAATCCCTCTAACTGGGAATTTACACCCACAAATACATGGAAGACACATCTCAGAAAAGGACTGAAAGGCCCTCAGAATGTCTAACCAGGCTGATTGGTGAAGGTCAATCGCTAGTATGAAGACCATAAAGACTGGGAGAGATGGATGTTTTTGTAAATGTAGGGGTTCTAGCACACAGTTACAAGGTACACAAATAAACAGGAAAACATGGTGCAATTAAAGGAACAAAATAAATCTTCAGAAGCTAACCTTAAAGAAACAGACGTATAAGAATATCTGACAAAGAATTAAAAATAATCATAATAAAGATGTTCAACAAGCTCAGGAAAGTAATGCTTGAACAAAATGAGAATAACAAAAAGATAGAAAACATAAAAAAAGAACCAAACAGAAATTTTGGAGTTAAAGAATATAATAACTGAATTGAAAAATTCATGAGAGGGGTTCAATAGCAGAGTTGATCAAGCAAAAGAAAGAGTCAGCAAACTCAAAGACAGGTCATTTGAAATTACCAATCAGAGGAGTAAAAGGAAAAAAAGAATGAAAAAGAGCACAGAAAGCCTAAGGGATTTATGGGACATCTTTAAGCAGATCAATATACACATTAGGGGAGCCCCACAGAAGAAAGGAAACGGGAAGAAATAATGGAGGAAAACTTCCAAAGTTTGGGGAAAGAATGGACATCTAGATTCCAGAAGCTAGCAGGAACCCAAAGAAGTCCACACTGAGACCCAGTATCATGAACTTGTAAAAAGTCAGAAAAAGCCTGGCACCATGGAACATGCCTGTAGTTCCAACTACTCAGAAGGCTGAGGCAGGACGATCACTGGAGCCCAGGATGTTGAGCCCAGTGTGGACAACATATTGAGATCCCCTCTCTTAAGGAAGAAAAGTCAAAAAACCATGGCACAGTGAAAAGGTGGCCATTTGCAAGCCAAGGAGAGAAACCTCAAAAGAAACTAAATCTGCCAACACCTTGAACTTGGACTTTTAGTCTCCAGAACTGTGAAAAAATTAATTTCTGTTGTTTAAGCCACTTAGTCGTTTATTATGGTAGCCCTAGCAAACTAATATAGCATATAATGAAAATTCAGATTCCCAAGCACTACCCTAAACATTCTGGATTAGAATCTCTAGGATTAGGCACTGGCCCATGCATTTTTTAACAAGTCCTCCAGGAAATTCTGATGCACGCTGAAGGTAAGGATTCCTACTTTCTACACTAAAATAATACAGTGTGTTAAGCAATTTCTACAGAAACGAAAGAAGATAGGGAGGACCAAAAGCAGCAATACAGGGAAATTGTTCTAAAAATTGGGATCCCTTATTATTTTAGCCAAATTTCACCCATTTTTTTCTGTTAGTTTCAAGGCAGCATTCCAGAAATGAAAGGATATTGGATGTGGCATGGATCCATGAGTCCTGGGAATTGTGTGACACTGATATGAACTACATTAAAGAAATTATCACTGGAAATTTATAACGGAATATATTTGAGTTGTCTTTGCAGCCATGAATATCTTTATAATTATTTTATTTTAAAAAGTATGCTTCTCTGGTTCATATTTATATCCTTTGTTAAAGGTAATTATTTTTCCAGAAAGGAGTTGTCAAAAATCAAAGACAAAGAGAATTTAGAAAGCAGCAAGAAAAAGCAACTCATCACATATAACAGAGCCTCCATGAAACTATCAGAGGATTTCTCAGTAGAAACCTTGCTGGTTAAGAATGGGATGATATAGGCCGGGCGTGGTGGCTCACGCCTGTAATCCTAACACTCTGGGAGGCCGAGGCGGGTGGATCGCTCAAGGTCAGGAGTTCGAGACCAGCCTGAGCAAGAGCGAGACCCTGTCTCTACTATAAATAGAAAGAAATTATCTGGCCAACTAAAATATACATAGAAAAAATTAGCCGGGCATGGTGGCACATGCCTGTAGTCCCAGCTACCTGGGAGGCTGAGGCAGTAGGATCACTTAAGCCCAGGAGTTTGAGGTTGCTGTGAGCTAGGCTGATGCCACGGCACTCACTCTAGCCCGGGCAACAAAGCGAGACTCTGTCTCAAAAAAAAAAAAAAAAAAAGAATGGGATGATATAATTCAAAATGCTGAGAGAAAAAAAATGCCAACCAAATATACTACACCGGCAAAACTGTCCTTCAAAAATGTAGGAGAAATAAAGACTTTCCCAGATAAGCAATACCTAGAGAGTTCATCACCACTAGACCCACCTTATGAGAAATGCTAAAGGGAGTCCCTCAAGTAGAAGTGAGAGGATGCTAGACAGCAATACATAAGCATATAAAAATATAAAGCTCACCGACAGAGGCAAATACAAATACAGAATACTATAATATTCTTTTTTTTTATTTTTTATTTCAGAGTATTATGGGGAATACTGTAATATTCTAACAGTGGTATGCAAATCACTTTTAATTTTGGCATAGAAGTTAAAGACAAAAGTATAAAAATAACCACAACTCTAAGAATTTAATTGCCATACAACATAAAAAGATGTAATTTTGACCTTAATAACATAAAAGAGGGGAGTAAAAGAGCACAATTTTTATATGTAATGGAAATTGAGTTGATATCAGCTTGGAATAGATTGTTATAACATGTTTTATGTAAGCGCCATGGTAACCACAAAGAAAATACCTGCAGAAGACACACAAAAGAAAATGAGAAATGAACCAAAGCATGCCACTACCAAAAAAAACAAAACACAAACGATGACAGTAAGAGACGAAAAAAGGCACAAAAAAGCTACAACACAGACAGAAAACAATTTGCAAAATGGCAATAGTAAGTACAACTGGCGCTCCACATCTGCAGATTCAACCAACTGTGGATTCAACGAACTGTGGACTGAAAATACTTGGAGAAAAAACTAAACAAATAGCAAATAACAACACAACAATAAAAGATTATACCAATAAAAAACAATACAGTATAATAATTATTTACATAGCATTTACATTGTATTAGGTATTGTAAGTAATCTAGAAATGATTTAAAGTATACAGGAGGATGTGGATAGGTTTTATGCAAATACCATGCCATTTTATATAAGAGACTTGAGCATCCATGGATTTTGGTATCCACGAGGGGTCCTGGAACAGTCATCCTGGGGGATGACTGTATTTTCCTACATCAGTAATTACTTTAAATATAAATGGATTGAATTCCCCAGTCAAAAGACATAGAGTAGCTGAATGGATAAAAAGAAAAAAACCCAAGATCCAACTATATGTTATACAAAAGACTAACTTTATTTTATTATTACCATTTTTTTTTTTTTTGACAGAGTCTCGCTCTGTTGCCCTGGCTAGAGTGCCATGGCGTCAGCCTAGCTCACAGCAACCTCAAACTCCTGGGCTTAAGCAATCCGTCTGTCTCAGCCTCCTGAGTAGCTAGGACTACAGGCATGCGCCACCATGCCCGGCTAATTTTTTTCTCTATATATTTTTAGCTATCCAAATCATTTCTTTCTATTTTTAGTAGAGATGGGGTCTTGCTCTTTCTTTCTTTTTTTTTTTTTTTTGAGACAGAGTCTCACTCTGTTGCTCAGGCTAGAGTGAGTGCCGTGGCGTCAGCCTAGCTCACAGCAACCTCAAACTCCTGAGCTCAAGCGATCCTCCTGTCTCAGCCTCCCGAGTAGCTGGGACTACAGGCATGCGCCACCATGCCCGGCTAATTTTTTTTTCTATATATATTTTTAGCTGTCCATATAATTTCTTTCTATTTTTAGTAGAGGTGGGGTCTCGCTCTTGCTCAGGCTGGTCTCGAACTCCTGAGCTCAAACGATCCGCCCACCTCGGCCTCCCAGAGTGCTAGGATTATAGGCGTGAGCCACCACGCCCGGTCTATTATTACCATTTTTTAAGAGATGAGGCCAGGCATGGGAGGCCAAGGGCGGAGGATCGCTCGAGGCCAGGAGAGATATGAGGGTATGAGGGCTTGCTATGTTGCACAGGCTGGACTTGAACTCTTGGGCTCAGGCGATCCGCCTGCCTCAGCCTCCCAAGTAGCTGGGATTATAGGTATGTGCCACTGTGCCCAGTTAAGAGACTCACTTCAGATTTAAGGACATATGCAGGCTGAAAATGAAAGGATGAAAAAATGATATTCCATACAAATGGTAACCAAAAGAGGGCAGGGATAGCCATATGTATAGCAGACAAAAGAGATTTTAAGTCAAAAATTGTCACAAGACATAAAACAGACATTACATAATGATAAAATGGTCAATTTGGCAGGAAGATACAACAATTATAAATATACATGCACTCAACATAAGAACATCCAAATATATGAAGTAAATACTGACAGAACCAAAGGGAGAAATAGACAGCAACACAATCATAGATTTTAACACTGCCCTTTCAGTAACGTATAGAACATCCAGACAGCAAATCAGTAAGGAAATAGAGGACTTGAATAACACTATAGACCAAATGGACCTAACACATACCCAAAATACTCCACCCAACAACAACAAAATACACATTCTTTTCAAGTGCACAGGGAACATTCTCCAGGATAGATAACGTTACATCACAAAACAAAACTTAACATATTTAAGACTGAAATCATACAAAGTATATTTTCCAACCACAATAGGATAAAACTGGAAATTAACAGCAGAAAGAAAACTGGAAAACTCACAAATATGTGGAAATTAAACAACACACTCTCGGCCGTGCGCAGTGGCTCAAGCCTGTAATCCTAGCACTCTGGGAGGCTGAGGCAGGTGGATGGCTCGAGGTCAGGAGTTTGAGGTTGCTGTGAGCTAGGCTGACGCCACAGCACTCTAGCCCGGGCAACAGAGTGAGACTCTGTCTCAAAAAAAAAAAAAAAAAAAAAAGAAAAGAAAAGAAAACGAAAAATAACAACATACTCTCAAACAACCAATGGGTCAAAGCAGAAATGAAAAGGAAAATTAGAAAATACCTTTAGGAAAAAAACCTAAAACCCAACATATAAAAAAATTATGCTATGCAATAAAAGCAGTAGTTAGAGGGAAGTTTATAGTGGTGAAGGCCTATATTAAAAATGAATAAAGGGTGGAGGAGAAGGAAAAGAAATGTCAGCCAACGGGTACAAAGTTACATTTAGAAAGAATAAGTTCAAGTGTTCTGTTACATGGTAGGGTGACTACAGATAATAGCAATGATAGCTAGAAAAGAAGATCTTGAAATTTATCACCACAGAGAAATGATAAAGGTTTGAGGTGATGGACACGCTAACTACCCTGATTTGATCATTGTACAACGTACACACAAGTTGAAACATCACACTGTACCCCATAAACATGTACAATTATCATGTGTCAATTACAAACAAAACAAAGAATAAAGAGCTCAAATACTATGTGAAACCACGAAAAGCAGGAGTACTTAACAGGGAGAAGGGGCGCCAGAGGCAGCTGCGCTAACACCGCCTGGGGCATAGGTGAGATCTGAATTGGGACTCACACGATGATGGATCATTCAACCAGATACTACCAGACCAGCACACAGGAGCTTCACCAAACGGCGGACCTGACTTTCCTGAGCTGCAGGATCGGCCTCTCCTTGGGTCTGCCCTTGCCGTGGGCTATCGGGCAATGGGACGCTCCCCACGGACTTCAAGACCACAGAGGAAGACAAAACTCCAACCCCACTGCACAGACCCTAACCTAGAACCACCGCTTTGCTCACCCGCGCCAGAGTAGAGAAAACGGTGGCCACGGCCATTTTTCCGAACCTGCACCGGAAACCTGCTGCCTGTCCACTTCCGGGAACTCTCGCCCGCCGGTCCAGACGACTTCGGCCGCCACGGAGGACCTGAACCGGAAGGTACGTCCCTGCGTATGGCGGAAGTGGCGGTGCGTGTGACGCCGGCGGCGGGGGGGCGGGACCTGAGGCGGAGAGCGGTTCGCGCGCTTCGGGCCTAGTCCGGACTCGCCGCCGCCGCCGCCATATTCCCGGTAACGGGGGCGCGCGGCCGGGGGCCGGCAGGGCCGGAAGAGGGGTCGGGGCCGGCGCTGAGGCGGGGAGGGGGTCGGTTGAGATGGGGCGGTCGGAGTCGGCGGGCGGAGGGAGGCGCGGGCCTTTGAGGGAGGGGACCGAGGGCGCCGGGCCGGGTCCGTGGGGAGGGAGCGGGGCGGGCCTAGTTGGGGGCGAGGACTGGGCCTGGGTGGGGAGCAGAGGCGGCTGGAGTTCCCGGACCCACAGAGGCTCTGGCTGAGGCCGTTTTGGGGCCTAGGCAGGTGCGGCGGACGGGGGCTGCGGGCTTCGCCGCGGTCGTTCTTCGCAACGCGGTCCGAGGGCCGCTGGGAGCCGAGGCCTGGACTTTTCCGTCGCGCCACAGGCAGCTGCGACACCGACGCGGCGCAACCCGGGTCGGGCCGGAGGGTGATGGGCAGCGAGCCCCGCGAGCCTCGGCGGCCTGGGAGAGCGGGGGGCGGCGCGAGGCCGGGGGCGGGGCGGAGCGGGTGGGGCCGAGCTTGGGCTGCCGGGATGCTGCGTCTCTAGAGATGGGAGGTTGGCAACCATTGCCTTCCTCCCAGCCTAGGACCCTCGTACCTTCTAATTCTTGCCCTTTTCTGAATACTGCAGTGGCATCTTTCTTACTTTGTCCATTCTCCCGGCTCGAGATCTGCCTTTCGGAGCCATGTCAGAAGGAGTGGACTTGATTGATATATACGCTGACGAAGAATTCAACCAGGTGAGGGACCATCAGGAGCTTTGGGATTTTCCTCGATCGGCTAAGGAATCACTTCCAGCGAACTTGCAGTGGTTTCGAGCTGTGCCAGTTCCCGCCTGTCCCAGTCCTAGACTTGAGCACTTTTCTGTCAGGTGTAAAATTTTCTCCCCGCAGAGACTTTAAAGACTACTTACCATTCCGCTTTATGTTAATTCGAACCTCCAGGCTTAACTTTAAAGGTGGTGATTTAAGAGTACATAAAAATCAGGTGTAACAGAATGGTGAATCAACCTGTGGAACTTGCTCCCCCAGGAAGCCAAAGTTGGGTGTCAGTCTCCTCAAAGACTAACCACACTTAAAAACCCGAATTTGCTACAGTTTTTATTAATGAGGACAGTATTGATACCTGTTCCTTTATATGATTTTCTCAGACTGCAACTGGAGAAATGTAGTCCCTTCCCCTGTAATGGTGCAAAGGCACAGTAAAAAAGATACTTTAACGTTTAGTTTCATTTCCATTCCAATTGTTTTTAAGTTTTACTTTTATAAGTAGCTTGACTCCAGTCAGGAGAAGTCCATAGGCATTTTGTTAAAATAAATTTTATTGATGGACCTTACTGTTTCCAGGAAGAAATAAAGGGTACAGATATAAGACAAACCATTTAAAAGGCAGGCATAGACCCACTTACCCTAACTTGGGTTTGTTGGTCTCTTGATGTTTTTATTGTATCAGAGAGCATCATACAAAAATTCCCCTTGAAACAATAATCTATACAGTTCAGTTTTCCCATCTTGAGATCAAATCTCAAGAATATTCCAAAGTCTTTATTTAAAACTTACTCTCTGGGAGGCCGAGGCGGGAGGATCATTTGAGCTCAGGAGTTGGAGCCCAGCCTGAGCAAGAGCGAGACCCCATCTCCAGTAAAAAACATATAGACAGAAATTAGTTGGACAACTAAAAATACATATAGAAAAAAATTAGCCGGGCATGGTGGCTCATGCTGTAGTCCCAGCTACTCGGGAGGCTGACGCAGTAGGATTGCTTGAGCCCAGGAGTTTGAGGTTACTGTGAGCTAGGCTGATGCCACGGCACTCTACCCTGGGCAACAGAGTGAGACTCTGTCTCAAAAAAAAAAACAAAAAAAAAAACTTACTAGTATCTTGCCTGGGTTATTTTCAGCATCATTGTACTTAAGTAAGCTGGTCCTTCCCATTGACATCTTCCAGTGGGTACACATAAGGACCTGGAAGGAGCATGTAATGAATGGGCTACAGAAGGAAAGTGCTCTCGTTGGGATTTGACTTTGATATGAAGCAACAGAAGAGGCTGATAAATGCCATTTTTTTCCACATAAGTTTACATTTAAAAAATTTTTTTGATGTCTTATAGCTTTTTAACATGGAGATTTTAAAGTGTACACAGAGGTAGAATAGTGTAATGATGTCGTACCCATTATACAGCTTCATCAATTATACTTCTTAATAGAAGTTTTCCTGTATCTCCTGGTAAACTGTGAAGTCATCTAAATTTGGCTGTTTTTTCTGTTTGTTTGTTTTTTGTTTTTTGAGACAGAGTCTCGCTCTACTGCCCGGGCTAGAGTGCTGTGGCATCAGCCTAGCTCACAGCAACCTCAAACTCCTGGGCTCAAGCAATCCTACTGCCTCAGCCTCCCAAGTAGCTGGGACTACAGGCGCCACCATGCCCAGCTAATTTTTTTTCTATATATATTTTTAGTTGTCTAGATAATTTCTATTTTTTAGTAGAGACAGGGTCTCGCTCTTGCTCAGGCTGGTCTCGAACTCCTGACCTCGAGCGATCCTCCCGCCTTGGCCTCCCAGAGTGCTAGGATTACGGGCGTTAGCCATTGCGCCCGGCCTATTGATTGTCTTAAATACATGAAAAAAATTTTTTTCATTTCAAACAAGTCAAATATTTATGGGTAAAAGGGCAAGGTTTAGTATATTAATGTATTAACAAAACCATTGCTTTTCTGAGTTTTCTGTATTCCTTTGAGTCAGACTTTTACTACTTTTTGCAAATTATGGGGTTTTACTTTTCAAAATAACAAAAAAAAGAAGACTCCCTTAATTCCACTGTTGTTAATGAAAAGTTTTTTCCCTCTGAATTCTTATCTTTGGGTTGATAACAACGCTGCTGGTTCACTTTGGGAAATAGGCAGAACAGGGCCCCTAACCTCAGGCCACATTTGGTCTAACAAAATGAAATTTCATCATTTCCTAAGCAATAAAATTTGTAGGTCAGACAGGACATAGGCCATGTCCAGTGGTCACTGCTTTGTCACAGCAGTTACTGGCCTCAACAATTTTTCCCTGGTCTCTTTAGTTTAAAAGGACTTTTTTATGCGTCTAAGACTGGCCAATAGTATGTGGACTCTAGTAGACATTTATACCACATAGGCAATATTTGACATTGGGTGAGTTGAAGAAAGTATGGATTTTGAATATCTCATGTTTTATGGAAGATGGGGAGAGTGGCACTCACCCCCCCGCCCCTACACAAAATGTGTTAATTTTTGGCAAAGCTGGTTTTAGCGTAATCTGAAAGCTGCTAAAGAAATGATAAAAATTTTGTCTGGCTAGAATTGTTAGAAGCTGGCTTAGGCTGAAGGCAGCCAGTAAAATTGTTTTAGAATGTTTTGAGAATGTTATTAATTCGTCCCAAGCTGGCCCATGCACGAGAACCGCTTGTGTGAACTTTGTTCCTCCAGGAAAATTAACATTTTTCCTAGATGGAATCCTATGGTGCTTGTTCCCTGATCTCTTACAGCATGTGCTGCAAAAGCCTCTTTGACAGAGCTACATTATTTCTCTTTGGGAGTCCTGGGATTCACAGCGGCTCCCTTGGGCTAGGGAGAACAACTCTGGAAAGGTGACTGAGAGCTGTCGCTCTGCTGAATATTTTGTCTCTGTTTCTTTTCTTGCTGAGACAGGCTTTGCACAGTATGCCCAGTTCTCTCTGTTGCTTCCATCAAGAAGTATTTATTGAGCTACTTCTGTTTGCTAAGCACTTTGCTTGGCCTAGTGAGGTAGAAGGAAAAAAGTGTATCCCTGTTTTAAGAAACAGGTTCCAGTCCTGGTGGGTTGGGGGTGATGGACAGTGATAATGCAGGGTAACAAGTACAGTGATGGGGAGGGAGGCTGTGAGGTGAGAACTGTGGAAATGGTCATTGTAAAGCCAGAAATTTAATTCAGCCTTGGTTACAGTGGAAAGAAACAATGGTATCAAGTTGGTTGCTTTGAGACTAATCCTAGGCTAGTTATTTATCTCCTGTCAGATACCAGGAAGAGGGGGCTATAAGACAGGAACATTGAGCATACAGGTGGGGAAGATCTTATTTGAATTGAAAATCACACAAGTTCTCTTTTGTTTACAAAGAAGCAGTCACAGTTCTTTCTGTGCTATTGAACACAAAATTCTTCCTGAGATTTTTATTCAGTATTAAATACATATTTCCTGTTTGATCTCCCTGGAATGAAACTTTCAACATCATTGCCTGTAAAACATTGTACTTTCATCTTGATTTATAGAATTAGGTTTTGCTTTAACCTCATTTATCACTGCATAAATCACCAGAAAAACCTCAGGCCTTTATCTGTTTTTCTGTCTATACCAGCTGAACAGGTAAAATGAATTGGTGATGCTAGCAGATTTAGATCCAAACACTACTTGATACCTTGTTTCTTCAGTAGAATCCTCAAAAGGCCTGCCATGTGCAGTTCCCACCAACCTTTTTGAACTGAGGCTCTATGGCCCCGAGAGACCATTTGAATTTTGTGACAATTTTGGATTGATTGAATCCTTTTGTTTCTTTCATTAGTAATCATACACCAGGGTCCTCCAGAATCAAATCTGTTTTTTAAGGGATCTTAAGAGTAGATTGGTTGCCTAAGCTTACAGTATGAAGGATTTCCTAGAGATGTATTTTGGTCTTTTAGCTGTCCAAATCTGCATGTTCACTAGTCAGTTTTCAGTGATAATTTTTGTATTACAGCCTTACATATCTCTGAATCACAGATACTGCGTGGAAGGAACCTCAGTTTGTTTCCATTGACTATCCAAGATGGGATATTTTCTTATTTTCATCTGAAAATCCTCGATTTAAAAAAAAAAAAAAACCTTGGTATGAAGTAGTGCTCTTTAAGGATGAGGGCATTGGATAGGAACAAGTGACTTATCAGACTTTCTCTACCTTGAACCACAAGGATAACTCACCGTACCTGGTACATGAATAGATAAGTGATTTGTCTAGAGTAGGGTTGGTTTGAGACATAAGAGCCGTACAGTATTTTATGGAGATTTTCTACACACAGTGTCAAGTTATTAGCCCTAGCTGACCTTACCTGACTGAATTTATCATCCACCATATACTCTCCAGTGTAGCTTCTTTCCCCATTCTTCACATGCTTACCCTTTTAAATGAAAGATTCGTATTTATATGTTTGATTACTAGAACAGTCTTCCTGTGCTTATTGCTTCACTAATTCCTTTTCTTGTCTTTAAGTTGTCTCTAAAAAGTTTACTCTCTTTCCCTGAGTCCTCCTAGAACGGTGTACAAAAAGTAGTTTATTCTCTTTTGCCATTTCTAATGTTTTTACAAGGTTTAAGCCTTCTCCTTTGGGATTTTTACAAGGTTTAAGCTTTCTCCTATAAATAGTCTCCTCTTAGACTATTTATAATATTTGAAATTGTTTACATGCTTCAAGAAGTAGAATCCTTTCCCCTTCACTATTAGAACAATCCAAGATCATAGTGTATTTTCTTCTACTGTTCTTCAGATTAACTGAGAAACTAAAAGATTGTTTCCAAAGATTTGTGATGATGTGAAGATTACAAAAGGTCTAAGAGTAAGTTTTGTACTGAGTCTCTCCTCTCTAGTCTCCCTTCAGGATCAGCAATTTTTATGATGGTATTGAAGGTGGAAAGTTATTGGAGCCCCCTGTCCTGAGTTTGAATGTTTTGTCTGATTCTTGTAATAAAAATACTTATGTGACCCTTAAAAAGATTTCTCTGAGATAATTGCATTGTAAAATCTGGAACATTAAGATCCCTTATAGCAGTTGTTGCAGTTGTGGTTTTAGGGGTTTTAGTATATAGTAATATATCACAGGCAAAATGTATATTTCCCACATTTTCCGCAATACATATTCATATTGTAAATGTCTGCTGTGACACAGCTTATAATATAGGTGCTTGTCCTGTTTTCTGGCCCTTATATTTTAGACAACTTTATCTGTTTTTGTATATCATTGATTATCTTTGTCGTCTCCTAGATACATGTCCTGGTAGTCTGTTGGGTCTGCGTGTCATTTGAGACATAGAATTTAGAAGCCCCCAACATTATTCCCTTCCCTTTTACTTTTGTTTTTAATATTTCTTTGATGGTTATTAGAAATATGGGATTGTGTAGTATGAGTTTTAAAGCCTCCCTAAGTCATTTGTGTAAACCAAAAGGTTTAAATCAGTAATTCCCAGTCTTTTTGGCATTTTGGTACCTACTTTAACATGCTTTTCCCTTGCTTTCTATTTCTGAATAAAATTACTCTATTTCTTACTAAATAGAATAGTAAGTTTTTTGTTACACTTCATTTTAGAAATAGCATAAGATGTTAAAAACAAATTTCCATTAGTGTATCTTAGATGTGATCTTTAGAAGCTGACCTCATTGATAACAGTAGCACATGCATCTCATCATACATTCTTACTTTGCTTGCTTAATCATTTTGTGCCTTTTGATTCTCACAGGTGGCTAAAGCTAAAAAAACGGTACAGACTACTAACGGGGTCTTGTGAGAAAAACCTACATAAACATAACTAAGTGATACCATTTCAAAAGGAAGTTTTTCCTACCTTCTTTCCCAGAGTAGGACAGGAAGTTTTGTACTTTGTAAACAAAGTATTTGTGGATTCTAAATCAACTAGAGTGAAACAGAATGAACAAAATGAATGGTATGTAAACCCACCTTTGCCGACCTCTCATGTCTTAGGACCCAGAGTTCAACAATACAGATCAAATTGACCTGTATGATGATGTGTTGACGGCCACCTCACAGCCTTCAGATGACAGAAGCAGCAGCACTGAGCCACCTCCTCCTGTTCGCCAGGAGCCATCTCCCAAGCCCAACGACAAGACCCCTGCAATCCTGTATACCTATAGTGGCCTGCGTAATAGGCGAGCTGCCGTCTATGTGGGCAGCTTTTCCTGGGTGAGCGTGGGTAACCAAAATGGGTGGGCTGGAGGGAGAGCACTGGGAGGTGATGGCATTTTCAGATACCACTGTTGCACTGTTTTGTGCTCTGATGGGGTTGGATTTCTTTTTCCTGGGATCAGGTTGGATTGATCTCTGAAAGAGAACTATCCTGAGGACGTACTGGTGCCGAAGAAAGCAATGATTAAGTGGGTAGTTGCTTTTTCTGCCATCTTGTTACTGCCCCTGACCCTGGGGCTTTATGTCTAGCAGGGTCTTCTGTGGGACGAGATTTCAGAGTGAACACCTTGAACTCTTGGTGGTCATTAGATGGTCCTGTGATAATGGTGGGTGATGGGGATCAAAGACCTTGATAGCTCTAGTGCACTCGGGGTAGGTGGTGACTGTTGTTCTACAAAAGTTACTGCGTGACATGTTTTTGGGCTGGTGGTGGGGATGGTTTTTCCAAATTAGGAAATGAATATATTGAGGGGAAAGTTCTGGCAGTGGTGAACTCTAGCCTATCAGATCTGTAATTAATAGTTGCTAGCAGTCAGTGTTTGAACTGATGACCAGCCAGCCCAAATGGCAGTCAAAGTTGAAGTAGGTTTAATCTTTTTAATCACTATAGATGGAGATTGGGGGGTGGGTGGGTTTGGAATTCTGTATGGGTGAGAACAGAAAAGAAAAGTCTGCACTAATTGAGATACTGCTGGGCTTTGCGGTTTCCTGTTGGGTGGTCATGGTTGACTAGAATCCTAGGTTCGGGAGCTGGGTTTGGGACGTTGGGGGCGGGGTTGGGGGTGTAGCTCTTGACATTTCTTCCTTTTCCATCTTGCCGGCCCCAGTGGACCACAGACCAGCAGCTGATCCAGGTTATTCGCTCTATAGGAGTCTATGATGTGGTGGAATTGAAATTTGCAGAGAATCGAGCAAATGGCCAGTCCAAAGGGTGAGCTCTGGATTTGAGAAGCCCTTTTAGTTTGTAGCGATTGGGATAACAGATTTGCATTATATTTTGGCCCTGGATTTTAATCCCTCCCACCCCTGGCCCAGCTTATTGCCCTGGTTTTGGCAAACTGCGTTAGAGTGGAACCCAGCACAATGTAGTAGAACATCCATTCATTGAGGGGCAAAGAACACTGATTCTTAATTCCAAAAAAATAGGAAGATTATAGGCTTTTTGTTGTTCATAGTGCTGTGTGTGTGTATGTGTGTTTAATTTATCAAGATGTCCTTTGCTTTACCTAGTTTCACTAAAAGTGGAAGAGAATTTCTTTGTTCCTCTTCTGGTTGTCTAGTAGATTTCACTCATTTAAAATTTTTCTTCCTCAAGGTATGCTGAAGTGGTGGTAGCCTCTGAAAACTCTGTCCACAAATTGTTGGAACTCCTGCCAGGAAAAATTCTTAATGGAGAAAAAGTGGATGTGAGGCCGGCCACCCGGCAGAACCTGTCACAGTTTGAGGCACAGGCTCGGAAACGTGAGTGCGTCCGAGTCCCAAGAGGGGGTACGTGGAGACCATCTGTATGAAGTGGGGGAGGCTGTGGGTTTGTTTTCTGTAGTGTAGGCTCAGCCTACAATGTGGAGGAGTTTGAGGGAGGGTTATGGTGGTTATGGGTGGTGGCGTGGTCAATAGGTAGTCCAAAAAATAAGGTTTATGTAGAAGAAAGAGCACTGCGCTGGGAGTCAGGTAGGTTCAGATTATAGTTTGGTTCTGCCACTAACTCACTTTGTGACCTTGGGCAAGTCACTTTATTGCTTAGGGCCCGTTTCCCCATCTGAACTAGATACATGATGTTTAAAGTTCCTCTCAACTCCAGATTCTGTGTTTCTATCTAAAAATAGGAATACAGTGAATGTGCTTAATTTTAAGACATGCCTCTATGAATTATCAAGAAGCAGCCACCCTAAGATGTAACTAGGATATATAAAGGTGGTTGTAATCTTGTCATAAACATACATTGGAAGGGTGCTCTGTAAGGAATCAACTAAAAGGAGTGTTGGAGAATACGGATTTAACAATATTTCTCCAGCTTTGTCCAGGGGAAAGGGTGCTATTTTGATTACCAAATATTTTAGTCTGCTTGGCAAGTATATCCCATTAGTAAAGAAAATTGCATCGTACTACCTTAGCTTGATGACAGTATCACTTAAGTTCATCCTACTCCCTTTATTCTGACTCTGTACTCACCAAGCCACCTTCTGATACTAATTTGGTTTCCCAACTAGGCTCTCCTACTGGGAAGAGAATGCGCTGACCAGCCGACACAAGTATTCCGGTCTGCTTGGCAGTTATATTTCTCACTGTAAATTAATAAATTGGTATTCTGGTTTATGAATCAGTCTCTTGTGAGTTTGGTTAGCATGAATCAGTCTCCTAGGGTCCGATCACCCCTGGGTGAACTTGTTAAAATCAAGTTTCTGAACCTGCGAAACCTGAGGACCAGACCTTGGATTGTCCTGACCTCACAAGGTGCAGCCACCCTGCAAGGCCCTGCCTGAGACAGCCAACCGCCTTTACTTTTCTTTTACTACAGCGGGAGGAAAAGTTTCATCACCCACATTGTGTCACTGCTGAGGTCCAGCTCTCAAAATAATGCCTTATATTGAATGGGTGTATCCTCCAGGTGGAAATAATGGCCACTTCTCTTTTGTATAGGAACAGCTGTTCTTTTAACTAGATTGAGAGCCTAGGTGGATGTGCTGTGAGCTCCTATTGCTCCACATTAGAAGACACACATTTTTCTTCCTAGACAACTTTTCAAGTCCCTTCTGCTTTGGAGTCTTTCTGTAATTCAACCCTCTTCTGACTTTCTTAAGGTGCATAATTTTACAGCTGTGTTGGGGGTAACATTCCTACCTCTGCTTAGCTGTTTACTCCTCACTGTTAACCTTTCTTGACTGAAAAGATCATGGTGACTGAGTGCTGTTTTTCTGCGCTGTCATGTTGCTAGACTTGGGCTCTGTTAATTCACTAAGTAAAGCTGGTGGACTTCCTCTGCTTAAAAATGGTTGCCTGTCTTGGGACTTGTAACCATAGATACAAAACAGAACACTTGCAGATGTGGAAACAGTAGCTGGGAAGGTGGTTAACTGTCAGAGGATCACACTTGCCTGAAACCTCTTCTTTCTTCAATTTGAGAGAATTTGAGGAAGGAGCAGGTTGTGATGTGTTTGAGACAAAGAGCAAAAGAGTGCTTTCACAAGCACTGGCAATATTCTGTAATAGAGAAATCAAGGTGGTTGTCAGGGTAGCTGATCCCACCTTAGGCTTTACTCAGGAGTTGGGATTAACTATCAAGTTTTAGTTTAAGTAGCACTCTTCTTTCCCTCCACGATTGCTGCCAGTGGCATCTTTCCACCTCCAAGACTCCCAAAGCCATGTTATCTTGTTCTTCTGTTGTCTTCCACATGAACAGGCTTAGTTAGACTGGTAAATTGGAAAGAGGGAACAAGTTTAACCAAGTGACTTAACAATGTCAGAAGCCTTGTGTCCAGCTATATAAAACATACTCTGAGCCCCCGTGTTGCACCACACCATACTAGCATGCCATGCTGTTGTTCCTGAGAGACTGCACTGAGAGGTAAAAAAATTTAGGCCATTGAAATGTAGTGGGAGTTCCCCAGATTCAAGGCATATTTTGTACCAGACTTTTGCCAAGAGTCCTTGCCATCAGCTCATTCTGTGGGCATATCTTTTCTTGGCTTATCTCCCATTTTTTCTTCTCACTTAACCTCCAATCTTCTACTCTTCATGTGTGTCTCTTTCCTACCCCAATTACCAGTTTTGGTGTGTGGATAGAAGTGCCATCCATTTCCTGCCCTTCCCTCTTTTCCGCCAAATTCCCTAGCCAAAGCACCCTGGCAAAGAGAACGTCACAGTGTGCTGTGATGGGGAAGGTCAACTAGTGCTAGTCAAAGGAGAGAGACCCTGAAACTCTTCAGGGAGTGTGGTTTCAAGTCAGCTGGAATCCAGCTGAGCGTCAGCCAACGTACTTCAGCACTGTCATTTCATTGTGGGTTATTAGGATCTTGCTGCATTTAAAGATAGAAAACATAGAAGGATAAAGTAAAGTACTTTGAGAGTTCGGGATGAAGAGCGTTCTTTGACAGGATTAGAGTGGTGTTGCTGCTTGGGTTTGTCTCCACTGAGTTGCTTGTGACCTTTTTCTTTGAAGCCAAAGAAAAGAGGCAGTAGATGATTTTACCTCATTTCTCAGCTGCTTCAGTCACCTTCTTCCTTATGGTGTGAGATGACTCTTGCTGAAGGATGAGCTGGTCCTGTGGGTCTGTCTAAAGCCTGGGCAGTAATGTTAGTTTTGTTTTGCTTCATAGGAATACCTCCACGGGCCCACTCCCGAGATTCTAGTGATTCTGCTGATGGACGGGCCACACCCTCTGAGAACCTTGTACCCTCATCCGCTCGTGTGGATAAGCCCCCCAGTGTGCTGCCCTACTTCAATCGCCCTCCTTCAGCCCTTCCCCTGATGGGTCTGCCCCCACCACCAATTCCACCCCCTCCACCTCTCTCCTCAAGCTTTGGGGTCCCTCCTCCTCCTCCTGGTATCCACTACCAGCATCTCATGCCCCCCCCTCCTCGATTACCTCCTCATCTTGCTGTACCTCCCCCTGGGGCTATCCCACCTGCCCTTCACCTCAATCCAGCCTTCTTCCCCCCACCAAATGCTACAGTGGGGCCTCCACCAGATACTTACATGAAGGCCTCTGCACCCTATAACCATCATGGCAGGTAAGGACTGTTGTGTTCCTTTGAGATCTGAGCCAAGATATAGTAGGGTAGACAAGTGTGTTAAGCATTTTGTTCTCCCGAAGGAAGTAAGCACTGAATCCCTGTGCTTTCCCTTGTGGATACTCTGTTGTCATAGTGTTGAGTCCTAGGAAATAATTTACTATCTATTTGTTAGTATTTTTATTTTGTGTTTTGATTGCATTTTAACCACTTGACCCAAACCATGTCCTTCATAGCACCTTTTAAGGAGTTTAATTAAATTGAGTGCCATAAGTAGCTGTTACAAATGTCTAGCACTATTGGGTCATCCAAATTACAAAAATATATGACATAAATTCTATCTTTAATGAGAAGATGAATACAAAACACATGAACAGGCTGGGAACCATTTAAGACATTACGTAGTAAATAATTATAATTAAATAACATTGAACTATAGAGGATGGTAAAAATGACGAGTGTGGGCAATCAGGAATGGTGTTATCTCTGTGCAGCCGAGATTCGGGCCCTCCACCCTCTACAGTGAGCGAAGCTGAATTTGAAGAGATCATGAAGCGAAACAGAGCAATTTCTAGCAGTGCCATTTCCAAAGCTGTATCTGGAGCCAGTGCAGGTAACTCACACTTACTTTGCTGTGTTCTCCTTACCTTTAGTTTTTTCCCTGATTCTGTCATTTCCATTGGCAAAAGTTCAACAAGATAAAAGTTGGAGCAGGGGGGGTGGGGGGTGGGGGGCGGGGATGGGTGCACACCTACATGATGAGTACAGTGTGCACTGTCTAGGGAATGGACACGCTTGAAGCTCAGACTTGGGGGGATGGGGGGGCATGGGCAATATATATAGCCTGAACTTTTGTACCCCCATAATAAGCTGAAATTAAAAAAAAAGTTGGAGCAGTGTTAGATAGCAAGAGTGGCACACTTCGCAGAGCAATATGTAACCTGATTTCTTGGCTTTTGGGAAGCTCCAATGGTATTGCTTATTTATCCTGTGTCTAGACCTGCTCCCATGAAAACCAACTTAGTGCCTAGAATATAAATAATAAATACCATCTCATTGTGATATTTGTCATTCCTGCCTCAGGGAATCAACCATTGATCTCAGTGGTTGATCTTTAGATCTAATGTCTGAGTAGTAGACCTGGTGCTAAATATAAACCCTGGGTTTTTAGAAATGATGCCTTGACTAGGTGATGGTTTGATATGGATTATGATATGATGATGATTACATTAAGGAGTCTAAGCAGAGCTGATGGCATCCATGTAACCTATCCTAGAAAGAGGCAAGTTTTTTGGGCAGCATTTTAAAGCATATTATACCCTTACAGCTAACTTTTGCCCTGCTCTCAGTATTAAGTGGGCAGAACCAGCAGTCGTGATTCTGAAAGCCCTGGCCATAAAATCTGTGGTTCCTAAAAGAAGAGACTTTAGAAAGTTTCAGGGTTTGGGTCCAGGTTTTACATCATGCAATTTGCCATATTTACTCCTTCCTGTGAGTACCCCACCCGAATGTAAATGTCTGTAGACTGTTAGATCTCTTAAGAAATATGTTAGCTTTAAATATTATCATCTGTTTTCCATATTTTCTCATCTTTGCCTGCAAAATTTTAATTCACAGAGTAAGTTAAAGACAGAAAGTGTTTATGTTCAATTTTTTTTTTCCACTAGAAAATCTATAGTGACCTCTAAGTGAATCTTCTTGAATTAAAAAGTAATATATGCTCATTATGACAAGTCAAATATACAGAGGAGTATAAAGAAAATCATCATTGTTCCTTCTTTCTCTCTAATTCCTTGACACTGAGATGATCAATAACTGAATCTTTATCTCTTTGCCTTTTTGTTCTCATTCCAGTCACTCAGACCACAAATATTTATAGAATGTGCCAACAAAACAGGCAAAAATTTGCTGCCAGGATGGAGCTGGTATCCTGGTGTTCTCTGGCCTCCACAGGATCACAGTCCCTCTGTAGTTTCTATTATTTTATTATTTTTTTTTTTTTAGACAGTCTCACTCTGTTGCCCAGGCTAGAGTGCCATGGCGTCAGCCTAGCTCACAGCAACCTCAAACTCTTGGGCTTAAGTGATCCTACTGCTTCAGCCTCCTGAGTAGCTGGGACTACAGGCATGTGCTACCATGCCCAGCTGATTTTTTCTATATACATTTTTAGTTGTCCAGCTAATTTCTTTCTGTTTTTAGTAGAAACAGGGTCTCGCTCTTGCTCAGGCTGATCTCGAACTCCTGACCTCGAGCGATCCTCCCGTCTCAACCTCCCAGAGTGCTAGGATTACAGGCGTGAGCCACCTCGCCTGGCCTGTAGTTTCTATTCTTATTGCCTTGCACAGTCCTCATCTTCACTGGACCCCGTCTGGATTCATGCCTTCTTTGTATGTCTTCTGTCCTTAATGTTCTTGACTTAGCTTGGAAAAGCAAAGTGCAAGTACCTACCCCATGACCACTAACCCTGAGCCAGACATTGCTCAGATTTGAGAAATGAAAGGGCTAGTTTTTGATGGCAGCATAATTTTTTTTCAATTTATACATACACTTTATATACATGTTTTACACATACATATGTGTACACATTTTTGGTTATATTAAATTTTATTCAGAGTAATTCAATAAAAGTAATGCAGTGTTAAAAAATGAAACTCTTCTATACAAGGACAAGACCACCCTTTACAATTTAGTGTATACCCTAGATTTTTTTCTTTGCATATAACACATATAATTTTGATTGTTTTTATAAAAATGGAATGTGGCCGGGCGCGGTGGCTCACGCCTGTAATCCTAGCACTCTGGGAGGCCGAGGTGGGCGGATCCTTTGAGCTCAGGAGTTCGAGACCAGCCTGAGCAAGAGCGAGACCCCATCTCTACTAAAAATAGAAAGAAATTATATGGACAGCTAAAAATATATATAGAAAAAATTAGCTGGGCATGGTGGTGCATGCCTGTAGTCCCAGCTACTCGGGAGGCTGAGACAGGAGGATCCCTTGAGCTCAGGAGTTTGAGGTTGCTGTGAGCTAGGCTGACGCCACGGCACTCACTCTAGCCTGGGCAACAGAGAGAGACTCTGTCTCAAAAAAAAAAAAAGGAATGTGGTTTTGCAACTTTTTTTCAATTACTATATTTGGGGCCCCTAATATATCAATATGTAATATGGCATTTATTGAGCCCTTACTGTGAGCCTGCCGCTGTTCTAAGTGCCTTACATGGATTACTTTGTTTACATACAGACTTACCTCCTGCTTTTTAACAACTATGTAATATTCAACAGAAGCAATGTTCCTTAATTTATGTAGCCAGACTTTATTGAAAGTAATATAACAAACAACACTGAAACATTGCTGAAGATACACACTTTGAACAGAAGTAGAAAACGTATAGTAGAATTGCTGGGTCAAAAAATATGTACATTGTTTATTTTAATAGATACTGTCAAATAGTCCTTGGACAACAGTATACCAGTTTGTACGTACATCCATTAGCAACATCTGACAACACCTGTCAGATTCTAAACCACTGGAAAATAGGTGTCATCCAAATTTATACGTGCTGTGTTTGCCTTGTCATTTTACCATGGTTCTTTGGGACAGCTAGTCACTCTTGGTTTGTGTCCTTCTGAGTTCTCCTTTTGGTCTAGTTTACTGCCTCTGCTCATCCTTGGCCTTTCCCATCCATCCCGTGTCAGGGGATTACAGTGACGCGATTGAGACGCTGCTCACAGCCATTGCGGTTATCAAACAGTCCCGAGTCGCCAATGATGAGCGTTGCCGTGTCCTCATCTCCTCTCTTAAGGACTGTCTTCATGGCATTGAAGCCAAGTCCTACAGTGTGGGTGCCAGTGGGAGCTCTTCGAGGTGAGTTGATGATTATGTCAGTGCCTCCCAGCCCTGAGCAGCACTCTTCCAAGGGATGGGGAAGGAAAGGAAGCCAGGGTATCTGACAGGGACCTGGCTGAAAGAGTGGACCTAGCCTTCATATCTTTATGGGGAAGAAATGAATCAAACATTTCCATTAATAAGCGTTGTATTATCTGGAATCTGTGTTAGGTGGGCTCATTTAGGGAAAAACACAGACTGGTATATTTAAGAATATGGGCTTTGGAGCCATACAAGCTTGGATTGGAATCCCAATTCTGCTGTTAACTACCTGCATGACTTTCTTGCATGTGGAATTTAGTCAATTTTCCAAGCCTCATTTTTCTCATTTTTATGAAAAAGAACAGTATTAGTACTTATCTTACAGATCTGTCGTAAAGATTAGGTCAAATAATGCATGTAAAATTCTCACTGTGCCCAATACATTAGTATGATCTTCACAAATTTAACTTACTTTCCAAAAAAAGATTAGTCTTCAAAGAGCTAGGATCCTCAGATAGTGGGCCCATGATAGAATAATAAGAGAGTAGTTTAGGCAAATAATGGCAGACATGAAAACAGCACCCCTTGAAAGGAATCTGGTAGGCCCTCTGAGTGAGGCTGAAGGATCTTTCTAACAGGAAAAGACATCGGTCCCGGGAGAGGTCACCTAGCCGGTCCCGGGAGAGCAGCAGGAGGCATCGGGATCTGCTTCATAATGAGGATCGGCATGATGATTATTTCCAAGAAAGGAACCGGGAGCACGAGAGACACCGGGATAGAGAACGGGACCGGCACCACTGAGAAAGGTGGGAAGGAGCCCAATTCCCAGCTGGTGGATGATCTTTTGTGAAAGAAAGATTTATAGTGAATATTTCTCTCTCTCTCTCTCTCTCTCTCTCTCTAAGCAAAAGTAAAGGCAATGGGGGTGGTAAAGACTTTTGACTTAGGTAACTGGAAGTTCACAGCAGGTTTCCTGCTTTTTTGTGCATAATCTCCGCTGAGATTCAGTGGTTTCTTGACTGCCTTAACCTGATATCTTAGTCACAGCATGGCATAATGGCTGAGAACATGGCACCAGTCAGACACCAGTTCCAATAATAGGACATATCACTCTCTGTTTCTCAGTTTCCTCATCTGTAAATGAATATAGTAAGAGCAAATGTCTCAGTGGCTTGCTGAGTATACAGGGAGATAATCAATGTAGAGCATTTAGCACTCAACGGTGCCTGCCACATAGTAAGCTCTCAATAAATGATAGCCATTGTTTTTATATTTTAACCCTACCAGTGATAGCCATTATTATATTTTAACTCCACCAAACTTTCAAGTAAAAAAGTTAGGAAAATTGACCAAAACAGAAAAGTAAAACCATTGCCTATTTAGTTTTCAAGGCACGACATTAATAATTTTAAGAATTAACATCTATTACAAAGATTTTGAAAATTGGTATACTTCAGTAAGAATAAAGCTGATCTGGAAAAATTATATTTAATAGCCTTAGAGATTATATGGAAGATAATTAACTTCAGTGAAAGGATATTTTTGTGTTTGGAAAAAAACTTACTGACAAAGTTTTTTTTTTTTTAATGGAAAACAAAAGCAGGAGGAGTTGGGAGGAAAACTATTAGTTTAAGTAATTGAAAAACTCAAGTAATTGGAAAGTTCAATTAGGATTGGCTGGATCCAGGGGCTCTGGCTCTGTCATCTAGACTTATTCTGTCTGCATCTCTCAGCTCTGCTTTTTGCTGTGGTGTTTTCATTCTCAGACAGGTTCCAGGTAGCGGGTAGTGGAGGAGGCTATAGCTTCAGATTACATCCCACCAGTTTAGCAATCCCAACTGAAAGAAAGCTTCTAGCAAAGATCGTTCATAGTGTATAAGTAAACAAGTGCAGCTGTTGACTCTGTTTCTGTGGAGATCTTTAAAATCGGCCAGACTCTGGCTAGGAGAGTCTGTCTGTGGTTCCTAGAGGCTATTGCATGACCCAGATAACTTGGGGGTCTCTTCTCGATTTTTGTGGTTACAAACTTATAAGTCTCTAGGACTTCCCACTTTTATGTCTTACATCGGTTACCTTAAGATGTTCTTTCTTGGTCTTTTGCCTGTTTGATTGGTCTGATGTAATGATAATTGAGAAAGGTGAGAGGAAAGAACAAATAGTTCTGTTTGGTGTCTTTGGGGTGGTTAGATGGATGACTGGATGAAGAAGGAAAAAGAAACCCTTACCACCTGTGAGTCCTTAGAGTTGAGCAATGGCTAGACTGTTAACAATTGGAAAATTCTGCACTATTTTGCTGAGTGACAGCCTACTAACAAAATATTCCTGTTATGTTTGGCTACTGCCCTCTACCTTGTTCTTTGGCATTATCTACCATTAAACAGATTTATAGCTAGGAATTGGCAGGAAATAAGAGAATATAGCTTCCATAGGAGGCAAATAAGTGGGAAGATGAAAAGTTACTAATATTTTTTATCTGCCTCCCTTCTCTGTTCTTAACCACTCTTTTATTCCACAAAATCCTAGAATGCTTGACATTGAAATCTAGGATAACCCATATAGAATCAACAGTTAGGCTGTAGCTTCTACGTACTTCTAGATTTTGCAGCAGATTGAGTTTTGGAAGGTACCCACATATCCTCTGGAAAAGCAGACTGTAATGTAGATGGAGCCCACAGACAGCTTTGGCCTAATTCAGTGTCAGGGAGTGGACAGGAGGGTAGGTGTTAGAGTAGGTCTTGGTCCAGTCCCATCCCTTCTGTAGTAGTAGCAGCATTTCCCTCTTCTTGAAGAGGTAGCACAGTTGCTAGTGTTACTTGTGGGTTGAAACCCACATGCAGGCCATTATATATCCTTTGGAGCTGCCTGGGATAAGAGTGACCAGGGAGGTGTTAATTGGCCTGTGCAGAGCATGAATTACATTCTCTGGGGCCACATTCAGTTTAGTTAGAACATATAACTGCATGTCACCATTCCTGATGGCTTTGTTCCTGACAGCCTTTTGACAGGGAAATTATCAGTGAGCTACACTGATCCATTAGTACTTTGGGGATTGAACATCTCAACCTGAATCTTTAGCTGTCAGTTTGCTTAATGTCTTCCACTTATAAAATGGGACTGTTTCTGCCATTATGAGGATGACTGCATTTGGGTAACTGAAAATCCTGTAACAGTAGTTCCTGGGAAACAGTCATTTGACTGGTGTAAGTCCATGACAAGATGAGGAAAATTAACTCAGGCAAGTTTTCTACTTAACCCACTTTTCTGGTCACCCTTAGATGTGCTGGTTATTCCATCTGAATAATAAAATTCAGTCTGAAAGAACTGAATCATACCCAAAAAATGTCAATTTCTCACATTCTCATCCTAAGGACTCTTAATTCCATCTGCAGTTACCACGCTATGGCTTAGGAGGTTTCATGTTACGGAGATGGCGCGAGGGCCTCATTTACCTTAGAGAACTTAATCTTGCAAG
The DNA here is from genome assembly GCF_041146395.1 of Eulemur rufifrons. Taxonomy (NCBI): domain Eukaryota; kingdom Metazoa; phylum Chordata; class Mammalia; order Primates; family Lemuridae; genus Eulemur; species Eulemur rufifrons. Next base: position 95,177,320 of record NC_090988.1, on the reverse strand, counting down.
CTCTGTGTACAGCAACCTTTTAGTTAGAAAAGAATCATATTTATATTCTATGAACAGGTGTTCCCTGAGAGTGAAAGGTGTGGTCTGTGCAGAGGCAGCAGAACAGCAACCTTCCTTGTGCATTTTTCCTTGGGATAGGGCCCAACTCTGGGCCTATCCTGAAGGCTGATTGGCCCACTGAAGCAATTACTGATTTCTGCCTGCATTCCAACATTACCATGAAAATGTAGCCATAGACCTTTAAGAATTGGGTGCTATAGCTTACTTCTCATGATGCACACAAGTTATTCTCTGCAACTTGTTTTGAAGGAACAGTTCACAAATTATCTCTCTTCTGGGGTATATGTGTGTATGCTTTGGAGTTTGAGGATATTCTTGGGTAATCTGTGGCTTTGACTTTTTTCCCTCAATATGTCAGTTATCTCATTATCTTAGGACATTGTCCTACTTGAAATATAGTCATTGTTATCTCGTTTCTATTGCCAATCCATTGAAAACTGAGCTTTCTGTCAATTTTTATCCAATTCAAAGATTCAGAAGCCCTAATGGTGTGAAATTGAGAATACACTGAGGGCTTCGATTTTTCCCTTATAGAAAATGGGACATAGGTGTTTAGAGAGGCCAAAAAGGCAGAGGCCACACAGATTCTGAGGTTCCAAGCTGAAAATAGTGCCATTTCAGTGTGTGGAAAGATCAGGCAGCATGTGGATGTCTTGTCTTCTTGGATAGCTCCTCTAGGTTTTATGATGCCACTTTACAAAAGTACATATAGAAAGGACAAGCATTTATGTATAGGCTGTGTCGCCAGTTTGAGCATTAATAGAAATTCTAAGCCTGAATTTAATTCCCCTCCTTTTGACTACTGATTCTGTTTTATGTGGTCATACTGACCGTGCTGCCACGCAGAGATTGATATTGCAACATTGGAACAAGGGCTGAGTATACTAGGGACCTTAAGTCTGATGGCCATGTTACAAGTGTCTTCTAGTGTCAGACAGCCCTGCTTTCTTTTACTTCCCAGGCTCTCACTCTCTGTCTACATCCCTTGCTTCTTACGTTGTAACTTTAGAAAATACCTGTGTGTTTCATATAAGCTCTTATGATCAGAAAGTAACCGCTAACTTGTGTTTTCTTTCTTTTCTTCTGATCTTCTCATTGCAGGAGTCTGGTTGGAAGCAAATTTTTTTTTAATGGACTTGCATCTCCTCACCTTGATCAGGACTAAAGGACGGAGGCCGCTCCACCCCTTCCCCTTCCTCCAAACCCCTAACTCCCTCCAGACACCCAGGGAATACCCTCTGCCCTACAGGATTGAAGATTGTTTGGCAGCCTTCCCAGTCCCACACCTCCTGTTTGCCAGGAGAAAGAACCTAAAGACTTCATGTGGTTGGGAAGGGTGGCAGACAAGAAGAAAAGAAAACAACATGCCAGGCCCCTGGTCTCCATAGAGAATGGTGCTTTGTCCAAGGAAACGTATGAGTTTCTGATTCTCCAAGAGCAATTCAGTGGTGAGGTTGATGGGAAGACTTTCTTCCCCCCAAAAATGGATCTTCCATGTGGGATCTAGGAGAGTGACTGGGTGTGCCAAATATGCCCAGGGTCCTGCCCTCAGCACTAGATTTGATGGGGCCAAGAGGGTCTAAACCCCTTGCTAACATACCACTTCTTTGTTTAACTCCTTTAGCTTCCCAGCCCTTTGAGGAGGGACCATGAGAACAGAAATTACCTTATGAAAAGCTACTTCTGTTCTTGCTTTTCCCTCACATATACTGACGGTTTATTTCCCTGACCTCCCAGAGGGCTGAATCCTTTCACCTCTCTGCTGCCCAGCCTTCCCGGTGGACTTGCCCCTCCTAAGCAGAGAAGGCCTGTGAGGTTGCTTTCTGCTGGGAAGCCTGGCAGAGCCGATTACCACCCTCTGCTGCTTAGTGCTTGGTTGCCTCTTGCAATAACCAGCTCTTAGTTGTTCCATTTCCCTGGGGCTTTCCCACTTAACACATGGAGCCCTTCCCCCAAGAAGGCTGCTTCCTTGTTTTAGAGGAAGGTATTGCCATTGGGAGATGGGGACATTGGGACCTCAGCAATGAAGACCCTTGTGAAGTACCAGGAGGAGTGGGGAAGGAGGCAAGTTGGGCGGGTATGGCCTACTTCCATAGGCTTTTCTTTTTTCAGGTTTGATGTAAGCACGGGCTTGCATCCCCCGGTACATTACTTTTACTTATTGTGAGATAGCCTGGCACCGGTAGGCAGGTAAAGTCACAAATTTGGTGTTTTTTCACTATTAATAGCTCCTCTTGCTCTGCTTGGAGGTACTTCCTGCCTCTGATAAGGAGCAGAAAGAAATGGAGCCTGACTTGAATGAACTCAGCTCAGACTTCTAAGGATCAGCACTCTGGGGGCCATTTTCTACACAGGCAAATGGAATTGCTTTTCCCATAACATCCAAATTGCGATGTGGTTGCTGCTGGAGGAGGAGGCAACAGCAGGGTCCTGCGGTACCCATGGGGTGATGCTACTTCTGCATGCATCTATAGGACATATGACATCTAACATGAGACGTGGCATGTGACACAAGACTTGGCATGTGAGACATAGGGTCACTGGAGACCCTTCTGGCTCAGAGGGGAGAGACTGAATTGGACTGAACCTTTCCCCTGTTCCCAGCACGTTTCTGACACAGCCCTCAGTCACTGAGGGAGTCCCCCCAGGGTTGGAGAGGCACATTCCCTTGGGACAGAGGCTACAGGTTGTAGCTTTTTTTCCCCTGTCCCCAACCCCATCCCCACCTCCACTTCAGAACATGGCACCCCACCCATCGGCCAAGTGTTAAGTGATGTGCTTATCCTCAAGAGCAGCTCCGGGTGTCTTTTTAAAACGTAGAGAAAACCAAGTAAGGTGACAGTTTAAGGAAAAAATATATATATAGAATACCAGAAACGCAGTTTACCCGGAGAATTTTTTTCTCCCCATTTTTGTTTTGTTTTTACTCAATGACACAATTTTTAGTTTTATTTCCTGATAGCAAAAGGAAAAAAACCCAACCCTCAAAAAGGCCAAGGTCCCAACCCCCTGTTGTCAGTGATTTGTTTGTCTTTCTGATAGGTTGAAAATTGTGTAATAAACTTGATGACGCTGTCAATCTTTTATACTGCATTGTATTTTTTTCCTTTTGTAACAGAATATTTTTAAATAATAAATGGGGTGTGAGCTGTTTTATGGATTCTGCATTGAATAGATTTGTTGAGGTGTCTGGGGTGTGGGCATGGGCTGATGCACTGCGGGAAGGCAGTGAAACCCCAGGTTCTCAGCCAGAATTGCCTGTTGGGCAGTGGCTTCTCTATGGCTTTAGTTCACTGTGGTTAGCCTCCTAGATGTCTAGTGCAAACCTTTGGAAGCGTCCCTTGAGGTTTAGTTTTTTTCCTTGGCCACCTGAACACCCTGGTTAAAGAAAACTTCTAAGTCATTCTTTACCCTTCAAGATTCCTAAGACATTTTCAGAGCAGATTTCCTACCCTATACAGTCACTTCCAATGTCACCAAGTCCAGAAAGGAAAGAATCCTCCGATAGGAGTTAGAAAACCTGATTGCTAGTGCCTACTTCCACATCTATTTATTTAACCATGGACAAGCAAGGTAACCCTGATCTTTTTCATCTGTAAGATGAAAATAACAGCTGTTCTCTGCCTTCCGCAGGGATGTTTTAAGAAGCAGAGATGACATACATGAATTTGTTTTGTCAACTACCTAAATATGAGGAAGTACAGATCAGAAAGCTTAGTAGAAGTGTGGGGTGATCTTGGGATTCCAGAAAAGCTTTTGGCTTTTTAAAAAGCCAGGTGAACAAGAGGGTTAGATGATAAAAAGGTGACCCACAGACCAGATGTGTACTGGTATCGAAAAAAGGCAAGATCAGTGTAAAAATAATTTTTAGGACAGGGGAAATTCCCTAGAGGGTCTATGATTATGTGAAACTTAAAGGGAGGAAAAAAAATAGTTGGAGTGCCTCCCAGAATGGAAACCAGTGTTCTCAAGTTGGATTCCATCGTCACCTGCATTTCATTTATCTGCCATTTATCTGCTAAAATGCCTATTCCTGGGCTGCATCAGTCTCTACCTAAGGTCTAGGAATCTGCTTTTTATACCCCAGGTGACTTACGTCAACTAAAGTATGAGGACTGCTAGCTTAAAGACGTAAATACATTGAGTTTCAATTAGGAGGTACCATGGTGGTGTAAAAAGGGAAGGAATTTAGGTTACTCTAGGTTCAAATCCCAACTCTTATTTCTAAGCTAAATGCCCTTGGACACATGACTTTCTGAGGTGATTTCCTTCTGCCTCATGGGATCATTACGTGGATTAAATATACTCTGCCAGACACCGGATGACTATTAGTCTCCTACGAGTTGCTGCTGTGGTATGGAGCCAGAAACCTGAATTTGTGTCCCAAATGCTTCATAAACTGGGCCAGGCCTCAGCTCATAGAGGTGGCCACTGCAGTCACTTGCCGGTTCTAGCCATGAGTGTGAGCAGCCTCTACCCACTTGTGACCAGGGCCTGATCCTTTGCTCAGCCCTCTCCCCTGTCCCAGAATGTTGGTGCCTCCAGGTCTATGTGGGTTGTAGTAGCTTCCCTTGACTCTAGTGAGCACAGCCTCTGGCCACATTAACCCTGAAAGACTACACGGATTCCCATCCTCCACTGCCTCCGTTTCCGTTGTATGATGTTCTACTCTGGTGTGACTAACTGCATCTGCACTGGTGGCTCCAGCAAGCTTCAGGAAGAATGAACACTCAGGGAGCAACCCACCAGAAGCACAATGCACTAAACTTCTACATAACTATGAAGTAAATGACAGGACTTCCTAATCACAGCTGCATTTTCCTTTTTCTTTTTTTTAAGGCTGGGACTTGCTCTGTCCCCCCGGCTAGAGCACAGTGTTGTAATCGTAGCTCACAGCAACCTCGAATTCCTGGGTTCAAGCGATCCTCCTGCCTCAGCCTCCCAAAGTGCCAGGATTATAGGTATGAGCCATTGCACCTGGCCATAGCCGCATTTTCAACCATTATCCTCAGCCTCAGTTGGTACCTGTTGAGCAATGGAATTTACTTGATCGAGACTGAGACTCCTAAGGCAAGGCTTCTAGTGCCACCTGTTAATAGCCAGTTGTGTGGTGCTGGCTATGTTACTTCCTTACCTCTAAGCCTGCAAAGTGGGGGATTAGACTTAGTTGATCGCTAATGTAAGTCCCTTTGAATTCTAACATATAGATTTTATAAGCCACCTCTAAACATCCAACTGAGCCTTCCATTCATTTATCTGTGTTGCTGGAAGGGTACCTTAACCACTGAACCTCTGAATGAAACAGGAGGGCCATAGAGCATGGGCTCCTCCCCAGTTTGATACCAGCGGTTTCTTCAAAGCAGCAGTGAGAGAAGCAGCAAAAAATCTGTATCAGTGGGATTTGTGATTGAAAAATCAGGGCAGTTCCTATTGGATTTTTTGTTACAATTTCATAGTTGATTAGACCTGTCTACTACAGTTTTTTGGTAGATCTCAAGGGCAGCTGGGAGGCAAAGGCACAGAGGGATAGAAAACAAGAGCATCAGTGCTTTGGACAGTGGAGGCCCTCACAGGATGAGAATGAGCCTGATCACAGGAGGCCAAGTTAAAAACCAGCATAGAGTACTTAATGGTCAGTTACTTTTTACTTCGAGTAAGAGCAGATATTCTAGGGTTCATCTGAAAGCAGACAGAAGGGTCTCAAGGTTTCCTAAAGTGGATTCTTTCATGGCTCCTGGTGGCTTCTTGGGGCTAAAAAACATGGCCACTACCAAGGAAGGTGAGGAACAATTTTAAAGATGGTTACTTGGAGAAAGAACTGATACATTCATCTAAAGTGACAGTCCTCAGCTAAAAAAAAAAAAAGCATGTGTTCCTTTTATGTTAACTCAAAATTTTAAAATAAATGGCCAAAAAAAAAAAATCAAAATTTTGCTAAGTTTAGAATATGCTTCTTCCAGTTACACATAACACACCCTAGAAAGGAACTGACAATTATCTGTAAGAGGAATGAGACAAGATGCTGACTTTGGGGCACAAGTGGGGCACATAAGCAATCTTTTGTAGGATGACAGACCTGAAGAAGATAAAAGAGCACAGCGGTGCCTTTAGGGACTAATTCAGGGTGCAGCTTGGGGAAGAAAATCATTGGTCATCTCGGCCTTTGTGTCCATGATGTACACTAAGCACGGCCTAAGAATAATCCGCTGGGATAGTCTCTCCCCTCTCCTGAAGTGGATGAAATTTGAGGGACAGGTGCCATAAGGAAAAGGCTGCAACCCCCAAAACAGAAAATACATATTTATTATAAAATAATGTTTGTTTCATGATGAGAATAGAAAAATAACACTATGAGCTACTAAAAAAGTTCTGGAGCTCAGTCTCCTTGAGGAATGCGGTGAGAGGCTTTTGCATCACTCTGGGAGCCCACCAACACGAGGCCCTCCGTGCTCATGCAGGACAGGTATGGCACAGCACGTACGGGGGCACGTGGCTCAAGTCCTGCTGGAAGCCCAAGGAGCCTAGATGGTCCACACAAGATGCTCTGGCCACGATGATCAAAGAGGTGAACTTGAGGTCAGCAGGGAATTGGTTCTGAGAAGGGTCAGGATGGGGACAGCCTTGCCCCTCCCTATACTGCAGTGTAGAAGAGTCTCCTGGGCTGATGGTCCTGGTTTAGAAGATGGTGCCCACTGGCCTTATGCTGGGTTGGTTACCCAAATGTCTGTGCTGCACAACCTTTCCCAGGACAACTTGACCCACCAATTCTCACTGGTGTGACTAAAGTACCAGAAGTATGTGTGGTGTCAGCCTGATGGGCTGCTGGCTGAACTTTTTGTACTTCAAATCCTGTCCGTACTGATGGCAGAAAGAAAGAAAGAAAATGTTAAAAGACCAGTGAACAAGAGCAGCTGGCCTGGACTCTTCTATATTCCAAACCTCTTGGCCCCAAAGAACAAGGACAATATCTTCCCTAAGTGGGAAATTTTCTACCTACCCTAAACGGGAAAGGCAGTCCCACAGACACTCCTTTCCCCTCTAGAAAAAAGGTTTCTAGATCCCTGAGCCTTCAGAAGAACAACGAATCCCTCCCTGGGATGGGAACCCAACCCTCTGGTGATGGGAAATGGTCCCTCAGCAGCAGTACCTGGAGAAAGCGGCCAGGGTGAGCACCTCAAGGAGCAGCTCTGAGCCACAGAAGAAGAGCAAGATGCTGTTCATGATGGCTTCCAGGCGGAGCACGTAGGTCTGCAGCAGCAGGTAATAGGAGGCCATCATGGCAGATGGGAAGGTCAAAGCCACGCTAATACCAAGTGACATCTTTTGCTGGCAGAGGTTTCCCTTTGTACCTGTCAGACACAGCCCATGGAGTCACCTCCAAGTGGTCTGCTTTCTCTGGCCTCAGGGCAAAGGTGGGTGAGATGTGATGGGCGAGGCAGAGAAAAATGATCCTGAATGGGGATGTGCAGATGTGTAAGTGAGGCCCCACTGTACAAAAATTTGAGGCTTTGGGAAAGTTATAAGACTGGAGTCATTTACTCCAGAGGTCCTGCTTCCAGCCTGGCTCCTACTCAAAGGACAAAGTGATCTTTAGTTAGGAAAAAAAAAAAAAATTCTAATTATAAAAATAATATATAATCATTGATAACTTTTCAATATAGAAAATGATTTTAGAGAATATAGAAATTAAAAGGCCTCCATGTCCCCACCCCCTGAAGATTATTATTACTGAATAATGTATATTGTTTCAGATTTTTTTGTATGTGTATGCTCACATATTACTGTTTATTACAAAAACAGAATCGTATTCTATATACTGTTTTGCAACTTATTTTTTCCCACATTTTCCCAAACATATAACTACCTTAATTCATTTTTAATGGTTATGTAGACTCCATTGGATCAATACCATAATTTATTTAACCCTGTATAACATAGCTGTTTAAGCTGTTTCTAGTATTTCGATATTATAAAACTTGTGGTGATAACATCTTCATATAGCTATCTTTGCATATCTATAGATGTATATGATTTTTTAATCCAGTTTTAGAAGTGAAATTGTTAGGGCTAAAAGTAAAAATTTTACATGGTGCTTTTTTTTCCCTGCCTTCCTTTTGTTCACCCTTTGCTGTGACAATGGGTCTAGCTGTCGTCTGTGGTATATGTGTCATGCTCTGTAAACCTATATCTTGCTCTTGCCGTATAATCCTAGCTTTCTCTCCTCAATAAACCTCATTTTCATGCTTGCCTTAAAAAAAAAAATTTTACATGGTAATAACTATTACTAAAAAGGTTGTACTAATTTATATTTCCACAGAAGTATATAAATAACCTGTTCCCCACACTCTCTCTAATACTGGGTATTATAAATTTTTTTATTTTATTTTTCCTGCTGTGCTCCTGTGCAGAATTGTAAATATTTTTATCTTTGCAAATCTGATAGGTGAAAAATGTTACCTTGTTGTTTCAATTTGCTTTTTTTTTTTTTAATTTAAAAGACGGGGTCTGGCCAGGCGCGGTGGCTCACGCCTGTAATCCTAGCACTTTGGGAAGCCGAGGCGGGTGGATCGCTCAAGGTCAGGGGTTCGAGACCAGCCTGAGCAAGAGCGAGACCCCATCTCTACTAAAAATAGAAAGAAATTATCTGGCCAACTAAAAATATATATAGAAAAAATTAGCCGGGCATGGTGGCACATGCCTGTAGTCCCAGCTACTCGGGAGGCTGAGACAGGAGGATTGCTTGAGCCCAGGTGTTTGAGGTTGCTGTGAGCTAGGCTGACGCCACAGCACTCACTCTAGCCTGGGCAACAGAGTGAGACTCTGTCTCAAAAAAAAATAAAAAAATAAAAGACGGGGTCTCACTCTTGTTCAGGCTGGCCTCGAACTTCTAGCCTCAAGTGATTCTCCCGCTCAGTCTCCCAAAGTGTTAGGATTACAGGTGTGAGCCACGATGCCTGGCCACAATTTGCTTTTTATTAGTGAGTTTGGGCATCTTCTCAAGTTTACTGGTTCTCTGTAATTATTTTTATATGAACTGCCTATTAGTATCCCTTACCAATTTTTAAAATTACTTTGTCTTTTCCTTAGTGATTTATGTGAGCCTTCTTTATATTTTCTTAAATGTGTTGCAAGTATATTTTTCCTCAGTTTGTGCTTTAACACTGTTTTCAGGGATGAGATATTCTAACTAATAAGGGGTTTGCTCTGTATTTCAGCGGTTATAAAACTCATCCTACAGAGATGTCAGAGAAGTAGAAGGGATGTTAGTGCTGATTTGTGCAGGCATCCACTGCTGGCCCTGGACATGGCGTTGTGACTGACTCTATTCTCCCAGCAAACCAGTGGGAGGAACTATGCACTCTTGTAGCAGTGAGGCAATTGGGAAGGAATCCTCTAATATCCTAAGCTACGGCCCACCTCTAGCACTACAAGGCAACAATCAGGTAAATCTTGACCCAAAATATGAAGCAGTAACTTGAAACTTAAGAGAGCCAGTAACGGGATAAACCAGCAGATCCAATCTCTGATAGTGAACCTAGATTATGTACTTTTCTTGTTAATCAAGTTACAGATACCAACTCATCTCATAAGGAATGGAAATGCTCTCTGGACAACACTCACCAAAAAACAGTCGAATGACTTCAATTCCAAGATAAAGGAGGAGCATCACCACATCCAGTACCAGGTTGGCCGTTGGATATGGTAGCAGGAGACCTGCCAATACAAAATCGAGAGTTTGCAAACAACATACAACAGCACCCTCAAGAGCTGCCACACTTGGGAATAAAGAGGCCATCAGTCTCAGCTTTCCATGAACTAGTTAGTGAGATGAGAGTATTACTACAGCTACAGGATACACTCACTCATAGTGCAAGTACGTCTGTGAGAGGCAGGCTCATTATTATGACATTTTACTCCAAACTCCAAAAGTCTGTGGGGACTCCACTCTTCAAAATGATTGGATGTACATGGGTCCCAGGACACTAAAGAGTTTCTGAGTGTCACCAGTGGGCTTAACGTGGGGTTCAGCAAAGAGAAGTGATGGAGGAAGAGTCAGGATGGAGAAGCTCGCATTTCCTGAACACAAGAAATTCTTGCTGAGGAGCTTCCTACAGAATCATTCTCAAAGAAGCCACCTGATGAAGAGACTTCTGCCTCACAGTGAAAAAGAACTGCAGAGGGCAGAAAAGAAGGAAAAATAAAAAGGTTCTTGGTGGGAGCTGGCTCTGGGCTGAAGTGGGGAAGGAATGTTGGGGCAGGGGTCGTCAAGCCCCAAGCCTTACCTTTATATAGAAATATGAAGAGTTCCAGCAGGACATAGGTAGCATAGTACCACCCGTTTAGAAAGAACAGGATTTCCAGGGGGGTTGAGGACAACCTTTTACCTGAAAAGATGAGCATACAGAAGTGGGATGTGCGGGAGGGCGGCTCAGTCTCTGTTCCTTGTTCGGTGTCTAACTTGGAGCAAACACGAGGTCGCAGCTAGTGGGACCGGCCACTTGGGGGACACTTCTGATTGCTGATAATGAGGTGGCGGGGGTCGGGGGTGGGCGCGAAGGAGGCTTCCTTCACTCCCCTTCTTTCCCAGGAAACACCGTCAAACTCGACTCTTTCGACTTGGGGGTGAAAGTCAAGCGGTAACTCAGAGGACATCACGGCTGAAAGGGTCCTCAAAGATCCAACCAACCCCGTCACTGTCTGGCAGGGAAAACTGGGGCACAGAAACCAGCACTGGCCCATTCGATGCCAGCCTCGAATAGGCCCAGCCAAGGATTTGGGGATATTTGAGACCCACACCTTGAGACCTTGAGGCACCCAGGGTGGGCGGGGCTGCGAAACCCCGCTTTGGGCAAGGGAGGGGCGACGTCCCTAACACTCAAGGATGGAGGATTGAGGCCGAGCTCTGGTACAGAAGGGGACGGGGGGTACTGAAGGGAGAAGGGCCAGCGACTCACACACACCTCCGGAATCTCACCTGGCGCCGCCATCTTCAGTCCCCATGGAAACTGCGTACGCGGCACCAGCCGCTCCCGGAGCAGCGAGGTGCTGCCGGAAGCGGAGACGGAGCGGCTCGGGCTTGTGGCCCTTCTGCCACCCTGCGGGACTCTATGGTCACCCGGGCGTGGGCGATATCGAGGCCGACTGCAAGTGAGTTTGGTTCGGATGTCCCTTCTCCCAACCTGGGGGAGAACAGTGACCGCCCACGAAGCCTTCGTCCGCAGGACCCCGGAACAGGGGCAGCTCTCGGGCTTCCCCCGCCCCCGGGTTACAGGGCGATCGGCAGAAGTGACCGGATGTGGCCGTGTGCCCAGAGGATTGGCACATACGCTCTACTCCCACAATTCTCTTTTCGTCTGAAAATGAGAAATGGTTCTTTGCAAATGCCTGGTGGGGTTTAGCACCAGGTGCAGACCAAAATGAGTCGGAAAAAGACCCACCTTTCCGACGAGTAAGAACGAGGGAAGATGACCTGTAAAGTGACCCATAAAGTGCAGTGGGAGTTGAGAGGTCCAAGTACTGCGCTCCCAGGTGGAGGCTGAAGGAAGTTTCCAAGAGATGGCCTGTGAATTGGGCTTTGAAGCCCGATGACGATTTGGAGCAGTAAGAGTTCGTTGCTGCGTGGCAGTGGACAGCAAAATGAATGGGGTTTTGAAAGGTGGACTTGGCTGTTAGCCCCTGCCAGTCAGGGTAAATAAAGCGTGGAAACAGATGGCACGCTCAAACCAGGTAATTTGAGGAGAGTGACTAACCTTTAAGGAAAGTGCTGCGCCCCTGGCTAGTTGGGATGGAGTGGGGCAGAAAGGCAACTCGCTGAGCCTGGACGGAGCAGTGGGTGTGCAGAAGCCTCCCACCGGGAGCTGGTGGGTAGATACCTGCCTGACCTCCACCACCTCCCACTTCTCTGCTCTCTGTGCCTCCCTTGGGCAGAATTTAACTGCAAGCAGGAGAGCAAGGAAATCCTCAAGTGCATTTCTTTAGGGTCAGTCTTGCAAAGCGCACAGCAAGGAGGGGAAGGTGGAAAGGGATCCGGATTCTGCACCCGCATCTCCATTGCCTACTAGACATGAGACATTAGACAAGTTCCTGCTCTGATCTTTCCTTGGTGAAGTGTTTATTTTCCTTAGGGTATTTCATAAGAGGCAAAACATTTACTACTCTTTCTTAAAATAACTGTAAAAAAAGAAAAAAAAAAAAGTTCCTGCTCCAACCCTCAGATGGAAGGAAGGTGGGCCAGCTGCTTGTTTTGGTAAATAAAATTTTGGGGGAAACATTGCCATGCCCACTCATTTACATATTGTTTATTGCTGCTTTCATGCCATCATGGTGAAGTTGAGTAGTTGCAACAGAGACCATGTGGCCCGTGACCTTACTGAAAAACTTTGAGAAAAACTTTGCTGACCCTTGTCAGCAAAGTATGCCACAACTCCACAGATGCCAAAAGTAGACAGTGAGACTGAATTGCTCACAGCAGCACAGCAAACAGCAGGAACATTGGCATGGCAGCCTGGTTCCCCTACTCTCAAGTCCTATGAGTGACAAAATGAGCCCAGATGATGGCATGTGCAATGGGTTATGACACAGCTGAGGAACCCAGGGCCAAGGGCTCAGTGCTTTTTTTAACAAGCATCAAATAAACCCAAGCCCCTTCCACTGGAAAGGATGAAATTACAGATAGTCACACCATGGTCGTCTAAGACTACTTAATTACCTATGTGCTCACTGTCAGGGAACTGTCAGGCCTTTTGGTTTGGCACAGTCAGTAAAAACGTGCAGGGATGCTTAGGGCACATGACCAACTGTCTGTCCCAACATCCAGTGACCTTGCTAAATGGATTATTTCTAATAGGCTTTTGTAGATTCTTTTGGCTCTTTATATATGTAATCGCATCATCAGCAAATAAAGATATTTTTACTTCTTCCTTCTCAATCCCTATAATTTCAATTTCTTTTTCTTGCCATATTGTACTGGCTAGGACTTTCAGTATGATGTTGAATAGAAGTGGTGGATATTCTTGTCTCCCTCCTAACCTCAGGAAGAAGTGTCCGGTATTTCACCATTAATGTGTTAGCTATAGATTTTTTTGTAGATACTCTTTATGAGGTTAAGAAATTCCTTTATTTTCCTAGTTTGCTGAAAAGCTTATGATATATTTTATTAAGTGCTTTTTCTGCATCTGTTGAAATGACCATATGATTTTTGCCCTTTATTCTATTAATATGATGAATTATATTGATTCCTGGAAATAAACCTTGTCTTCCTGGAAATAAACCTATTTCGTTATGATATTGTACAGAAAAAGTTAACATAGCAGGCCTGAGACTGCTATCCTTAGAAAGGCCTACTTGCGAGGTTGGCCCATGGCTAGCATCTGGGAACTTGGAATGATTTTGGAAGGGCGCTCACCAATCCAAAGTGGCTTACTGTACCTAAACTGTTTGTACAGTGTGGCTTATACTGAACACCTGTTTTCCTTCTGGGAGTCTGTAATTCTGGTACATGCTAGGCAGAGGGTGCCTGTGTGATCAGCTTTTTCCCCTCACTTTTTTTTTGAGACAGAGTGTTGCTCTGTCACGCTGACTAGAGTGCAGTGGCATCATCATAGCTCACTGCAACCTTAAACTCCTGGGCTCAAGTGAGTCTCCTGCCTCAGTCTCTTGAGTAGCTGGGACTACAGGCACATGCCACCACGCCCAGCTAATTTTTCTAGTTTTTTGTAGAGACCATAGTCTCACTATTGCTCAGACTGGTCCAGAACTCCTGACCTCAAGTGATCCTCCCCCCTTGGCCTCCCAGAGTGCTAGAATTACAGGCATGAGCCACCGTGCCTGGCTGACAACATTTCACGTATGCTATCAGAACTCGTTGCTGGGGGAATGAAGCATGTGTTGTGTGAGTACACTGGGAGAGGACTCTTGGAAGTTTGCCCCTGGTTTCCTCTGAACTTCACCCTATGTCCCTTTTCCCTTTGTTGACCTTGCTTTGTATTCTTTCACTGTAATGAATCATAGCCGTAAGTACAACTGTATGCTGAGTCCTGTGAGTCCTTATAGCAAATCATCAAACCTGGGTGTGGTCTTGGGCATTCTTGACACAGATATATTATCCTTTTTATATGTCACTGGATTTTATTTGCTAATTTTGTTCAGGTTTTTACATATGTTCATGAGAGAGATTGGTCTGTAATTTGACTTTCTTGGAAGGATCTTGTCAAGTTGTTTATCAAGTTGGTTAAGTTGGCTTTATAAAATGAGGTTAAAAGAGTTTCTTCTTTTTCTATTTCTGGAAGAGATTGTGTAAGATAGGTAACATTTCTTCTTTAAATACTTGGAAGAATTCACTGATGGATGAAGCCATCTAAACCTGAAATTTTTTGTGTAGAAAAGTTTAAAACAGCTGAATTCCTTTAATATACATAAGACCCTTCAGACTTTCTGCTTCTTGAGTAATCTTTGGATAAATTTGTGTTTTTCATAGATTTTCTCATTTTGTATACATTTCCAAATGTATCGGTGTAAAGTTTTTCATAACATTCCTCACATTTTTTAATGCCTGTAGAATCTACAGTGATGTCTCCATTTTCCTTCCTGATATTTTTAATTTCTTTTTTTTCTTGAGTAGTTTTGATAGGTGTTTATCAATTTCATTAGTGTTTAAAAAAAACAGCTTTTGACTTTTTTTTTCACTTTATTCACTTTGTTTTCTATTTTATAGATTTCTGCACTTCATCATTTCCTTCCTTCTACTTTCTTTAGGTTTCACTTCGTGTACTTTTTGAGATGGAAACTTTGATCATACCTTTTTTTAGCCTTTGTTCTTCTTCTTCTTCTTTTTTTTTTTTTTTTTGAAACACAGTCTTCCTCTGTTGCCTGGGCTAGAGTGCCAGGGCGTCAGCCTAGCTCACTCAAACACCTGGGCTCGAGCGATCCTCCTGCCTCAGCCTCCCGAGTAGCTGGGACTACAGGTGTGCACCACCATGTCTGGCTAATTTTTTGCTATTTTTAGTGTAGATGGGGTCTCACTCTTGCTCATGCTGGTGTAGAACTCCTGACCTCAAGCGATCCTCCTGCCTTGGCCTCCCAGAGGGCTAGGATTATAGGCATGAGCCACTGTGCCCCGCCTCTTCTTTTCTAATATGAGTATTTTAAGGCTGTAAATTCCCCTCTACATGGTAGAGACATCTTTGAATCTTCTGCCCTTGAAGAAGTCAATTAATTTATTAATGCTTTTAATAATTGCTTTTTTATAGCTTCTTTAGGATTTTTAAATCACTTTCAAAATAAAGACAGTTTTACTTCTTCCTTCCCAGTCTGTATGCCTTTTATTTCTTTTTTTCTCTTATTCCTCTGGCTAGGCCATCTAGAATAATGTTGATAGAAGAAGCATAAGCATTATCTGGCCCTTTTCCCCTCATCTTAAAAAATATTCAGTCTTTCACTATTGAGTATGATGTTAATTATAGGTATTTCATAGATGCTCTTTATCAGGTAGAGGAAGTTTCCTTCTAAGTTTGCAAAGAATTTTTATCATGAATGGGTGTTGAATGTTGTCACGGCTAGCAAGTGTGCACCACCATGCCTGGCTAATTTGTCATTTTTCATTTTTTTTAGGCACGGGGGTCTCGCTATGTTGCTGAGGCTGGTCTTAAACTCCTGGCTCCATGTGATCCTTCTGCCTTGGCCTCCCTTTTGCATTATTAATATTGATAATTTGTGTCTTCTTTTCTTCTTGATAGTCTAACTAAAGACTTATCAATTAACTTTTCAAAGAATTAACTTTTGATTTCACATATTTTTCTCTATTATTTGTTCATTTTTTGCTTATTTCTTATCACTATTCTCATTTCCTTCTACTTATTTTGGGTTTAATTTTTTCTTTTTTTTAGTTTAAGGTGAAAATTTAGACCATTGATTTTTTTTTTTTTTTTCCCTTGAGACAGAGTCTTGCTTTGTTGCCCAGGCTAGAGTGCAGTGGCATCATCATAGCTCACTGCAACCTCAAATTCCTGGGCTCAAAAGAGCCAGCCTCCTGAGTAGCTGGGACTACAGACAGTTGTGCACCACCAGGCCTGGCTAATTTTTCTATTTTTTGTAGAGGGGTCTTGCTCTTGCTTGGGCTGGTCTCAAACTCCTGGCCTCAAGCAATGCTCCTGCCTCAGCCACCCAAAGTGCTAGGATTACAGGCGTGAGCCACCGCACCCAGCCTAGACCATTGATTTTTTTCTTTCTTCATTTCCAATAAAAATTGCATCACAGGCCAGGCACAGTGGCTCACGCCTGTAACCCTAGCACTCTGGGAGGCCGAGGCAAATGGATTGTTTGAGCTCAGGAGGAGTTCGCGAGACCAGCCTGAGCAAGAGAGAGACCCCATCTCTACTAAAAATAGAAAGAAATTATATGGACAGCTAAAAACATATATAGAAAAATTAGCCGGGCATGGTGGCTCATGCCTGTAGTCCCAGCTACTCGGGAGGCTGAGGCAGGAGGATCGCTTGAGCCCAGGAGTTTGAGGTTGCTGTGAGCTAGGCTGATGCCACAGCACTCTAGCCTGGGGCAACAAAGTGAGATTGTCTCAAAAAAAAAAAAAAATTAAAAACTGCATCACAGACATTTTGCTATGATATGTTGAATTTTCATTATCATTCATTGAACTTCAAAGTGTTTTCTAATTTCCCTTATGATTTTGTCTTTGACCCATGGACTATTTACAAGTGTATTGTTTAATTTCTAAATATTTAGTGGTTTTCTAGTACAGCAGTTATCAATATATTGAGTATTATATTGAAGAAATCAATCATTCCTGTAAGAGCTATAAATTAAAAATAAAATCTTAACCTCCTCACCCTCTACGACTGAATGGATGCCCTCTTGGCTAAAGGGACCTCAAAAAACCTTAATTCCCAGCCATGAAGGGAAAGGAGGTCAGACCCACTTCCTTATACTCCCTCCCTCTTGGAGTTTAGACATAAAAACTGATGAGCATTGTTAAAATAGAGATCATGAGGCTAGGTGCGGTAGCTCACGCCTGTAATCCTAGCACTCTGGGAGGCCGAGGCGGGAGGATGGCTCGAGGTCAGGAGTTCAAGACCAGCCTGAGCAAGAGCGAGACCCACCCCGTCTCTACTAAAAAATAGAAAGAAATTATCTGGACAACTAAAAATATATAGAAAAAATTAGCCAGGCATGGTGGCACATGCCTGTAGTCCCAGCAACTCAGGAGGCTGAGGCAGAAGGATTGCTTGAGCCCAGGAGTTTGAGGTTGCTGTGAGCTAGGCTGACGCCACGGCACTCTAGCCAGGGCAACAGAGTGAGACTCTTGTCTCAAAAAAAAAAAAAAAAATAGAGATCACAAGACTGACAAAATAGACTCTTTGTGGCAATAAAATACTAAATTACAAACAGGGCGTAAGGCCATGCAAGACAAAGGTTAATTCACACCTGCAGGTCATTAACTTGCTTAACAGATCACTTTGAGTTGGCATATTGTGGCTTGCTATATGATTAGCAGACTTCCTTATCTTAAAACATTCCCTTCTACTGACTCCAAGCTTTCAGACAAAGTTTTATTCCTTTAACCAGTTACAAATTAAAGAATCTTTGAATCCACCTATAACCCGTAGGCCCCGGTTTGAGATGTCCTGCCTTTTCAGGCCAAACCAATGTATATCTTCTATATATTGATTTATGATTTTACCTGCAAGTCCCATCTCACTGAAGAGTATAAAACCAAACTGTGGCTGGGTGCAGTGGCTCATGCCTGTGATCCCAGCACTTTGGGAGGCCGAGGTGGGAGGATTGCTTGAGCCCAGGAGATCAAGACTAGCTTGGGCATCACAGTGAGACCCTGTCTCTAAAAAAATTTTTAAAAATTAGCCAGGTGTCATGGCTCACACCTGTAGTTCCAGCTACTCGGGAGGCTGAGGCAGAAGGATTGCTTGAGCCTGGGAGTTTGAGGCTGCAGTGAGCTGCGATCGCACCATTGCACTCCAGCCCCTGCTGACAGAGCAAGATCCCATCTCTAAAAATAAAAAAATAAATAAATAAGCCAAACTGTAACCCAGCCACCTTGGATGCATTTTCTCAGGATCTCTTAGGACTATGTTCTCTAGGCCATGGGCACCCATATTGGCTCAGAATAAACTTCTTTAAATTATTTCACAGAGTTTGTTTTTTCCATTAAAAGCATTTATGAAAAGATTCAAATCAGGCTACTGTTCATCATTTTTTCACAGATAAAGATACACTAAGTGTAGATGATGGCTTTGTTGGAATTTCAGATCACTTGTTCCAATTAGATGATAGGCTGGTGCCTTAAACATTTATTTGAATGTTTTTCCTTTTCTTAATGTATGTTAAAATCTTGACATCTGATTACCTATCCTCTCTTTCATCTCTTTCCACAGAATTTATTCCAGGCTCCTAAAGCAGGGGTTGGCAAACTATGGCCTGGCAGCCAAATCTAGCCAAGAATAGTTTGTACATTTTTACATGATTGAAAAAATCAGAAATTTTGTGACATATGAAACATATGAAACTCAAATTTCAGTGTAACTAAATAGACACATCCGTGTTCATTCATTTACATCATTTATGTATTATATTGTCTATGGCTGCTTTCATGTTTTAATGTCAGAGTTACATAGTTGCGCCTTCGAAATCTAAAATATTTATGATCTGGCCCTTTAGAGAAAAAAATGTGCTAACCCCTGTGCCAAAGTGTCTCTGAATAACACATTTTATAGAGAAACTCTCTGGTGTGACGGACTTCATTGAATTAATAGCCCCCATTCTTCACCTTTTCAGTAGTCACCCCTTTGGCCTTGAAACTTTGCAGTTCTTTTCCTGACTGTGGGCTCAATCACATGACTTGCTTTGAACATGAGACACAGCACAAGCAAAGGCTTGAAATGGGATTGCATGCTGGGGCTTACTCTCTCCTGCTGTGCCACTGTCATGTGGACGGATCCCAGCTAGTCTGCTGGAGGGTCAATCATGTGAACCAGAGGAACCCCAGCTATTCTAGCCAAGGTCACCCTGCGTTATTAGCCAAGAGCCAAAGGATCCCAAGACCATCACAGTTGCCTACCGGACCCACAGCTGACCAGACACATGAGCAAGCCTGGCTGAAATCAGCCAAACCCGGTCCAGATCAGCTGTAGCCCAAGATCTGGGAGCTAAGTAACTGTTTATTACTGTATGCTCCTGAAGTTTGGTGGTGGCTTGTTATACATTATTCTGGCAATAGAAAAATGATATCATGGGCATACGAATTTTAAAAATTTCTTTTGCCAAAACAGGCAAAAGAACATTTTTATTCTTCTGAAGGCAGATTAAACTTCTGATAGGGAGAGAGAGTCTGAATGAAGCATATTAGTTTGGAACTCCAGGGGCAGGGGATGGCGCATCAGATTACAGCTTGAATTTCTACAAAAATACCTTATACTCATAATGAGGCTCAAGAAATACCTGGATTTGATCTGTGGCTCAATCTGCTCATGTGTCGTGTAGATGCTGAAGCTAGGACTTGGCACGCCTTTCAACCATGATGAGATCCCGCTGGACAGATAAACTCTACTAGTTATAGAAAAAGGAAATTTATTTCCTATTTATAAAATGTAAAAAAAGTGCCTTGGGTATAAAATATAGATGTCTTAGGTGTGATCAGTCAGGAGCACATAACTATCGCTCTTCACAACCTTCAGTCACCCGTGTGTGGTGCAAGGAAAGTGGGGGCTGGGAGGTCCTCCAGTCCTAGGCTAAATGAAAAGCTTCTCAAGGGTAAGAGCTACAGAGCCCTCTATAAGAAAGAGGAGCAGAGAGAATGAACAGTAGGGAGCAGCAAAGGAAGGAAAGTGGGTGGAACTGAGGTGGGAGGCAAGGAAGGGATCATGTGTTAGAGTCTGTCGGGGAACTCTTTAATTTACAAGAGGGAGGATCTTCCTTCTTGAATGCTGAACACAACTGGCCTGAGCCCTCCTGGGAAAATCCAGCTGCTTCCTGGTACATAGGGACAACCCTCCCTGCAGAGCAGCAAACATGGATTCTATCAAGAAGGTAAGGCATCCATTAGTGTGACAAGAAGAGGTCACCTTCGGACTTGCATGAACTCCTTGCGCAGCCATAAAGAGTCCTGGTAGAAACGCGGGTCGCCCAGTCTCACAGCTGTCCGTTTGTAGAAGTAACAGTACAGCACTGCCGCTGTGGATGGCAAGCAGAAGAGAAGCCTTAGGGATGCTCCTGAGCATTCGTTTCAGGGTAAGAACAGAACCTAACGAGGCTGAGGGGCCCTGCCTCATGGTTTCCCACAGTCTCCCAGCAAGGGCAGAGGGCAGGAATCCCTCCTGTTCTTGGCATGGCTGTCCCAACCACCCCCAGCCAGCTGTGACAGGGCTGGGAAGCCAGGATCAAGGGGCCCAAGTGAGCCTGACACTGCTCTGGTTCTTACCTAGTCTCTGGAATACAAATAGTGTTTGAAGTCCATCTGTCCAAACAAAGCTGTTGGAGTTTTTCCAGCGTAAATTCTGAAGGAGATATGAGCAGACAGAGAAAGGTTAATGGACACCTGAGGCCCTGACACCTCCAACTTGGTTAGCTGCAGAGAAGCCACTTGGTTTAAAATCATGCTATCTCACTCACCTTCTTTCTTTCTACAACCCCAAGGAATGTTTCTTGAAGGAGCCTCAAGCTCCCTTTTTTGCTATAAAGGGAATATACTTTTAACCCTGAGACAGGAAGTGTGAACTAAGCTATTTTCTTTTCTTTTTTTTCTTTTAGACTAGTCAAGTGAAGCAGTGGGAGTGGAGAAGGAACAAAGCAATCTGTAACTGATTGTGATCAAATAGTTGTAAACACCGCTGCACTTGGACCAGCCTGAACTAAGCTATTTATCATCTTTCATTTCATAGCCTTTGCCAAGGAAAATGATATATATTATCTAAGGAGTTCATCTGGTCACTGTCTTGCCTTGAAAACCTCAGGCTCAGCTCCTATCAGATAAAGGCTCTGGTGTGCTCAGGGTTTAATCAGATTAACAGCTTTATAGTACAAAGCCAGGACCTATTTTGGCTCCAGGAACCAGAGCACAGAATCCTCTTCAGGAAGCACCTGGAGATTTTGGCACTGCTCTGCTTCTTTCGTAGGAGCTCTGCTTCTCCCTGTGGAATCACAAAGGCAACCTAATAGAGGGTTTGGTTGAGAAGGGGACTTTAGTAAGTGACTAGAGCTAATGCAGTGGTGCATGCCTGTAGTCCCAGCTACTTGGGAGGCTGAGGTGGGAGGATCATTTGAGGCCAGGAGTTCGAGGTTGCTGTGCACTATGATCATGCCTGTCAATAGCCACTATACTCCAGCCTGAGCAACACAGCAAGACCCCATCTCTAAAAAAATAAAAATATTTAAAAAAGGTGACTAGAGAACTCTGAGATTTTAATGTGTTCCATCAAAATGAATATATGAGAATCACAGGATACCCAAAGAAATGGACAAATTTGTGAAGAAGAAGAAGTCTGAAACCATGAAAACTGGATCTGACCTGAGGGCCTACGTTAGAACCAAAGGGAGGCATCTTGGAGGCTGGTTCCCCAGTTAAGTGATAGGGACCCAACAGAAGGCATGAAGCACTCAAGGGTAAGCAGCACTCTTGCTTGGCTACTTCCCAGAAACATCTACTGCCTACTGCATTAGCCATGTGACACTGATGCCTAAGAATACCCCGTCATCGACACCCACTGGCCCAAATGGCTAATGATGAAACACATTCAACTACATGTTTTTGTCCTGGCAGGCCTCTTTGGGGCAAAGGGTGAACTGAATATTCCAGAAGAGTTCCTCAACTCCTGGATAAGGCTGTTCTTCAACACATAAGGTTGGCCAAAGGTGCCTTATGAAACTCTCCTGTTCCTAGTGCTCCAGCTCTGACCACTTTCATTTCTCCTGTTTCTCATTAAGGATTGTGTGTGATATAAAAGAACGATGCTGGGTTTCCAGAGAAAAGATATTCCTAGCCGTTTAAAGATTCAGGAAGTCAGGCCAGGCGCAGTGGCTCACACCTATAATCCTAGCATTTTGGGAGGCCGAGGCGGGTGGATCCTTTGCACTCAGGAGTTCGAGACCAGCCTGGGCAAGAGTGAGACCCCGTCTCTACTAAAAATAGAAAGAAAATATATGGACAACTAAAAATATATATGGAAAAAATTAGCCGGGCATAGTGGCACATGTTTGTAGTCCCAGCTACTCGGGAGGCCGAGGCAGGAGGATCTCCTGAGCCCAGGAGTTTGAGGTTGCTGTGAGCTAGGCTGATGCCATGGCACTCTAGCATGGGCAACAGAGTGAGACTCTGTCTCAAAAAAAAAAAAAAAAAAAAAAAGATTCAGGAAGTCAGAATTCCATGCTTACCATGACCCAGACATGAAAGGAGATGCTGAGGCTTAAGTACACAGCTGTTAGGATGATGGTCCCTTTGAACTTATGGAACAGGAGGTTGACCAGGCCAGCCTGGAAGACGAAGGTGTTGAAGAACATGAGGAAAATGATGATGATGTTGAAGAGGATTGCAATATCCTGGATGCTGCAGACATAGAAAACAAAGTATAGACAAATGGAGGCCTGTGTGAGGACCCAAGAGCTGGCCCTAAGTTCATGAGGTCAGTCCTTCCCTGTGATTATAGTCACCTGAAACCCCCAAAGACATAGCGTGGGTTTGGAGACCCAAATGACATGAAGCTAAAACTACCCACTGGCCCTATCAGCTGAATTGCAGCCCACAGACAAGGCTTTCCTGCTCTGACACTCAACTCAACAAACCAAGTAAGCACTTTTGAGAAACCAGTTTCCTTCCTATGTCCAGAAAATGCTAGCCCAGTCTGTCATATAACCTGGTCCTGTCAGACAATGTCATCTAGTGAGATAACAATGTACTTAACACCCTGATCTTTGCCTGGCTAGTGCCTTTGTGCCACTTCAGTCTCAGTTCAAATGTCCCCTCTTCAGAAAGACTTTCCTTTAACCCCACTACCTAAAGTAGCTCTCTCCTCCCCATCCCCGCTACTCCATACCCACCGTATGACATAACTATTTGAAATTATCTTATTTTTCTTTATGTATTCATTGTCCCTCTCCACTAGAATGGAAACCCCATGAGAGCAGGAACTTGTCAGCTTTACCACTGCAACTAGAGCACTTGCTGAATGAAGGAAGATCATATCCATGACTGTAGTTTTCAGCTTGGAAATTGCCTCATAGAGTCTATAAATCATTGTGGAGGATAAATGCTAACAGTTGCCATCCTATGGGATTCATATACGTTATTAATATGATTGTCAGCCAGGCACGCTGGCTCACACCTATAATCCCAGCACTTTAGAAGGCTGATGGGGGAAAATTGCTTGAGGCTTGGAGTTTGAGACCAGCCTGGACAACATATTGAGACCCTATCTCTACAAAAAATTTTTTTAAACTAGCTGGGCATGGTGGTGTGAGCCTGTAGTCCCCAGCTACTTGGGAGGCTGAGCTGGGAGGATCACTTGAGCCCAGGAGTTTGAAGCTGCAGTAAGCTATGACTACACCACTGCACTCCAGCCTCAGTGACAGAGCAAGACTCTGTCTCTAATAAAAAATATATATATATATGATTTTCCTTTTAACCTGTCAGTTTGCAATCCTCTTTCATGGCAAAGACAATATTTCTACTCACAGATGGAGGGAACGACAGCAGTCTAACCCTATTCCATATATAAACTGCTCCCCTTATCCCCAACCCTTGTTAGAAGTATATAAAAACAGGACCTTTGACCATATCTATGTACCCTGGAGAGCCCAGGACAATGTTAAATTTTCTTCCTGATACATCTCTACTAACTTTAAAATGTTAAATCATGACTGTCAGGGCCTTCAAAGTGCTTAGGTTCAGCTTTCGAGAACCACCCACGGAACTCACATGAAAAGCACCAGCTGGATGACAGGAGCCATTCGGAGTAACTCGGAGAAGGAATTGACAAAGAGGTCATAGGACAGCAGCAGGAACTGCAAGGAGAGCACCAGGCTGTAGTTGCTGGTCTGGAGCATCTTCCTTTCGTTGTCTGGGGCCCCCAAGGGCACATTCCACAGTTCCCTAGAAAACAGTTCTGGTTCTCTCCCCACCACTGAGGGAGAGGCTGCTAGTTCCTCTGACTCAGAGCTGTTTCCCTTGCTCTAAGCAAGAGCCTGTTGGGGCAAAAAGAGAGGCAAGGTTAGAAATTCATTAATACAGTAAACATTTACTGAGAACCTAGTGTGTGCCAGACACCATTCCAGGTGCTTGGGATACCTTAGTGAACAAAACCAACAAACAGAAAACCCCAACAAGTCATTTCTTCTAGAGACCCTTACCCTCTAAACCTTTCTCCATGCCTGGAAACTTCTAAATGCAGAGCTCTTTCTAACTAAAGGAATCTGGCGGTATTACAGAGAAGAGTGACTGCTTGGTCATCTAGTAATGGTATTAGCAGTAGTAGCAATAGTAATAGCAACAAACCCTTATATATCACTTACAATATGCCAGGGATTGTCCTATGCATGAACATTATTTAAAGCTCACAATAACCTCATGAGCTTGAAGATACATTACTACTTTCCCCATTTTACAGATGGGAAAATGGAGGCCCAGGCAGGTAAAATAATTTGTCTAAGGTCACATAACTATTAAGTGGCAGAGCTGGGATTCAGATCCAGGCAGTCTGGGCCCAGGGTCTGTGCTCTTAGCACTGCACTAAATTGCCGCTTATGTAACTGATAGGCTGATATGTAACGAGGCAGAGAAAATGTCAGCACAGAAGTGGGAAGTGGTGTAGGCAGAAAAGGTTGAGAGGAAATAGTGCTCTTCTGTAAAACTTTATGTTTAAGGTTATGGTAGCAACACAGTGGCACCAGGTGAGGTAGCTGGGCCTTTATTTTCAAGACTCACAGGTTGCTCTGGGGGTGTCCTGTGACCCTGCAGCTGAATCAAGTCTATAAACAAATTTCAAATGCTTTGGATCGCTAGAGAGTGATTAACACTTGTAAAATGTTTTACAATTTACAAATTCTCTTCATATTTAAAAACTTAATCTTACAACCATCTTGAAAAGTAGCCATTATAATACATATAGTCCCCGTTTTACACAGAGGCTCTGAGAGGTTAAGGCACCTCATCCACCTCACCTGGCGGAGAAGTCCCACCTTCCTGGATTATGAACGTGGTTATTCTGAGCCCGAGTTTCCTCATTCATTAAATAATATTGATAGCTGTCACCTAGGTACCAGCACCATGATAAACTTGTCAACCAACATAATTTCCTTTAATCCTCCCAACAACTCTGCAAGGTGGGAATTATCCCCATTCTACAAGCAAGGACACAGGGGTCAGGGTTCAAGGCACTCCTCCAGGTCGCAAGTAAGCACAGCCAGGATTCATAGCTAGGTGTGACGCCAAACCCGTGCTCTTAACCACTACTGCACAAGCCACCACCGAGGGCTGTTTTGAGGATCCGTTATACGGAAACGGCCATCGCTCGCTCTACGATCGATCGATCACCCTTTCCAGCTTAGGGCAGTGGTGATTTGCAAGGCAACGAGTCTCCTCACAGTTCGTCCTCCGCTACCTGCCGCCTTGCCTTTGTCCCCAGAGCAGTATTCCTCACGCTTCCCAATCCACCTTAAAATGGAGTTGCCCTGGCAACAAAACCTAAACCAAAACAATAGCAACAAAAATTCTCACTTTTGGTCACTTTACCCATTCCTCATCAACCACGCTCACCTCCGAGACTCAACGTCGGTTGTCATGGGGACACCGTCCTGGCTTCCGGAAACCGGCTTTAAATTCCGGAAGTAGATGACAGTCGCGAGCTCCGTCTGCGTCGCGCTCCTCACTCTGTGGCCAGCCGGGCCGCCATGTTTGCGCCTTCCCTCTCCCGGGTCCTCCCTGTTCCGGGCCCGCCCTGCTCTCGGTCCTCCCAGTGTCGCCGCCAGCTGACCGAGGCCTCCCGCCCACTCCGCGCGCGGCCTTGCCGAGGGCCGGTCCCTGGCGGGAGGCTTCGCGTCAACTCGAACATTTCCGCTTAGTTGCGATCGAGGGTGAGGGACAGGGCAGACGCGTCGCGGTACTCCTGGGCCTCGACTCCGGACTTGGGGAAAACGTCCATGGAAGAACCAGAGTTGGGGTGGTGCGCTGGGAGCAGGCCAGCCTGGGGCTTCGGACTTCATTTCCCAGGCAGCCTCGCGCGAGACCGGAAGTGCTGCGAGCCTATAAGGGCGCGAGGCGGCGCCCGCTGCTCAGCTCTGGGGTGGTGGTGTTACCTGGTTGCAGGTGTCTGAGAGTCCTCCATCTCCCTGGAGCCTCGGGAGCGGCAGCTCGGGCGCAGAGTGGCGAGAGGCGGATCCCGGAGGCCCCGGCCCGCTGCGTCCTACTGTGGCTAGGGGTGAGAAAGAGCCCGGGCTGGGAGTTCAGGGACCTGGGTTTCAGTGCTGGCTCCGCTGCTTCCCGCGCTGTCGCGATCTTCTCGCTTGGCCTCAGTTTTCTCTTTTAGGAATTGGGTACAGTTCTCCGCACCCTTCCTTCCAGAGTGGTGGTTGTAAATGCACGATATCTCTTCGGAAGGCGCAGAAAGCAGGAGGAGCCCCTTGCCCCAATTTTCACCCAATGTTAGCTGACACTAAGTGCCCAGCTGAGGGGTCAGGGATCCGACCCCGGATGCCTGGA
This sequence comes from Eulemur rufifrons, assembly GCF_041146395.1. Classification (NCBI taxonomy): domain Eukaryota; kingdom Metazoa; phylum Chordata; class Mammalia; order Primates; family Lemuridae; genus Eulemur; species Eulemur rufifrons. Next base: position 95,150,550 of record NC_090988.1, on the reverse strand, counting down.
ACGGTTCTTTTTAGGACACCTGAGCCAGCCAGATCTGTGCAGTCAGAAGGACGGGTCTGTAATTACTCCGGTGCTAAGGAGGACCTTGCTTACCTACCTCCTGGCTGTAATATTGGGCCCCTCCTGAGTTTTGACTGTAACAGAAGCTACATTTGGAAATAAGGAGCCCTCGGAGCTGAAGGGGAGTGGACCTGAATTCCTGTACTAGCTCTGCCACTCACCTTGCTGAGTCACTTTCCTTCTCTGGGCCCCAGTGTTAGTGTTTTTGATCTATGAGATGAGGGTTTAGGATTGGTACCGGAAGTCTGGTTCTCAGGATTCTTAAAGCCCCCCCGCCCCAATCCATTTGGGAAGGGGGAGAAACAAACTGATTTTTTGCCCCTTCATCTATTTGTAGTTGTAAATTATAAAAGTAACATTGCGGTAGTTTGGAATAGAACCTTTTTCTAAGTCTAAGGGCTGAATGGAAATACCCATTTCCTACCCCTGGGCCTGACCAGTTTTAGCTCACCCTGGAAGAATCCTTTCTGCCAAGGTATTGAGGAAAGGTATTAGGTTGGAGAGTAGACTCCTAAGGTCAGATCAATGAACTACAACCCACAGGCCAAATGTGTCCCACCCGAACAGTTTTTATATGATCGAATGATTGAAAAAAAATGAAAAGGATAATATTTTTGTGACATGAAAATTATCTGAAACTCAAGATTTCATTGTTCATAAATAAAACATTATTGGAACACAGCCATGCTCATTTGTTAAGATATTGTCTATGGCTACTCTTGTATCACATCAGCAGAGTTGTGACAGAGACCATGTGTCCTAGAAAGCCTAAAATATTTATGACCTGGCCCTAAGCAAAACAGAAGAGTTTGCTTACCCCTGCCTTAAAATAGGGATCTACAAAATGAGATCATAGCCCAGCCTGTGCTCTTAGAACAAATGAGAGGATATTCTCAGCATTTACATTGCAATTTTCACTGCATTCTTCCTTTTCACCTGCTTTGCTCTCTCTTTCAGTAATAAGCAGGGCTTATCTATGTACTGTGAGCAGAGCAGTATAACTTCACATTCCTCTGTCAGGAAAGTGTCCCTACCATCCATTGTAAGAACAGCAATCCAGGACCTCTTCTAGAGGAGTGGATACAATCCCTTTTGGACTATATTTACTTTTCCTTTCACAAAGGAAAAAAAAAAACAAAAAACTTGTAGAAGTAGATAGTGTCAGATGGATGGAGCCTGCTGAGCAAGAGCTCCTAAATGCTGCCTTAACATTTCCCTGGCGGATGGAGGGTGTTTTAACTGAACATCAGGTGACTTCCTCTGCCCTTGCAGGAATTGTTGGGGGTGGGGGGGCAGCAGCTTCAAGGATGGGTAGCAAATTTCTGAGCCGAGTAGCTGAGTCACAAGCTTCTAGGAAACTGGTGACATGATTTTCTCCTGCCAGCCTCATGGAAGCTTGTATTTTTATCCCCAGCCCTCGGACCTTCTTTATCAGAGAATACTGCCAACTTAGGACACCTTGTGAGAGCCCAGCATCTGTTCCTGGTTAGGTGGACACCTGGCAAGGGGAGAGGTGGCATGGCATTGCTCAGGGCTGTTGAGAGGCCCGAGCAGGCATGGGAACCATGAACTTCAGGTTTTTGTTAGTAGTTAGGATAAAGTGCTGTGACAGCAATAACTAAGAAGAGTTACAATGTTTGGCTCCTACTTGATTTTCTGACAACCTGTGGTCAAGGAAAAATCATGGGTCTTGAAGCCAAATAGACAAGAGTTTTAAACTCCCTGCCCATTCACTGGGTCCTGATGCTATTTAATCTTTCTGAGCCTTAGTGTCCTCATTTATAAAATGGGGATAATAATCCTCAAAGGGTTGTCAGGAGGAGTAGATGGAACCATGTGTGTAAGGTTCCAGCACTCATACCTGGTGTTTAATAAATACTATTCTTACTGCCATGCCTTTCTTTCAGATGAGGACTCCGAGTCCTGCAGACGTTAAGTGATTTGCTCAAGGTGCCCTCTTTGTGATATTTGGAGCCCAGGCCACCATTCTGTCTGTCTACCATAAGAGCTAAAGGTCAGCAGTCACGTGTTTTATCTTCTTGGGAATTATTGGCTACTTTTCTCTGTTAGCTGGTTCAGAGTGACGGACTTCAACTGTAGGAGACCACATTGTTGCCTTGGCATAAGTATATGGGACAGGGTGACTGCCTTGAGGCTTGGGCCCAAGCAGGGCCAGTCTTGTGGCTTTGCCCACTTGACTGGCTTTTAAAAGCTACTCCTTAGGGGCTTAAGCATTTGCCATGTCTGAAACCAGAGTTGGTTTCTGAGTTTATCGAGCACATGTGGAAATCTCAAAATAAACCTCTTGCTTTCTAGACCATGAGTTCTTGCTTCCTCTTTTCTTCTCTGGACTTTCCCCAGAGGTGGGGAAAGCAGAAGTCTCAGGCCTGGAGACAGCTGAGGGCTATCACTCAACTCATGGTGTACAGTGTGGGGTCTGGAGTGAAGGCCTGATCTTACCCCCCCCCGCCCCCCGGGAAGATTAGCCCCACAGAGTTCACCATCTGGGGAAGAACTTTCTGTAGAAGTGGGAGCCCATAGGACTTCTTCCTTGCTAGTATAGTAGTAGTGTGTTTGCCCCTTTCAGACTGTGATTTTTGCCTCCTTATATTAGCATCCAGGGCCTGGGCATTTGTGCAATCCAGCCTGGATTATGATTCCTGACTCTTCTTTCCTGGGGGTGCTAATTCTTTACCTTCTGGTCCTGTGAAGGAAGACTCATCCCAGGACTCTGCTCCTAAGGCCTTGGCATCTGGCCTTCTCCAGGGCCAGCCATAGCCCTGAACTTGCTGCTCTATGACTGCCAGGTGCTTGGGGGGGGCCTCAGTCACTGTCTGTAACCAGAGATCAGGCCCACCGTGCCATCAGGCCTCATGGGGGCAGTACCTGGGCTGATGACAGGGACACTGAAGCAAAAAGGTTCCATCCCATGGGCCAAGAGCGAGTCAGTGTTACTTCCTTCAGCCAGTGTTTGGGGCACACCTGGACTAACCGAGACTTACGACTTACGCTTCTTCTAGGAGTGCCTGATCAGCATGGCTTCAGGGTGGTTTTACCTGTGCTGCCTGGTGCTGGGGTCCCTGGGCTCGATGTGCATCCTCTTCACTGCCTACTGGATGCAGTTCTGGTGTGGTGGCTTTGCTTGGGATGGCAGCACCCACACGTTCAACTGGCACCCGGTGCTCACAGTTGCTGGCATGGTGGTGTTCTACGGAGCTGGTGAGTAAGAGGTCAGCAAGGGAGGCGTGACACGGCCCAATCCTGGAATGGGCAGCCTTTCCTTCTCCAAGACTGGCCTTTGTCAGTGTTGGGTCTGAGGTTATAGGGGCAGGGTGGTTTGGGCTGTCACTGGGCCCAGCTGTCATTTGGGGGAGGAAGTGGTAAGAGTGCGGGCATCTCAGAAGGGCAGCTTCACAGATACTCTAGGGCAGGGGTTGGCAAGCTTTTCTGTAAAGAGCTAGACAGTAAATATTTTAGTCTTTGCCAGCCATAGGATCTATGTTGCAGTGACTCAATTGTGAGGAAACTGAGACATAGAAAGAAGAGGCCAAACAGCTAAGAGGCAGAGCCCAGATTTGGACCCAGGTTGTTGTCTGACCTTGATGCCTGTTCCTGACAACCAGCCTCAGTTGTGAGAGTGCAGTTGATGAAATAATGACCGTGACAGTGCTTTTTAGCCTGGAAACTGCATACAAGCTGCACTTACAATAGTAATGACAGAATGGCAGGTCTAAGAAATCTGCTCCTCCCTTTCTAACTGGCCCTTCTGTCCTCCCTTCATGGCTGACTGCTGTCCCACAAAGGATGGGGGGATAGAAGATGACAAGGAGTTGATGCCAGTGTCCCAGCATTTCCTCTTCTCTCGCTGGCAGGCTGTGTGGGATCCTCTCGGGGTAACTGCCCTGATGTGTGGGTGAGCACAGGCGAAGAGGCTGAGTCCTGGGACTGCTCTCTCCTGCAGGGTCGCTGGTGTACCGCCTGCCCCAGTCATGGCTGGGGCCCAAGCTGCCCTGGAAGCTCCTCCACGCCGCCCTGCACCTGATGGCCTTCAGCCTCACTGTCATGGGGCTGGTTGCTGTGTTTAAGTTTCACAACCACAACCGCATTGCCAACCTCTACTCCCTGCACAGCTGGCTGGGCATCACCACCGTCTTCCTCTTCGCCTGCCAGGTGGGTTCTCTCCACCCTCTTCCTCCGGGTTCCTACTGCCAGGCCTGACAGCTATGGGACCAAATATTCCCTCTGTTCATTGTCTGGAGACGGCCTTGCAGGCCACGTCCTGTAGAACCGGCAGTTTAAAGGGCTATGGGGGGTCGGTGGCTCCAGCACTTACCCTGTTCCTCCCGCCCAGCTCACTGCCCGTCTGTGCTCCCCGGGGCCTCTGTGCTGACTGCATACGCCACGCTGGCTCTCGGCAGCCATCTGGTTTCCACTTTCTCCATTCCCACCTCTCTGACCCAGAGCAATTCCAGAAGTGGTTTCCATAATCTGATGTCAGGCTTGTACAAGTGAGGAGTTTTAGGAGCAAGGACTGAGCCAAACGAGGCTGGCTGGGTTTGCTGGGAGAGTGGGATTGGAGCAAATCATTTCCTCTACTGGTCTTGTTGCTGGTGTAACAGAAACAGGCCGTGGTGAGGACGCGAGGCGTGGTGGTGGGCAGTGCCTGGGGGGAAGTTTGCACTGGGAAAGAAGGGCTGAGGTACAGCGACAGGAGGAGGTGCTTAAGGGGTGGGATGACCTGGTGCACCTTTGATCACACATGGTACAGTAAGGTGCGTCCTCCCTTGTGTCCACAGTGGTTCCTGGGCTTTGCCATCTTCCTCCTGCCCTGGGCGTCCCTGTGGCTGCGCAGCCTCCTTAAACCCATCCACGTCTTCTTCGGGGCCTCCATCCTCTCTCTGTCCATTGCATCTGTCATTTCTGGCATCAATGAGAAGCTTTTCTTCACTTTGTGAGTGCAACGGGCTCCCCAACTCTGAGGTGGAAGGGAGGGAATAGGGCCTTCAAAAGATGTACCCCAGGATCATAGGACCCACCCAAGCAAAGAGAACTTTGGGGGCTGAGCCCGTTCCTGATCTGGAAGGTAATGGAATCGATCTTTCTTTAGGTCAAGATTGGTAAATTGGTCAGCAAATATTTATTTATTGACAGCAGGTTGATTTAGCACCTACTATGTGTCAGAAACTGTTCTAAGCACCTTACATTTAATCCTCTCACCTGCCCTACAACATTGGTGTTCTCATTGCCACTTACAAATGCGGGAACAGAGAGGTTGAGTAGCTTATCTAAGGGCACACAGCCAGTAAGTGGCAGAGCTGGGACTCGAGTGAGGCAGTCTGCCTCTAGAGCCTGCATGCCTGAACACCACCACCCATACTTTTAGAGCAGTGCAGTGTAGTGAAAAGCAACTAAGATTTGAGGTCAGCCTGGGTTTAGATCTTGGCTGTGTCATTTACTAGTTATGTAACTTTGGGCAAGTTAATTTTGCCACTTTGAGCTTCAGTTTCCTCTGGGCTAAAAAGCATTATACAGTTGGCCATGGTGGCGTGTGCCTGTAGTCCAGCTACTCAGGAGGCTGAGGTGGGAGGATTGCTTGGGCCCAGAAGTTCAAGTCCAGCATGGGCAACATAGCAAGAACCTGTCTCTTAAGTATTAAAAAAAAAAAAAAAAAAAGCATTACACAGATACTTGTTGCTGTGGCAGGGACTTAGTATATTTAAATTCCAGGTCACAGGTGGCCCTGGGAAGGTATTCTCATCTTTCCTTAGTGGCATTGAGTCTCCTACTGGGCAGAAACAGGGGAAAAGTCTCTCAAGGGCCCGCATTGTTTTGTCACCTTTAGGAAAAACGCCACCCAGCCATACTCCAGCCTGCCCAGCCAGGCTGTCTTTGCCAACAGCACTGGGATGCTGGTGGTGACCTTTGGGCTGCTGGTGCTCTACATCCTTCTGGCGTCCTCTTGGAAGCGCCCAGAGCCAGGGATCCTGACTGACAGACAGGTATGGTTTCCTGTCTCCCATTCCAGGTGGGGTAGGGCTGGGTCTAGAGAAGGGTCACCCAGGAAAGGCTCAGGCCTTGCCAAGAAGGCCAACACAGTAGCATGGTGGGAAACCAGGTAGCTGGAAGGTAGAGTTAGGGTGGCTGACGGGGAGCACTGGTACCAAACCAGCCCATCCCAGCGAAGCCCCGGGGCTCTCAGCGGCCTGTCCATTGGGAGACAGAATTCCCCTCCCCAGATTCCTGTGGTTCTGTGAAGCGTGGCCTTATCTTCCTCTAGGAAGGGCTTGAGTATGACAAGGGTGTACAGTGATTTCTCCTTTACCAGCTTTGGGGCTAGTCTAATGGGACCAGTACTTGGTGACAAGCTTGTGCTTGGAACGAGTCTTTATGGGATGTAGGAGATGGGTTGTGTGCCAGGCTCTAGGGTTTCCTGAAGGATTTGGTGGCTTGGGCGGGGACCGCCCTGCAGGTCAGGGGGTATATCTGAACAGCTCAGGCTTGGTGTGTCTCCTGCAGGGGAGGGGCCGTTTTGACATCATATCATTAACTCTGGTGCCTCTGCCTGTTTCTCCAGCCCCTGCTGCATGATGGGGAGTGAAGTGGGGGCTCCCAGGAGCACCCAGTGGTGTGGTCTGTGCTCCCCTCAGAAGCTCTGCTCTACCTGGGGCATCCAGCTGGTGTCGGCAACAGACTTTTTTTGGGCTCTGGGCCCAAACTTCTCCTTGCCTCGGTGCCGGGCCTCCCCCCTCCAGCCACTTGCTGCCTGTCTGCTTTTCTGGTGGCTTCAACTTCTGTACCCTTCTTGGCATCGACTTCTCAGGTCCTCCACTTACACAAGGTCCTCCTTGCCCTGGCCGCTCCTGCAGGCCCTGCGTTCTGTTTGACGAGGTCAGGCTGATCTCCCCTTACACCTTGGGCTGTCGTGGGAAATCCCGACCGCTCAGAAGGGCCAGGACTCAAGTGCAATCCATGACATGGAAAATGAGGGAGGTGACACACCCATCAGCATTCCCCTTGAAGGCAAGCCGTTCAGTTAGGCCACCCTGCCACAGAGTAGCTGTCCCCATCCAGCCCCTCCTGGATGTGATTCATATCATAAGGTGACTGCAGAAGGGGAAAAGGGTGGCAGTTGTGGCTTCCGGAGAGGAGCAGCTGAGGAGCTGCCCTCTCTGAGCCCCTCTGTCACTACGTTTTGTGTCTGTGTGTATTGTGACTGTGTGGCTCCACCTCTTCCAGCTGCTGCTACAGCCGAGGCGTGGATCCCCGCTTTTCCCTGTGACTTACATGCCTGTCACCACCAGGCAGCCCCATGAACCCTGGTAACCTGCTCTCCCAAGAATAGACCACCTGTCCCCAGATGTCCCAATAGTGATGAGTGACAGAGGTGGCTGTGGACTTCCTTTACTTCTCCTTGCTGGGTCCTGACCTGCCCCTTGGCAGGTCCAAGTTTGCTCTCTTGACAGGGCCCTGGCCCTGCTGATCACTCTCCAGCTCTTCACGAAACTGGTGCCAAAGTTGTGGTCTCGTATGTCCAGCAGAGCCCTGGGAGCTGCTGCCACCCTCAGTGGGCTTCCTTGCTGAGAACCAAAGTGCTTCACCTGCCCCCACAAGGGCTGCACGTCTGGCTAAACCCAGTCTTCTGTGTCATGTCTGAGTGTGAGCTGTTGCTCTTCTCCTGAAGAGGAGCTGGGGTGGGGAGGGAGGAGCCTCACTCCTCTCTTAAGTGTCACTGCTGTGGCTTTTCTTGCCTTCTCCAAACAAGCCCTGCCAGGCCCTACACTGCTGTGCTTAGTAGACAAGTGGGAAGCCTGGGTTTGGAGCCTGCCTACTTGCGGGCGAGTAGCGATGAGGCCGACTGTCCAGCCCAGCCCCACATCGCCAGATGGTGGCAGAAGGGGCAAGACTGAACTTCCTGATGGGATGATGCCTTCACAGCCATTGGGATGACTGCCAGCCACTGTGCTCACGTGAAACTGCCCCCTTTCCACGTGTGTAGGCATTTTACTGGTTCATAAAGCTTGATTTTTCATTAAACGTGTTCTTAAGAATCAAAGTTGTTTTAGTCTGTTTGGGCTGCTATAACAAAAATATTATAGACTGGATGGCTTCAACAACCATCATTTGTCTCTCACATTTCTAGAGGCTGGAAGTCTGAGATCAAGGCACTGGTAGATTCGGTGCCTGGTGAGGGCCCTTCCCCACAGACTGTCTTCTCGCCATAACATCACAGGGTGGAAAGAGCACGAGAGCTCTGGGGCCTTTTTGATGAAGTGTCACTTACCCATTCATAAGGGTTCCACTCTCATGATCTAGTCACCTCCCAAAGGCCCACCTAACTATCACATTAGAGGTGAGGATTTCAACATAGGAATTTTGGGGGACACAAACATTCAGTCTGTAATAATAGCTCTGTCTGATGACATGCACTGTGGTTAAATGAGTTCCGGGGCAACCTGTGAACGCCTCAGTACAGGTCTGACCCTCACAGACCTGGGGAAGGGCCAATGGGAAGGCACCAAAGAGCCACGTGATTGTCTTCATGGAATGACTGTGACTCATTTATGTGTGGATGTCCTTAATAGCTACTGACTTTTGAGTACTTGATTATCTCATGAGGAAGGAAATTTTCCCTATTTACAATTTGGAAAACAGGACTCAAACGGTAAGTGACTGGCCTGAGACCACCCAGCCAGGGAACGGCAGACTTGGGATCCACAGGCCCTGTCTGGCGCCAGCCTCCTTCCCAGCCCCTGGGCACATAACCCTGTGCGCACTGGTGCTCAGGGACGTGTGGTGCAGACGATGGCCCTGGGGAGGGAAGCCTAGGGCTGAGGAGCCTGCAGCCAAATCTGGACCAGGTAGGTGATGCTAGTGTGACAGACGGTGGTGGAGTGGCTGACACTGGTGATGACAGTAACTCCCAGGGAGTGGACACTTGGACTGTGCTGGGGCTTCACCTTTGCCAACTCATCTGAATCCTTTCATGTCCTGGTGAGCTGGTACCATCTGATTTTACAGATTCCAAGAAACTCAATAATAGGCCTGAGTTCTCCTAGCTTGGTTACTGCAGAACCAGCTTGCAAATCGTGTGTGTGTCCACACCCAGTGCCTTTAACCACGCCCCACACTGAGGACGCACCAGGCGTGTGCTGTACGTCTCCACCGCACACCGCCGTCGGCATCCTCCTGCCCAGGTGCTGTCAGTGGGGGCTGGCCGGGCTACAGTTTCTCAGCTACAACTGAACCTTAGAATATGGTGACTTCTTTTCCTTCTGGTGTCCCAACTGCCCATTCAATTCCCAAGGAATTATTAATATTAACTCAGTGCTGAGAAAAGCCTTCTACCATTCCTACATGTATAAGGCGTGATGTGTGCACTAGGAGGAGGACAGGAGCAGATCCCAGCAGAACCAGCCCAGCCAAGCAGGCCCTGCCCTTGGGGCACAGGTGGTAAAGCGCTGCCTGGTAGAAGACGGGTCACGATCACCGCAGCCGAGGCTGAAGCTCAGGCCCTGGGCATCTGTGGGCCAACTTGTTCACACACTTGGCAAAAGGTCCCTCAGAGGAAGCAGGAGCTTTATTGCTTGAATGTGCTCTGTTAGCTTTCTTTTCCAATTGACTGGGGTTCCAGTGCAGAAGGCCTTTCACAGGGAGTCTTGGAACCAAACAGCATTGCCAGTTACAAGTTGTGCTGTGGCTCAGGGAAAATGCCTTATCTCTGAAGCCCACAGCTGGCTGGGACGGGGTGGGGTGACCCAGGGACTCTACCCTCCCGAGGAGGGAAAGGGCAGAGTTGGAGAGGCCCGTGGCCTACTCGGCTTGCTCTGGTTGCCATATCTGCAGTGGAGTAGCTCTGGCGGCTTGTTGGAGGACAGGCCATGGGGGCTTGGGAGGGGGATGGTGATGGTTCGAAGGCAGAAGCGGGGTGACAATGGCCACATCAGCACAGCAGTGAGAAGAGCTGAGGCCCAGGAAAGCAGTCACACACCCTGGTTCTGCAAGACCTCCAGGATGGCACGGAGAATGGCGGCAGCTGCCACCGCCCCAGGGTCCGGCTGGTCCAGCCGTGCAGAGCTGATGTAACTGGCTCTTCCAGCTCCAGCTTCCATATTCTTGGTGGCCTCAGCTGCAGCTTCGGCACTCTGAGGGGGCAGGGGTGGGAGGAGGCTCAAGGGCAGGCCCACAGGCCTCTCCTTCCTGCTATGGGCAGAGTGCTATGCAGGCTGGCCCTGGATCCTCGTCACCTATCTGCCAGCACCCTCTGCACTGTCACCAAGTGAAAGGTTACCTTTCATGTACTTCTAGCAGGGAAAGGGGCCACCATTTACTGAGGGCCTATTATGTCCCAGGCACTGTGCTGGGCTCTACATACCTCCTTAGCCTCACAGCAGCCTTCTGAGATAGATGTTCATCTCCATTTTATAGAGGAAGAAACTCAGGTGCAGGCAGGTTATTAACGTGCTCAAGGTCACAGGGACATGGGCACCTAGTGGCTCCAAGCCTATCTCCCCAGGTGGCTGGGCCCTGCCCCACTCACCTTGACTGCTTTGGTCAGGACTTGGAACAGATCAGCCCCTGGGCTCTTCCAGGCTTGGAGCTCCTGTCCTGCCGCCCACAGAGAATCCAGCTGGACAAGGTGAGGGAGAGGGGGCTGAGGAGAGGCCCTGCCACTGAGGGTGGCCTTTAGGGCTTATAGGCTCAAAAGGGGAAGGGCTGGGGCTACAGCCCAAGTACACACCATAGTCCTGTCCCCTGGGGCAGCTTTTCCATACCTGGGAGGGAGAGAGAATGAAAGAGGTTTATTGCAGGAACCAAGGGACTCGCTCTGGGGGCAGGGCCAGGGTCTTGCAAGGAGCAGATGACATTGACCACTTCCCTCAGGCCACCCTGGTCTAAGGCATAGGGTGCTGGCTCACTTCTGCATGGCCTCCAGGCCGGCGTCCATAGCAGCAGACCAGGCTGGAAGGTCAGTCTTGGCCTTGAGGGGCTGGGCAGCTGCAGTCAGGAACAGGCCGTAGAGCTGGGGAGGGCGAGAATGCTGAGCATGGCGGCCTGGACCCTGGCCACCCAGAACCCTCCCCACAAGCCCTGGGGGCTGCCGGCACCCACTGCCCCGGAGGAGCCTCCCATCTTCTCCAGCAGCAGGACGGACAACTTGGAGAGCAGCTGGGCAGGGCTGGCAGGGGGTGGACCCTCCTTCAGCCACCCCTGGATCGCTGCAGGCAGAGAGAGAGAGTGAGGAATTCAGAGACCTCCCCTCCATCTGCCTGGACCCCACTGAGCACACAGGCCTGACTGCCAGCCAGAGTGAACAGGGGCTGCGAGGGGACAAGAGGGGACCAGGATGAAGGGATCCCAAGGCTCCCTTTCCACACCCAGCGTGCAGCCTGGAGCGGGGCTGGGGATGGGAGCTGAAGGGACCTTGGGAGTTGCCCAGCAGGTGAGGCCTGCCCCAGCACCCTCAGCTTGACATTCTTCCTCTGCCTCCTTGCTACGTTTTGTCCCCCTGGCCCTCTGCACTAATGCCCGTGTGTTTCACTGATTCCTATTATTTACTCTGTCTCTCCTCCCAGCACACGGGCCACGAGGGCAGCGATTTCTGTCTGCTCTGCTCACTGCTGTATCCACAGAACTGAGGGCAGTGCTTGGCCCATGGCAGGTATTAAAGACTTTTCTCTTGAACGAATCATGTTGGGCAGCTCAGAGCTTTTCACTGGTCTGGGTAAACTGAGAAAAATAAGGACAACAGAATGCATTTTCTGTCAGTTCTAAGTTATTCACTGTCAAGGATTCTGTTTATTCTGAGATGACGACCTCCTACTTGTAGCGCAGAAGGTCCTTTTCTTTAGGAAAACAGGTGAAACGGGTGCTGGGGTTTTGTGAATGACCTCACTTGGCAAAGTGAAAGTTGGCCACTCCAAGTCAGCACTCACATGTTTTGGAAATTGTTCTGTTTCATGAAATGCCAAAATCTAAGAACCAGCATGCCTGCCATGCCACCCCCACCGGGGTCCTCACAGGGGCCCTGGTACCAACCTCTGGCTGCACGGCTGTGGGTGGTGCCACAGTCCCCGTCACCAGCAGCCCGGTCCAGGGCGTTCAGATGTTCCTCCAGGCCCAGGAGGGTGGCACACACCTGTTCCAGCACAAGTGTCATCCGCTTTGAGGCTAAGCCTAGAAAGGGAAAATGGCAGGGAAGAGGCCTGCCCAGCCCTCCTCATGACCAAACAATCAGAGTGGAAGGCGTGGGTGCCAGGGCCCCCGTGTGCCCCACTGCACAGCCCTGTGTCCTTTGGGAAGCCTGCCCTTTCCCCAACAGCAGGGCTTGGTACCTCCTGCTGCAGTGGAACTGGGGGCCTCCCGGGGCTCGCTGGGGGCTGCCCGGCTCCGCTTCCGCCCCGTCACGGAGACCTTGGCCACGTTAGGCCAGGCGGCTGCGGTGGTTTCAGCATCTAGGACAGCAAGACAACTCTCTTAGACTCGGCTGCCAGCTCGGCATTAAGCAGAGCTCCCCCAGCAGCCCCAGAGGAAGAGAGTCCATCTCAACAAGTATGTACTGAGTGCCTACTGTGTACAGGGGGAAGGAGGGAAGGTCCCTGGGGAAAGGGTCAGGCCGATGTGAGGAGGACCCTGACACCAACACTCCATAGTCCAGGGAGAGCTGGGGAAGGCTGGAGAAGCCGGGAAGGGTCAGGGTCAGCCCTGTTGGGGATCTCTACAAGTCTCCCTGGCTCCTTCCAGCTACATGAACCCCTGGCTTTGGTGACCCCAGTTTCCAGGTCTCACCTATCAGTTTCAGGAGGGGCTCATCCGCCAGCAGGAGGGTGAGGGAAAAGCCAGACATCTCCAGTGCTGACATGAAGGTGCCCACCAGGGCCCGGGCAATCTTCACCCCGCGGCCCTCTGCAACCCCAGAGCACGGAGGTCCAGGAGGGAACGATGGGCACCAGGGAAAGAAACAGAGGAACAGAAAAGCAAGGCCCTTAGGAGCTGGGGCCCTGAGGTCAGTAGGGAGATGGCCCGATTTCTTCAGGGTCTCCCTCACTGCCACCCCCAATGACCACATTCCCTGGAAGTGTCCCCTCTGAGGAACAGATGAGTAATTATAGGTCTCTTACTGGGATCTCTCGAGGTGCCAGGCACTGTTAAGCATCTTACATATGTTTAATCACATTTAATCCTCATGACAACCATATAAGGCAAGTGCCATTATTGTTACCCCCAATATACAGACAAGAAAACAGAGGCTCAAGGTACCCAGCAATGAAGTGGCAGAATGATGATTTAACTCAGGCTCATATGACCGCACGGCCGTGTTCTGTGCCATCACAAGACCCTACCTCAGCTGCTTCTCTTATGACCAGCGTCAAAGGGCTGGAGGGGCCCATGCCCAGTGTGGGGCTCACCCAAGCAGCGGACGGCAGCATCAGCCATGATGCCCAGTTCCAGGAATGACAGGCCGCCCAGATTGTTGACCATCATCACCACCGAGGAGCCTGTGGGCAGACACGACACCCCAGGTGAGGCTCTCAGGGCACCTCCTACACTGAGGGGTTGGGAGACGGGGATGACAGGCCACTCACCGCGCTGCACAGGCACGTGGGACGCATTGGAGGTATCTGTCATGTGGTCAAGCATGAGCCTCACGATCTCATCGGCCGTTGCCATCTGTCAGGGGGAGCCAGGAGTGAGCGGCGTCTGGGGGTCCTTGGCCTTAGGCAGGCTGGGCCAGGGAGTCCACCTACCTTTATTCGGCGCACACCAGCTTCCCCGTGGATCCCTGTGGATAGAGGTGGTCACTGCTGACCCACTCAGGGCCTGGGGACTCGCTTACCACACCTTTATCAAGAGCTTAGTGCTGTTCGCTAGGCTAGGTACTGTGTAAGTGGGGGAGGGGGGAGGGAAATGGACAGAATAATGAAACACACACAGTCTCTGCTCTCCGGGAGCTGGTGGCTTGGTGGTGGAGATCGCTTTAAGTTTAGAGAGATCGGCCCTAAAGTTAGGTAGGGCCACAGGAGGCCGACACCCATCACTTTGGAAGCACAGGAAGGAGGCGGGAAAGTTTGTAGCTGGGGTGGACTTTGGACCGCCCTTGAAAGAAGGGTAAGTTTTGGCAGGGGCAGGAAGACCAGGAATGTGTGAGCAAAGGCAGGGAGGCGGGCAGTGCACACCGTGGCTGGAGCCCTGGGTGTGGGTGGCAAAGCAGGTAGAAATCGGAAGGCTGGGCCTCAAGTGCCCAGGAGAGAAATACTGAGACCACCTCAGGAGAGCTCCGGGTGGACAGAGAGGACTGGATAGATGGCTCCCAGGGTGTAGGAGGTGGGCAAAACCCAAGGCAGGCACGGCTGACACGGGGTGGCCACAAGCTTACCCAGGCCCAGCTCGACCTCATCGGCTGAGAGCTCAAAGGTGGGTTTGGAACCAGGGACGCTGCAGGAGGACAGGCTCAACCCCAGGGTACCTGTGAGAAGCGAGGCATGAAAGAGATGACTGCTCTGCTCTCGGTGTCAGGCGTCAGGAGGGGCAGTGGCAATACCTCGGCAGCCCGCAGGCGTCCTCTCCTCTCAGAAAGGCTGTCAGACTCATCTCAGCCATGAGAGAGAACTGAGCTGTGAGCTGTGTACTCAGGGCCACCAGTCCTCGGGAGCTCCCCCAGGGCCACCCTCCCTCGGCCCCTAGGGCATGACCTGGAAAGCCCCCCATGCAGCCGACAGGAACCTGCTCCTCCCCAGGCCCCGGGCTGGCACTCACCCATGGCCTTGGCGACCAAGCTCACTTGCTTTGCAATCTCCTCCAGCCCCACGCCTGCCTCGGCCAGGGCACCTGCCACCTGCAGCCACACAGAGGGGAGGAGTCACGGTACCACTTGGGGGTAGAAGATGGGCTGGGGATGAATTTCTTACCTATTTATTTACTTGAATTAATTATCAATAATTAAATTTTTCTTTAGAGACAGGGTCTCGCTCTGTTGCCCAGGTTGAATGCAGTGGTGTGATCATAGCTCACCGCAGCCTTAAAACTCCTGGGGTCAAGAGATCCTCCTGCCTCAGCCTCCGAAGTAGCTGTGACTACAGGCAAGCACCACCACACCCAGTAGCTAATTTTTAAATCATTATTGTTTTTTGTCGAAATGAGGTCTCATACTATGTTGTCCAGGCTGGTCTTGAACTCCTGGCCTCAAGTAATCCTCCCCCCTTGGCCTCCCAAAGTGCTGGGATTATAAGCATAAGTCACTGCGCCAGGCCAGTGTTTTTTTGTTTTTTTTTTTTTTTTTTTGGTAAGAAACGGTCTCACTATATTGCTCAGGCTCCATCTGGACTCCTGGGCTAGCGATCCTTCCACCTCAGCCTCCTGAGTAGCTGGGACTACAGGCACACGCCACTGTGCCTGGCCTTTGGGGATGAATTTCTTGTTGGGAATGGGAACTTCTCAGCATTTCCACACTCAACCTGGCCCATCACATTTAGGGCGAAAGAGTGTGCTCCCCTCATTCACAATATACCTACCAGGAATCTTTAAGAATTTCAGTCTGTTGGAACCAGAAGAGACTTTAGAAATGCGGAAATGGGCCCAAAGAGGAGAGGTGACTTGTCCAATGTCACACAGCCAGTTGGTGGCCAGTTTCCTGATTCCTAGTCTAGTGTTTTTTCTCCCACAGCATATGTACTGTGGGTCACTTTGCCCATCCACCCAATTTTTACCAAGCATCCAGTATGTGCTGAAAAGGAAAAAGATGACTAAGTCATAGTCCCTGCCTTCAAGGAACTCACAGTCTGGGAAGGGGTGGGGAAGTGACACACACAAATTGAAAATCTGCAGGGTGCTAAACGCAATGATGGTGTCTACAAGAGATGCCACAGGAGCACAGAGGAGGGGCTGCTAGCCTGCTCAGGGTAGCGGAGAGACATCAGGCTGGGCCTCTGCAGAAAGGCTGGAGTCAGACAGGCCAGAAGGAGGCTGGACAGGGAGAGGATTTTCCAGATCGTAGATAGTATAAGCAAAGCCACAGAGGTGAGACACAGCCCGGTGGGTACAGGGACCTGGCGTTAACAGACCATGAGGGAGGCAGGAGTGATGGAAGATGCAGTTGGGGAGTCACAGAGGTGGGGCAAGAGTGTGGTGGGTGCCTGAGCAAGGAGTGTGCGGTCACTTTAGGAACCCAAGAGGGCTTTCAGCGGGTGAACAACCTGGTCAGATACACATTTTAAAAAGACACCTCTGGTGGCAGTGTGGGGAGCAGACTGGCAAGGCAGGAAGGCAGGAAGCAGGCAGGGGAGCCCGGGGAGGAGGTGGCTTCAGCCATCTGGGCATGAGCAGATGACCCTGAACCAAGGACGGTGTTACAGAGGCAAGTGGGAATAGAAGCGCCAGGACCGGGTGTAGGAAAGGGAAGGGGCGGAGAAGTCTGGAGAATGCTGTGTCTAGGCTTAGGTAACTGGGGATGGCAGGGCCTTCCTGGGTCAGGGAACACTGGGGAAGAAGAAGGAGTGGATTCCTGGGGGAGGGAATGGGTGGTTGGAAAGGTGCTGTGATTATTTGTCGTACTATTTCATTATACGTATGACAGCTGTAACTCGTCAACTTAATACATTTTTCCTACGGAGGTGTTTTCTGGCTTATGTTTTTAACTTAATCAAAACAGCAAGAATATGGTTTTACCCTCCTTTTTGCATCCCAAAAGGAGAGTGTAGGAGACCAGAGAGTAGAATGTTTTACTAATTGAGCTTTTTTTCTTCCTCCATAACTAACACTTGGTACTCAGAGTTTCGCCAGCCTAACACTTCAAGTATATTTCAGTGTATACAAAGAGAAACAAAAGCAGTAATTGGTTCAACTGGGCTTTTGCTGCAAAGAAACAAATCTGAAAACATACTGAGAAACTGAGAAGCTATTAGGCCAGGTGCTGCCCGGAGAGAGCGGGCCGGGAGGGAGCTCACCTTGTGTATGAGCACTGTGCCGCAGAGCCCCCGCCGGCCCGCCTTCTTCAGCACGGTGAAGGCGCTGTCGTCCCCAATGACCACCATCTCCACAGGGATGCCCTCAGCCCGGGCCTGCTCCCGGGCCAGGCCGAAGTTCAGCCGGTCCCCAGTGTAGTTCTTCACAATGAGAAGGGTCCCCACTGCCGGAGCAGCGGGCCCCATCAGTGCCTGCCCTTGCCCCAACCCACAGTGTCCCTCCCTGCACACCAGGCTTACCTGTGCCCGCCTGGGCCACGGCCCTGATGGCTGCCAGGATGCTGCCCACTGCTGGGGAGGTGAACACAGCTCCCGCGATGACCCCGGTCAGCATCCCCTTCCCTATGAAACCTAGAGGCAGGAGGGAACCGTGCCTGCAGTCACTGGGGCTTCCCACACGCCTGGGGGTCATGGTTTGGTGAGCCCTACTGTGTGCTTGGTGCTACTAGGTCCCCCCAGGTCTTCACATCGCCGATGCCTTCTCAGGAGTCACCGTCGAGAGGCCTTCCCTGACCTCTCAGCCTGAAGCAGTCACCTGCTACATCCTCAGGGACTCACTGTTCCTTTACCCTTTCTACTATCTTCACCGTCACTTAGTGCTCCCTGAAATGATCTTATTTGCTTATGCATTTACCTGGCTATGATCTGTCTCCCCAAAGTCAAATATAAGCTCCCCAACGGCAGGGACCTTGTCTGTCTGGTTCACTCTGGTATCCCTAAAGCCCAGTACAGTGCCAGGCACACAGTGGACTCAGTAACATTTGCTGAATGAATGAATGGGTTTGCTAAAGGGAGACAGGAAAGGGACAAATGATACCAAGCCTGGTCACTGCCCTCCAGGAGCTCTCCAGGAGAGTTCATATCCATCCCTGGCTCCAAACAGGACACGACCCAGGACTATCCATTGTGGAAGTGGCAGGGTGGGAATTCAGAAGAGGGATATTGCTCTGGGCTGGAAAAGTCAGGAAGCCTTCACGGAGGAGGGTGCATCTGCTGGGCCCGGAAGGCCAGGATTTATGGAACCACTGACTCTCAGAGCTAGAAAGGCCTAGAGATCATCTGGCCCAACCTCACACTTTTAAAGATATAGAAATGTACTTCTGTAGGTGAGATCCAGACATGCTGTGACTGCGCCAGAGCACAGCCTGGGGGAGCGGGAACCAGGCCCGCTCCAGATTCTGGGCTGGGCTCTGTCCTGCACCTCATTCCAGAAGCCCCTGCCGCTCCACCCAGCACCCCACCCCCACCCCAGGGCACTCACCAGCATGGGCAGGCTCATGGCCGGAGCCCCCACCCGACAGCAGTGCCACCCGGCCCTTGAGGCTGTCTAAGTCGGAACGGAGGGCCACGCGGTGGCCTTGCAGGAGCTGAAGGTTGGGGTCACAGGCTACCAGGCCAGCAAGGGCGTCATCAGCACAGCCTTCCACTGAGTTCACCAGCTTCTTGGAGGTCTGTAGGGGAGAAGTGAGGGGGAGTTTCAGAGTATGGCCAGTAGGGACACCCCCATCCTGCCCAGCCACGGTGCTGCGGTGAAGACCCCTCTCCACATCCACCTAGGAACTCCAAGGACACCCCACTTCCTTGAGTTAGGTGACATTTTATCAGGTAGATGTTTCTGTGAGTTCTCGTTTTAATTTTTGAAGTTTTACTCAATGCCTAACTTATGAAGCATTTTGCACCATGGCTTGAATTTATCCTGAAAAATGAAAAATACAAAAAAAAAAAAAAAAAGGGGGGAGTTGGAATCCTTGGTATAAAACATTTTTAAAAAATTGGGGTCCGATGTCTTCTGTCAAAGGAAGAGAAGCTCCAGGCTGAGGCTCCTGTGCTGGGGAAAGGAGCTGAGCAGGCCCGAGCCATTGCTGTTCCCCTGGGCCTGTGACACGGGGCAAACATTTCCTGAGCCGCTCGGTGTGCCAGGCCCAGTGCTAGACACTTTGGGTAAGTGTGCCCTCGATGGAGACACAAAGAGAACATGCCCACGTGCTGTGGGGCAGTGCTATCCCAGAGGAGCCTGCGTGCACCTTGGGAGCACCGAGGGGGCCTGGAGGTCTTTGTGAAGAAGCAGTTGGGTGGGCCAAAGGGGGCAGGGAGAGTCGGGGGAAGGAAAAAGGAAGCTATTCCAGGCAGAGGGGCAGCATATGGCGAGGCCTGCAGGTGTGACTAATATGGTGGCACCAGGAAGCCAGTGTGGCCTACCGGAGGAGGTAGGCAGGGGCCTCACAGCCTACGTAGGAGGAAGCTGGCTCTGAGCAGCCTCAGGAGGGGGACGTGGGCAGGCTGGTCAGAACTCATGCTGTTGGGCTTGTCTGAGCAGACATGGGGTGCAGGCAGAAGGGAGCAGTGTGGGTGCTAGAGCAGAGGAGGGCTTGGGCTCTCCAGTCACAGGGACTCAGGTTCAAATCCCACTTCTGTCTCTTACTAGCTGCGAGAACTCAGTGAAGACACATCATTGTTGTGAGCTGCAATTCCACCTCTGTAAAATGGGGTTTACTAGAACAGAGTACACACCTGCAATATAGTCAACGCAAAGAGAGCTATTTACTTTTTCAAACAGGCTGTGAAAAGCTGGAGCCAGCTGAACCGGGGCCACAGGCTGGATGCAGCCCCTGCCTTTGTCCCGGAGAGCGAGAGGGGGCCCAAGTGGACCCGGAGGCCTGGGCTCCCAGTGCCACCTGGTGGCCCGGTGAGAGCCTGCAGCTGAGCCAGGTCCTGGCAAGGTATACTTCCGGCTGCGGCTCCTTCCTGAGTGTGCCAACACTGGTTCCTTTGTGCAAAATTTGGCCCTGATGTCTCCCTGTCAACCTTTCCTGGGTCTGGCCAGGGCTGGGGGGCGGTCAAGCCACCTGCTTCAGGATGAGGCGAGTAGCCCAGGTCAGAAGGGAGCAAGCAGAATAATAAGATTGGCTCCATTTGCCCAGCAGTGACTAAGGGCCAGGCCTGGTTCTAAGTGTTTTTGAACATGTCTCATTTCATCTTCCCAACAGCCCTATAGAGGAAAGATTAGCCCAGTGAGGAAACTGAGGCACAGTTAAATGACTTTGCCCAAGGTCACACAGCAAGTGCCCAGGTCTGCCTGGCTCCAAAGCTGTTTCCATGTTGGCCACATCATGCTGCTTTCCCAAGAGGCTGGAAGGGAGGGGGAGGGTGGCAGAGGTCTTGCCAGATGAAGGGCAGGGGCTGGTGGCTCTCAGAGCCCACCAGGGACTGGGACACACAGTGAGATTGCGAGTTGGTCTCACCCCCAAGACCAGCCTCCAGTACTACCTCCCTCCAAGAATGCGCCCTGCTCCCCATCCTGATAATCTGTCCTGCCTGGGATTCTCAACTGTCCCTGCACCAGAGCTACACCAGGTTCCCCAGCGGCCTGAGGAAATGGAAAAGGAAAAGAAGTCAGACAAGGTCTCTAGGACTCTGCTCTGATCAACACCTCATGGCCACTTGGTGTAGGCCTAATCCACCTCATATTGCAGATGAAGAAAAGGAGGCTCCGAGAGATCAAGTCTTCTGCAAAATACCACAGAGCTGGTTAGTGGCAGGCTGAAATTTGAACCCACATCTGCTCAAGGTTTGCTTTTGCCCAGATCTTTTTTTTTTTTTTTTTTTTACAGTTGGCCTGGAACAAAGCCCAAGGGCATGGCAGCCTGCTGCACTGCAGAACCCAGCTCTGGGACCAGCCCTCACATGCCCCAGGCTTAGGAACAGTGACAAGGCTGATCATCAAAGTTCCTTCTGTGACTGGTACAAGGTCTATCACAAAGCAGGTATCTGCTAATGTTCTAATCTAAATGTGTGACCTGGACTGGGGGCTGAGGGGCTCCAGAGAGACTCAGAGGCTGCAGCCCCAGGCCTGGCTGGGACCAGTGGCCTCCAGGAAATGGAGAGAAGCAGGAGGTCCTGGCAGAGATCATGGTCCTACCTCTCAAACTCTGAACCTCAGGAGGCAGCAGCGGCTTTTGGTCAGGGGGTAAGGAACTCCAGCATGCCCAGGGCTGGGATCCTGCTTTGAGACCACGGTGTCCTCCCCATGCCCAGGCCCCACAAGACTCACCATGGTGGGGAGGCTCTGAAACAAACTGAGTTCACACCTTCGCACAGAGCTGCTGGAAGATGGATGATCCTGTGGGTGCTACCTGGATCTGAGCACAGAGGAGGCGGCAGCAGCACCTGCAGGAATGGGTAACAATACGAGCTGCTGAAAGGCACTTGCAGCCGACTGGCACGATCACGCTTCCAGTGCCCTAGTAATTAGGGAGCTGCCCCAGACTTCAGTCCAAGTCCAAACTCTAGAACGTGAGCTAGGAATGGAGAAAGGCATGGGGCAGACCAAGGTTCACACCTGCACTTGGCTGCCAGGAGACAGATCAATTCCTGTTGGGCAGGGAGCCACCTTTATACCCAGGAGTAGGGCCCACCTTACCACCAAGGAGCAAAGTAACCCACAGAATAACTTCATCTTTTACACAGGCATCACATGTGGTGAAAAAATTTACAAAGCTTTTCACACATTTGCTCTCGTTGGCCTTGGCACCACACCAGGAGGGAGCCAGCTGAGTTTGTGATCCCGTTTGACTTCTGGGAAAGACTCAGAGAGCTCCAGTGACTTGTCTAAGGTCATACAGGTAAAAGCCAGGACTCAAACCTGTGTCTAGTCTTTCTACAAAGCTTGTATTCTTTCTACTGATAATTCAGTGCCTCCAAAAGCAGGCAGAGCCCCTGCTGTGGAAAACCCAGCATGTAAACCACAATGACAGCTAGTTTCCCTAAGTTCAGCCTGGTTCAGGGTCTTGGGCCATTCAGGGTCTTGGGCTTTGCACAAGTGAACGTGAGTGCACGATGGGAACAACCCAGACATGGTTCTGCACCTAGCTCTGCCCCAACTTACTCAGGGGAGCTTAGGTAAACCAATTCCCCTCCGAGCCCCAGCTTCCTCATCTGTAAAATGGGGGTTGGTTCCTCTCTGGCATTCTACAGGTGCACTAAACCACGTGTTTCTCCTCCTGCTCCCTGGGGAGCCTGTTTGAATGTGGGGTGGCCTACAGGTTCCAGGGCTACCTGCCCTCCTAGGTTATTAAGACTCTCACAGGCAAAATTCTGGTTTCATGTTTCAGGTCAGAATTTGTACAGCAGTGGGGCCACTAATATTGTTGAGCACGTGGACTGGGGGAGCCCTTCAAAGTCTGAAAAATCAAACAGTTTAAAGGGGAGAGGTGAGCACCCTGACGCCCCCCAGGTGAGGCGCACGGTCATTCTAAGGGCAGGTGGGGGCAGCGGCTTTGGAGGAACTGGGACAGTGAAGCGGCAGGAGGCACGGTTCTAGTCTGGGATGTGCAAAAATCGTCACCTCCCTCCCGTTTCTAGGACTCTGCAATCCTTCCCGTTCCAAAAGCGGAACAGCCTGAGAGCTGCTGGAGCAATAGAAGTGGGAGAAGACGAGGTCTGGGGAAGGGCGAGGGGCGAGGAGCGGAGTTGGGGGGCCTTGGCGAACCTCTCCCAACGGCTCATGCCCGCATCAACCACCTCCGTAGCGGTCGCCGCTCCACAAGCACCCCAAAACAGCACACCCTCATCCGGGTCCTCCGGGCTCTGGCGGTAAGCGAGGGGGCGGGGCTTCTCGTGGTTGGCTGCCTCGGGCTCCGGGAGTCCTCCAAGAGGCCAGGCCAGGCCATCCCGTGATGCCCCGCGCCCCGGCCGCTCTGGCCTGCAACGTGTCTCCGGGGCGGAGACAGCGGCAGTGGAGTTCGCTGCGCGCGGGTGGGGGCCACCTGTCTCTTCGCTGGTGTCCGTCTCTCTTTCGTCGCCCTCGAGTCCCGACGGGCAACCCCAGCCTTCGACATGTCGTACAACTACGTGGTAACGGCACAGAAGCCCACCGCTGTGAACGGCTGCGTGACCGGTGAGTCTGCCGGGGCAGGAGACCCCGGCGAGGGAGGCAGCTGGGGGGAACCGAGGCCGCGGGAGGTCTGGGGCCCCATGTGCGGCCGGGTAGAACCGGGGAATAGAAGGCGCTGGCACCCGAGGAACCTCCCCCAGCTCCACGACCTCAAAGGAGCTGTCTTAGCACGCGCCTTTGCGGGGTTAGAAGCTGCTCTTGAGGGGCCCCTTTCGTCCTGGGAGGTCACTTGGCCTCAAAGGCAGGGCTGGGTCCAGTGGGACAGCGAACGGAGAGTTGATTTTGCAGTGTTGCTTGGGCGCAGATTGGCCTCTTGTGGCCGAGGAAAGGGGTGGTGGTGATGGCGACTTTGGGTCAGAGTTTTCATATGTGGGAGTGGGGGGGGTGCCCAGGGATGTGAGGAATGTCCGCATTCACCCTGAGAGGGAGAGGAGCTCTCTCCTGGCTCTCTCCTTTGCCTGGGGCTGTTGTTTACGTGAGGGCGCTGCTGGAAAATAGGGTTTGGTTTGCCTGGCCCTGGGCTGGATTTGTCATGTTGACTATGGGCAAGGGTTATTAAGGACACCAATGTCCAGTTGCATACCTCAAACTTGTATGTTTATGTAAATCTTCATCATGATTCCAAAACAAAACTCTGTTGTTTAGAGTTGGAGGTGGCTAAGAGTGTGGATGAGAGTATCGGTAGACTGCTGGGAGGACAAAAGGTGTGGACGAAACAATGTTTTAACATAAAGCTCTGGAAATTTTCCTCATTTGACCTGGTCTGTTTGATAAAAGTTTTGTGAGACTTTAGATGAAGACTGGAAGAGATGAACACCTTCTCCAGCATTCTCAATTAGAGTCTACCACTGTAATAAAAGTAAAATTCGAGAGATCAGAGCCATGTGAAGGTTTTACACAGTCATCGTCAGCTGAAGGACATGCAGCCTTTAGGTCCAGTCCAATTTTCATAGTCTGATTAAGGAAGTAGCATTGCTGAATGCATGAAGTGAGACTCTTCGAGGTTCAGGCTTTGGCAAAAAGGGGAGTGAATGGAGGGAGTTGGAAGTAAATGAGAATTCTGGAGGTGTTTAGGTGTAAGTGATAGGATTATTTAGAAGGGCTTGGGAGGCCTTGCCAATGGCTTCAAAAGTTAGAGCATCTGTTCTTTCAGGACATTTTACTTCGGCTGAAGATTTGAACCTGTTGATTGCCAAAAACACGAGATTAGAGATCTATGTGGTCACCGCTGAGGGGCTTCGGCCGGTCAAAGAGGTGGGCATGTATGGGAAGATTGCCGTCATGGAGCTTTTCAGGCCCAAGGTAAGTGTTCTGAGTTGGGACAAGCAATGAAGGGGGAACTGTTGGTTGTAGGTTGTTTTTATGATTGCTGGGGATGGGTGGAATATGATTTAGCAGAGAAACTCTCTGCTCTCCTTGAATGGCAGATTGCAGTGTATTCTCTTCTTGACCAAGCTTCCTAGAAATAGGAGAGATTTATTAGGGAAACATTTATGAAGTTGACTTCTTTAGGAAGGGGAAATTAAAGCAGTTTGAAATGTGGGTCACCATATTGTTTGGTGATTCAGAGGATAGGGTACATACAGTGTGGGGCAGTTCTGGCTTCATTCCTTATTACTTCTGACTTTGGGTGTCACTTTAGTTGTCATTTAAGCATTTAAGGCACCTTTCAGAGTTTCAATTTCCCCATCTACAAAATGGGGATAACAGTATCCAGTCCCTGGGGTTAAGATTAAATGATTAAGTAATACAGAGCCTCGCCCATAGCAAGCATTCAGTGTTATGTTAACAATTATCATCATCATTAGTATTGTCATTATTTTAATCAAAATAACTGCCACCACATTGCTTCGTTATGTCTTAACTGAATCTGGCAAGAAAGTAGTAGGTTCAGAGCTGTCATTATAACCCATAACCCTTTGAACAAAACAGTCATTTTTTTTGTGGTCTGTTAAATAAGTAAGACTTTGTAGATCCATTTTAGCTTCCATTGTTATTCTTACATTTTTCTTCTTTTTCTCCAACTACTTGGAGAGGAGTAGAGAAGGCATTACTTTCATCTTTCAGAATGACTAAGATCAGCTTGAGATTGAAATAAATGGAGACATTGTATATATTAATAGAACAGAGAAACAGAAGATCATGAAAATGGGGACTGGTTGTTTACCAGCTTCAGTTCTGGCTTTTTGTACATACCCTTAGGGTGTGTGTGTACCTAGTGTGGATTACAAACTCACCGTGTATTTTATCTTCAGGAAGAGAAGAATTTGGAATGTTCCTAAAGAATTTGGCTTGTTTAAAGAATGATGCTTTAAGACTGGACAGGTTGTTCCTGTTTTAAAAAGAACCAGTTTTGATGGCATAATGTTGGTTTCCAGGGGGAGAGCAAGGACCTGCTGTTTATCCTGACTGCTAAGTACAATGCCTGCATCCTAGAGTATAAGCAGAGTGGCGAGAGCATTGATATCATTACGAGAGCCCATGGCAATGTCCAGGTGAGGTGGTTGCTTCAGGCCGATGAGAGTTTTCCAGGTAGGGCTGTCATGATTCATTGATGAAAATTAAAGTGCTGGGAGCAGCCTTCTGTATGATCAGAGAAACGGAGAAGACACTAAGGGTTTGAGCTTTATGGAGAAAGGACTTCTGTAATTCACTCAGGATCCAAGGGACAGGGTAATAATTCATTGAGATTCAGTGTTTCACAAAAAAAGTATGCACTGACATTCAGGCTCCCTGACATGTCAAGCAGATCCATTAATTTTACTACCTCTCCTAAAATCATCCTGAGAAAGTGGTGCCCAGTGTCCTTTGTTGCTCTGTGAGTGGTGAGGTTGTTCTCTAATCCCAGTTTTTTTTTGTCAGGACCGTATTGGCCGCCCCTCAGAGACTGGCATTATTGGCATCATTGACCCTGAGTGCCGGATGATCGGCCTGCGACTGTACGATGGCCTTTTCAAGGTTATTCCTCTAGATCGTGACAATAAAGAGCTCAAGGCGTTTAATATCCGCCTGGAGGAGTTGCATGTCATCGACGTCAAATTCCTATACGGTTGCCAAGCACCTACCATTTGCTTTGTCTACCAGGTACTGGATTGGGAGGAGAGAGGGAGAAACTGTGATTTGGCTTGGTGGGAGTTGGTTTTTGTTAACTGGAATGTGTGGATTTGCTAGTAGGGTAGGGAGAAGTGTTTAATGTATATGTCCTGAAATAAATGTTTTGACCAATAGAATTAATATTGGTCAGATTTTGGTTGCTTCTTGAATGCAGTAGTACTTATTGTGGGGGCAGCAAGCTCTCTGGGGCTTGTAGCAGGTTTTAATCCGGAGATTACACTCTGGTTATGGCCCTTGGAGATTTTATAGGGTGACCCAGTTTATACTTTGAGTCTTTTACTGGCATGCTAGGGGATTATTAAAACTTAGCTATAGAGAAGTGATCTAGAACTTGCCTTTACAAGCTAAGAGAAGATGTCTTTTATTTGTGTCTTCTAAGAAGAGGTTTGTGTTTTGTCCAGCCCTTACTTTGTGGTGACTTGCTGGCTCTTGACTTCTATTTTAGTCTGTGTCTAAAACTTTAGCAGGGCTGATCCTGGGCAGCTGTTCTCTGGTCCAGATCTGTTAAGCAAGGGTCGGGTGGCAGAGCACCAGACTAATATGAGGTCATTTCACTTGCATGTAGTTGAATAAATGACAGAAAGAAATGATAGTCCAGCTCCATGGGGAGTGTGGGTGCATGTGAACACTTTGATAGCCATGTTAAGTATTGGAAATACTGATGTATTTTTATGTATTTTTAGTGTTACCATAAGTGCTGTAGTTCTGAGGTTGATTGGAATAAGGTTCAATTGAATAAGATTGAAACTAGTTTAGGAGATTTTTGTTTGCTGAAATAAAAACTTAGAATTTCTCTCCCTTCTTTAGTTTTGTAAATGTCAGGTTATTAAAACCTTGATGTTGGCCGGGCGCGGTGGCTCATGCCTATAATCCTAGCACTCTGGGAGGCCAAGGCGGGAGGATCACTTGAGGTCAGGAGTTCGAGACCAGCCTGAGCAAGAGCGAGACCCCGTCTCTACTAAAAAGAGAAAGAAATTATATGGACAACTAAAAATATATATAGAAAAATGAGCCGGGCACGGTGGTGCATGCCTGTAGTCCCAGCTACTTAAGAGGCTGAGGCGGAAGGATTGCTTAAGCCCAGGAGTTTGAGATTGCTGTGAGCTAGGCTGACGTCATGGCACTCTAGCCAGGGCAAAAGAGCGAGACTCTGTCTCAAAAAAAAAAAAAAAAAAAAAAAAAAAAAAAAAACCTTGATGTTATTTATTATTCAAGGCTGACTGACTGTTCCCACCCCCAGGGAGCCAGTTTGGATCAGATCTTCACTTCTGCATGTGTGTCTCAGAAGCCCAAGTCCAAACCCTTGCTTGAACTTTTTGTTGAACTTGTTGAACTTTTTGTGAAGTTGGGTCTTATCCCTACTCGTTGATAGATTGATGGGAAATTCTTTTCATCAGCTGAAAATTACTGTTTCCTATCTTATGCCAAAGGTTCAATTTCATGCTTCAGGAGATGTGATCCCTGTCTTGAAACATGTTGCTGAATTCCTTTCATAACTTTCGTAACTTCTTAGACTCTGGTCTCAGCTTTGTTGAAGCCGCCTTCGAAGCACTGGGGCTCCATTCTCCCCAGCCCTAGTCTTTAGCCTCTTTTTTTTTTTTTTTTTTTTTTTTGAGACAGAGTCTCACTCTGTTGCCCAGGCTAGAGTGAGTGCCGTGGCGTCAGCCTAGCTCACAGCAACCTCAAACTCCTGAGCTCAAGCGATCCTCCTGTCTCAGCCTCCCGAGTAGCTGGGACTACAGGCATGCACCACCATGCCCGGCTAATTTTTTTTTATATATATATTTTTAGCTGTCCATATCATTTCTTTCTATTTTTTTTAGTAGAGATGGGGTCTCGCTCTTGCTCAGGCTGGTCTCGAACTCCTGAGCTCAAACAATCCGCCCACCTCGGCCTCCCAGAGTGCTAGGATTACAGGCGTGAGCCACCGCGCCCGGCCTTTAGCCTCTTAAAGGTGACTTTAGTAGCCCCAGGACTGACATGAGTCATGATTTAGAAAAAGGAGGGGAAGATGGTGTTGACAATGGCAGGACTGACGGTTTTGACTCACTTTAGGGGAGCAATAAGTTCTGTTCTCCATATCATCACCCTGTCAGAATGTTTTTAAGAATTATATCAATTTTTTTAATCTCTTAAATTTAGCTTCTCAATGTTTTTTCTTTTTGGCCATTTTGTAAGATCCTTGAGGCCAAGAAACTCTCTCTCTTTCTTTCTCTCTCTCACACACACAGTATCTCTTATAGTGCTTAGTACAGCATGACAAGCTCATTTTTCTAATGCTTTAAACCTTTCTTGGTTGGTTGAATGGTTAGAAACAGTAGATCTCAGATATCCCAGTTCACCTAGAAATTACTCTCAGGCTCAGCTGGTGACTGTCAGTATACTGATGGATAAGGATGGGAAGGGTGACATGACAGGATTGTCAGATGCTGAGTGGTGGTGGTGGCTTGTCCCTTTTAGGACCCCTCTCCAGCCCAAAGTTCATCTTTCCTAAGGGCTAACAATTCCACCTTTTCCCTCCAGGACCCTCAGGGGCGGCACGTAAAAACCTATGAGGTGTCTCTCCGAGAGAAGGAGTTCAATAAGGGCCCTTGGAAACAGGAAAATGTAGAAGCTGAAGCTTCCATGGTGATTGCAGGTTAGTTGGGGGTTTTAGGAAATTTGCCTCCACCCCAGGTCTGGGCTAGTTCCCTATTCTTGTTCCCTTCGTCACCTTCTCTACCCTTTGTTTCAGTGATCAGTATCATAGAGCAGGTGCATTGTTTACAACTCCCTTCTGTCCCCTCTCTCTAAAATGTGCCTTCTTTTGTTTTTTCTGTCTTTGGGATTTTCTGTTTTTTACTCCTCTCTCCAAAAGTATGACTTTCCTTTTATTTGGGGTGGAGGGATTGATTATAAACCATTGAGAGTGATTTGCACAGTGGCACACAGAAATGAGTCATTATTTTATTGCCAGGCATAACATTTAAAAACTGAAAGGAAGTCGGGTGTGGTGGTGCATGAGGCTGAGGTGGGAGGACCACTTGAGCCCAGGAGTTTGCATTCAGCCTGGGTAACATAGCAAGACCTTGTCTTAAAAAAAAGAAAAAAAAAGGCTGAAAAGGATCGATAGAACTTATCTGACTTTTTTATTTCCTAGATGAGGAAATGGGGCAGAGGGACTTGCCCGTGCCTGTACATGATTGACAAAGCCTGGGCTGGAGTCCAGCCTCTTCACTCTGTATCCTGTACTCTGCACCCCACATTATGTTGTCTGTCTCACTCAGTAGAGAAGTTTTAAAACTCTTAAGAGTTTTAAAAAAGTCTTAAGAGAAAATCTTCTAAATGGTGGCCCTGATAATCGGGAGAAATTAAGCTAAGAGAAGAGATGAGGGGGAAAAAAGCAAGAGACTTTAGTTAGAAAGGACCAGAAGTTTAGGAGGGAAATGAGAGGACGTCTGTGGAAGCCCACTGGGAAGACTCCCTACCCAAAGGAAAGCCAAACACCAAAAGAAATAAAAATATTGCCAGGATTAGATAATGGACAGTCTAAAATTTCCAAGACAGGAATCTCCAAAAGGCTATCATGTTTCCTGGGCTTTCATGTCCTTTTAAAATTAACGATTATCTTAAAATATGCCTCAGGGCTTACTGGACTCATGCCCTTCCACCCCTGGCTTGGCAGGTCCAAAGTGCTGAGCATTCTAATACTGCTGTCTTTCCCCTGTAGTCCCAGAGCCCTTTGGGGGGGCCATCATCATTGGACAGGAATCAATCACCTATCACAATGGTGACAAATACCTGGCGATTGCCCCTCCTATCATCAAGGTGAGCGACATTCTTTTACCTTTTTTTTCTTTACATCTTTTATTCCTTTGTCCTCATCCTGCTCTTCCCTTTCTTCCCATTTGTCGAAAGGAGATTCACAGATGTCTGTCACACTGTTCACTATGTATATGAGATATTGTGTTAGTCATTGGGAATACAGAGAGAGGTTGGCCTGGTTTTGCTTACAAAGAGCTTGCTTGCTAACTAAGAGAAATAATAATCAAAATAGGCTTGCTCTTTCCATTGATTGGGGCACTTTAAGAAGGGAAAATTTTGGCAAATCCTTTTTTATTTTGTATTGTTTTTATGGGCCACACTTTATTCCATAAAATAGAATAAATGTTCCCTTGGCAAATTCTATTGAATGTATTATTTTCAGGGCTTAAGTCATGTAAAGTAATATAGTAATAAATGTATAGACTTTAGAAAGTTAGTCATAAATATTCAAGTCACAAGAATTAAGTCTTAAAAACTTAATTTTACTTTCTTTTTGAGAATACAGAACAAGATCTTTGGTAGCATTAGTGGTAGGGGGTAATTAGTGGTATTTAGGATAAATAAAATCTGTGGTAGCATTTATGGTCCAGTGAATACTTGCAGCAGCTTCCTATTATATGTATTTCTATTTTCCAGCAAAAGAGTATGTGAATAAACATTTATAGTATATTGATTGAGCTCCTCAGAAAATTGTCTTCAAAATAAAGATGCTTCCTATTTTCTATTACACATATGTTAGCTGAGTGGCTTCCTTGCTGGTAAAAATGGCTGGGTTTGGTAAAGGGAGTGGTCTGCTAGGGTTTGCTTTCTGGAGTAGGAGAGGCTGAGTCTCTAATCCTGTTGCTTCCCTGTCGGCAGCAAAGCACGATTGTGT
The DNA here is from genome assembly GCF_041146395.1 of Eulemur rufifrons. Classification (NCBI taxonomy): domain Eukaryota; kingdom Metazoa; phylum Chordata; class Mammalia; order Primates; family Lemuridae; genus Eulemur; species Eulemur rufifrons. Next base: position 95,119,847 of record NC_090988.1, on the reverse strand, counting down.
GCCACAATCGAGTGGACCCTAATGGTTCAAGGTACCTGCTGGGAGACATGGAAGGACGGCTTTTCATGCTGCTTCTGGAGAAGGAGGAACAGATGGATGGCACTGTCACCCTCAAGGATCTCCGAGTGGAACTCCTTGGGGAGGTAGGGCCCCCCTAGAGAAGTTCCTACTTCTCTGCCACATTCTCCTAGGTTCTTAAGGACCCCAGATGGGTGGTCCCACATCTTAACTCTGGAAATTATCTTACTTAATACCTAGCGACAAACTGTCCTGCTGTGGAAGTTGATTTTTGAATGAGTTAGATGTTGGAGAATCTCACAGGCTGCTGGGGATTGCCTAGCAGCCTGTGAGAAAAAGAAAACAAAGGGAAACAAAAAGGGTATAATCCAGAATTAAAGATCAGTGCTGATTTCAATTCTGGGTGGAGGTTCCCCAAAAGTTTAATACTTACACAAAGTATTTTAGAGATTTCTAATTATTTGTGTGGACTGGAACTGTTGGGATTAAAATTATCATTTGGAGCAGGTACCTGCAAGATAAGTTATAGATTTTTCTGAGTGTAGGGATGTGATAGAAGAAGAATGACAAACTTCAGAGATTTAGGAACATTTGCTTAGTGTGACCTGGGGTTTTGAGACAGAGAACTATTTCCTAAGTTAGGGCTGCAGTTGGGAATTTTTTCAGCAGATGTCTGAGAGGTGGGTAGGGCAGTGTCTGGATCCCACATGGAGTCCATTCTGATTTCTTTCATGCTGCCGACTTTCTTCCAGACCTCTATTGCTGAGTGCTTGACATACCTGGATAATGGTGTTGTGTTTGTTGGGTCTCGCCTGGGCGACTCCCAGCTTGTGAAGGTAAGAAGACATTTTCTTTCTTCTGGTTTGTTTTTTGCTCATCATTGTTACTTCATCAAATTTCTCCTGTGTTTGGTGCCTCTCAGAATTTCTGCAGCTTATCCACTACTATCCAGCTTTCTACCTGTAATTTAACATCCTACCCACATCTAGCCCTTCGTCCTAATGGTTCATTCAGCAAATGTGCCAGGCAAGGTGCTAGATGCTGTGGATACAGTGATGAACAAGACCCAGCTCCTGCCTTCAAATGGGTCGTAGTCTAACGTAATGGATCTCTAGAATACAAAACTTTGGACCTTCCCTATAGAAAAATGTATGCAAAAATTCACTGTTTCTCTGAGATCCATCCATGGGACTGGGAGTCTAGGTTAGAAATCCCTGGCTGGAGGATTTCGAGACCAGCTTGGGCAGCATAGTGAGAGCCTGTCTCTAAAAAAAATTTTTAAAAATTAGCTGGGCGTGGTGGCATGTGCCTGCCTGTAGTCCCAGCTACTTGGAAGGCCAAGGTGGGAGGATCATTTGAGCCCAGGAGTTTGAGGTTGCAGTGAGCTATCATCTCACCACTGCACTCCAGCCTACATGACAGAGCAAAATCCTTGCTGGTTAGTGGGTCACCTGTAGGATACCATCTTCCTTTGTCAACAGTCCCTTTTTAGAAGCATCCATTGGAGCCCAAGAAGGGCAGATCTAGCAGGATTGAGAGTTTCTTCTGGATAACAACTATCTCTTTAGGGTGGGTGAGTCTGTTAACGGCCTTCCAGGACTAACATTGTTCTTTCTTCTTAGCTCAACGTTGACAGTAATGAACAAGGTTCCTATGTAGTGGCCATGGAAACCTTTACCAATTTAGGACCCATTGTGGACATGTGTGTGGTGGACCTGGAGAGGCAGGGGCAGGGGCAGGTAAGGGGCTTATCCTGGAAGTGGATAGTTGGTATGCCCATTCAAACCGTGTCCTCCTAGTTTGCTTATCCAGAATGGGGAGTGTGCACTGAAGATAGTTTTAAGAGCCTCACTCAATGAAATCTCAACGATACAAAGATAATTGCTATTTGTTGAGTTCTTATCTTAGCCTGCCAGGCACTTTATATACATTATCTCTAATCGCATGAGCCCCCTATTAGATAGGGATTCTTGGCCATCTATGAAGTGAGGAAACTTAGGGCTGAGAAAGATTGAGTAACTTCCCAAGGTCATCCAACTAGTAAATGGCAGGTGTGTGTGACTCTGGATCCTTTGTTTGTTCTAATAAACTAGGTTCTAAGGATCTAAGCAAGCCTGCTAGGAACAGTGGTAGGGGAGCTTTTCGGTCCTTGGACTAGGACATCTTTTCTGCTTGGTAAATTTGAGACACTTTGGAGATCATCCTCTGCCAAGTCTGCAGCCTCAAACCTAGTTCCACAATAAGGGTTCTCGAATTTAGGTATAACACATTTGCTTTCTGGGCCTCATTATGATTCCTGCAGTCTCCTGGGAGGGTTATTTAGAAACCTTTTCTCTATTTGCAGCTGGTTACTTGCTCTGGGGCTTTCAAGGAAGGCTCCTTGCGGATCATCCGGAATGGAATTGGAATCCATGAGCATGCCAGCATTGACTTACCCGGCATCAAAGGTAGCCTTTGACATAGGGTACAGATCTTATTTGAGTGACTTTGGCCATTGGCCTCATTACATGTCGTGAAGGCACTTTGGTGGGAGCTAAGGGAAAGCAGATCAAACAAAGAGTGAAAAAAGTCATAATGACAGATCAAGTGGTAGAAGCTTAAACATTTATTTAAAAAAAATTTTTTTTAGGCTAGTCAAGTGAAGCAGTGACATATTTAAAAATATAAGGGAAACTTTAAAAAAGACTACTGTTGATCAGAATTGGGTGGTAGAGTAGAGGAGTGGAGGAGGAAAGATCACAAGTTAATGTTGTTTCTATAAGGGAGTGATAGAATCCACGAAGAAAGAGAGGATGAGGATACCATACAAAATACAAAAGTAAGTTCTGGAACAGAAATGTAAAATCTTTCTAAATTCCAGAAGAATTACAATTAAAAAAGATCAGAGGAAGGCTGCATAATGAAAGACTTTTACAATGTGTTGACAGTAAACATAATCTAAAACAATATGACAGAATTGATGTCAAACGTGGGTGTCACAGCAGTCAATGTAAATGGACTAAACTCACCTGTTATGAGGCAAACATAATCAGATTGAATCACAAAACCACTTCAAAACTGTATGTAGGAGGTATATCTTTAAAAGAGCAATTCAGAATAGTCAAATAAAAAAGGATGAGGAAAGATGAAGAAGGAAATAGAGAACTATGAAATTAGAAAGGAGAGAGCATAACTGTAAAACCCAAGAGAATTAACTGAAAAACTGCTATAGACTATAAGAATTAATTAAGGTAGCAGGATGTAAAATTAATATACTGAATTCAGTAGCTTTCATGTAAACACAGACAATTAGAAGGTATAATAGAGGAAAAGAAGCAATTTACAATAACAATAAAAAAAATAAAATACCAGTGAATACATTTAACAAGAAATGTGCAAAATCTGTGCAAGGAAAACTTTAAAATACTCCTGAAGGATGAGAAGAATAGAGTGATCAAGTGAAAAACACATACCAAGGTTTACAAATCAACATCATAAAGGTATTCTCTCTTTGACTTATTTTTATATTTAATGTCTCTCAATAGAGATATCTATGTTTTTTCTTTGACCTAGACAAGTCCAAATGGAAAAAGCAAGAAAGGCCAGGAAAACTTAGAAGCAGTGGGATGGGACTAGCCCTACCAGATATTAAAACTTAGTATTAAGCCTTGGTGATTAAAATTGTAGTATTGGCAATGAAAGGCAGAGTCTGATGGGCAGATTCAGACGTCCAGAAATAGACACAATTACATGTGGAAATTTAGTGTATGATCATGGTGGCATATCCATTCAGTGAAATAAAGTTGGGACTTTTTAATAAATCGTTTGGGATAACTAGCTGTCATTTGGGAAAAGATAAGTTTGTATCCACACTGCCAAATGTGTGCTTTGTTAGAATCTAAATGGATCAAACATTTAATATAAAAAATGAAGCCATACAAAAACTAAAAGAAAAAGTTGGTAAATTCTTTCATTTATACTTTTGGAATGGGGAAGGTCTTTTAAATTATGATTGAAAATACAGAAGCCAGAAAGAAAGATTGATAAATCCAACTACATAAAATAAAATACTTCTGTATAGCAAAAACAAAACACTGTAAACTAAGTCAAAACAAATGACAAACTGGATAAAAGTACTTACAGTTCATCTTACAGGCAAAGCCCCAATCTCCCTAATTTATAAAAAATTTCTAGAAAGAAGATCACCAAATTCCCTGTCCCCAGTTTGGTGAAGGACATGAATGGACAGGTTACAGGCCTCACTTGTAGTAAGAGAAATGCATGTCAACACTAAATGGCAACATCATTCCTTACCAGTTTATCAAAATCCAAAAGTTTAACAGTACCTTAGGTTGGTGGCGCTGTGAGAAAATAAACATGCTCAGGCACCCTGTGTAGAAGGGAAGTTGGCAATATCAAAAGCTGCATTTAGTGATTTATCCAGCAATCCCAATTCTGAGTCTCTACCCCACAGACCTTCTTGTGAATAAAATGACGTCAATACAGTCTTTTTCATTGTGGCATTGTATGTTACAGCAAAATACTGAAAATGTGTCCACTGGCGGGGACTTGTTAATAAACTGGTGCATCCACACAATTAAATACTACACAGGTACAGAAAATGAGGAAACACTGTGTTGTGATAAGGGCTCCAGCATATATTGTTAAGTGAAAAAGCAAGGTGTAGAATAGTGTATGATAGCCTATTTCATATTTGTATTTGCTTGTAGTAGTGCTTACCCTATTTTATTAATTTAAAAAAAAAGTAAGGTGGGTGTAGTGTAGTTGGCCTACTTGGGAGTCTCTGCTACTTGGGAGGCTGAGACTGGAGGATTACGTGAGCCCAGGAATTAGATGCCAGCCTGGGCAATATAGTGAGACCCCATCTCTTTAAAAAATTAATAAGTTAAACAAGAAGCTATAATTGATTACTTGTTTGGGGGATGAGTTGGAGGGGAGAGGTATGGGAGCAAGACTTCTCTGTGTACTTTTTCAAAATGAATTTTGACTTTGAGTCATGAAAATGTATTATCCAAGTTTAAAATATCTAACTCCTTCCGAGTCTTAAAGCCAGGAAGGAATAGAGAGGGAGTTTGAGCTCAGGATTCTGACTGCGAAGCTCCTGCCTTTCCCGTGGTGTCAGACTGTCCTGCTCTTAGATGTGCACGCTGAGTGTCGGTCTGTGCTATGCATCTGAATCCTTGGTCCTTGTTCCAGGCTTATGGCCACTGCGGTCTGAACCTAACCGTGAGACTGATGACACTTTGGTGCTCTCTTTTGTGGGCCAGACGAGGTAAGGAAGGGTCTGGTGCCAGCTCTAGGTGCTGGTGTGAAGGTTGTGAGGTGGGGAAGCTGGTCCCAGGCTGAGCCAGGCCTTCCATTCTGCTGCAGAGTTCTCATGTTAAATGGAGAGGAGGTGGAAGAAACCGAACTGATGGGTTTTGTGGACGATCAGCAGACTTTCTTCTGTGGCAACGTGGCTCACCAACAGCTTATCCAGGTAACAACTGAGAACGGGGCAGACGTGACTGCATGCTTGAATCTGATCTAGGGTGTGGTACGGAGCACTACTGGATTCTAAACCAATCAATTTGTATGGCTCTAAAAGTAATGTAGAAATGCTAGGGAAAAAAGTAAAATTACCTGATAACCTATTACTCAGACCACAACTCAACTTTGGACTTGCTCCTTTTAGCTTATTTTTCCTCTGCAAATGTATGTATATTTTTCACATTTTCTTTTATAGACTGGGATCATATATTGTTTGGGGTCCTGTTTTAGCACTAATTATATCATGTCTTCTGAGACACTCAAATTTTTCCTCTCATTATAATAGTGATACATGCTTATTTATAAAAATTTAGAAAACAAAAAGAAGGAAAAATAATTAGTCATAATGTCACCATCCACATACAACTGTTGGCAGCCCTTTCCACATATTAATTATAACCAGAGCTCTTACTCTATTCTGATCCTAATTTTCAATTTATCTGCAGTATAGGGACAGATAGCCTTTTGGCGTTTGGTATTCACGAGAGCCCAATTTCTGAGCACCCTGCCACCCCACAGCAATCTTTTGAAGTTTGCACTGCCCACTCCAGATGCCCTTCAGTTTTTTGCATGCCCTCCTTGCCTTCTGAGCTGTTCTCAGCTCTGTGGCCAGAGTCCGTGTCTTGCCAGTGGTGGGTAGGGCACTTGGGTGCCTGAGAATTAATGAACTGTCTCCATCTTTTTATCCACCTGGTCTTCCTTTTAGCCACCTGGCAGTGGTAGATTGGTAAAAACCAGAGGGAAAGTTCTGCCGGTTTGTGGACCAAGTGTGGGATGTGCCCAGATACTGAGTCATTGCTTTGTCAGTGTTATCTAACTATTGGCCTGAAGACTGGCACCAGCTCACCTATCTATTATTAAAGAGCTTTCATCCTTAAATATAAACTCAATCATGCTAGGTAAGATGAATCAATAGGTAACAGTGTAATCAACCTACTCTTTGTTTTATTTCAGTGATAAAATGAATTTATAAAACATTTTTCAATATAATTTTGTAACCTTTACTAAGGAGCTTTCAATAATTTTAATGGCTCGTGTACAGTAAAGAACTTGGATGTTTTAGAGGTCTGATTTGGGGTTTGAAAAAACTGCTAGACTGGTGGTCACATGGTCTTACTCTATTAATACCTTACCACAGGATGCAGTTTGTGTTACCCAAGCAAGCCTCAGCAGGAATGAAATAGGCCTTTTTCCCCCTCGCTGGAGGTTTATAAGCTGTAAGCTGCTTCAAGCCAGTCTCCTTCAGAGCTTCATCCAAAAATGACATCTGTTATAATTATTCATAGCAGGACTTTGGAAAAATATATATATATGGCAGAAGAGACCTCATGTAGCTTATTCCTAGGGCTCTGCTAGGGCTGCATTTACCACATTTCCGCTCCTGTGTAGATCCCTGCAGGTGCTTGGAGACATCTGCTTGTCTGCTCTTCTTTCTCTAGATCACATCAGCATCGGTGAGGTTGGTCTCTCAAGAACCCAAAGCTCTGGTCAGTGAATGGAAGGAGCCTCAGGGCAAGAACATTAGTGTGGCCTCCTGCAACAGCAGCCAGGTAGTGGTAGCTGTGGGCAGGGCCCTCTACTACCTGCAGATCCATCCTCAGGAGCTCCGACAGATCAGGTGTGTGTGTGTGTGTTCCTGTCTGCTTGTTTTCCTCCCCTGTTCTCTGGGACTTCTTTGATCCTTGGATTCCTTCCTCTGCCATATTCCTCTTTGTTCAGCCACACAGAGATGGAACATGAAGTGGCATGCTTGGACATCACACCATTAGGGGACAGCAATGGGATGTCTCCTCTTTGTGCCATTGGCCTCTGGACAGACATCTCAGCTCGTATCTTGAAGCTGCCCTCTTTTGAACTATTGCATAAGGAGATGCTGGGTGGAGGTACGTGTCATTTAGGAACCTCGGTTGGGATCAGAGTCATCATGTGGAACAAGAACTTAATGTACCCCTTTTCCACAGAGATCATCCCTCGCTCCATTCTGATGACCACCTTTGAGAGTAGCCACTACCTCCTTTGTGCCTTGGGAGATGGGGCACTTTTCTACTTTGGGCTCAACATTGAGACAGGTGAGAAAAACACCTGGAGTGAGGGGCTCTTTCAAAAATGGAGAGTATTATAGTTGCATAGAGTTCTTAGCCTCAGGGTACTGCTTTTGAACCTTCACAATCCAGCTGTTTGTCCTGTTTCCTTTCCTTCCTTCTTCCTCCTGATGCCGTTCCCTCTGTAGGCTTGTTGAGCGACCGTAAGAAGGTGACTTTGGGCACCCAGCCCACGGTATTGAGGACTTTCCGTTCTCTTTCTACCACCAACGTCTTTGCTTGCTCTGACCGCCCCACTGTCATCTACAGCAGCAACCACAAATTGGTCTTCTCCAATGTCAACCTCAAGGAAGTGAACTACATGTGTCCCCTCAACTCTGATGGCTATCCTGACAGGTGAGTCTCTTTTCTTTCTTCAACAAAGGTCATTGAGGGCATCATGATGTTTTCTTCAAACCCTTTCCCTCAAGCTTTTTCCTAATGTCAAAGTCAGTAAATGGCTGAGATGGGCAGTGTAGAGCAGGGGTTCTCAAATCTGGCCACCCATTAGAAACATCTGGGAAGCTTTAAAAAAAAACCAGATTTTTTTGAATCCTCAGATTCTGATTCAGTAGGTCTGAGGTTGGGCTGTAGAAGCTATAGTTTCAGAAAACTTCTCAGATGATTCAGATGATTAATCAAGTTTCATAACACCTGATTAAGAGATCATTATGTATTCCCTTGGAGCAGGGGTTCTCAAAAGGTGGTCCCAGCCAGCAGCAACAGCACTATCTGGAACTGGTTAGAAATGCAGATTATTGGGTTATTGAGTCCTGCCCTGCCCACTGAATCAGAAACTCTGGGGGTGGGGCCCAGCAGTCTACTTTAACAAGCCCTCCAGCTGATTGATTTATGCACACAATAGTTTGAAAGTTACTGTCCTACAACAGTGATATTTTGATTCTGAACCTTGCCTGCACATTAGCAGTCAATGGAAATCTGTTAAAAATTTCAGCCTAGGCCCACCCAGGCCAATTAAAAAAGAATATCTTGGCCAGGTTGGTGGGTGGCACCAGGATTGCTTGAGGCCACTCAAGACCAGCCTGGGTAACATAGCGCTGTCTCTACAAAAAGTCAAAAAATTAGCGAGGTGTGGTGGCAAGCACTGGTAGTCCCAGCTACTCATGAGGCAGCAGCAGGAGGATTGCTTGAGCCCAGGAGTTCAAGGATGCAGTGAGCTTTGATCCTGCCACTGCACCCCAGCCTAGGTGACAGAGCAAGACCCCTCCTCAGGTGATGTTTAGCATAGAGTCAAAGTTGAGAGCCACTGCCCTGGAGTGAGCTGGTGTAATTTTGCTTTGTTTTTCTTCCCCTTATGGAGTTGCCTCGTAGAATCCTTTCCTTCCTTGGGTCTACTCAGTCTAAACCTAGACCCTTCTTTCCAGCCTGGCACTGGCCAACAACAGCACCCTCACCATTGGCACCATTGACGAGATCCAGAAGCTGCACATTCGCACAGTTCCCCTCTACGAGTCTCCCAGGTGAGGGCCAGGGTAAAAGAGCTGCGGAGGGTGGCGATCTGGGAGTTGGTGTAGGGTGCTCCTGGCTTTTTTTGAGTGGCATTGTTGTTTGTACTTGTTCTGCAGGAAGATATGCTATCAGGAAGTGTCCCAGTGTTTCGGGGTCCTCTCCAGCCGCATTGAGGTCCAAGACACAAGTGGGGGCACAACTGCTCTAAGGCCCAGTGCCAGCACCCAGGTGAGGGCAGTGGACAAACAAGGTGGCATTAGTGCAGGGGCTGGCAGGCTTTCTGTAAAGGGCAAGATAGTAAAGATTTTTGGCTTGCAGGCGTGTGGTCTCAGTTGTAACTAACTCATCAACTTTGCCATTATAGCCTGAAAGCAGCCACAGACAACAGGTGGACATAGCTGGGGTCCAGTAAAACTTTATGTATAAAAAAATGGTTGCTACTTGGTGGCCTTGCAGCATGAATAATTCCTCTTCTGTCATCAGTGTGGATACTTAGTAGGGTATGTGTAATTGGGGGCAGAGTAATAGAATAGGTAAGAGCTTGGGATGTTGAGTCTAACAGAACTATCTTCAAGGTTTATTGCCAGCTGTGTGACCTCGGGAAAGTCTAGACTTTAGTTTTCTCATTTGTAAAATGAGGATGATAATAGGATGGTCTAGAGCTGCACATAAGAGGTTCGATGGAGATAGCAGCTGGTTGTTTTCTTCTGTGTATTCTCGGTCTTTCTTGCTCCCAGACACTTGTCGTAGTACCTCCTCCCTTAGTCCAGAGTCTTTACATTTTTCCTTTTATTTGGAGTGCTCCTCTGCTCCTCCCATCGAGAGGTGGAGCGTGTCACTTTATTAGGCCCCAGGGTTCCTCTTCAGCTTTGCTTGATTGACTTGCACATCACTGTTTTAACTGTCTTTAATGACTGCTAGGTTCCTGTGGTGTCATTATGTATGTAAACTGGCTCCTATGGCAGGCTCCACCGAACTGCCCGCCTTTAGAGTTCTCCTCAGCCTGTCTCTGCTCTGATGGGTCCCCTCACTCTGCCATTCTGAGCACCTGTTCTGCTTTCGAGCGGGATGATGGGGATTCTCTCTTTCTTAGGCCCTGTCCAGCAGTGTCAGCTCCAGCAAGCTGTTCTCCAGCAGCACAGCTCCTCACGAGACCTCCTTTGGAGAAGAGGTGGAGGTGCACAACCTCCTTATCATCGACCAGCACACCTTTGAAGGTGCAGTTGGGTCTTCTATAATTTTTACCTACGTCCTTCCTAAACTGGGCTTCTGGGCCCTGTTGGACAGACAGTGTGGCAGAGCAGAAAGGAGGGCTGGGAGCTCTGAGTTTCAGTGCGGCTGGGGTTGGGCATCCTCTCTTTGGCATAGGCTGGTGGGAGTCGGACAATGTGAAGAGACAAGGACAGCAGGTGACACATGCTCTTTCACCGCCTAAGCTGCAGGCCTCACGGAAGCATAGGGTTACATGTGCAAGGGGGGTGTGAGCGAGGTGTCATCAACCAGTCATCTCTCTACTCTCTGTCTAGTGCTTCATGCCCACCAGTTTCTGCAGAACGAGTATGCCCTCAGCCTGGTCTCCTGCAAGCTGGGCAAAGACCCGAACACGTACTTCATCGTGGGCACAGCCATGGTATATCCTGAAGAGGCGGAGCCCAAGCAGGGTCGCATTGTTGTCTTTCAGTATTCAGATGGTAAGTGGGCTCGGTCTCCAGCTGCTGAGGGATGGGAAATGCTGGGAAACTGGGCAGACCATTTGAGATTTCAGAGCCTCAGTTAAGTAGTGGAAGAAACTTGGGTTCATTGCTGTGAAGAGCCATTCTATTCCTTCCTCTCAAGCCATTAATTGATTGAGTTTTGGAGCAGATGAGTAGGGCTCAAGTAAAATTTAGCTTGTCTTTCTTCCTTTTCTACTCTTCGAAAGGCAAAAAAAAAAAAAAAAAAAAAAAAAAAAGCAGGGGGCGGTGAAAAATGGGTAAGAGAATCTAGTGGCCAGAATCAGAGTTGAGAATCCTAGATTTGTTTTCCAGTTGGTTGCTCAGGCATTTAGGTGCTCTTTCCAGCTTCAGCACTGTGTTTATTTCTTTATATCATTTCTCATTACTCCGACCCAAGATGGTTCTAAAGATTGGCTATCAGCCCGGAAATCTCAGATCAGCTAAGATGGAATTTGGTCTCCATCCTGAGAGACAGATCTGGAGTTAGGGTGGGAGGTAGATCTTGGATACCATCTGGAATCACTACACTTTCCCTTGGGGCTCATACTTTAGGTGGCCGTTAATCCCAGCATATATACTGATGACTCTGTGTTACTTTTCAGATGAGTGGTTTTTGGAGGCAGAAAATAAGGGCCAGAGGGCAACCACAGGATTCTTTTTACTAGGTAAAGTGTAGGCTCTTTAATTTTGAGACTCAAGAATTAATCTTTCCCCCCTCAGGAAAACTACAGACTGTGGCTGAAAAGGAAGTGAAAGGGGCTGTGTACTCCATGGTGGAATTTAATGGGAAGCTGTTAGCCAGCATCAATAGCACGGTGAGGCCCGTACCACTTGGTACCCTGCTTTAGGTTGCACACCAGTTGTTGTACATTGTTGTCTACAGAACGTACCTCCCTTATGTTTTCTGGGGCTGTGTGGTGAGATTTTAAGGATAACAAAGTAGTGGGTATGGAGGATAGAGCTCTAAGCTGGGAATTTGGGGAGCTGAGGTTGGACCAGGCATTTGACTGGGTTAAGGGAACCCCATGTGTATCAAATGCTGGGTGCTGCAGGAATCGAAGGAGGGAGAGAGTGCAGGGTGTTCCGCATCAAAAGAATAGGTTAGGCTGCACACAGTAGCTTACTCCTGTAATCCTAGCACTTGGGAGGCTGAGGCAGGAGGATCACTTGAGGTCAAGGGTCAAGACCAGCCTGAGTGAGACCCTGTCTCTACAAAAAAATAGGAAAATTAGCCAGGTGTTGTGTCGCGCGCCTGTAGTCCCAGCCATTCCATAGTCTGAGGCAGGAGAATCCCTTGAGCCCGGGAGGAGGTTGCAGTGAGCTATGATGACACTATTGCACTCTAGCCTGGGCAACAGAGTGAGATCCTGTCTCCAAACAAACAAAAAGAAGAACATGTTATCTGTATCGACAGAATATCCTGAAGACATCCCAGTCCTTTGAAGTATTCCACTTCCCTTCTACCATGACTCTGCCTCCTTCCTTGCTAAAATTTTTTCCCCCAGCTTTATTTAAGTATAATTGACAAAAATTGTTTATATTTAAGATGTACAACTTGATGTTTTGATTAAAAATTTTTAAAATAAGTTTCATGGTCAAATAAATTTGAAAAACGCACTATCTTGGATCCCTCTCTTGGGCTGTCACAGTGCATTGTAGCATATTAAAGGTGCTAAGAAGATTGAGAGTAAAGAAACATTACTTAAGTGTGTGTGTGTCTATTTTTTCCTTAAAGATAGGCTCACTCTGTTTCCCAGGCCTGGAGTACAGTGGCAGGATTAGAGCTCACTGTAACCTTGAATTCTTGGGCTCAAGCAATCCTCCCACCTCAGCCTCCGCAGTAACTGGGACTACAGGCATGCACCACCACACCTGGCTAACTTTTTTTTGATTTTTTTTGTAGAAAATAGGGTCTTACTGTGTTAACCAGGCTGGTCTCGTATTCCTGGCCCCAAGCAATCGTCCCACCTTAGCCTCCCAAAATGCTGGGATTGTAGACATGAGCCACCATGACTGGCAGATATTTTAAATTGAGCATTTCTAAGTGATTTGTTCATTCAGAAAATATCATCTGAACACTTGCTGTATGCCAGGCACTGTTTTAGTATTTGGATATGGTAGTAAACAAAATGAACAAAGAGCTGCCCTTTTGGAACTTATGAGCAAATAAAGTATATAGTATGTGAAATGGTAGGGAATAAAAGAGGCCTGGGGCTGGAGGAGCCCCAGGGTGAACATGGGAAGTGGGGGGTGGCTGTTTCATAACAGATGGTCAGGAGGGTCTTGCAGATACGGTGGCATTTGGGCAGGTTCTAAAGGAAGGGAGGGAGGAGCCATGCCTGTGTCTGGGGAGGACAGATGCCAGGGTGAGAGGTCGAAAGTGAGAATGGGCAGGCCTGGTGTCTGGCAGGAGTGAGCTGGTGTGGTGGTGGGAGATGAGCCCGAGAGGCAGCAAGGGACCAGAACAGGCAGAGCTTGGTAGGCCGTTTAAGGAATTGGGGTTTTTTATGAGGGTGATGGAAATCTCTGAAGGGTTTGGTTTTGTTTTTTGGGGTTTTATTTTTTCCTTTTTCTCTGCAAGGTTTGAGCAAGGGTTTGAACATGATTAAACTTGTATTTTAAAAGATCATTTTGTTTCTCTGGAAAGGCTGTAGGATGTAGGAGACCAAGGGTAGAAGCAATGAGGTCAGTTAGGAGACTCTCGTAATAGTCCAGACAGCAGTCGGTGGTTGCTGGGACCAGGTGGTGACGGAGGAGAGGATGAGAGTGGTCAGATTGTGCATGTGTTATGAAGGTAGGATTGAGAGGCTTTGGTGATGGGTTGTAGATGAGGTGTGACAGGTGGCGGATAAAGGGTCAAGAGTTTTGACCTGAGCAACAGTAAGGATGGGGTTGCCATTTACTGATATGGGGAAGATTGTGAGTGCAGCAGGTTTGGAGTGGAACTTGGGTTTGGACACACTAAGTTTCAGTGGTTATGTAAATGGAGATGTCAACTCGGTAACGATCAGAGAGGTATCTAGGAAAGAGGTAGGCTGGAGATGTCAGCATGGCAGTTACTCAGTGACATTTAAAGCTAAAAGTCATGATGAGATCACCCAGGATCCAGCCATCCACTGGAGTGGGTAGAGCAGGGCTGAAGGCTGATCCCGGGGCAGTCCAGCATTTCAAAGTAGGGGTGACAGAGAAGATCCAGCGAAACCGAGCAAGGGTGACTGGTGAAGTAGGAGAACCGAGAGGACAGTGTTCGGGGAGCCATGGAAAGACCTTGTCAAACAGGAGGGAATTGGTAAACTGCAAATGCTGCCCATAGGTCAGTAACAAGGATTAAGAATTGATCATTGGTTTTAGCAACATGGAAGTCGGTGGTGACCTTGACCGGCGAGTTGTGGGAAAAAAACCTGGATGAAATGGGTTCAGCTGAGAGTGGGAGGAGAGGACAGCTGGTAAGGAAAACCCCTTCGAGGAGTTTCACAGCATGGGAGAGAGTGATGGGGGCAGTGACTTCAGAGGGAAATTTCAGGACAAGACTTTGTTTTTAATTTTTCAAGCTGGGAAATATTGCTGCACATTTCTCTGGAAATGGTCCGTCAGATAGAGGAGGATTGCTTGGAGCCATGTTCTTGAATAGGCAGAAAGGAGGTGGGTCTGGAACACAGTGTTGGTCTGAGAGGGCAGAGAAGGGAACAGCTGGCAGAAGTGTGTAGAAGTTCTCTTTTGGTTGTGTCCATCTTCTCTGTGACGTAGCTGAGAGGGAGGATGGAAGGGGACGTATTAGTGGTTTGAGGAGACGAAATTTGTTTTAGGAGCAGAAGAGTGAATGGACTAGGAAAATGCACAATTACCAAGAGGTTTAAGAGCCCCCCTTTCCATTAGTAGTCTTTAAAATGAGAGCGGTCACCCTGGGGGGTTGTTTGCCCTCACCTGTATGGAACATGAGAATTTAGCCAAAGCCGGGTTTTGTCTGGTGAGCTTGAGGAAGGGAGAGGGGCAGGGGAATTGAGAGTCTGCAGGACAGTGCTTAGGGGCTGGGCTCTGGGCGTCTGAGAACAGGTGGAACTGAGGATGGGGTGCAGTTATTTTTAATGATGGGCTCTAATAGGTGATCATAAGAATGGACAAAATAAGTAGGAAAGAGGAGGGTCAGAAAAGTTATTGGAAGGACCTTCTTTGTGAATGTGTAAGGCACAGAGAATCGCAGGAGCGCTGAGGGAGAGTGGTGGGGTGAGAGTTTAGGTGACTGCTTCAGGGCACGGTAGTGGGGGTGTACTCAGCTGATGTGAACTTCAGAACTGGGATGTTTAGGGAGGGGGAGGGAGAAGGCCAGGAGGAGCATGGAAGACTGTCTCACCTGCAGTCCCGTGTTGGGAGGGACAGTGGGAGGGAAAACAGCTAAGCCGAGAGGGCCCCGGGTATCGGCTATCGGTCAGAATGAGAAGGTGAAGGGTCAGGCCAGAGAAGAGGCTGCCGAAATTAATGAGTGTGTGTTCCAGGGGTACGTTGTGTGGATGTGGGAAGTGGGTGTGGCATGCAAGGTCAGATTAGATGTCTAGGCTGTTGCTGGCCAGTGGAAATACTGTACGAGCCATATATGTAATTTTAAATTTTCTAGTAGTCACATTAATAAATGTAAAAAGCAGGTCAAATTATTCAGCTCTGTCAGTGCTGTAAAAAGAACCAGTGAAATTAATTTTAATAATGTATTTTATTTAATCCAATATTTAAAATATTATCATTTCCACATGTAATCATTATAAAAACTACTGCTGAGATATTTTACATTTTTTTATACTAAGATTTCAGAATCTGATGTGTATTTTATACTCACAACACATCTCGACTTGGACTAGGCACATTTCAAGTGTTTCATTGCTTCGTGTGGCTAGTGGCTACCATATTGGACAGCAGAGGTCTAGAACCTCTTGGGAATAGAGTGGGAGTCCTGGGCTTGGTGGTATCTGGCCTTGGTCTGTCTTCATGGCAGATGGTAATGGGGAAGCTGAGAGTGTGGAGAGGGAGGGTGGCAGGTGTTGGTGGGAACACAGGGAGCCCTGGTACCCCTTTTTCACTCCCACTGTTGGAGGTGTGGAGGCCCAGCAAGGCTGACCTCACCCGAAGATGGAGCACTCTGGAGGTGCCCTTGACCCTGCTGGCAGAAGTATGGTAGCCATCATAATCATTATGAATGACTCTTAGAGTATACACCTGTGGAGGCAGGGTTCTTCCGACACACCTTGAGAAATCGGCTTAATTTTTCTGTCCAGGAGTTTCTAGATGTGCAGAGGCCATGGTGCGATTATTGGGATCCTGAGGGATTTGCCAGGGAAGCTTGTCAACCCAGACAAGTTGCATCTGTCTTCCTTAGCCCTGGGCTGTGCCACGTGTCTCTCCATCTGTGTGCTGATGGTAAAGCACCTCCAGTGTTTTGGAGATGTGGTTGTGATCGAAGAAGCACTGCAGTGAAGAAGGAGAAGAGCAGGGTTTCTTTCTCCCTTTTAGGGTTGGTAGGGGGTGGCCATAGAATCAAGGTCTTTAGATTCCTTTAGTTATTTGACAGGTTCTGTTGGACTTTCTCATTCGCTTTTCTCTACTCATTGGGTTTACATTAAAAAGTTCCAGGAATGTACGTTTTGAGAAGGGTTCAGAAAAGGCAGTTTGTTGGGGGGTGATCTTGTTCCATTCTGATTAGGAAATTGGAGTTGGATCTTCTAACAGATATTTCTGTAGATCGGTTACCAAACTTGAGTCATAAGAAGATTTTTTGTCCTATCCATAGTATTATACTTGCATTACTGTTTCCTTTACATGGACTCATTGTTTTATGTAAAGCAAAACTTTGTATTCCCAGTTTGGTGTGCTCTATTTTCATGTTTCATAGATATGTAATAGTGAAACAAAAATGTTCGCCCTAGTAAACACGTAAGACCATTTCCCACCCCACACTGCACTTTGGGAAGCGGTGCTGCAGGTGGAGGATTGAGGAACGGGGACAGTTGCTCTGAGAGGACTCCGGCCCCTCAGGCTGAGAGAAACAACACGCCCTTGCAGGTGCGGCTTTACGAGTGGACGACAGAAAAGGAGCTGCGCACCGAGTGCAACCACTACAACAACATCATGGCCCTCTACCTGAAGACCAAGGGAGACTTCATCCTGGTGGGCGACCTCATGCGCTCAGTGCTGCTGCTGGCCTACAAGCCCATGGAAGGAAACTTCGAAGAGGTAGTGGGGCGATGAGGGACCAATGTCTTGCTTAAGCCATGATCCCTGCAAGTGTTTCTCTGGTGATGGAGGATACTCAAGCCCAGTGGGGGCAGAATTTCCCCGAAGGATACAATTCTGCATCGAGTATGTATTTTTAGAGACCCCCAACCTAAACTCTGAGTGGGCTTCATCTCTGGGCAATTGCAACCAAACGGGCTATGTAGGCCAGAGATTTTGGGGAAGATTCCTTCTAGCATGACAGTTTTTAAACAGAGCTGCATCTTCTGCAGGGTAGGGTCTTGGCTTCTGACTAAAAAAAAGACAAGTCCCAGAACTGGATTCCATGCAAACTGCTGATTGGATTTTCTTGTTGAACCTTATCTATTTTAAGATTGCTCGAGACTTTAATCCCAACTGGATGAGTGCTGTGGAAATCTTGGATGATGACAATTTCCTGGGGGCTGAAAATGCCTTTAACTTGTTTGTGTGTCAGAAGGATAGGTGAGTGACCAGCTCTGGGGACGGTGGGGAGGGGCTGGAGCTCCTGGGTCTGTGGTGTTGAGAACGTGGGGCTCTGTATCAGGTTCAGGTGCTCCTCTTCACAGAGGTAGCATTTTCTTCACGAGAGAAGAAAAGGTCACACAAATCAGCCTCTCCAGACTGGCTCCCCTGCTCTGGGGTGTGTGGGCTGCCCAGGGAAGCTCAGCACATGGTGTCCACTGCACATGGTCGTGTGTCGGGGCCTCGTGGAGACCAGGATGATCAGGGAGTGACTTTCTCGCTGCCTTTCAGCGCTGCCACCACTGATGAGGAGCGGCAACACCTTCAGGAGGTTGGTCTCTTCCACCTGGGCGAGTTTGTCAACGTCTTTTGCCACGGCTCTCTGGTCATGCAGAATCTGGGCGAGACGTCCACCCCCACGCAAGGCTCAGTGCTGTTCGGCACGGTCAATGGCATGATCGGTAAGGTTAACCCCCGCTGCAGGGCACAGCCCCACAGGCCTTCTTCCTGAGATTGCCGTTCTGAGGAACTGGGGAGAACGGTTGGACAAGACGTAGGAGGCTGGTGGGAGGCTGCTCACCCAGGCTGCAGCAAGCTTCCTCCTGCTGGTGCTTCCCGGGGCTGTGGGCTCCGGAGCTCTGCAGCTCACTGCCCCCTTCGCCTCCTCAGGCCTGGTGACTTCGCTGTCAGAGAGCTGGTATAACCTCCTGTTGGACATGCAGAATCGACTCAATAAAGTCATCAAAAGTGTGGGCAAGATTGAACACTCCTTATATCCTTCCCAGAGCTGTCCCATGCTGGGAAGCACATCCTACCACGTGCAGAGAGTCACATTACCCTAAATTGCTTCGGGAAACTGCTATCCAGAATGTCTTCACTAAGTTCCTCCATGGATCAGGTTTTTTTGGTTGTTTTTTTTTTTAAATTTCTTTCTAACTTTTTATGTGGAAAATTTCAAACATACAGCATAGTAGAGAGAGAATGGCATAATGACTTCCCACATACTCACCACCGGGCTTCAACTGGTCCATCTTGGAAATGTACGTTTATGTCCCTGAAATATGTCTGCTCCTGGCCTTCTTGGTGTTGCATTTCAAACGTAAGTTTGTTTGATTATTTATTTATTTATGTTTTTATTTTAATACCTTTCAAACATTCAATACAATATTTTTTGTTACATGGGTGAATTCTATAATGCTGAAGTCAGGGCTTTTAGTGTACCTGTTTCCACAATTCAAACATAAGTTTAGAGCATGACATAGGAGAACATCCTTTCTCCTGTGTTGGGGGCAGCAGTGTCTGAGGCTAGAGACACTAGCAGAGGAGCAAGAGAAAAGGGAAGAAGAAAATGCTGGAAGCTCAAGAATCAGCTGCGCTGGGACACGCAGAACCCAAGTGCTACTGGAAGTTTATTTGCTGCGGGAGATACAAAGAGTCCTTCCCAGGCAGGGACTCCCTGGGAGTCTGGCCTAGCTGTAGCCAGGGGGTTGCTGATGGGCTGATGTCTTGGTTCTTTGCTAACTGGCAGTACCTTTGGCAGCCCCTGGCTCGCTGAGCCTCAGTTTATTCGTCCATGAGGCTTTGAGGCTAGACTCAGATGAGTGGTTCTTGTGTATCAGCTTCATCTAGAGCACTTTTTAAAAATATCCAGACATGCCCAGGCTTAACACTAATAGAATCTGATCTGGATTTTTAAAAATAGTATTTTGAAGATTACCCCAATTGAGAACTAATTCTCAATATAATAATTTTATATTTCTTACAATTCCAAAAAAGTCCAAAAAGCAATGTGATTTTTAGTTGAAACTGTCATTTCCTATTCTAACCCTGATTGCTTTAGACTTGGGTCTTGTTCAGAGGTGGGGATGACTGAAAAAGGTTGTTTGCCAGTAAGCACGCATTCCTTAACTTGCCTGTCTACCTGGAGATCCTTTCACACTGAGCGTAAGACAGAACCGGCCACAGGCTTCATAGATGGCGACTTGATTGAGAGTTTCCTGGATATCAGCCGCCCCAAGATGCAGGAGGTTGTGGCAAACCTACAGGTGAGCCATGTGGTGTTCAACCATGGGCCAATTAAATAAGTCATTGCAGGTCGCAGCATGCTAGGAGACTCTGAAAGCTCTGGGTACCTCTCTTGCTCAGTTCTAAGGTGCCATCGGCCCTCTATGGCCTTTTATGATCCTTACCAGGTGGGAAGGTGGAGTCTGAGGGAAAGGAGATGTATATGGATGAGCTCATGGGTACCCACTAGGAACTCTACCCATGTTAACCTCTGTCCTTATCAACGTGGGCACATTTGGGATCTCTGGCAAGACCCAAAGGTGGAAGGCAGAGTCAGGATCCTACAGGGAGGAGGGATTTCCACAATTCTGGAGTTTGGGATATTGCTCACTGGAGATGGTACCTCTGGGGAACATCCTTAAAGAGGGAGAAATGTAGGCCAGCGGGTGGCCTACGAGCCAGCTTTGCCTCAGGAGACCTGTGCTACCAAGGGGGGGTGGGGTGGGCTTCTGCTGAGTCCTTTCTCCCTGCCGTGGCAGTGGGGGAGCCATGTCCCTCCATTGCTGGGGGCATTCCCTTCCCCAGCTGAGGGAGAGTACCCTCCTGGCCCTCACCGCCCTGCCCCTTTTCTTGTTGCAGTATGACGATGGCAGCGGTATGAAGCGAGAGGCCACCGCAGATGACCTCATCAAAGTTGTGGAGGAGCTGACTCGGATCCATTAGCCAAGGGCAAGGGTACCCTTTTCTGACCCTCCCCAAAGGCTTCGCTCTGCTGCCCTCCCCCTCCTCTCCTACCATTCTCTTCTCGGCCATGGCGGGGGGGCCTTTCCCTAAGCCAGCTGCCCCAAAGCCACAGTTCACCTGTGCGGAAATGGGGCTTTCTTAGAACTAAAACCAGTTCACTAGAGACCTGGGAATGGGCTAAAGGTGAACCATTTTCTCCCTGGATTTTTACCAGTCTCACATGATTCCAGCCATCACCTTGGACCACCAAGCCTTGATTGGGGTTGCCAGTTGTCCTCCTTCCAGGGAGGGATTTTGCGGTTCTTTGGCTGAAAGGAAGCTCTGTGTGTGCGCGTGCGTGTGTGTGTGTGTGTGTGTGTATCTCACACTCATGCATTGTCCTCTACCATCTTTTTAATTAGGTTGGGGGTGTGGGGAGGTTGCCTTTAGTAGGGAAGAAGTTTAGGAGGGCTTCACTGTCTTGAAGTGAAACCTTCCTTTTACTTTTCTTCTGTTGCCTCTGAGCGCATTGGGTTACCAGGCCGTGGGCTGCCCGGGCATAAAACCTGGAGATGGTGGGCGATCCCCAAGCCACTGCTCTTTGTCTCTGCAAACTGCCTTCTTCAGAGAGAAGGAGGTGGGGGGATGTGAATTGGTTGTTAGTTCCTGAGTTTTACCAAATAAAGTAGAATCTAAGCGGAAAAGTACATTTGTTTTGGCTTTTCTTCTCCCTGCCCAGATATCCAGCATCCCAGGCATGCTATTCCCAATTTACTGCAGACTTGGGCAGTGTCCCCACTGTATGGCAGCTGCTGCAATCACTTGTCCTTGCTATTAGAACAACTCTCTCAAGTAGTGAAATGACATCTGTACCTCTCCTTTGTCATGTGATTGTTTTTGGTGGGATCTCAAGGATGTCAGGTTTTGGAAATTCAGCCTTTCTGTTGCCCTTGACTCAAGAACACTGTTTGATTCTCAGTTGCATCCGCTAGTAACCTGGCATGCCTAGGGGTTGCTTGGGCTGCCTTCCCTGAGCTCACTTTACAGCTAGCTCTGTGGGCAGTGTCCAATTAGCCCCTAGGCCACCAAGTGGCTCCTCATGCACCTCCCAGCTTCCTGTTGCCACATGCCCTTTGGATTCTCATTTTATTTCCTCTGGTCTAATCAAGTGAAGCTTTGGTGCTTTTAGTTTGAAAATACAGGAGTAGGGCACACTTGGGGTTCACCCTTCTGTCCAGCAAACAAAGCCTGTCTTTTTTCAGCTCAGTGGGTCAGAGTGTCTGGGCCCATATTGCTACCAGTGATCCAGTGGGAATAAAGGCTGCTGTGTCCCAACAGTGGAGTAGGGTTGATCCTAGGCATATTGGCTGGCTCCTTTAAGACCAGCCTTTGATACAGTGTCAGGAAAATTGTGGTTTCAAGTTCAAACAGTGGTTTTGAGAGATTCTAGCTTAAAAGGAAAAGATCAAGGAAGCATCCTTGCTTCAGGGGTCTTCTGGAGTAAGTTTCCTTCCCTGGAGAAATTCTTTGTGTTTTATTACCTTTCTTTGCCCCTTATTCTCCTGGGATTTCTGAGGGTGGGGGATAAGGGTCTTAAGAGAAAAAATAATCAGCAGCTCAAAAACCACAGTTTGAACTTGAAACTCAACACTGTGATTTGAATTCTTAAAGTCATGGTTTGAATTTGAAAAAGGCCTGCCCCCATGCCAGAGACAGCTTTAATCAAGCAAGCAGGCAAGCAAGCAACAGTCTCCAGATTATGATTACTTCCAAAATTTAATCCTAGATGGGAGTGTTGACTATAAGGTGCCATGATCAGAAGGCAAAATGGGATTACTGTTCTGGTGCACTCTTCACAGTCTGACCTGCAGCCACTGAGACCTGCTACTTTGAGTAGAAGGTAGTTATCAGTGGCTTCAGTCTGGAATTTGGAAGCTTGTGGAGTCCTTTCAATGTTTTGCTTTTTTTGTTTCCTATAATCTTGGGTATATTCACTCGGGACTGCATTCCAGCAACCCTTTGGAAACTGACATTCTACTGCCGTACTTCCACATCCCCTTCTTAAATCACCTCTCTAGGGGTGAAAGGTTGTCTTGGAGCGTGGCTCTAGCCAGCTGGAACAGCTCCATTCCATGCGGGCGCTGATGAGCTAGCATCACTCCAGGCCTCTGCATGAAGGGACCTTTGGGAGAATAATAGAAACACTGACTCATCACATGACCATTTGGAAGGGTCACAAGCCAGAGGCCGTCATTCTGCAGCCAACAACAACTTGGATCCTCCACCCTTAGTGGAGGGTCCCTTTTGTTACTGAGAAGCCACAAGCCACAGAAGTGGGAAAGAAACACTGAGGAACTTCAGTTAAGTGATATGCCCAAACTGGTCCTTGAAGATGAACAATATTAAGTTAGAGACGAGTCCAAACTGAGAAGCCTTGGGGTCAAACAAAAAGACAAGAAAAAGCAGCAACAAACAAACTAAAGGAGCAAACTTGGTAGAAGGAGCAAGGTGAATGCCATAAGGTCATGAACTTTATGGGGGAGTGAAAGAAATGCCAGGGGCAGTTGTTTAAGAGATTCACCAACAGGAATTTACTGTGTAGTAAGTATCCTGAATGCCTTGTTAGGGTGAGGTGTTTAAGCACCAAGTGGCATTTTCTATTCCAGCTGCTCATTTACCAGTATGGAGCAAACCTTGCCAGAGAATTGAGTTTTACAGGGTGAGGTGGAGGGGCTGGGGCTCCAAAAAGTAGTATTAATAGTTAAGAGTGGAGGTAGTCGAGGTGTGCTGGAGTGTGGGAGAAAGAAGATAGCATGAGAGATGACAGCCATGTAAAAGTTCACTTTTGTCCCGAATAAACATGTTGAAAATGTGTGGGTAGCTAGCTCCTAGGGCCAGGAAGGAGCACCTGTTCGACACTGAGTGGTGGTCCGTTGGTAGGGGAGGGGGAAAGTGCAGCCTTTGGAGGTTTGAGGCAGGAAGGAAAGATGCTTGGAAGATTCTGGGAGTCCTTAGGACTCAGTGGACATAAACGCAGAAGTTGCATTCATCTTACAATGCAGAGTATGTTAGCAACCTGCTTGCTAAGAATTTGTCGACTAGATTAGAAGATGGGTCATAACTAACAAGGTGAGAGACGGGCCTAAATGTGAATGTCTGCTAAAACTCAGCCACACAGGTTCACGTAGGGAGATTGGCTTGGCAGCTTGTGTTTAATAACAATAAAAACATCTGAGGTTTTCCTTCAATGCAAACTCTGTGTCATGAGCTAACGGTATCATGGTCCTGTTAGGCTGCATTAGTAAAAGTACCGTGTCTGTAGGAAGGAGGGGAGAGTCCAAGCCACTGTTGGTACACCACGTCCATTGGTGGCCACCAACGTGAAGGACCTCAGCAGCAGGCTGAGGTAGTCAGCGGGAGGGCAATGGCAGAGGCAGGACCAAAGGAATTGGGATTGTTTAGCTGGGAAGTAACGACTAGTTCTAACAAATGTAGTTATTCAAAACGATTGGGCTGCTTTTTGACAGGTAGTGAGTTTCTTATACTTGGAAGTGTTTAAGCAAAATCTTGAACTAATTAGGTCTGGGTGGCTAAGGGAAAGTTCCTACACGGAGCAAAAGGTAAAAGTCCATCATCTTCCCAGCTTTCTCCCAGCTGGATGCTACTGAGTTCCATCCACCACTGGCTCGACACTGTGCTGCCTCAATCCCTCCGCAGCCCACCCATCTCTGACCCTGGCCTGGAGCAGTGGCAGAAGGGGCAAAGCGGGTGCCTTCCAGTTCTGCTTCTGCCCGCTCCACTGCTTCCTCGCCCCCAACCAGTAGCCGGGGAGGCCAGGCCTCTCTCTGTCCTCTGGGTGCCCAGGGGAGCCTGTGGCTACCAGACCGGGGGCTGCCCCCTAGCCCGGGACGGTTGGACCCACCGATCCACGCACTCAGGGGTTAGGGTGTAGACCTGCAGGCCGGGGCAGGCCTAGAACCGCCCAGCGGCTCAGCGACCCAGCGTCCTGGATTCGGATTTCCACGATTCTCACCTTCTGATAACACAGGCGTCTCGGGTTCCACCGAGGCGGGCAATGCCCTGGGAGCGCAGCCTCTGGCGCTAGCTGTTCCCGAAGTCTCTTTCCTCTCAGGGCCTCAGTCTGACGCCCTCAGCCCTTCGCAGGAAGCCGACTCCCAAACCCGGGCAGGGGGTGTGGGCCGAGGGCGAAACCCCGCCCCCAGGGGTCCCTGATCTTTGCCCCCGCCCCGGGCTCCGCGCCTCCCGGAGAGGCACTGGCGGGCGGGCGGCGCTACCTTTTGTGTGTTTCGCTTCGAGGTGCTGGAGACCACCCCCAGCCGGCTGCCGCGTCCCCTCGCGGTCCCGGCCCCTCCTCTCTGCGTCCCCAGCCCCCCGCTCAGCTCCGCGTGCCAGCTCGGGGATCGCTGGTTCGCTCCCCGCGGCGCCAGGAGGAGGGGCGAGGGCCGGCAGCCCCCTCCCCCGCGCGCGCGGCGCCGGAGCCGAGCTCAGCCCGGGGGACCCGCCGCCGCCGGTCATGTGGGCCGGACTGCTCCTCCGGGCCGCCTGCCTCGCGCTCCTGCTGCTCGGGGCCCCGGCCCGAAGCTACACCGGGAGGAAGCCGCCCGGGCACTTCGCGGCGGAGAGGTAAGCGCCCCGCGCCCCTTCCCGGCGCCGCCGGGGGGGTGCTACCGGCATGGAGCTTGGAGGCGCCTAGGGGCGCCCCGGAGCCGCCGGCAGCCGCGGGTCGGGGTTCGCTCTGGGGCGCTGTCCGCGCGGGCGCAGCCGGGGGGTCCGGACAAAGAGACAGCAACTTGTGCCTCTGGGCGGGTGCCAGTCGTGCGCCCCTGACTGGGACTGTCCTGGCTGGGACCTGGGGAGATGGAGAGCCAGGCACTGGGTGAGCCCGAGGGTGCCCTGGAGCGCGGACCCCTGGCGAGGGGAGACCGGGACATGCCACCTGGTCTTGGGACTGGCTGGCTTTCGCTCCCAAACGTGCAAGCGCCTGGCCTTCCCCACTGCGCTGGCCGCTCTGGGGCTGGGGGCTTTCCCTGTGTCCTGGCTTTACGCATATCGTGGACCTTGGAACCGACCGGGTCTCTCTGGGTTATGTTTCGGTTTCTGTCCGTGCGTGCGCGCGGGTGGGGGAATGGGGGTGTGCCCCCTCGCTGTCTTTAACGCTGGATGCCGCCCTGCGCACGTGTTTGTCCCCGGGCCGAGGCCCGGCAGCCGCGGGGCCCTGCGCTTGTGTGCGTGACGCTCGGAGCGGAGGAACACGGTGTCAGCGGGCGGCCTGGCCCGTGGCCACGTCCTCAGGGGGGCGCGCAGCGGGGGCGGCCCAGCCAGTCTCGCTGCTCGCACGTGTGTTCCGCAGCCAACACCAGTTCCTGCTCAGATCCTGCCGGCTCCGCGGCCTTTCACAGCCTCCTGCCACCTGTCTCCCGGTGACCACCGGTCCTAGGAGGCTCCTTGGGGCTCTCTGGCGGGTGCTCGGCTCCTGCCCACCTGAGGGTTCTACTGCACCAGCCTCCCGGGCATCCTTACATCTGGCGCTTTGGTGGCACTGCCTGTCCCTTTCCGAGCCTCCCAAGGCTCAGCTCATTAGGCCGGTCTGAGAGGTCTGAGGATCGGGAGCTGCCGGCTCCTGCCTCCGAGGCTGCTGCCATAATCGCTCCAGCAAGGGGGCGATGAGACTTCACTGCCAACCGCCCCCCCCCCCAACTCCGGCCTCCTCCAGGAGTGCCTCCTCTTCTTCTGTGATGACTTCACAGAGGGAAAAAAGGTCCCAAGTCCCCAGGAACAGATGTCAGTAGACTTTTCTAAAAGTGCCATGGTGTCCTGAGCTTCCCTTTCCAGAATACTTGTCATATTTGACATGGATTATTCTCCGCAGGAACAGGATGAATCTGTCTTACCCCACGTCCCCATTGCCTGGTGGTCTGTGAAGGGCGGGACTGGCAGAATGATATTCCCATCAGCCTCTGAGCAGGGATAGAGAGCACAGCTGGGAGGGTTTTCTTGTCCCTGTTCTGTTGCACTGGGATTCCCAATTCAAACCAGGCGGGACTTCATCACCCTCTGTCCAGCTCATTACTGGAACTGGCTGTGGTTGTCATCTCTGTCCTCCCACAGGCCTGTGATTGTGCTGCTCTCCCACCTGGACCACCCTCTCCCTTCCTCGTTTTTTGCTGGCTGCTCCTAGTCTCCTGTTCTGCTTCAGCCGAGGCGCTGCCCTCCCAGGAACCGCCCCCCCCTCCCCAGGGCTCCATAGCCCATCCTGATGTGGCGCTCGTCATGCTATGTTGTTGTCACCTGGTCCCTGGTCTGCCCAGCGTCCCTGAGAGGTGGGGATGGTAACTTGCTCATGGCTATGTGGCCACGCCCCGCCCAGTGTCCGGCACATGGTTCGCTGTGCCCGGCTTTCTGCCCTTTCTGGACTCCGGATTTCCCATGTTCCTGGTTGAGCAGACTCTCTTGCCCTCTCCAGTCTGGGCAGCTCGCTGGTGCTCCCACGCTCACCGCAGAGCTGTCACCTGTGCCAGTGCCTGTGGGGGCCCTCTGGCCTCCCTTCTCAGCTGGTTTCCCAGCAGCCATTTATTGAGCACTTACTATGTGTCAGACAGTGCTCTGGGTGCTGGGGGGAACAGATAAGAAGCCCTCGTCCTCAGGGAGCTGTAGGGAAGACAGACAATGAACAAATCAACAAATTAATGAATAATGTCCCAGGAAGTGTTATGGAGAAAAATAAAAGCGAGGAAAGGGCAGACAAGAAAGGCCTCTCTGAGAGGGTGCCATGGGCAGAGATTGGGGGAAGGGAGAGAGTGAGCTGAGTGTGTGTCTGAGGAAGAAACTTCCTGATAGAGGGAACTACAAGTGCAAAGGTCCTGAGGCAGCCATCCCTGGGCTCTTCACTCATCCCAGAGCCTTCCCTCAGCTTTGAGTCCCCTCTTCCTGGCCACTCTTTGCTCTGTATCCATGTGGCAGGTATCTGCTCTCACACTTGTGTCTTCGTCCTCCCTCCAGGGGAGACTATCTGGGTCCTTTTTCTTTGGAAACTTCCTATTGCCCCTCCAGGGGTTCTTGAGAACTGTTTGCTGGTTGACTTACAGACTGGCTGGGAAGTTTTCCTGTTGGCCAATCCCTCCCCTGACACAGAACGTGGAAAGTGCTTTCTTCTCTCTTGCAGGCGCCGGTTGGGCCCCCACGTCTGCCTCTCTGGGTTCGGGAGTGGCTGCTGCCCTGGCTGGGCGCCCTCCATGGGCAGCGGGCACTGCACCCTGCGTAAGTGCTTGTCCCTGTGCCCCGAGCCTTCTCCACCAGCAGTGTGCATTGCCAGCACTCAGTCCCTGGTCTGAGGGGCAGATTGGGGGCCCCAGTGCCTGGTCCCTCACCTGCATTTCTCCCCTCAGCCCTCTGCTCCTTTGGATGCGGGGGTGGCGTTTGCATCGCTCCCAATGTCTGCTCCTGCCAGGATGGAGAACAAGGGGCCACCTGCCCAGGTAACTGGGGATGGGCAGTGGCTGATGGGAAGGACTGAAGTAACACTGAGGTTATATGCCGGACACCAGGCACTTGAGCTGCGTTCTAGAATATCATCTACAAAGAGCCCTGTTAGGTAGACATTTCATTCCCATCTTACAGAGGAGGAAACTGAGACACAGAAATTACTGTCTTGCCCAGGGTCTCACAGGTAGTAAGTGGCAGAGCTGGATTTAAACCCAGCCCTGTTTGCCTGCGGAGCCACCCTCCCAACAGAAATGAGCCTGGCGAGGCGGGGGTGGCTGGGCTGCCCTGCCGCGTGGTGCGTGCTCACCGGGGCGATGCCTGTTGTAGAGGCCCATGGACCCTGTGGGGAGTACGGCTGTGACCTTACGTGTAACCATGGCGGCTGTCAGGAGGTGGCCCGGGTGTGCCCCGTGGGCTTCTCGATGACAGAGACAGCTGTTGGCATCCGATGTACAGGTGAGAGGCCTGGGAGCCGTGGGGGAAGGGGAGGGGAAGGGCGGGAATTGTGTTTCTTCCCTGGCCTGCCAGGGTGTCTCCAGAGAGTCGCAAGAGCCAGGCTAAGCCAGGGCAAGCTCTGACATTTGGGAGTGGGCAGGGAGGCGTGCAAACGAAAGAAATGTGTCACTTCTGGTACTTCCCAAATATTTTTTGAGCACCTCTATGGGCAGGAACGGAGCTAGGGCCTGGGGTTACTGGAGCCACAGTTGGTCCCTGTTGTTTGTTATGGAGCTTCCCTATATGTGGAAAGGAGACAAGGAACGGGACAGCCCAACGTATTGGGGACCTTAACTGGGACGTGCAAGGTGGGGAGGCCTGCAGAGAGGCACGAAGCTGGAGTCTGGGGTTGGGGGGTTGGCAAGGGAAGGCTCCTTGGGAAAGCTAAACTCACTAATTATTTTGTAAAAGTATGATCTGTGATTAAAATAAGTTCCTACTGGCAAAGTCTGTTACCTTCCCCAGAGGCGGCCACTGTGACTAGTTTCTTGCTGGTCTTGCCAGAGCAGCAAAAGCCTTTTGGAGTTTTAACGTTGTAAAAATAATGTTTGTCCCCGTGAAAAGAAAAGTAAGAGATAATTTCATTTTAGAACATTTGGAATAAGAGAAGAAAGGTGAAAATAAACATTTCCTGGAAGTCCC
Organism: Eulemur rufifrons; assembly: GCF_041146395.1. Classification (NCBI taxonomy): domain Eukaryota; kingdom Metazoa; phylum Chordata; class Mammalia; order Primates; family Lemuridae; genus Eulemur; species Eulemur rufifrons. The sequence continues at coordinate 95,090,965 of NC_090988.1, read as the reverse complement.
TACCTGGAGACATTTGTTACTAAAATGAAGTTATTTTTTCTGTTCTTTTTTGTGAGTGCTTATGTGTGTATATGCGTATATATGTTTTATAAAATTGCGATTGTAACTTATCTGTAGTTTTTATTTATTATTTTTCCCATTTAGCTTTATGTTGAATCACTACTCCTTGCAACACAGTTTTTAACAGCTGTGTACTTGGCTGCTGTAATTGCGATACTAGCCTGCTACCCCTCCTTTAGGCAGTCTGCCATGTTTCACTACTATATAATGCTGCAGTAAAGAGGCTTCTCGTCTGCTACTCTGGTTATTTCCCAGAAGGAGAAGTATTGGGTCAGAGGGTCTCCCTAAAGGAGTCTTAGAGCTCATTGCTCCATCTCCTCCAGAAAGAAGAAGCAATTGAGCAATGATCCTGCCCCGGAGTGCCTTTCGTCTTTCCTCATGGGGTGCTTCCGCACACACTTCTCATTGTCGGGGCAAACTGGACCAAGGGAAAACCAGAGAACAATGTCAGAGCACAGGGTGCAGGACAGAGTGGCCCTGGCCGTAGCCATGAGGGATCCCAGTGGGATGGGGTTAGTCAGGGTGGGCTTCTTAGAGGTGGTGGGCATGGTCTTGAAGGGCCTGCCCATGAGAAGAGCAAGTAGATACCAGGGAGAAGGCTGAGTAGGGGGTAAGGGGAGTGGAAGTGTCCAGTGGGCTTGGGGGCCAGGCGGTGAGGGACGTGGTGCAGACTGGAGCAGGCTGGCCGATCCTGTGGGGCCTCAGGAGCTGCCCTGGCTCTTTGGTGGGGAAGAGGCGCCATGCAGCAGGACTTGGGGGTTCTAGCTCCTGGCGCCCGCACCCCTGAAGCCAGAGCATCTCACCAAGCCCACCTGCCTAAGCACTGCCTGGATCTGGTCACCCCACCGTGGGCAGAGGCCTCAGGGAACTCCTCTGTGCTCCACAGCCTGGTCTTATCTTAGGCCACTTCTCTGGATGGTAACCCACGCTTCAGGCAGCCTGGGCCTCCGTGCAGCCCCCATAGAGCCCAGCTGCTGCCCGGAAGCCTCTTAAGTTCTTTCTCCACTGGGGGGGGGGCCCTCCTCCTAATGCCCTGGTCCTCCCAGCCCATGACGCCTCCAGGGCACCTGCTGTGGCCAGTGGTTCCTGGGTGAGGCATCTATCACTGGCCCGCACGGGCCCGCTGGGCGTGTGTTTTGGCTCCTATGTTATCAGACCGTAAACATCTGGAGAGTCAGAGCTGTGTCTTTGCCACATGTGTGTCCTTAACAGTCCCTCTCCAGGTCTGCTGCACACAGTTGGTGCTCAGTGAACATTCAAGGCAATGACGCTGTTGATAATTTGATCCGCCTTCCCGTCTACTGCTCTCTGCCATGTTAGGGGCCCTGTGGGGTTGCCCTGCGGGTGGGGGCGCTGGAAACAGTCCTGTCTCAGCTCTCTGCTCTCTTCAGCTGATCTGCATGAGTCAAAGGGCGGCCTGCTCCCTCTTCTTTCTTGGGGTTCCCTCCTAGCCAGTGGCTTTCCTGGTGCCTGCTTGTCTTCCTGGGGTGCAGGTGGAGGTTCCAGGCTGCTGAGGGCAGGCTCAGTGTGGGCACAGGGTCCTCGTGGGGTCAGTTTGTTCCCCGAGTCACAGCAATGCTCAGAGTGGATCGTGCAAAGGTGTTTCTCTTCCCAGACATTGATGAATGTTTAAGCTCCTCTTGCGAGGGCCACTGCGTGAACACGGAAGGCGGGTTCGTGTGTGAGTGCGGGCCAGGTATGCAGCTATCTGCCGATCGCCACAGCTGCCAAGGTGAGCCTGCAGGGAAGGGATGGCCGCTCTGGAAGGGTGACAGTAATGCCAAGTTGGGCCCTGCTGGGCCCAGCACAGTGTGCTGTCCGCATATCACTTTCCCCGAGATCTTCTGTTATCATCTTCATTTGCATAAGAAGACTGAGGCTTGCCCAAGGCCATTCTGTTAGTAAGAGGTGGAGTCAGAGTTTGAATCCCTAGCACGTCTGACTGTTAGAACCTGCTGCTGCCATTGCAGCCCAGAGGGATGGGGAGGGAGGACAGGCCCCTGGGAGGGGTGGGGCCCGCTAGCCTGGGGAAGGAGGCCACCGGGATGAGGGGGGAGGGGGCCGGAGGGCTGTGAGCGAGAACGGAGGAGCTGGGGGGGGGGCACACTGGACTGGGGTCATTCAGTCTCTCATTCATTGGTTCCACCTGCCGGTGCTGGCCCAGGGTCTGGAGCCAGCTGGTGGGGAGGGGAAGGGCAAGGTGGGTGGGAGTGATAAGCGCTGTGGGAACCTGGGGAAGAGAAGGAACCTTTTTTCCTAGGTGAGCAGGAGAGATCTTTTATAATAATCACTTGTTCTTTTAAAATGATTCTCATTTACACAAGTTATATGAGGAAACATTCTCATTTAAACAAAGCAGATCAGATAAAAGGTCCCCTTTGACGCTGTGCTATTATTTTCTGTGTGTTCGAAATTTTCATAAAGTGTAAAAAAAGTTTTAAAAGTCATAGTGATAAGAACACTGAGGCTTAAGGAAATTAAATGACTTGACCAAGATCTTGTTAGGGCTAAGATTTGAACCCAGTCATTCCTCTGCTTGTTTTTTACCTCCTCAACAATTGGTATTGAAGATCTTTCCACATCAGGATAAACAGACCTGCCTTGTTCCTTTTCACTGCTGACCCTGCAGTCCATAGTTTACGGACTCTTCTCTTATTGATGAACATGGAGATTATTTCCAGTTTTCACAATTTCAAACAACAGCATGGGGAAGCTTTTATACAGGAGGTGCTATCAAAGCTGAGTTTTGAGATATGAGTAGGAGTTTTCCAGCCAGACAAGAGCAAAAGGCATACCAGGCAGACAGGAGAATGTGGGCAAATGGAGAGGCCCAAAGAGCGTGGTGTGTTCGGAAGATGGCAAGAATTCAGGCCATAGTGAAGGTGAGGGGCAGGGAGGGAGATGGGGAAGGCAGCCGAGGGCTGTGTTCAGAGGCCTTGTGAGCTATGGTGCTGAGCTATGGTGCAGCGTTGCTGCTTTATCCTAGGATAAGGCCTGTGGCCTTTGGGAGCCACGAGCGGCTTTAAACAGGGGGTTGCCTGATTGGGAGTCCCCTTTGTGTGGAGGACGGCTTGTGAGCAACAGGTAGAGACAGAGAGATGTGCAGGAGGCTTGGCTGCTCTCCAGACTAGAGACGAAAGTGGCCTGGGCCAGTGGGTGGCAGTGAGGGTGCGGAGAAGCGAGCTGGTCCAGGGTGTTTTTAGGAGTTGGTAGACTGGATGTAGGTGGCGAGGAAGAGAGGGAGTTAAGGTGGTCCCCCAGGACCCTGAGTAGGGTAGGAGATCGTGATGAGAGAGGAAGAGGGGACCACATATTTCCAGAGCTCCATGAGGCAATGGACCCCCGCCCTGGACTTTGTCCTTCCAGACACTGACGAATGCCTAGGGACCCCCTGCCAGCAGAGATGTAAAAACAGCATCGGCAGCTACAAGTGTTCCTGTCGAAGCGGCTTCCACCTCCACGGCAACCGGCACTCCTGCGTAGGTAAGGCCCAGAGGACCCTGCGGCCTGCACACTTAGGCTGCTGCTCAGGAAGATGGACAGGGCAAGCCCAGGGACCCGGAAGGCCAACAACTGGACCTTCTGGTCCTCTGGAGCCTTTGCTGGGAGCCTGCCCGTCTCGGGCTGGCGTGGCTCCCCACGGGAGATCCCGGCTCGGACTTTTCCTGGCCACGTGCCACTTTCATCCTGTTATGTTTCTCTTCCGCTCCTCCCCCAGATACACCCCAAGGATTCCTCTCTGCTCACCCATTTTCTTGGCTGCCTTTGCTCCCCTGGGTAAATAAAGCACGTTATGTCTTGGTTCCTCTGGTTTAGAAGGAGACCCCTGTGTTTTCAGCCCATTAGCAGAAATTTCCAGAAAGGGATTGGCATGTTTGGCTTGAGCTTGGCTCATGGGTTGAAGGTGGGGTCCCGTGGGCCTGAAAAAAGACCTTGTTCTAGTGGAGTTAGGTATTTGTCCTGAAGCCTACCTTGAGCAGCTCAGGGAATGTGGAGACTTTTTCAGAAAGAAAACGGGAGGGTGGAAGGTTTGGTGAAGAGATTCCCAGGTAGCGCTTAATCATTGCTCATTAGTGCTTAATCATTGCTCATAGTGTCGGGATGAGTCACTGAGTACCCATTGAATCCCACCATATGTACGAACCTTGCAAGAAGACTAGCACTAGATTTCAGCCCTGCTTCCAGCTGTCTGAGCACATCCCGCACCCTGGGGCAGGGATGGACCCCATAAGAACCTGGGAGGGGGACTCCCCCAGGCTTTTGGGCTAAGGGATGGGAGGAAGAAGAGCTCCCTAGTCTGGACAAGGCAGCTGTCTGCAGCGACGCTCTCCTGCAGATGTAAACGAGTGTCGGAGGCCACTGGAGAGGCGAGTCTGTCACCATTCCTGCCATAACACCGTGGGCAGCTTCCTGTGCACATGTAGACCTGGCTTCAGGCTCCGAGCTGACCGCGTGTCCTGTGAAGGTGAGCACCGGCCTGGCCCTCCTGGAGACTGGCCCCGCCCCCAGCACCAGGCCCCGCCCTCCTGGCCCCCCTTTTCTTGTCACACCTTGTTTTCGGTTCATCTTCAATGTTTTCTTGAGACAACAGTTTCGTTCTGTCTCTTTGGCTAGAGTACAGTGAAGTCATCAGAGCTCACAGCAACCTCAAACTCCTGGGCTGAAGCGATGCTCCGCCCTCAGCCTCAATTTTTCTTATTTTTTGTAGAGATTCGGTCTTGGTATGTTGCACAGGCTGGTCTCGAACTCCTGACCTCAAAGCAATCCTCCTGCCTCTGCCTCCCGCAGTGCTAGGATTACAGGCGTGAGCCACCTCGCCCGGCCCATCTTGTTTATTTTCAGCATCCCACTTTCTTCCTCGCCTTCTCTTTCCACTTCTGCATCCTCTCTTCTTCCCTTTTTTTTTCACTGTTTCCCCAGCCCTTCTGTTTTCCCCCAATGGTAAAAGGAGAGAAACCGATAGAACATGTGACAGAGGAGTCCGAGTGACGGGGCTCCCAGGGACCACCCTTCTGCGCTTTTATGGTGCCCCGAACACATGTATAATGTCATGCATGTAATGGGGGCCTTGCCAGAATCCTCCACTTTTCACTTCTCAGGGTGCCATGGGGTCTCTCCTTGTCAGCGCCGAGAAAGTGACCTCTTTCCTTCTAGTGCACAGCCTAGAGTTTCACATCCTATAAATCTCCCGGGATGACCGTTGAGCTCGCCTGTCCGTTTCCTCTCCTGGCCCGGCGTCTGCAGTCTCCCTTTCTCGCTGGGATCCTGAATCCCTCACTTGCCACCTTCTCTGCCCTCTTAGTTTTTCTGATTCTCTCTCTCCGTCTTTCAGACCTTTGGGCAGCGGGAGTCCATCTGCAGGGAAGATGCCCTTTCCTTGTCCTAAGTGTGTGTGTTGGGGCTGCAGCGGCCCCTGGGCTGCTCCTCCATCCCAAGCCTCAGCGACCCCTCCAGGAAAGCCACAGCTGGGTGGGTGCAGGGGGCACACTCCGACCTGTCAGGACGTAGGAGTGCGGACAGGTTACCCAGGATGGGTCCCTGAGGGGTTAGCGGTCCGCCTGGAACACCTGCAGCTCCCTCGTGGCGGGTGAGGAACGGGAGGCAGGAGAATCCGATCGTGCAGCGCCTGCAGCAGCCAGACCTCCGGCATGTCCAAGTGTAACTTCCTCCTGCTTGTGGTGCTTTTCCATCCGTATTCTCCTGGGCTTGTCACCCCAGCAGTTAGACCCATTATACTGATGAAGAAACTGGCCCAGTTCAGTGACTTTCGGTGGTGGTGCCAAGTCCAGGTCCCCCTGAATCCCTCCTCCTGCCCCTGCCTTCCCCCTCGAGAGATCCTGTGCTTCCGTTTCAGCGTTCCCGAAAGCCGTGCTGGCCCCATCCGCCATCCTGCAGCCCCGGCAGCACCCCCACAAGATGCTCCTGCTGCTTCCAGAGGCGGGCCGGCCTGCCCTGTCCCCAGGACACAGCCCTCCTTCTGGGGCTCCAGGGCCCCCAGCTGGAGTCAGGACCACCCGCCTGCCATCTCCCTCCCCACCACTACCCGCATCCTCCCCTTCCACCCCTACGAGGCTGCTCTCCAGTCCCATGGCCACCCCAGTGCCTACTGCCTCCCTGCTGGGGACCCTCAGGCCTCCCTCCCTCCTCCAGGGGGAGGTCGTGGGGACCCCTTCCTCACCCAGGGGCCCCGAGGCCCCACGACTGGCAACATGGCCCTCTCCCTGCTGGCACCTGGGCGCCATATACGAATCAGGGAGCCACTGGACAGAGCCTGGGTGTTCCCAGTGCTGGTGCAAGGTGGGTGCCAGGGGCCCTTGAGGTTGCCCTGGTCTGGCGTCTGGGGCCTTGTGGTGGCTGTAACTCTGCTTGTGCTTTCAGGACGGGGAGGTGACCTGTGAAAAGTTGAGGTGTGAAGCTGCTTGTTCCCACCCGATTCCCTCCAAAGATGGAGGGTGCTGCCCCTCCTGCACAGGTGAGAGCGGGTGCCAGGGAATGACACAGTCCTGCCTCTTCCCTTCCCCCAGCCCTCCTGCAGCCGAAGGCTGTGCACCATCTTAAGTGTGCATTAGAATCCCCAGGAGGGCTTACGAAACCACAGACCCTGGGCCCTGCCCCCAGAGCTCCCGATTCAGCAGATCTGGGATGGGCCTGAGAATGTGCATTTCTGACAATTCCCAGGAGCTGCTGATGCAGCGGGTCCAGGGGCCACACTTTGAGAACCACTTGTCTATGCTGTAATATCCTTCAAGGGGAGCCTTTTATCTTCTGGGCATCCTTTTTGAGCCTCGTTCATTGGTTCTTTCATTCGTTCATTCAACGAGCCTCTCCAGATCCACTCTGCAGTCCCCTTCCCCTGCCCCAAAGCCCCTCATACAGATGGAGGAGTTGTCATTTCTAAATTCTGTCCCAACTCCCACTTTTGATTCCCTCTCGTCTGCTTCTAACTTTGCATTTGCTTCTCGTGGCGGTGAGGATAGGACCCAGATTCTTAACAGGGCCTTCACAGACCTCCTGGAAACTTGCCCTGCACAAGAGTCGCTGGGCTCCCATTGAAACTCGGAGTCCCACCCAGCAGGTCTGGGGAGAGGCCTGAGAATCTTCATTCCTCTGATGCGCTCAGTGATAGGATGCCCAGGTTGCTGGACATTGAGCAGCAGTTAAAAAGTCTTCCTAAGGATTAGACTGGATGGACTTGAGTAGGCGTGGAGGAAACAAAAAGGATTAAAATGGAAATGCACTTAGTGATTTTCTTAATGATAATTGTGATCTTTTACTATGTCCCTACTATGCACTGAGCCCTGAATGTAAAGTACTGGGTACTTTACATCTGAGGTTTCGGATCCTTCAAGTCCCCTGCAGGGTATATGGTGGTATTCCCGTTTTGCAGTGAAGACAACTGTGTCCCAGAGATGTTAATGGCATGTCCAAGGCCACTCAGGTAAACTGAGCCGGCAGACCAGGTTTTGAACCCAGGCTGCTTTTCCTGCCTTCTGGGAATAAAATGCTGTGTCCTGTAGACAGCTGTGGGCCAGACATGAATAGACCCTCCTGGGGCCATCAGGGGCTGGTCCTTGCAGATGTCTCCTGGGTAGTTCCCCAGGGGTCTTAGGACCACACACTTAGGGTACCTGAATCTGCCGCCCCTGGGGCACCCAGGGTAGTGAGGGAAGGTTCCAGTTACGTTATGCCTGGAAAAGTAGTGAGACCTCAAGTTTCCTCTTCTTTGAAGAGGTCTGATGCCACCACCTCCTGTTTGTCTTTCAAAGGCTGTTTTCACAGTGGCGTCGTCCGAGCTGAAGGGGACGTGTTTTCACCTCCCAATGAGAACTGCACCGTCTGTGTCTGCCTGGTAGGCATCACGGGATGCTCAAAGCCTCGTGGCTGTTTTCTTAACCTTTGGGGTTTCAGAGGAGGGGGGAAGGACTGGATGTTGAAGGTGAGCTTGTTGAGTGGGAAGCAGAGTTCTCAGGTTGTGGATTTTGGTTAGAACCTGTAGAATTTAAAAGGGCGGGGGAAGTGTAAAACCTGAAGGTCGTGGAGTCAGGGAGGCTTCTGCCGGGCAGAAAAGAGCCAACAGGCAAACAGGGTCCGTCTGTTGAGGAAGGAGGGGGGACCAAGCTCGCTGGAAACTTCCCACCGGGGAGGCTGTTTTTCTCTCCAGGCAAAATATTTGCCGGCACAATAAAGGTCTCACGTCTGGGAGGCAGAAAGCTCCTTACCAAACGCACCTTGTTAAGAGTATTTTGCTTTAGGCAAATTCACTCCTCCAAAAATAGTTTTTAAGCACCTACTGTGTGCAGACACCACCAGATGCTGTCAAATGTATTTGATTTTGAGCACCCACTGTGTGCCAGGCCCAGAGTTGGTGCTTTTTGTCTCTGTCCTCACCGAGGCTCCTGGCAGCTCTTCAGGGTCAGCTTTATTGTCCCTATTCTATAGATGAAAAGATTGAGGCTGGGAGGTGGCAGAGCTGGGGTTTGATCTGAGGTCTGTATGAGCCCAAAGTCTACCAACTCACCCTGCTGCCCTCTGACAATCTAAAAGTGGCTCACACTTGTAATTCCAGCACTTTGGGAGGCTGAGGCGGGAGGATCGCTTGAGTCCAGAAGTTCAAGACCAGCCTGGGCAACATAACAAGACCCCATCTCTACAAAAAATAGAAAAATTAGCCAGGTGTGGTGGTGCACACCTGTAGTCCCAGCTACTCGGGAGGCTGAGGCAGGAGGATCGCTTGAGCACCAGAGTTTGAGGTTGCTGTGAGCTATGATGATGCCACTGCACTGTAGCCTGGGTGACAGCGTGAGACCTTGTCTCTAAAAACAAGTGGCTCCTGCTCTGGCACGGAGGGTGGAAGCTGCAGCGTGATAATCAGCTACTGCACGATTTCTTGAGCTCTTTCTGTGTGTCAGGCCAGTGCACAGTGGCCCAGGGCTCTCGTGCGTGATCTCGTTGTACGTGACTCCTGGCAAGCCCCGAGAGAGGCGCCGATTCCGGTCCGTCTCGCAGGGAGACCGAGGCTCAGAGACGTGGTGTACTTTGCCCAAAGCCTCGTTAGTGGAGAAATAGACACTGGAACTCAGGTCTGGCTGACTCCAAAGTGGAGGCTTTTTGATCTTAAAGCCAAATTATTCAAATTTATTTTGAAATTTAATTCTTTGAATAGCCAACGTGAGCCACTTGGTTCAAAACTGAGACGCACAGGGAGGTGCAGGGGTAACTGTTCTGCACCCCTCGGCACCCTCGCAGAGCGTCCCGGCACCTCTGTGTAAGGAGCGGGGTGGACTCTGCCCTCTGCACTGGCCTTTGTCATGAAACAATGTGTCTCGGCAAAGCGGATGTTCCAAACCACACCGGAATAAACACAGGAACGTGGTCCCTGTGACCGAGGCAGCATTTGCAGGTCTCGGCTGGCTTCCTCTAGGCAGCTTTTGTGTTGGAAAGGCGAGGTGTGAAATAGGGAACCAGTCCTGTCCCACCCCCTGCAGCCCCAGTGCCATCTCTTCCCTCCTCCTCAGGCTGGAAACGTGTCCTGCATTTCCCCCGAGTGTCCCCCCGGCCCCTGTCAGACCCCTCCACAGTCTGATTGCTGTACTTGTGTCCCAGGTAAGTGACTCTCTTGGGGCATTTTGCTTTTTTCATGTATGTAAGGGAGGGATGTTTCTGGGTATGTGTTGGGTGGGGAGAATGGAGGAGAGAGGAAGGAGGTTGGTTACTGCTTTAGAAACTCAGACGAAGTGAAGCATTTCAAATTGTCTGTTTGTATCGAGCAACTACTATGTGCACACCTACTGTGTGCACACCTACTGTGCGCTAGACTGCTCACAGCCTGGCCTGCCCCCGGCCCCAGGAGGTACCTTCGGAGTCCACCCTTGGCATTACTCTGTCTCTCTAGATGAGGAGGGGTCTCCCCTTAGTTGTTCCTTTGTTTTTTTAGCATGGTTCTCTTGCCTGGGATGGCCTTGACACTGTCACAGATATTCCCTGCCAGCTCTGTGCCCCGTGCTGTGTGGGCACTTGCCAGCACTTGATCTCACTGAATCCTTGTGTTGACACTGTGAGGAGTACAATTCATTGCCCCATTTTATAGATGAGAAAACTGAGGCTCTGAGAAGTCAAGTCACTGCCCGAAGACACACAACCAGTTAGTAAGGGAGCAGAACTTGAACTTCAGTCTACCTGAGTTCAAAGCTGGTGTTCTTTTTAAAATATTTTTTCTTAACTTTTAAGTGTGATTTTTTTTTTTTTGTTTGTTTGTTTGTTTTTTTTTTTTGTTGAGACAGAGTCTCACTTTGTTGCCCAGGCTAGAGTGAGTGCCGTGGCGTCAGCTTAGCTCACAGCAACCTCAGACTCCTCGGCTTAAGCGATCCTACTGCCTCAGCCTCCCGAGTAGCTGGGACTACAGGCATGCGCCACTATGCCCGGCTAATTTTTTCTATATAGATTTTTAGTTGTCCATATAATGTCTTTCTATTTTTAGTAGAGACGGGGTCTCGCTCAGGCTGGTCTTGAACTCCTGACCTTGAGCGATCCACCCGCCTCGGCCTCCCAGAGTGCTAGGATTACAGGCGTGAGCCACCACGCCCGGCCAATGATGTTTTTTTTAAATTAAATTATTTTTGCATAGTCAGTGTAGTCCCTATGAAGTAGGAACTGTCATCAGCAGCTTGGATGAGAAAACCGAGGCTGAGGGAGCTTTCGGTATCTTGCCCAAAGTCACTCCCTGGTGAGTTGTGTAGTGAGGATTTGCACCTAGGTGGTCCAGCTAAAGGCAGGTGGGCCTGGGCAGTATTTGAGGCTGGTTTTCATCAGGGGGGCTCTTTAGACTAGAGGCCCTCACTAAATCCTCGAAACCTCCAAGGGGGCATCATTCCCAGACCTTTGTCTTAGGTGTCGGGGGCTGTCACTTCTTATTTCTTTTTTCCTCTTACTCTTTAGCTGTTTGCGACTTCCCCTGCCTTTCGGCTGAGGACTTCATCTTGCATGTGACTCATTCTCTGCTGGTTTTTGCACAGTGACTTGTTTTGCGTCGGGGTTTGGAGGCAAAGAAGCGCTCTGGGTTCCTGGGCCTGGAGTGTGCTGTGGAGTGTGGTGGGTGGGTGTCAGCCGCCCCAGGACCCCCTGGCCACTCATTCCCCTTGTTCTTTAGCTGCCCCTGCCCACAGACCTTGAGCTGCCTCTCCCTTTCTCATCTGCAGTGCGATGCTATTTCCACGGCCGGTGGTACGCGGACGGGGCTGTGTTCAGTGGGGGTGGTGACGAGTGTACCACCTGTGTCTGCCAGGTAGGGAGGCACAGGGTCCTGGTGGGTGACGGGGAGGAGGGCAGGACATAGGACTTTATCCAGGATGGCTTGACCAGGACAAGATGAGCTGCCAGGCAGCAGAAGGGAAACTGAGGCAGCAAACCTACTACAGGGATTCCCCAGGCCTTCCCAAGTCTCTTTGAAGTTGATTCTTAAGCACTGCTGTTTATAGAGCACCTACTGTGTGCTGGGGACCCAACTAAGCACAAGAGGTCTCCCGTGCCCTCAGTCCAGAAGCCCACAGCCGAGGCAGGCCATGGCCGGGTAACCGGGAATCCTGAGGTCTCCTGGAGGGTGAGATGCCAGGTGGAGACCCAGAGGATGGCAGGGAGCCGGGTGCTGTGCCTGGCAGAGGGCACCAGGTGGGAGAGGGTGGAGGACCGAGACGGGCCATCCTGGCGGGAGACGGGGCTGCGGGCAGGAGTCCTGCCTTGGCTGGGTCCCTAGCAGCGGGGCTGTGCAGGTGACTTACCGAGGGAGTGCTCTCGGGACAGGCAGCTGGGGAGGAGGCCCGGGCAGGGCAGGGAAGTGCAGGGTGCTCTCGGGCTGACCTCCGGGGAGCTCTGGAGGGGGACTGTGCCTGGGAGCCCAGCCCTGTGCCCTAGCATGAGCCGGTTGTACAGACTCTCTTTGCTGTGCGCAGCAAGGACTAGTGACCATGCAGGACCTGGCACATTCGCAGGATGTTCCCCCAGCCTCACACCCTAGTCCTCGATGAAGGACTGGCCTGTCCCCACAACCACCACTCCCTCGAGACTTCTTTGTCACTTCTACTTGAGGGCATGGGTGATGGCAGCCTGCCAGCATCCTCTTTAGCCCTCTGTGGCCTATGGTGGGGGCTACCTCACTGGCCTGTGGCCCTTGGCTCTCTTCCAGAATGGGGAGGTGGAATGTTCCTTCATGCCGTGTCCAGAGCTGGACTGTCCCCGAGAGGAATGGTGGCTGGGGCCTGGACAGTGCTGCTTCACCTGCCGGGAGCCCACGCCCACGACAGGTGAGGCCGTCTCAGGGCTTGGATGCCCCGGGGAGGGAGGTTGAACTTCACCTGCTGAGACTGTTAGTATGTGTGTTAGTGGTATCTGTATGTGCGAGTGTGTATACATACGTCTGTGTATGAGTGTGTCTGTGTTTGGTGTAGTATGTGTGTGTTTGCGTGAGTGGTATCTGTGTGTGTGTCTGTTGTATCTGTGTGAATATACATATAAGTGTGAATGTAAGTGTATGTACAAGTGTGTTTGTGTGTGTATGTCTGTATGTTTGTGTGAATATGCCTGTGTGAGTGTGCATATTAGTGTATCTGCTGTGTCTATGTAATATATGTGTGTGTGTAAGTGTACATTTGTACGAGTGTCTGTGTGAGTGTAGGTTGTGTGTCCGTGTGTCCGTGTGTCTGTGTGTCTGTGTCGGGTGTCTGTCCTGGGGGTGGTGCTGTAGGTCTGGCGGGCACTTGAGCCCACTGTCTGCCTCCCTCCCCGTCCGCTGGCCAGGCTGCTCTCTCGACGACAACGGGGTTGAGTTTCCGATTGGACAGATCTGGTCGCCCGGTGACCCCTGTGAGTTATGCATCTGCCAGGTGAATGACAACCTGCTCGCCTTCAGCTGCTTTACCCGCTGCCCGCCCGCCCGCCAGCGGAGACCCAGCATCTGCCCTCCAGAGGCTGGGCCCCCGCAGGCTGCCTCGGTCTCCCTCCCGTGCTGTCACGTTCCCCTCTTGCAGAAAGGGCCAGGGGCCAGTTTTCCTGCTCTTGGTAGAGGTTTCAGGACAATGGCGCTCGGCAATCTGCCTTATGAACTGTGTGTGACACACTGTGTCTGTGCAGGGAGCTGCCAGCACGAGGAGTTAGCATTAGGCGTCCTCACGGAAGGCTTTCCTGGGGCACACAGATGGCGGGGGGGCTGGGCTGCCTGGGACCCAGGTGCCAGGGCTGTTTCTATGAAATTGCGATGCTTTCTTCATGAAGGTGAATTATTGCCCGGGCCAATATTCAGTTTCTTTAAAAAAAGAAAAAAAAAAGGCTGGGCTCAGTGGCTCACACCTGTAATCCTAGCACTCTGGGAGGCCAAGGCGAGAGGATTGCTTGAGGTCAGGAGTTCGAAACCAGCCTGAGCAAGAGCGAGACCCCGTCTCTACTAAAAATAGAAAAAATTAGGCAGGTGTGGTGCTGTGTGCCTATAGTTCCAGCTACTTGGGAGGCTGAGGCAGGAGGGTCACTTGAGCCCAGGAGTTTGAGGTTGCTGTGAGCTATGATGATGCCACTGCACTCCAGCCTGGGCAAAAGAGCGAGATTCTGTCTCAAAAAAAAAAAAGAAAGAAACCTTGTATGGCACTTTGGTCTTCTGAAACAGACGTTTTAGGAGAATAATTTTCTATAAAAATAGGATTTTATTGTACTCCATAAGTTTGGGGTGAGCCAGGGTTTCAGGGAAAAGCTGAGGGAAGAATTTGCATGGGCTAAGGGTGCTGCCTTTGGCTGCCGCTGGGGGTGGACAGGAAGCCCAGGGGACCACAAGCTCTGACTTTCCTTCTCCTTAAATATGTGAAACCTTTCTGGAAGGCTCGCATCACCTTTCCCAAGCAGCTGATCCTGTTTAGGGGGAACTTGTCACCTCCCAGCCACATCATGGCACCCTTAGGGCACGCCTTGGCCAGTTTGTAGTGTCGCCCTTTCTCTGGGGGTGGGGAGGCAGGGACTGTTGTCACAGGTGGGGTCTTGGTGAAGATCCTCCTTCCTTCAGGCAGATGGCTCGGTGAGCTGCAAGAGGACAGACTGTGTGGACTCCTGCCCTCACCCGATCCGGATCCCTGGACAGTGCTGCCCAGACTGTTCGGCAGGTAACCCCCTGCCCAGCACCCCCAGCCCCAGGGGGGGGCGTCTCAGGGCTGCCCTCATCCGGTTCGCCCTGCACCAGGCTCCTCTCTGCTAAGCACCGCACGGGCTTCATCTCGTGTCGTCCTCTCCGCAACCCTGAGGGGCAGCCCTGATTTACAGACGGGGAAACCGAGGCTCAGAGAGGCAAAGCAGCTTGCCCAAGGCAGGTCCTGTCTGGGTGCTGGAGGCGGATGTGAAGGCGCAGAGTTTACGGCCCAGGTGGGGCCGTGTAGGAACTGTACCTGTGAGACAGAGAACAGCCAGGGGAGATAAACGCGATACTTTTATTTTTTCATGGTAATTTTTACCTTTTCCATGATTTCAGAAATAGCATTTTGTTGCAGAAAATACAGACAGCATAAATAAGGACCAATTTAAAAGGGCTCATTACCACTGTTAATCTTGTGGTTATTCCCCTCTCGTCTCCTTGCGATGCACATGCGCGCACACATATGTAATACTTATTGATGTGTATGATGTGTATTTTTTCTTACACAATCTTCCTGCACTGTGTCGCCACCTGCTTTTACATTTCCCAGTACGTGATGAGATCTTCAAGGTGGCGTCTTTCAGGCCGGGCCTCTGGGGGCGTCAGGAGTCAGAGAGGGAGCGATGTGGGGGAACTGGACAGGGGGGTTGAGGTGTGGCCGTGGGGGAGGGGCAGAGAGGATGTTGGGGGGCGGCCGTGAGGCCTCGACACACCGTGTACCTGCCTGTGCCACCTGGTGAGGGGGTAGAGGGGGACCCTCCCCCACTCTGGGGTGAGAACACCGAAGGCTGAGACACTGTGATCCCTTTGCTGAATCCAGTGGGACAAAAGTCAGTGCCCAGTTCAATTCAGATGAGTGTTTTGTCCCTTCCCTCACCCCCGGGTGACTGCCTTGGAGGTGGAGGCGCATGGCCTGACCTTTGCCTTCCAGATAAGCCTCCGACCTTTGCCCTAGTGGGGAGCCGGGTCACTGGCCACCCCGCTGGCTGGCGCAGCTCACCACGTGCTCTCTGGCAGGCTGCACCTACACAGGCAGAATCTTCTACAACAACGAGACCTTCCCGTCTGTGTTGGACCCGTGTCTGAGCTGCATCTGCCTGGTATGGACCACCCAGACCTGACCCCGTCTCTGGAAAGTCCCCAGCGACTGCCGTCAGCTCCTGAACCCCAGATGCAAAAATCCAGAGCTCTCTCAAGAGAAGGGTCGCTTCAGGTTCATGGCGAAAGTCGGCTCCCTCCAGCCCTGCCCAGGGTGAATCTTTAGACTGGGCCAGAGAAATATTTTTAAGCCCAGTTGGCAAAAGTCCTCTGCTTCTGAGTTATCAGGGAGAGTCTTGGGGGCTTCTCGAAGTGTAAAACGAGGCCCAAGGATTCCTGCCGAGGGTAGCGAGGAGGTGCGCAAACCCTATACGGGGCTCTGTAGTGGAATCTTTTCCATATGCTAACACCGCCCAGCTCTTGCTCTGTGCCAGGCCCTGTTCTAGGCCTTGGTACGCATGAACTCCGTGAATGCCCTTGAGAATTTCACGGGGTAGGTGCCACTGTCAGCTCCTTCTTCTACATGAGAACACTGAGGCCTGGAGAGACAAGGCATTTGCTTAAGACCCTGCAGCTGGTTAGTGAAGGTTCCGAGAACTGCGCCCTGGTACTCTGACTCCGGGATGTACGTCTCTACCCCTCAGGCACGCTGCCTCTCGGTCTGAAAAAGCATGTTAGATAGAAGTATAATTTAGTATTTGAAGGATGAAAAAAAATCCTTATTGCTTGTCTCGCCGACTGTTAATGCTGAGTGGAGCTGCCTTGCTGGCGTGGGCATGGGTGGGAGCCCCAGCTGGGTGTGTGCGTGAAAAGTGACGTGGTCTGCAGAAGATTGAGAAACTCGGGGTAAACATCCTTGTGGCCATTTACATCCACAGGGGTGTTTACCCTGAGTGACCCATGGCACTGGCCCCATTTGCTCACAGCCACGTGCTGTGGGGAGCTTTGGCCTCTGGGTCTTTCTTTCTCCTTGGGTTTTGGTGCTTAACCTTTCTGGGCAGTTCATGCAACAGGCACTTGTATAGGTTTGTTTGTTTTTTTTTTTTTTTTTCAATTTATTTGAATTTTTTTTTTTTTTTTAAGCTGGGACTGTAGGCACATACCATGATGCCTGGCTAATTTTTTAATTTTTTGTAGAGATGGGGTCTTGCTATATTGTCCCAGCTGGTCTCAAACTCCTGGCCTCAAGTGATCTTCCTGCCTCAGCCTCTCAAAGTGGTGGGACTGTAGGCATGAGCCACTGCACCCAGCCAGCAGGCACTTGTTGACAGAGGAACTCTGTGGACAAGGCGGCTCTTGCCCTTGTGGGCCTTGCATTCTAGCAGGAAAATGGACCCTGAGTAGGTGCCGTCCCTGCCGCCTGCCCCCCTGTGGACTTCTCCCACACGTGGCTTGCTCTGATGGGTGCTCACTGGCTGCACGAGCTGTGCTTTCCTGAGCATCCACCAACTGCCCTGAACAAAGGGCCTTGTACATTTCCGTGTCCTGCAGCTGGGCTCCGTGGCCTGTTCGCCTGTGGACTGCCCCATCGCCTGCACCTACCCTTTCCACCCTGACGGCGAGTGCTGCCCTGTGTGCCGAGGTGAGTGGGACCAGCTGCCCGACGTCCTGGGCTCCTGGGTGGGCCGTGGCCCTCATGGGCCCCGTCTCCCCTGCCTCTGCAGACTGCAACTACCAGGGGAGGAAGGTGGTGAACGGCCAGGTGTTCACCTTGGACGACGAGCCCTGTACCCGGTGCACGTGCCAGGTGAGCTGGGCCTGGGAGCCCAGGAGCTGCCCGGCCAGGGGGCTGCTTCTTGCCCTTTGTCCACTTGCGAAACACGGAGCCCCTTAGCCAATGTGAGTCCACCTTTTCCTGTTGTTCTTTGCTTTTAAAAAAAAAAAAAAATTCCATTTTATCTTATAGTTTTTCTTCAGTCCTTAAGGACTCAGCTCCTTACATGGGCTCGGGTGGAGGTCCGGGCGGTGCCCACAGGTCTAAATCGGGGTGGGGGTGTTCGGTCTGTTCCTGACGACCCTGTGTGAATGGCACGACTCATGCAGCAACGTGGCTTCACGTGCAGCTGGGGAAGATGCAGGCGTCGAAGACACTCGCTTCGGAAATGTCCCTGACAGCTGCGTCCTCCCCGTGTTTTGAATGATGAACGTCGCAATAGCCTTGTCCTTGGGCGCGTGTCAGGCGCAGTCATGCAATGAATAGGCTGCGCTGACCATGGCCCTTGTGGACGTGACCACTGTTCCTTCTTTTCTTTGTCACCTTGGAAGCAAGGACTCGAAAGAGCCATTCTTCCTTTAATTACTGCCAGGACACCCTTGGTTCTGACCGTCTCCTGCCTGTTTGTGGGCGTCCGATGGAGAAGTGGTTTCCTTACGGCAGCCCCGCTGTCGCTGCTTCGCCTGTTCTCCAGGCGAGGACCAGGCACCGCAGCCTCTGTCCCGGGGTCTTCTGGGGGTCCCACTGCTGGTGCGAGAGCCCCCTGAGGACACTGCCCTGGGCAGGCAAGAGGCTCAGGGCTTCCTCACGGGTGTCCTTCTGCTTCCCCAGCTGGGAGAGGTGAGCTGTGAGAACGTCCCCTGCCAGCGGGCCTGCGCGGACCCCTCCCTGCTCCCCGGGGACTGCTGCTCCACCTGCCCAGGTAAGCGGGCCTCTGGGTCCTGGACTTTCACCGCCATCCTCTTGTGCTTCACTCTTCTTCCCAGAAACATAGAACTTATAAAGGGCTGGATGTGAGGAACCCAGGCTCAGAGAGGGAATTGGCTTGCTCAAGGTTGCACAGCCTTGGCGGGGCTTGCTGACACTCGACCAGTGCTCATAATGCCACACCAGGACGTGCCGCCTGACATATTTGTTTGTTCATTTACTGTTCCTTTTTCTTCCTCAGTACTCCTTCCTTAATCTATTCCCCTGCTTTCTTCTTTAGTTTAAGTTCCAACTTAGGAACTGCGTGTGTCTTGCAGAAGAGTCATTGCTGGTGTGCATGAGCACTCACTGTGTGTTGGGCACCTCATGTGTCTACATCCCATCTTCCCAGCCGCCCTTGAGACAGGCATTCTTATTGCCCTTTGCCAGGTGAGGAAACTGAGGCACAGAGAGGTGCAGGGATGTGCTCAAGGTCATTCCCGAAAATTACTGCCTCATCTGTCTGCCTTTCTCCATTGTTCGTGCACGTCCATGCGGATCTTTCTGCAGAGTTATAAGCAGGATGCGACGACCTGCCATACCCCTAGTTCCGACGCCCTGTATTGCTGCGGCTCACAGCCGGCCGTTTCGAAAGCTCCCGAGTGCCCTCCCGGGCTGGTCTGCCTCCCTCCTGCCTGCTCACATGGCGTTTAGGTGGCTTCTTTTCTATCCATAATAGAACCACTGGGAAAAGTCTTTGGTCAGACTATATTTTTCAAATCTTGTGAGTTGTGTTCAGACTGTGTGGTTACTAGGTGGAGTCCCCGGGCCCCGGGGCATCAGAGTGGTTTCGTGACTCCCACAACTCCCATGACGGGACGCCAGACAGGGCCCTAAAGGAAGAGGGAACCTGCAGAGCCATGGCTGGCTCCCTGTTCCTGCCAATTCTACAGCTCTATGTTTAGAATTTTAATTTTTTAAATTAACTATCTATAAAGTACCCTAAATGTGGCTTATTTAATTTTTTTTTTAACTTTTTTATTGTAAGTTGACAATTTATAATTGTATAAATTTTATGGGCACAAAGTGATGTTACGATTTATGAATACGACGTGGAATAATGAAATGAAGCTAGTTAACACAGCCCTCACCTCGGATACTTAACATTTTTGTGGTGAGCACATTTGCAATGTACTCTCTTAGCAATTTTAAATGTACAATTGTTCTATTATTAACTCTGTTCACCACACTGTGCAATAGAAGTAAAAAAAATACTTCTCCTGTCTGAGATTTTTTTCCCTTTGGCCATTGTCTCCCCGTTTCCCCCCCCCACCCCCAGCCTCTGAAACCACCGTGTGCTCGCTGCTTCTATGGGTTCAACTCTTTTGGATTCTACATATAAGTAAGATTTGTCTGCCTGGTTTATTTCACTTAGCATAGTGTTCTCTAATTCCATCCACGCTGTCACAAATGACAACGTGAGCCAGCAGTTAGTCTCTAGAAAGCTGGGGGAATAAGATCTGTCAGCTCGCAGAGGCATTTGTGGTGGTTAAAACAAAATAAATCTGTAAAATGCTAAACAGTTCCCAACACGATGCATTTACACGTTATACATTTAAAGGCTGCATAGTGTTCCGTTGTGCAGGTATATAGGACATTTTCTGTACCCATTCATGTGCTGATGGACACCTAGGTGGATTCTATAACTTGGCCATCGTGAATAGGGCTGCAGTGCACATGGGACTGAAGACATCTCTTCCACAAACTGATTTCACGTCTTTCGGGTAAATACCCAGAGTGGGATTGCTGGGTCTATTTTATGTTTTTAAACTTCTAGGAAGACAGGGAATTTTTTTCGTCACAGATCTATGGCCTGGATTTCCTCTTGTATAAAATATAAAATATCTGTTTAACTCCTCCTTTGCCTTTTTTTTTTGAAGAGGCAGGGTCTTGCTCTGTCACCGAGGCTGGAGCGCAATGGCGTCCTCATAGCTCATTACAGCCTTGAACTCCTGGGCTCAGGCGATCCTCCCACCTCAGCCTCCTGAGTAGCTGGGACTACAGGGTGTATGCCACTATGCTTGGCTAATTTTTGTATTTTCTGTAGAGATGGGGTCTTGCTATATTGCCCAAGCTGGTCTTGAACTCCTGGCCTCAAGCAATCCTCCCGCCTCGACCTCCCAGAGTGCTGGGGTTACCGACTGAGCCACTGCACCCGGCCTCCTTTGCCCTTTTGAAGAGTATATCCTGTTTTTAGGGCAGCTCTTCAGATATGCGCGCTGAGCTACTTACTGTTAGGACGCTGGGGCTGGGAACATCCACTGCGTGTGTAAATTCATTATGCTGCGAACTGTTTAGTACTTTATAGATTTTACTTTGTTTTAACCACCACAAATGCCTCTGCAAGCTGACAGATATTATTCCCCCAGCGTTCTAGAGACTAATTGCAGGCTAACGCGCCAGGCCGTGTGTTGAGCACTCTACCTGTATTACCGCATTTACATGCCCGTGAGCACGTCTGGGCGTGGCTGCCCGTTATCTCCATTTTGCAGATAGGGAAATGGCGGCTCAGAGAAGGTAAGTTCTAGTGGGTGGTGTTGGACTCAAGCCCCGCTCTCTCCCATTCCTTATCCTGTGCTCTTCCCCACTGCTTGCCTGCCTCCAGCTGGGGAGACTGAGGCCCAAAGAGGTGACCCTGCAGAGCCCAGCTCCTTCTCCCGGAGCACACTGCCCTGGCTATGTTTGCCACATGCCTCTTCCTACCGAGAGCTCTCTTTAAGGAAAAACAACTTTTTTACTGAATATAAATTATTCTCTTTTGATTTTTAAAAGCTAACAATTTTCTTGATATGATTCATATACTCTACAATTCACACGTTTAAAGTGTGTGATTCAGTGGTTTTGAGCATGTTCATAGAGCTGTGCAACCGTCCTCTTAATGATTTTTCAAATCTGATCATTCTCATTTTTTACGTGCTTGACAACATCCCTCTCCTCCTGGATCCGCCTTCGAATCTCTTCCTCCTTTTGCTTCTTCACTCTCATTTTCCTCTTGCTGAGCTTCCTCCTTCCCTTATAGATGGTTCCTGACTCACGTGATGGTTCAACTTAATGATTTTTTGACCTTCTGATGATGTGAAACTGTTCGTACTTTGAATTTTGATCTTTTCCCCCGGGCGAGTGATGCGTGGTACATGAGATATTCAACACTTTATTGTAACATAGGCTTTGTGTTAGATGATCTTGCCCAACTGCAGGTGAGCATGAGTGTTCTGAGTGCGTTTAAGGTGGGCTAGGCTGAGCTCTGATGTTTGGTAGTTTAGGTGTAGTAAGCGCATTTTTGACTTAGGATGGGTTTGTTGGGACGTAGCCCCCATGTCAGTCGACGGGCATCTGTGTTTGTTTTTCCCCTGTGTATCGAGCGCTTACCAGGCTCTACGCTGAGACTTTAAACAAATTTTCTTTAAATAGACTTTATTTTTTAGAACAGTTTTAGGTGCATAGCAAAATTGAGTAGAAAGTACAGAGAGTTCCCATCTACCCCAAGGCCACATCTGCCACAGACCCACACCAGGGTGGCATATTTGTTATAATTTGCAGGCCTATGGTGACATGTCATTAACACCCAAAGTCTGTAGTTCATGTTGAGGTTTAGGCTGAGACTCTCCATGTACCCCGTCATTCAGACTCACTCCTCTTCCCCCCCCCCCCCACATGAGACTCTGAGAACCAGTCCTTATTCTTCTGCCCATTTTACAGACAAGGAAACGGAGGCCCAGGGAGGTGACATTGCCTTGTGCAAGGTCGCGCAGTGAACTGCCTCCCTTTGTTCACGGTTCCTTTTCAGTCTTCTCTCCCCAGGGCAGGAGCTGGCTGGTCCTGACCAGGTGTGCTGAGGCCCCTCCAAGGGCAGGGCCTGGGTGTCTGTCCCCGGCCCCGCTGGCCCCAGAGCCACCTCAGCCGCTGGGACGAACCGTGGTGCGTCCCGTTTCCCGTCTCTCTAGATTCTCTGTTTCCTCTGGAAGGAAGGCAAGTGCTCTCCCCTCCCGGAGACGTGGAATTCAGCAAAGCTGCCCGGAGCCCCCGTGGAGACTCCGAGGCCCCTGTCAACTGCAGCTCCTGCCCGGGGCCCCCGCCGGCATCACCCCCGAGGCCAGCGCTCCGTCTGCTCCAGCTCCTCTTGAGAACGAACTTGTCTAACACACAGACTTCACCGACAAGCCCCTCAGGGGCTCAGGCTTCGCCCTCAGCTGCTCTGGGGCCACGGGGCACTTTCCCAGGGCAGCCCAGGGCTGTCCAGTCCCCTCCACTCTCTCCTCGGCCTTCGACCCCTCCAGGAGCCTCCTCTCTACCTCCAGCCTCTCTGGGGGCTCCTCAGCCACCTCCTGTGACTCCGGAGCGCTCCTCCTCAGCCTCCGGGCCCCGGACAGCGTCCAGGTGGCCTTCTCTGCCGGCCACCCTCCTGACCGAAGCTTCAACACTTTCCACGACGGACCCCACCCCCTCAGAGACCCGCATCACCCCCCTCAGGCCTCGCACACTCTCTCCTACCACCTCCAGCCTCTCCGAGGCCCCTGCAGCCACTGCCCGCCCTGGCACCCAGCAGCTGCCGGCGGGGACCTCACGGCGACAAGAGTCCACCACGTAAGCAGGTCACTGTTCCTGGGAGACTCCGGACAGAGGAAGCTCTGCCAGTGGCGCAGGGCACGTGCAGGGTCGCTCCGGGCGTGAACCTGGCAGGTGGCGCAGGGGTGCACCCCCGCAGGGCTCCTTGCAGGGATGGCGGGCCCCAGGCTGGATGCAGCCTTGTTCCCGAGCAGCACTGGGAATGTGCTATAAGAATTAAGCAAAACGGTGCTGTCCACTGTCAGCGTCCTCCCTGGACCACCCGCTGCTCGTCGCTGGAGAAAGTGAGGGCTGCCAAGCTCTCTCCCGGAGGAGGAGCGTCAGATAGGGCCGGGATGCCACCGGGACTGTGCCGCCATCCTCACGTGTCCTCCTCTGAGGTTTCCCGATTAAAGCTTGTCTCGGTTTCCCCAGGCTGCCCTGCTCATTCCCTTCTCGCCTGGGGGAAGGTGGGACACATGACCCCAAGCCCACAGGTGGTAGACGGGCGCCCACCCTGACCCTGCTGCTTGGGGGAGAAGCGAGCACCACACTGGGGCTGGGATGGGGAGGGGTCTTGTGTAAGCGGCTGGTGGCCTTTGGCGTTGGGAGACGTGTGGAGTGAAGGGAGAAGACGATGGAGAGGGCCTTGCGGGTTGGGCACCCTGGGAAGGAAGCGCTGAGAGGAAATCACAGGCAGATGGTTTCTTAGGGCGTGTTCTCGGCATGAACACCTGTGGGCGGGAGGGGGAGCGGGAGGCAGGTCGGAGGGAGAGTCGGGGTGTGGGGTGGTCCCGAAGCCTCAGCCAGCCCCTCTGGAAGCTCTGGGGCTGGGACGGCTCTTCAGAGTCGTTCTGAGTTGGGCCCAGGGCTTTGTGTCACCATGCTGACCAGTAGTTCCAACTGGGTCACTGCAGGAAAGGGTGTGAGCTTGGGGGAGGCAGCTCTCCCCAGCCAGGGCCGCCCCCTCTGAGGCTTGGTGCTGAGAGCTGCCAGCCAACAACCTCGGCAGCTGGAGGGGACCTGGACAGTACAGCACGGTCTCCATCATTCCTGGGGCGAGGTGAGATGAGGCCGGAAGACAGAGAGCTGCCTGTCGCTGAGTCGCCACTGGCTACCACTGAAACCCTTGGAGGCTGCCGGGGCCACCCTCTGTCTTCTTGGCGCTTCCCTGACCTGCTGCTCGCCCTGCCTGCCCAGGGGAGGGGTCTGCTGACGTGCTTGCTGGCTGCACAGGCAATCTGGGGGCTCCAGCCCAGACCCCAGTGTAGTCGTGCGTCCTAATCTGAGTACAGTGGCAGGAATAATGAACTTGGGAGTTAGGAGCGTGAAAATCAAAGAGTTCAGACAGGCGTAAGACTGAGCGGCCGTTTTGTCCAGTAAGACACAAGGGTGGTGATCCGGGGCGAGGTGTGTGCCCCGCTCAGCTGCTGACTAGTGCTGGGCTCTTGGGTCTCTGCTCCCTCAGACAACGGGGATAGAAAACAGTCCTGCCTTATGGAGCTGTGACGATGACGTGCAGTAACGGCCCCTGAGCTGGCTGCAGCCTGCCCAGCTTCACGATGCCACCGCGATCTGATTTCAGGACGAGACTGTAGAATGTCACTGCCTCCACGTTGCACCTTCTCACACAGCCTGGCTGTCCCAATGGTAGTGGCTAAAAATCAGTGCCAACTTTCTCATCACTGTTCCTCTACTCAGTAAATACGCATGTAATTTAAGTTTTAATACTAGTCTCCCCCTCCGTAGGACTCAAGTCAACGTTGTTCATTTTGAATGTTAAATAAAAGGGGGTGGGTGGGTGGAGTGGGCAGGGAGACAGCTGTGAACATGTTCTCCAAGTTGGTCCAAGTATAAAGAAAGACATGCTTATCTGGGCGGGGCACAATGGCTCATGCCTGTAATCCTAGCACTTTGAGAGGCCGAGGTGGGAGGATTACTTAAGGCTAGGAGTTTGAGACCAGCCTGAGCAAGAGTAAGACCCCATCTCTACAAAAAATAGAAAAATTAGCCAGGTTTGGTTGTGCTCGCCTGTAGTCCCAGCTACTCGGGAGGCTGGGGCAAGAGTCTAGGAATTTGAGGTTGCAGGGAGGTACAATGATGCCACTGCTCTCTAGCCTGAGCAACAGAGCGAGACTGTCTCTACAAAGACAAAACAAAACAAAACAAAAAATTGCCCAGCGTGGTGGCATGGACATGCTACTTGGGAGGCTGAGGCAGGAGAATGACTTGAGCCCAGGAGTTGGAGGTTGCAGTGAGCTACGTTGATGCCACTGCACTCTAGCTCAGGCAACAGAGCAAGACTCTGTCTCAAAAAATAAATAAATACATAGAGACATACTTGCGTGGACTATCCCCCAGCCCCAGTATTCCAGCTGAGGCAGCAGAGGCCCAGAGAGGTTAGGAAAGGGTTCTAAGGTTGCACAGATTATGGTGGCTGAGCTGGGAGGAAAGCCTCATTCCCCTGACTCCCGGTCCCGGCTTTTTTCCTTCACATCTCACTTGCTTAGGTCCTTCCACTGAAGTTCAGACAGACAGTTGACCAGCTTATCTGAGTTTGGGTCCCTGCCAGAGCAGACCCAGAGCTAAGTATCTGGGTGACAGTCAAGGGAAGGAGACCAGCTGAGGTGCATTTATGAGCTGGTCACTGCTGGGGCAATCGGCACTTTCGGCCTTCTAGGGACGTTCATGCCCCAGGCTTGTCCCCCTGAGGGTGTGGAGCTGCAGAGTGGCTGTCTCCTCTCTCTTGTTCCTCCCTGGGCGAACCTGGCTCCTGGGCTCTCCAGCACGTCCAGCTGGCCTTGCCCAAGGGCCGAACCTGCTTCCCCTCTGGTGCTCCCAGGTATGAGGAGGCTCTTGGGGGAGAGGTGCAGGCACCATCTGCAGAGGCCCCGGGCTGGGCCGGGGCTCGCACTGGGGTAGGTAAGAACATGTTCTGCCATGACAAGCCCTGCGTGTATGGCCCCTGCCCAGGGCTGGCTGGCACCAGAAGACTGGGGACCACCCAGAAACTCCAGCTGAGCGAGCAGTGCTTTTAGCGGGATGAGCTGGTCTGAATTCTCAGCAGCCTGGGCTCCAACAAGCAAGGGTGTGTGTGTTCTTAGATGGAGACTCCCTGCACTCCCCTAGCTAGGATTCCACTTGGCTGGGGTTCTGAGAAGCAGTGCAGGACGCGGCATGTCAGAAGCCTGTTCCGCAGCCTCACGTCCCCTGGACCTGGGAGCTTTCCAGAGTGCCAAATGATCAGACCTGTTTCAAGAGACCTGATTTTGGAGGTTATTAGGTGATTGAGCCTGAAGACAGATCACAGTAGGTTTCTAGTTAGGATACGCTTTCAGAGGTTTCAAAATAGCTTTTTCAATTTTTTTTTGAGACAGGGTCTCGTTCTATTGCCTGAGCTAGAGTGTCATGGCATCAGCCTAGCTCACAGCAACCTCAAACTCCTGGGCTCAAGCGATCCTACTGCCTCGGCCTCCCGAGTAGCTGGGACTACAGGCGTGTGCCACCACGCCTGGCTACTTTTTCTGTTTTTTGTAGAGATGGGGTCTTGCTCTTGCTCAGGCTGGTCTTGAACTCCTGACCTCAAGTGATCGTCCTGCCTTGGCCTCCCAAAGTGCCAAGGTTACAGGTGCCGGCCACAGTGCCTGGCTCAAAATAGCTTTAATCAACTTACCTTGAATGTATAGTACGTCTGCATCATTAAAAATGAAAATATGTAAATTGTATTCAGTGGGACATTCCCCTGTTCTCTCCATGGTTTCTGGCTCGTGGGCATCTTTCCTGAATTCCTTTGTGATATGTAAGCAGATACTTTTATTTTCTTTTTTTATCATCCAAAGATAGCATAGTACAGGCCTTGTTGTGCACCAGTTTGTTTCTTCCTAAACTTAATCTCTTTTTAAGATCTTTCCATCTTCCTACCTAGGAGCATACCCACTTGTTCCTTTTCACAGCCGTGTAGGGGCTCATTGCAGGGACGCGCCGAAGGTTTTTTAACCCTCTCCTGTGGATGGACATTTGGGTCATTTTGAACCTTGCTTTTCCACATGGTACTACAAAGAATGATGTTTTTACATCATTTTACGTGTGTGCAAGTGTATCTTTAAGATAAATTCCTGGAGGTCAGGTTACTGGGCCAAAAGGTTTATGCATTTCTAATCTTGATAGCTACAGCCACACAGTGCTCCTTAGGAGTGATGCCGATTCTCACCCCCACAGCAGTGGCAAGAGTGACCTTGGGCAGAGGGATGGGATGAGTGGGGCAGAGACCTGTGAGATTAAAATAACACTCCTGGACGAGTGTGGATGAAAAGGACGATGGAGCTGCTCCGAGGCTGTGGGGCCCTCGGAGAAAGGTGCAGGAAGCAGAGACCGGAGACCGTGGGAGAGGAACGTGACTCCGTCCTCCCTGGTGGAGCACGGTGGGAAGCGTCAGGTCGGCTGCGAGCACGGGGCTTGCTAGTGCAAACTACCTGTCTGATGGGGGGCTCTTTAGCTTCTGTCTGGAGCCAGGAATCCTGGGGTGGGGATAGATGAGGGGCTGGAGCAGCGGTGAGGCTGGGCAGCAGCTGCTGGAGCTGAGAAGGGGGAGGAAGGAAGGATGGGGCCAGGGGTGGGAGGCCGGGAGGGATCCAGGAGGATCTGCTGCCGTCCAGAGCCCGGCACTCTGCCCTGCCAAAGTAGGTGCATGGGGAGCGTTAGGAAACAAATGCAGCAAAGGAGCCGGGACACAGTGAAGTCCCTTCCCAGAAACCCGAGAAACCCACCTGCTTGTCCCATGACCCACTATGTCTGGCACAGAATGTTGGTGGTGGGAGCTGACCGATCTGTTGTCCTTAATCAAGTCCTGTCTTAGTTGTTTCCTTTTAAAAAGTCATCTCTAATCCCTCATTCCACAAATATTTATTGAGCATCTACTATGTGCCAGGCCCTGCTCTTGCTGCTGGGGCTTCAACAGTAAACCAAAGGATCACAGTCTCTGTGCTCGGGTGAAAGAAACACTCATGTAATGCAGGATTACAGGTCGTACCCAGTGCCGTGAGGGAAAAGGAGGGCCGGGCTCTGTGAGACAGTGCTCAGGGAAGACTGACCCCTTCTGCAGGGAAGTGATAAATGCCTGAGTCTGCAGATGCTAGGGGTTGGTAAGTCAAGAAAAAGGGAAAAGCAAGCCAGGCAAAAGGAACAGCATGTGCAAAGGTCTGGAGAAGAACTTGGGCTACTTGTGGAGGACAGAGAAGGCCAGTGTGAAGGGAGCTCAGGGTAAAGGGATCAAAGTGAGGCAGGAAAGGTTCGCAGGCCCCAGAGCACACAGGGCCTGGCTGCCACGCCAAAGATTTGTTGTTTTATTCCAACTGTAATTGCAAGGTACTAATTAAGGGTTTGAAGCAAGGGGGGATGTGATCAAATTGATATTTCAAAAAGATTGTTCAGCTGTGGAAAGTGGGCTCAGGAGGGGGAGAGTGACTGTGACATTGGATAGTGGGGTCCACCCACCCTTCCCAGAACCCAGCCCCAGCCTGTGGGCCAGTGTCTCCAGCGAACAGCCTGGGTCAGCTGTCGGCAGGGGCAGGAGCTCTGGGAATTTTCCCAACGTCCAGCCAGGAGCACAGGGCTGTAACAGGTTTACTAGCAAGAGAGAGCCTGGGATCAAGCTAAGCTGAGTCCAAGTGAAACAGAGCACTTTGCGGCAGGACTTCTCAGAGCCTTGGATTGGGAACTGTACTTTGTGAACCTTGGAGAAGGGCCTAGAATGTAGCAGGTTCCATACTTATTTTGAGATTGTGTTTTTCATTGAACGTTTTGTTACTAAACTCACTTTGAGAAGCGCTGCTGTGACTATTTCCTGTTTGCCTTTCTAGGGCACATATGCTAACGAGCGCGCCTAGTTCTCCCCTCACAACCTCTGCTCAGGGAGGTGGGAGGCCATCCCAGTTATTCGTTTAATCTAATTACGGGTGGGGAAACAGATCAGCTCAGTGTCTTTTAGCCTCCATCAGCCGTCCAATCACAAGGGCGGCCTGGAGGGCGGTGAGGCGCCAGCTTCTCTCACCTCTCCTGTCCATGTCTCGCAGACAACACCGCCTTGTCCTGTCTATTTAGGAATGTCACCAACAGAGGCCACCTCCCCTTCCTTGATCTCCTTCCTTTCCTCATTATCTCTCGTTGGCTTCAGGAGAAGAAGTTGACTCCCTGAACTCTTCAAGAGCTTAGGCGCCCGATTCCATAAAGAGACAACCATCCCAGCATTTTTGGTCCCCAAGTCTTTTTTGATGATGCTTCCAGCATGACCTACTGGGACCCATTTGTCTTCCCAGCTCTGTTATGCAGTGTCACCCCCTCCCCAGCGATGTGAAGGACAAGTGTCAGCAAAGAGAAGCAGCTCCACAGAACATTTTTCAGTAGGTTATGTTTTTATTCTACGTTATTGGTATGACAGGGAACAGGGCCACGAATCCACCTCCACACTCCTAGAGGAAGGACAGTCAGGAGAATTATGTACATCTAAAGCGGGCACGGGACGGAGGTCAGACTCCCGGGAAGCTCAGGCCACTGGAGCCAGGCCGACCTGGTTGTTGGCCCTGTCAAAGACGGTGTAGTACTGGCGGATGAAGACGTCGCCCAGGATCCAGAGCTCTCCGGTGTAAGTGGAGACGTCCATGCCCTCGAAGCCGCTGGTGCAGATTCCGTCCTCCTGGAGAAAAGGAGATAAAAGCGGAGCTGGGACACAGATTCAGCAGTGACAGGCCCTGGGTGGTAAACACCCGGGGTGCCGTGGTCCAGCTGCAAGGTGTGTGCAAGGCGCTTCCTGGCCCAGTGTCTGGGACGGGGCTGTTAGCAGAACCATTGGTGTCCACAGGTTACTGGACATTTCTGGCAGGCACATGAACCCTGACATCAGCACTGGAGCTAAGGGGTTCAGGGAGAACCCAGCTGCTTGGAAGGAGTTTGGAAGCCCTGATGACACAGCCTTTTCTCGTTATTCCGATCCTGTCCAGTGGCAGACCAGAGGGACTGTCCTTCCCTCACTAGGTCACCGGCTGCAGCCTTAGCTGCACGTTAGAACCACCTGGGAAACTTTGCACACCGCCCTCCCTCGCCGCTTGCTCAGGCCTCACCCCCTCTTCCTGTACTCGGAATCACCTGGGCCGGGCCCAGTACTCTTGGTGAATAACATCAGTGCACTGGACAAAATTAGCTTTCCACCTGACGTTATAATAGAAGGTGAAGAGTTTTCCTGGGGCTGCTTTGGCTAAGATTTGTTACTTGGGAGAGATGGTAGGAGGAGTGTTGTAAACCCCAAACCTATGGAAGTCAGGATTTCCACTGGCCCACCCCTTGGTAGCTCTGATGCGGCCAGTCTCACTTGATTACCCTGCCACACCTCGAGGGTGGGGAAAGCTGCGGTAGGTGTTAGGTGAGGAAACTGAGGCTGAGATAGGTTGCAACCTGCTCAGAGTCCATGGGCTAGTAATTAAGACCCAGGACTTGGACCCGGGTGTCCAAATAGACGGACTCCTCCTTTTGCCCTGCCACCTTTTGCCTTGATTTTTCCCTTCGGGGCTGCATCCAAATTCTCATTCGTGCATCTATTTTTAATATATTCTTTTTCTCTGAAGCCTGTCCAGAGCAGATGTCAACGGGCCTCTCGCCTTCAGCTCGTCAAAGTGCATTTTTCCTTTGCCGAGAGGACTGGGTGGCCACATTCTGAGGGCCCCTCTAGGGGACGTCCGAGCCCCTTACCTCCAGGATGTAGGCACTGGGGGGCACGGGGTAGTCGACGCCGTTGATGGTGAAGACGATGTCGGGCAGGCTATCGACGCTCGAGCAGCTGACCACCAGCTGGAAAGGGCGAGGGTGAGATGGTTAGAAGGGGTTTTGTTCTTCTGCCTGACGTGCCACCACTTTAGAATGGAGCAGTTGGGGTGGACTCACCAGGCCGTCTGAGTCCTCGCTGGCTCCGATGTCACTCTGGATGTTGGAAATGGCGGAGGTTGGGCCGGTCAGCAGAGAGGTGCCGGTGTCAACAATGGCCTGGCAGCTGTCACTGCAAGCGATGGTCTCTCCGTCCATGGTGATGCTGCGGGCGAGATGCAGGTAAGGATCCCCTGAACCCCCTGGGGGTGCGTCTCCCCAAGAAGGAACCAGGTGACCCCAGACAGCTCCTCCCCACCCCATCCATTGGCCGGTACATACAACTTCAGTTTCCCTCCTTTATCCTGCAGTCATGGATTCAACAAATATTTGCTGAGTGCCTACTCTGTGCCAGCCACACGGTTCCCGGCTACAAGGAGCTCCCAGCGTGGCTGGCCAGTGGAGGAGCAGGACAGGCAGGACACATGGCAGGGACAGAAACATGGTCCAGGGTGAAGGGTGGTGGACAGCCGCCAGGGAGGCTTCTCGGGGGAGCAGACCCCAGAGGTTGCCAGGCAGGTGAAGAGAGGAGCAGACATTGCAGCAGAGGGGACGACATGTAGGGAGCGACAGAGACAAGAGGGCGTTGGGGCGGCGGTTGCAGGAACTGGTGAAGTTTTAGCATGGCTGGGCAGACGTGAGGTGACCAGTGTGGCCTGGTTTGCCCTGTTTTAGTGCTGGAAGTGTCGTGTCCTGGGAAATTGCTCATTCTTGGGAAAACCTGCACGATTTGGCACCCTAGCAGGCTAGCAGGGGACAAACGGTGGGGGAATGAGGCTACAGGGGGTTGAGGGGAAGGCCCTGGAGGGTAGGGTGGGAAGGAATGGCCGAAAGTGATTTCTCAGCCATTTTGCCCTGCCCCCTAGACTCCGTGTGCCGGTTCACAGGCCCCCTAAATGCTGAGATGTGTGGTCAAGCTGGTCCTCCCGCTCTCCTCCGGGGTGCTGGAAGACTGCCCTGCCTCTGACCAGAAGGGAAGTGGCTGTCTCACTCCTGCAGAGTCTGGGCTTCCCAGACAGCTCTCCCTTCGCCTCTGTGAGACACCTTGCTCAGGGTCTCTCGGGCTCGGCCAACTTCTGGCTTCCTTCTGGAGCACGTCCTTCCTGTGCTGGCTGCTCCGGGGGGTCTGGCACTCTGGGTGAATGTGAGTCCATAGAGGAAGGGGATCTGGGGCCCCCGGCAGACGCTGCCCATCTGTGGGTGGTCTCACCTGTCCACGGTGATCTGCCAGTAACCCTCGTAAGAAACAGGCACCCATTTCAGCTCTCCACTGTAGTAAGAAGAATCGATGCCACCAAATATCACCACGCTGCCACTGTCGTCATCGCTGTGAACAGTGAGGGGAGAAGACAGGGATTCAGTCATTCATTCATCTGGACATCTGCTGTGTGCATCCTAAGAGTTGCCCTTGACCGAGCTCTTACCAGTGCCAGGGCCTGTGACAAGCATGTGACAGAAATGGTTTCTTTCCATCTTACACCAAGGCCCATGCATTGGTCACTGTTATTGTTCCCACTTTACAATGAGGGCACTGAGGCACAGAGAGGTGAGGCAACTTGCCCAAGTACACACAGCCAGGACGTGGCAGAACCGAGACTAGAAGAACTCAAGTCCTCTGGTTTCAAAATGTGTGGTTTCTCACTAGTTGCCTTGGGGACCACAAGAGAAGCGAAGGCATGACTGCAGTGGCTCTTAAGGACGTGATGGTGTAGCTCAGGTTCTCAGCCAGAAGCAGTGTTGTCCCCATGGGACAATTGCCAATGTCTGGAGACATTTTTGATGGTCGTGATCGGGTGGGGGTAAGGGTGCTATTGGCCTCTAGTGGGTAGGGGGCTGCTGCTCAACGTCCCCCAGTGCGTGGGACAGCCCCTGACAGCCAAGAATTATCTGGTTCAAAATGGCAACAGTGCTGAGACTGAGAGACTCTGATCTCGTTGGAGAGATAAAAAGGCCCCGCATGAAATATTTAAGCACTCCTAAAGGCAGAGATGATTATTAAGTGGCCAGGAGGGAAAAAAGTGATAAAAGAGCCCTCCTGTTGTAAATTGCAGGGGTCCTTGTTATTGGAATGTTCATTTTCTAAATGTAGTTTTCTAACCTGTAGTTTTAGGTTAGTTGGGGAAGCAAATGTAGGTGGTAATAAGAAATTAATTACCCTAAGAACTCGCCATTTATATAACATGATCCCACTCACTTAACTCGCCCCACCTTTGCTGTGAGTGTCCGGCAGTGCGGTGCGGTATAGTAAGACTAGCAGAACGGTTAACGACTAAAGAAACACAAATGATGAACAACCCTTTCAAAAGAGGAGGAGGTGAGTGTCTTGAGAAAGTTGGTGACACCCTCAGATATTCCTGCATAGAACTCTACTCAGCCAAAAACTAACACTTGGTTTGCTCTTTGTTCATTCTTAGAATTAACTCACTGTCGCAAGTGGAACCTAGATTTTTGTTAAATCGTCAAAGAAACTTGCTTTCATCATTTTAAAATGTCTTTGTTCAAGATATAAGTCCTGATCAAATCTTTTTCTCTTTTTTTTGCTATGAAATTTTGGTCCCTGTTTTAACTGGATTCACTTTAAATGCTGTCATTTGGGGGTCAAGGACGAGGGAGCTGGGGCTGCAGGACAAATGGCTGATGACATATGAGTTGTGCAAATCAAGGGGACAGTGACTCACACCGATAAAATACGACAGAACGCACTTGGTCGTCACAGAGAGAGTTAGCACGTTATTCTCCAAAGACACACTTCTCCACGCTCAGACTCTGACTTTCCAAGTCCCTTGTTTTCCAAGACCCTCTCCACCCACCCAGCCGGGGTGGCTCCCTGCTGGGCCAGGTGACCGTGACCTCTCTGGGGGAGGCCCCTCCTCACCCAACTTACGAGCTCAGGTAGACGGAGAAGAGGTCCTGGGAAACCAGTCCCTGGTCCCACAGGTTGTCGAAGACGGGCGTGGCCCCGGAGGAGGAGATGCTGGGGTAGGCCAGGCCCAGGATGCCGTCGAAGGGAGCGTAGTACAGGAAGGAGCCGGGTTCTGTCTCACTCAGGCCGAAGATCTGGTTGGTGTCGGAGATGCCTCCAACCTGAGTGGGTGGGGGGGACCGAGATGGTGCTCACCATCGGCTCACGCTCATGGAGTTCTGCCGAGCGCCAGCCCTGGGCCCAGAGCGACACCCCTGGGCCCAGAGCGACACTGGCTCGTTTTGTGTGGGACTCAGCTTCCGGGGCGTCAGGCTGGAAGGAGGGGAGAGAGGCTGTCTCCTGGAATGCTGGTGTCTCCCCTGGAGGTACCCGTGGCAGCGCATCTCCAGATGGCCGCAGCCTGTGACTCGGTGTGAGATTTTGCTGGAGAGCAGATGGTCACTGGGCGCTTGTGTTTCTCACGAGCAGAGCAAAGCAGACCCCGGGTGAATCAGGGCCCTGACCCTGCCATGCCCTGAAAGTTGCGGGGGGCACTTGTGGAGTTTCGTGATACAGAGGGGCTGCTGATGGGGGGAGGAGGAGGTGCTAAAAGAGAATTGAGCCTTTATTCACCTCCTTCCCACCCTGACCTCTCCATAACATGCAGCTTGGGTGGAGCTGAGGCTGGCTCCTGGATCTGGGCACCCCAGCCCCTTAGCCACTACTGCCCCAGCTAGAAATGTCTGTGACATCTCTGCCACCTCTTCTCCTCCTCCCAATCACTAGTTACTTTTGTGAACACTAGGACTCATCTTGCTTGAATGAGTTTATTTTGGGGATGTACTGTGGTCCCCAAGGTCCTCAGAAGCTGGCCCCAGGGCTGGACAAGACGTGGTGACAGCCTGCAGGTACCCACCTCGACAGTGTCGTATCCGAGGACGCCTGTCATGCTGCCGGTGCCGTAGGTGATGGAGACGGACTCGCTGGTGGCCTCATAGGTGGAGGAGTCCTCAGGGTTGAAGCGGTTGTGGTTCTCTGTGGGTGCGAGAAGTCACACCGTCAGCCTCCAGAAGCCGGGGGTCATGGTGGGTGGGGGGATATCTCCCTGCGATGGGGCACCGTGGTCCTGGGTGGGGCTCTGGGGGAGCAGGTGACCTTTGCCCCAGACCTTTGGAGCCCGAGAGACGCCAGCTTCTGTTCCCATCTCGTTGGATTAGTTGGGACTGTCTCACTGTTGGAAGGTCCCCAGCCAACCCCACCGTCCTCCCAAGGACCCTCCAGGCAGACACTGAACGGAGCAGAGCCTGTGGCTGCCCAGTGACGGCAGCCATCACAGCACGGCCAGGGCTCCTGTTGTGACGTGGGCCAGTCCACGGGCACCTGCTCTGAGTAAAACTCAGGTTAAAAATCTGGAAGAGGAAGGAGGTTCCAACACTGTCTGTGACTTCCAAAGACGAACTCTCTAACATGAAAAAGCCAATGATTTTTGTAAAAAATGAGCTCACTGCTCACCTGTAGGTGCCCTAGCCAGGCTCTTGAGCCATTTTCTCACGCTGGACTCTCCTCCTGGCTGGCGGTCCTGTCGCCTCGTAGCCCCCTCTTGCTTTGGGCCCCAAACACTCTCTTCCCCGGCTGTGGTTATTTACCAGAGCTTCTCTCTGCCCTGGGACTGTGAACTCCCTGAGGGTGGGCACCATGTCCGATTTATCCCTGCACCCCCCAGAGCACCCAAGCCCAGTGCCTGGCACACAGTGGGTGATCAGTAAATGTTGAGTGAATCCCTGACTCCGACAGGCCTGAAGTGGGACCTATTTGAAGCCCATGAGTGTTCAGGGTTCCCAGGGCAGCTGGGGCTGGCGGCAGGGCAGCAGGGCAACAGGCACTCACCGCAGGCGGCGCTGGAGCAGTAGATCGAGGGCACCCACAGGTTGGAGGAGCCGGTGTCAAAGATGACGGTGAAGTCCTGGGCGGGGGTTCCAATGCCGATGGTGCCGAAGTACTCCGTCTGCCGGGGCCAGGGTGGCACGTTCACGGACCCAGCCTCCCTCTCCGGGCCTCCCCAGTGACTGTCTCTGGGTCTTCTCCTCACTCCACCTCCCTACCTTTCCCTTCACAGTTCTTGCCTTTCTCCCCCATCTTGCCTTTCTCTGCACTCATCCTTCAAAGCCCAGCCTGATCTCTCTTCCTCCTTGAAGGCTTCCCAGATTGCTCCCTGGATCACCCACTGCCTGTTCTCTCCTAAGTACCATTAGCACCTAATAGCAATCTGCCTTCCGCGCTCAGCCATGGCCTCCTATGTCTTAGTCTTGCCATCCTAGAGATAGCACTTCTCCGAGGAGGACGAGGACGGACGGGATGGAGCCTTACAGCACCCGGCAGAGTAGAGATGTAAATGTCTGTTCCTTAAATTGCTGATTGGGAGATAAACAAGTCACCTAAAGATGGAAACCTCCCGAGATCTCTTATTTTTATTTTTTAGAGATCTATTTCTTTTTTCTTTCTTTTTTAGGGGGAAGGACAGAGTCTTGCTCTTTTGCCCGGGGTAGAGTACAGTGAGGTCATTATAGCTCGCTGCAACCTCAAACTCCTGAGCTCAAATGATCCTCCTGTCTCAGCCTCCCGAGGGGACCGAGGGCGTGGTGTGCCAC
This sequence comes from Eulemur rufifrons, assembly GCF_041146395.1. Lineage (NCBI taxonomy): Eukaryota > Metazoa > Chordata > Mammalia > Primates > Lemuridae > Eulemur > Eulemur rufifrons. The sequence goes on along the minus strand of NC_090988.1, from coordinate 95,055,020 downwards.
CAGGCCTGGCTGATCTATCTATCTTTCTTTCTTTCTTTCTTTCTTTCTTTTTTTTTTTTTTGAGACAGAATCTCACTCTGTTGCCTGAGTGAGTGCCGTGGCATCAGTCTAGCTCCCAGCAACCTCAAAATCCTGGGCTCAAGCCATCCTCCTGCCTCAGCCTCCCAAGTAGCTGGGACTGTAGGCTCGCAGCACCATGCCTGGCTAATTTTTTCTATTTTTAGTAGAGATGGGTCTCGCTCTTGCTCAAGCTGGTCTCAAACTCCTGAGCTCAAGTGATCCTCCCTCCCCGGCCTCCCAAAGTGCTATGATTACAGGCGTGAGCCACCTCGCCCGGCCTGATTTTTCTATTTTTTGTAGAGATAGGATCTCATTATGTTGCCCAGGATGGTCTTGAACTCCTGACCGCAAGCAGTCCCCACTCCTTGGCCTCACAAAGTGCTGGGAGTATAGGTGTGAGCCACCACACCCAGCCTGAGATCTCTTGTTTTTAAATCTAGGTGTGTACAGCAGGTTGCAAGAAAGGGCATTGTCAGTATTCTTATTCTCAGTGGCAGCATCTCCTCCCGGCCAGCTCTGTTCCAGCCACGCTGATCTGCGTGCTATCCTTTGATGGTGACAAGCTCATTCCTACCCCAGAGCCTTTGCACTTACTCTTCCTAGGAAAATGTTTATTCTAGATCTTTCCTTGGCTAATTGCTTTTTTTCCAATCATTCAGAGCTCTAGTCAAATGTCACCACTGCCAGGAGGCCTTCCCTGACAACTTTGTCTAAATTTGCCCCTCCTTCTTCTTCTTCCCCTTGCTCCAATTAATTTATTTTTCTTCCTGGCCCTTGTCATTTCCTGAAATTATCTCACACGCTTGTTTGTCTTCCCTCCTAGAAGATAGGCTCCAGGATCTTTGCTTATTCACCATTATTTCCTCGGCAACTTGCATAGCCTCTGGCACACAGTAAGTGCTTCTTAACTATTTGTCAAATCAGCAAACAGACTAACTAAGCCTCTTACCGAGGGCCAGCCAGGCCCCATGTTAAGCACTCCAGAAAACATTATTGTGTTATTACCAGCAAATATCAGTGGCTCTGTTTTACAGACCAGGAGACTGAGGCTCAGAGAATTTAAATGACTTGCCCAAGGTCACAGGGCTTGGGCGCATTAGAACCCACATTTGCACCAGGCCTGGTGGATTTCAGAGGCCAAGCTCTTAACCACAGGCAGCACTGTTTTGTGTCCTTGGCCCTGTGCCATTCACAGAGGGGACATACAATGGCCTTGCCACTGGGTCTCAAATAAGAGTCAGAATGATCTTCCTGAAACTCAGATCTGATCATGTCAACCCCCTGGTTAAGGTAAATTGGTGGCAATTAGGATATAAACCACCTTCATCCCTGGCCTCTCTCTGGTCTGGCCCCCGGGCCCCTCGGGCCTCCCCCTGCAGCACCCTGCGTCCCTCTCTGCTCTCCCTACACGCATTGGCCTCCTTGCTTCAAACACACTCTGCTCCCTCCTGCCTTGGGGTTTGGCGCAAGTGGTCCAGCTCGCTGGAGCTCTCCCCCCTGCTCTTAGAAACTCCTGCTCTTAGAAACTCCTGCTCTTCCCTCACTGCCCCAGGGGCCTCCGTGCCCACCAGGCGTCAGACCCTCACAGTGCAACTCCTTCACTTCCTGTCCTCATCCTGGTGTTCTTCTCATTGATAACTGTCTTCCTCTCCCTGCTGGACTGTGACTTTGCTCGCTGCCACCCCGGGGCCCAGCACGGGCCCTGACAAGGTGCTCAGTGGAAATAAACATTGAATGAATGGATGAAAAGCTGAGAGCAACGGGAGTTTCCCGAAAGCCCTGGGCTGCTGAGATCCAGGGAGCAGCCCCTGGCTTACTGCCTGGAGATTAGAGCCTAGGCCTGTCCTCTGAGGCCCCCGGGATGGCCTCTCTCTGGCCCCGCCGCCTGCCCCGCACTCACGTCCAGGTAGTTCTCCAGGGGCTGGGTGGACAGCAGGGAGGCTTCCTTGGGGAAGTACTTGCTGGCTGGGTTGATGCTGTGCTTCTTCAGGAAGTCCTTCAGTTGGCCATGCTTGATCAGGTTATGCCGCAAGGACTTCTTTTTGACAAGGGAGACCCTGCGGTGCGGAGGAGGAAGAGAGAGTAGGCAAGGATTCTGCCCATGGGGTGCTGCGGAAGCCCCAGAGGGGAAAGAAAGCTTGTCCAAGAGGGAAAGAAGGAAGGAAGAGAGGAGAAGCTCCCATGTTTTTGCCCAATAATGCAAGGAAGTTCAGCGCTTGCTGCCTAGTGACAGGGCCGGGAAGGAAGCCTAGGCTGGCCCTCAGAAGGGCGGAGAGGCAGCCAGGAAAGGAAGGCTTTGACTGAGGGGAGAAGGGAAGCAGAAAAACGTGGGAGGAAAGAAAGGTGCTATGAGAGGCAGCCAAGGGGCCAGGAGGTGGCCCCGGGAGGTGGCGGACGCACTTGTGGAGGCTGCACTCGGACAGCACCACCAGGCTAAGCAGCAGCAGCCACTTCATGGTTGTTTCTTCCTGCGCCCAAGTCGAGGGAGAAGGCGAGGTGGGATGCGGTGTACAGCAGCAGCGGGAGCTGCTCCTTATATACGGCTCGGGTCCCCGTCACCCGCCTTATCAGCCCTCAAATGTCACCGATTATCCTAACCCCAAACAGAAAAGTGCCTGATAAGATTGTTGCGCCCCGAGCCATGCATGTTCTGACAAGTTGCCAGCTGAGTAGCTTTCCACTGTGCCCACCGCCTGGACCGGGACGCCCGTAGAGAGGCAGAGAGGAGAGATTGAGTGGTCACTTTTCTGAAATAATGAAAAAGGCCTGCATCAAAACTTTACAGGCTGAGTATTTTGACAAAACTGGCTAACAGTGCACTTAACATACCATTGAACAGATGTCAAAGGAGCTCCGAGTACCCTGATTGGTCCCAGTGGGACACGCAGCTGGGGTTCTTAGCGGACGTTGCTGTAGTTGTGAACCCAAGACACATGGGTAGGCAGGTTGTTTGTGACTCAGGACACAGTTCCCCATGTAAATGTCATTGTGTGGGGTCGTTGGGTGTCTAGCCAGCCTGGGGGACTTATCGTGGCTTGCTTTTGTGGCGGCTGGGCTGAGTCTGGCGAGGAGGGAGGTTAGGGAGGAGTGTTGCCCGCCTTTCCTGGAGGAGGCAAACCTGACCCAGGCCGGGTTGTCTTTGGGAACCGTGTCCCTCCTTTCCTGCACCCCTGCTCTTCCCACTGCTCCCTCCTTCCACCCTCCCCACCTTTGAGATCCCGCCTGTGTCTGACTCCCCCGGATGCTCCATGCTTAAAACTGGGCTGAAATCAGCTGCAATGGAGCAAAGCAATCGGTGAACAGGAATTCATACTAGGGTGTGAATGACTCAGGAAGGATCTTTTCTTTAAAAAGGATGCTTACCAACCCAGCAGATTCTCTACTTTGTGGGGTTTTATTCAATGGGCAAAGTGGAGTGAAAACTTAATTCATGAACTATTGGGGAGGAGGGTGGGGGCGGTTACGAGGTACGTAGGGAGCCTTGTCTGAGGGTCTTGCTCTGAAATCGGGTCCCCTGGGCCATCCTTGGATTTTCCAGCCTTGAGAGCCACAGAGTCTATAAAAGCTCCAAAGATCCCCCCATGCCTCTAGGTGGGTATGGCAGTGTGGATCAAGGTCAGGGCCAGTGGTTGTCAGTACAAAGCATGTCAGCAGTTCACACTCACCTGTTCAGACATCTCTGTGCCTCAGATGTGAATCCTTGCCCTGCAGTTCCACTTTCTCGTCTAGAGCCTGCTTCTCCTCTCTCTTTCCCCCTCTGGAGCCTCTCTCCTCGGAGCCATGCTCTCAGCTTCGGGCTGCTCCCAGCACTTGTGTGGAGGACGCGGTGGTGTTGAAGATGCCTGCCTGAGTCCTGGGGGCACCAGATGGAATCCCCGCACTCAAGGCTACCACTGGGTGGGAGGGACGGAGGCATGTGACGGGGGAGCCCTCACTGGCGTCCTCAGAGGTGTTGGTGTGTTAGGCTGGGTGGCGGGTACTTCGGTGTTTGTCATTTTTTTTAAACTTTATGTATGTGCTATGCATGTATGAAAACTTTCATAATAATTTCTTTAAAAAGAAAGAAAGAAAGAAAGACTGAGTCCTTTGTGCATACTCTTTTGAGACAGGGTCATCTTGCCCTGTCGCCCAGGCTGGAGTGCGGTGGCATCATTATAGCTCACTGTACCCTTGAATTCCTGGGCTCAAAAGAGCCTCCTGCCTCAGCCTCCTGAGTAGCTGGGAGGGCCATCATGCCTGGCTAATTTTTTTAAAAATATTTTGTAGCGCTAGAGTCTCACTATGTTGCCCAGGCTGGTCTTGAACTCCTGGCCTCAAGTGATCCTCCTGCCTCAGCCTCCTGAAGTGCTGGGATTAGAGTTGTGGGCCACTGGCAGAGTCAGGGCACCCTCAGGATGGGGATGTGGGGAAGGAACCAAGCTTATTCATTTTCATCTTTCTCAGTGAATTGCACGGTGCCTGGAAGTGCTCAAAGCAGTTTTTAAAATTAATCCCAGGTAAGCTTAGTTAGGAACAGCTTGGGAACGTGCCTTAGAATGGGGTCAGGATTCTGGAATGAGCTATTTTTGCCATTTGTCAGCCATTCTGGTAACTCACAGAGCAACGTCGTTTGTGTTTCTCTTCCTTGGTGGCGAAGAGAGAGGGGCATTTAGGTTTATTCTTAGCTCTGTGTGGTAAGCAATGTTATTATCTCCATTTTACGGATGAGAAGACCGAGGCTCAGAGAAGTCGTGCCTCTTGCCCAAGGTGACACAGATAAGGAGCGACTGAGCAAGGACTTGGATCTAGGTCCCTGTTATCCCTGTGCCTTTTCCGTTACTGCACTGGCTGGGGCTTGCTGGGGGCCATGGAAGGCCTGGATGAAGAGCCCTGGCTCCAGGGTCTGGGTTTCAACCCAGCCCTGCCTCTGAGTAGATATAAGACCTGGAACTAGTGACCCAGCTGCTCTGAGACTCTGTTTCATCGCCTGTAAAGTGCGTACAATAGTACCATTGATTTTGTGGGATTGTTGTGAGGATTAAACATGAAGTGCTCACCTCCACACGCTCACAGCAGCTAAAATTACAACAATGGTGCACACCACGTGCTGACGAGGAGGCTGAACAACTGGAACTTTCTGATCTTGCTGGTGGGAGTGCAGGATGGTCCAGCCACTTTGGAAAACAGTTTAAGCAGGTTCTTCGAAGGCAAACCTGCACTTGTCATTTGACTCAGGAATCCCCCTTCTTCTCAGACCCCCCGGATGCTGAGCCCTCTAGAGAGGCTCTTTCGTGTCATCCTGGGGGTGAGGGTGACTAAAGCCCTGGGAGGCTCCTTCTAGGAGGAGCAGATCGTGTTCAGGCTCCCCTGGCATCCTGGAGCTGGTGTGCAGGGCTTGGAGTCCAAGTATGGGCATTGATTTGGGGGGGGCACAGCTTGTCTGGGGACCCACAGGGGAATTTTGGAGAGGAGAACTGTGTTTGGGAAGCAGAGGAAGTCCCCTCAGGCAAAAACCTGCAGGCTCCTTTATATATTCATTCAACATGTTTTTTATTGTGCACTTGCTGTATACTGTGCAGGGATGCTCTAGCAGCTGAGGGTACATCCGTGAGCAAGATGGGAATAGGCCGTGTCTTCAGTGAATCTGTGGTCAGGATGGGGGAGGTCTTTCTTTCCCACCTGGATGGGTATTTGGATCACACCCAGGGGAGGAAGCTCTTGGATTGGTGAAGGTAATTAAGTCTTCCCACATTAGAGATTTTTGCACCCTGAGGGAGGCTGACATGCTTGGTAACAATTCAGGGCACACGGCAGATAGACTCTAGATGGCCCCCAGTGACCCAGGCCTGCTGGGGTTCTTTCCCCTGAGTCATCTCCTCCCCTTGAGTGTGGGCAGGACCTATGACTTGCTTCTAAGCAACAGGAGACAGGAAAGCAGATGGGATGTCACTTTTGTTTTGTTTTTTTTTTTTTTTTGAGACAGAGTCTCGCTCTGTTGCCCAGGCTAGAGTGAGTGCCGTGGCGTCAGCCTAGCTCACAGCAACCTCAAACTCCTGAGCTCAAGGGATCCTCCTGTCTCAGCCTCCCGAGTAGCTGGGACTACAGGCATGTGCCACCATGCCCGGCTAATTTTTTCTATATATATTTTTAGCTGTCTATATAATTTCTTTCTATTTTTTAGTAGAGACGGGATCTCGCTCTTGCTCAGGCTGGTCTCGAACTCCTGAGCTCAAACGATCCGCCCACCTTGGCCTCCCAGAGTGCTAGGATTACAGGCGTGAGCCACCGCGCCCGGCCAGGGATGTCACTTTTGTGATTACATTCTATAGGATTGTACAGTCTATCTTGCTAGCTGACTCTCTGTATAGACTCTCTCCTTCGCTGGTTCTGATGAAGACAGCTGCCCTGTGGAGAGGCCCACATGGCCAGCAGGGAACTGAGGCCCTCAGTCGGACTGTCAGCAAGGAACCGGGTCCTGCCAACAACCACGTGAGCTTCGAAGCAGAGCCTCTCCACGGAGCCTCAGATGCAACCACAGCCCTGGCAGGTACCTTGACTGCAGCCTCATCGGAGACTCTGAAACCGGCTAAACCGAGCCTGGATTCCTGACCCGCAAAAACTGTGAGTTGTTGTAAGTCACTAAATTTGTATTAATTTGTCATCAGCAATAGAAAACAGGACTGGAAACCTCCTTGAAAATTCCACAAAGATCCACCTGGCTGTTCATGCTCTTCCTCTTTTGGGGGACATTTCAGTGCCCTGTGAGGTGGTTTTCTGCTCAGGCAATGTGAGTGATCTGAGAAGGAGGAAGTTGACATCATCGGTCGAGGGATCTGCAAACCTCCATCAGCGCAGCAGGGCTTACATTTCTGTGGCTGTTTATACTTTTCTGAAAGCTTTGAGATACACGATCTTTTTAAAAAAAAATTATTAATCCTGCTTTCTCCCCATTGACTAAGTTCAGAGGGGTTAAGTGATCAGTGCAGGCTCACATAACTGAGTAGTGACACAGGCGGGACCTGAACCTGGGTCTCAGAAGGCTCTTGTCCCAGGGCACACTCTGTGTCCACGAACACGCACCTGGTTTCTGCCCATGAGTTAGAGTGTACTGTGGGCATTCCCTGATGGCCACAGCCTCCATCCCAGGGCCACTCAGAGAAGCCGTTTCACAGCCCCATTTGCCAGAGGAACTCTTGGGAGGGAACAGGGAGCCTTGATTCTGGGACCGTGTGCTCTCCGTGAAGTCTGGTCAGCCGGGGCCAATCCGTGGCTGCCAGCAGGGAAGCCACGTGATCTCATGGTGCCAGACCGGTCCAGCAGAAAGATTAGACAACAATGTTTGTCTTGCCATTAGCCCTGCCTCCCTTGGTATCGTAGTGCCTTGCTTTCAGGGGCACTGGGGACATCGCCTCTAAGGCAGGCACCCCCTGGCAAGGGCACAGGTGTTCAGAAATGTTCTGTGAACATATCCAATCAAGTAATGGAATGAAATCAAAAGAGCCCGATCATGGCAAGCTGGAAACAACAATTAAACGTGATAAGTGTTATCGAGCTGTTCTGATAGGGCTTGGATGGCTGGTCCCTTAGGAGCTTTCAAACAAGGTTTTACCAAAGGGACACAATCTTCCATCAACAAAGAGAGCATTGTGTTTTCCATTCCCCAGCCCCAGACCTGGCCTGCTTCTCCAGAGGTGCATAAAGGTTTTAAAAATCAAATTTATAATAACATTTTTGGCCCAAGTCTACAAGTAATGCACGGTCAGTGTAGATTATTTATCGATAAATGAAATTTTTAAAATGACTCATAGTTCCGCTACCCAGAACTAACCACCATTAATATTGTAAATGAATATATTTATTTACTTACAGAGATGGGACCACGCGGTACAGTGCACGCTATTTTGCAATCTGCTTTTAAAAGAAAAATAAAGTGGTTTTGTACTTTCCAAGTGATTTCTTGTAAGTCTGCATCATCATTTTTTCAACTTTTCTTGGAATACAGTATGCACACAGAAAGGTGTGTGTCGTGAGGAACAGCGTGACGAATTTTCGCAAACCGAGCACACCCGTGTAGCCACGGCCCAGATCCAGAAATGGAACGTTGCAAGTACCCCGAAAGCTCCTTTGGGCTCTTTCCGGTCACTAACCCACCCCTGAAGCAAGGGTGTCACTCTCACTTCAAACAGCAAAGATTCATTTCGCCTGTTTCTGCACTTTAGCTAAACAGCACCAGAGACCACGTACTCTTTTGTGTCTAGTTTCTTTGCTGAAAATCGTGTTTTCAAGAATCACCCATGACGTTGTGTGCAGTTGTAAATCGGTTATTTCCATTGCTGTATATTATTCTGTTGTGTGAAAACGCCCTTCATTTATCTCTTTTCTAGTCAATGCACATTCCGGTGAGGGGGTCTTCAGAACAATGCTCCACGAACATTCCACACTTGGTCTTAGCCAAAAGGCTGAGAAGCGATATCTATGAACATTCTAATACACTTCTTGTTTCTTTTTTATTTTTAATTGACATATAATAATTGTACATATTTATGGGTACATAGTGATGTTTTGATACCTACAGTGACCAGATTAGGGTAATTAGCATATTGATCAACTCAAACATTTATCATTTGTTTGCTTTGGGAACATGCAATATCCTCCTTCTAGCTGTTTGAACCTACATATTATTGTTAACTATAGTCATCCCAATACACATCTTTTAGAGAACATATGTATGTGTTTCTGTTGGGTATATACCTATATACCCAGGTGTGGAGTTGCCGGATCACAGGGTAGGCACCGGTCCAGCTTTAGTAGAAACTGCTAAACAGTTTTCCAAAGTGGTTGTATCATTTAACACTCCTACCAGCAGTGCATGGGAGTTCCAGTTGCTCCACGTCCATGTCAACCTTGGCAGGTCAGTCATTTTAATTTTAGCCATTCCAGTGTTCTAGTAGGTGTAACGATATATCCTCTTGTAGTTTTAATTTCCATTTCCTGATAAATAACAATGTTGGGCATCTTTTCATGTGCTTCTTGGCCATTTGTATGTCCTCTTTTTTTTTTTTTTTGGAGACAGAGTCTCACTCTGTTGCCCAGGCTAGAGTGCCGTGGCATCAGCCTAGTTCACAGCAACTTCAAACTCCTGGGCTCAAGGAATCCTCCTGCCTCAGCCTCTCGAGTAGCTGGGACTACAGGCATGCGCCACCACACCTGGCCTTCTCCTTACCTTTTAAGGAAAGCAAGTTTCTCAGTGGTTCTGAACCCCAGACCTCCAAGGACTGGCAAGTGGCCTGCAGGAGAGAGAATGCTTGTCTCAGCACAGTCCGTGTCGCTGGGGCAGGCAGAATGAAGCTCCTTTCACCCAGCCAAGTCACTGGGGCCAGCACTGACACAGGGCAGAAACCTTAGGACAAGGAGGCAGAACAGAGCCCGTGATCACCTACTTAGATAATGGCTAACATGTACAAAGGCAAATGTGTTATGAGAATTAAGTCTCATGTCAACAACCCAATGGGGTAGGTACTCCTCTTTTTGGGGGGGAGGGGTGGGGGGGAAGAGTCTCGCTCTGTTGCCTGGGCTACCCGGGCTAGAGTGCCGTGGCATCAGGCTAGCTCACAGCAACCTCAAATTCCTGGGCTCAAGCAATCCTTCTGCCTCAGCCTCCCAAGTAGCTGGGACTACAGGCATGCGCCACCATGCCCGGCTAAGTTTTCTATATATATTTTTAGCTGTCCATATAATTTCTTTCTATTTTTAGTAGACGGGGTCTTGCTCTTGCTCAGGCTGGTCTCGAACTCCTGAGCTCAAACGATCCGCCCACCTCGGCCTCCCAGAGTGCTAGGATTACAGGCGTGAGCCACAGCGCCCGGCCGTAGGTACTCCTCTTATTCATGCTTTACTGATGGGACACGGAGAGGTTCAGTTACTTGTCCATGGTCACACAGCTATCAGGGGCAGAGCTGGGATTCAAACTCCGGCTTTGTGGATCCTGAGCCCACAGTTGTAAGCATTTACCACACTGCCTCTCAGAACGTGGTGAAAGCTCGGGGCTCTCCTCCCAGGGTGACGTACACACAGACTCACACCCAATCTCAGAGCTCCCAAAGCCCATCCGTGGGGCTCAGTGAGACGAAGCAGTTCTGCTCAAGCAACTGGAGTTGTTGACCATGGATAAGGCTCCAATACAGGTAGTGAGCTCTGCTCCATGGGAGGTATGTAAGCAAAAGCTGGGCTGTCATCTGGCAGCTGGTGCAAAAGAGGCATTTCATACAGATTAATAAAGTGAGTGAATGAATGAGCAGCCCCTGAACACTTTCTCTCCCAGGGACAATGGGAGCCTGCTCACCTTCAGGGGCCAGGAGCAAGGGGAATAAGAACCGTCCTAGATTTTCTAACAAGCAGGGATGAGGAAGCTGGATATCCACGTGTGAAAGAATGAAGATGGATCCTTACCTAGCACCAAATACAAAAACTAACTCAAAATGGATCAAAGACCTAAACGTTAGATCTAAAACTGTAAAACCTTTAGAAGAAAACATAGGGCAAGATCTTCATGATGTTGGATTTGGCAATGATTTCTTGGATATGACACCAAAGGCACAGGCAACAAAATTAAAAATAGACAAATTGGACTTCAAAATTCTTAAAAATTGTGCACACGAAGACAATATCAACAGAGTAAAAAATACAACCCATGGGAGAAACTATTTGCAAATCATATATCTGATAAGGGATTAATATGCAGAATAAATAGAGAACTCCTAAATCTCAACAACAAAAAAACCCCACATAGCCTGATTCAACAATGGGCAAAAGACTTGAACGGATATTTCTCAAAGAAGATAAACACGTGGCCAATAAGCAACGGAAAGATGCTCAACATCGCCAGTCACTAGGGAAAAGAAAACCAAAACCGCAAGATACCACCTCATACCCATTAGGATGGCGATTACATAAAAAAGATGGGAAATAATAAGTATTGGAGAGGATGTGGAGAAATTGGAACCCTTGTGCACAGTTAGTGAAAATGTAAAATGGTGCAGCTGTTGTGGAGAAAACAGTATGGCTGATTCTCAAAAAATTAAAAATAGAATTACCATATGATCCAGCAATTCTGAGTATATGCCCAAAAGAACTGAAAGCAGGGTTTTGAAGAGATGTTTGTACACCCAGGTTCACAGTAGCATTATTCACAACAGCTAAAGCTCGGAAGCAGCCCATGGGTTCGCCATGAATGGATGAGCAAAATGTGGTCTATCCATACAGTGGACTATTATTCAGCCTTAAAAAGGATGGAAATTCTGGCTCCCATTGTCCCTGGGAGGGAAAGTGTTCAGGGGCTGCTCATTCATTCACTCACTTTATTAATAATCTGTATGAAAGAGATGGAGCCATCTCTTTTGCACCATCTGCCAGATGACAGCCTGGCTTTTGCTTACATACCTCCCATGGAGCAGAGCTCACTACAATGTGGATAAACTTTGAGGACACTATGCTAAGTGAAAGGAGCTAGTCATGAAAGGACAAATACTGTGTGATTCCTCTTAGACGGGGTTCCTAGAGCAGTCAAATTCCTAGAGACAGAAAGTAGAACTGTGGTTGCCAGGGGCCGGGGAAGGGGAAATGGGGAGTTAGTGTTTAGTGGGTACAGAGTTCCAGTTTTACAAGATGAAAAGAATTCTGGGGATGGATGGTGGTGATGGTTGCAGAACATTATGAATGTGTTTAATACCACTGGACTGTACGCTTAAAAATGATTAAGATGATACATTTTATGCTATGTGTATTTTACTATGATAAAATAATTGGAAAAAACAGAGCCATCCCTGATAGCTCCAAATCTGTGTGCCTTGAACAGGGGGCACTGGGGTCTGTGGTCCAAGCTCTGCAGGCAGAGTCGGGAAGCAGAGAGAGGCAGGGGTTCCTGGGGGCAGGAATGTGCTCGTGCCCCAGCTCTGGAGAGGGCGAGGATGGCCAGAGGCTGACCCCCACCTCCCAGCACCAGGCTGGTTGGCCCTCAGGAAGGGGTCTGGCACCTGCTTTGGGTAAAAGACAAGAGAAGGGCTTGAGGGAGGCGGTGGCAGGAATTGTACTGGACAGAGCAGGGGTTACCTGGGAGCAGAAAAGGAAACATTCAGGACTTTGGAGTGGGCTGGGGGAGGATGGAGAGAGCGTGGAGCTACTAAGCAGGAGATGGAGAATTCCTGGGAGCTGGGGCATAACCAAGGAGTTGGCCTGCCGTCTCCAAGAAGGGCCGGAGAGGTCTGGGCTGGCCGCCTTTGCCCCCATGGCCCCATGCTCCCCTTTAGGGCGCCTCTCCTGTGTTGCACCTGCTCAGACACCTGGTGTGGACCTAGTGGAGCTGGTGGCCTGGGGTGACCCCCTCTTGGGGACAGAGGTTAAGGTCCTCTGATAGTGGCTCCCACCCCACGCAGCCCCAGCTCCTTTGTCCTCGGTATCTGTGACGTGCCATGTTTTCCCAGGTGAGCACAGCTCTGGACCTGGCTTCCTCAGCCTTTTCTGATCCAATCTGACCTGATCTCGGTCTTGTTTCTTTCAAGTGGTGACCTGAGTCCTGGTTTCCAACCTGTGACTCTGCCACATTTGGCTTTAGGGGAGGGAGGCTGGGGGTGTGGCCGGAGGATATTTGAAGCGCCTGTCCCGGGTCTCCTGTTCCGGACGGGCAGAGCCGGGGCACTCAGCTGCCTGCCCCCCAAAGGACCTGGAGCAGCAGCTTCGAGGGGCTTCACGCCTTGGCCTGGCGTGGGAAGCAAGGCAGCAAATGCAAGTGGAAGGTGTTGCCGTCTTCTTATGGCCACCTCCTGCTTTGTATCCTTGGCCAGGTCCCTGAGTACCAGAGCACTCACGAGCCCCTTGCCTTGTCCATCTCCTTGTTCACTGATTCATTCTTTCATTCCGCACGCCAGGCAGTAGGCTTGATAGAGATGAATCAGCCATGAATTTTGCCTTCAGTGGGTTTACCTCTGAATAGAAGACCCATACTCGTGCTGTAATGTAAAGCAGAAAATGGTAGTAACGGTTAACCAGGGCAAGATACCACAAAGGGGAGAAAAGGGGCAACGTGCTATGGGTCATTCAGGAAAAGGAGCTCCCTTCTAGGGGACATCTGGGAGGCCGCCATGGAGGAGGAGGCATTTGAGCTGAACTCAGCCCAGGAGTGTGTTCCCCCTTCCGGGGGTATCTGATTTTTACAAGGACCTGAGCCTGGCACAGAGGACTGTGGAGAGAGTGGCTGAGCATCAAGCGCTCGGGCTGGCCCTCTGGCATGAGGTTTCAATTGCTGAGATAGGCAGAGGGCTGCTGGGCCTGGCTGGGGGTCCGAAATCACGTTGCTTATGGAGGGGGTGGAGCCCTGGGCCTGCCCCGCTGCCCCAGCCCACGCCCCGTGACTGGCCCAGGTAAGGCTGTGGGCAGGACTTGGCCAATAGGCCCGTATGGGGGTGGTGGACGTGGGGTTCAAGCAAGAGGTGTCTCAGTTTCGATTTCTATGCTGAGAGCTGCGACTTGGGCTGAAACAGCTCGCCCTCCTGCCCTCTGCTGCCCTGGGCCATGTGAACCCTCCGGTGGGCCATGTCCACCCTTGCCTTGGGCCTGGGCACACGCCCTTCCCTTTGCGTGCACGTCTCTCTCAAGACCTGCGGGGCCTGTCAGAGTCCTGCGGAAACAGGCGGCGCACCCAGAGCTTCGAAGAGACATGGCGGAGGGAGGACGTGCAGAGGAGTGGGCAGGGGTAGAAGACCCAAAGGGGTGTTGAGGCGCTGGGGCCAGCAGCAGGGAAGCCAAAGAGGCCGGGGAAGGGAGCTGCGCTGCCCGAACCTGGCTTGAGCTGGGGCTGGAGGCAGAGGGCACGGAGCCGCGGGGTCAGCCTCCGGGCTCAGAGCAGGGCAGATCGCGGCAGAAAGCATGGGGGTCGGAACAAGAAGAGCCTCCTGCTAATGCTACCTACCCTCACATCCGTCCCTCCCTCCAGCCCTGCGGCTGCCTTGTCCCCCAGTCCCCAGCAGATGGCGCCCGACCACCCACAGCAGACTGTGAGCTCCAGGCCGGAACCAGTCTCACCATCCTTGCGCTGCGTCACCTGCCCTGGCCTGGCAGGCAGCACGGAGCAACTGGTAGGTAGAAATGGCCAGGGGAGCTGAGACGCGGAAGTCAGGCCTGCGTTCAAATCCTGCTCCCACATCAGTGACCTTGAGCAGTCTTTCTGTGAGCATGAGTGTCCTCATTTATAAAGACCGGCGATCGTGCCTAACCTGTTGGGCCATTGACCAGAATAAATAGGTGCATAGTAGGCAACAGAAAAATGCAGGGCCCTTCTCTCCTCATTTTTGTTGTGGGAAGGGAGAAAGTGTGACCTTTTTATTGCCGAAGCAGTAGAACAATATGAGAAACGAAATCACGGATGCCTTCCGCTTCCTAATGTATTTGCCTTTTTGTAGGAAGCTGTATTTTCCATTGGCAGGAAGTTGTTTAAATTTTTTTTTAACTTTTTATTTTGAAAATATTTTAAGGCTGGGTACGGTGGTCCATGCCTGTAATCCTAGCACTTTGGGAGGCCGAGGTGGGAGGATCTATTGGGCCCAGGAGTTCGGTATCAGCCTGAGCAACATAGCAAGACCCTGTCTCTACAGAAAATTTTAAACAATTAGGTGGGTGTGGTGGTGCACAACTGTAGTCCGAGCTACTCGGGAGGCTGGGGAAGGAGGATCGCTTGAGCCCATGAGTTTGAGGTTGCAGTGAGCTATGTTGACACCACTGCACTCTAGCCTGGGTAACAGTGAGACCCTCTCTCAAAAATAAATACATACATAAATAAATAAAATTTTAGATCCACAGAAAAGTTGCAAGAATGGGGCAACAAATTTCTATATACACTTCACCCAGATTCACTTATCATTGACATCCTACCATATTCACTCTCTTTCTCTCTCTCTCCACACGCGCGCGCACACACACACACACACACACACAATTTTGGTGGGATGATTTGAGTCAATTGCAGACATCCTGACCCCTTGCTCCTAAATCCTTAGTGTGTATCTCCAAAGACATTTGCTTAGACGGGCAATGTCACGGTGATCCCATGCAGGGACTCTAACACTGACAACAATACTATTACTTAACACACAGCACATATTCACATTTCACCAGTTGTCCTAAAATTAATTGTCTTCACTATAGCCCAAGAAGGAAGAGACTATTCTGTCCTGTGATTTTTTTTTTTAGTTTATATAATTTTACAGCTTTATTGAAATGTATTTTATATATCATACATTCTACCATTTAAGGTGTGCAGTTCTGTGGTCTTTAGTATGTTTGCAGAATCGTACAACCAAAACCATGATTTTTTGTGTGTGACTTTTAATTTTCTGACGGAGGGTTGTACATTATTTTTGGTTGCCAGGTTTCTTGAGTTTCCTTCGGTCTTGAACAGACCCTCAAAAGCCTGCCTTTTTTGTTCTGGACTGACATTTTTGAAGAGTACAGGCCAGTTTTGCAAAATGTCCCTCAATTTGGGCTTATGTGATGTTTCCTTATGGTTAGCGTGAGTCTATCTGCTTTTTAGCAGGAATATCACGGAAGTGATATGTGTGCCTCTCGGTGCATCATATCGGGAGGCACCTAGTGTTGACTTGTCCCATTAGTGGTGACAGTAGCTTTGGTAATTTCCCTGCTGTTAGAATATAGGTTGGTTTCCAAGTTTCACGGGTATAGATTGATTCCCTGGGAGAATCTTTATAGCTAATAAATAATTTACGACTACTAATAATAAATATAATATTTATTTATTTGGGGTATATTTGTCAAAGTGGGATTCGCAGGTCTAAAGGTAGGAGAGTTTATATGACAGTGGTTTCATGTCACTAAAGAGCTGTTCAAGTAGGTGGGACCAGTGGGTAGGTCCGAGACATGCAGAGAGTATGTGTGTAATATCCATCTTGGCCACTAGGTGTCAGTCCTCCACTGACCCTTTGCTCCTGGAGGACCTTTTTCCCTGGGAGACAATTCACTCCAGCAGAAACCCAGGTCAGCCCAGCAAAGGTAAGGTCTTCTCTCTGTTGGAGGTCTTTCACTTTCTTTTATAAAATAATGCTTAGCTTTCCCCCGATCTTAAAAGCAATCACTGAAAAAAACTAAGAGAAATATAAGAAGAGAGGAAAAATTGCCCATAGAGCTACCTTCTGGAGATAATGGCTATTATAGCTTTCGATTAACTGTTAACCTTTTGGTCCTTGATATATATTTGAAACAGTAACAGTTTATGCTACTATGTGACTGGCACCGTTCTAAAGGTTTTATCCGATTAATCCATTTAGTCTTAACTACAGCCCAAGAAGGAAGGGGCTGTAGTTCTTTCCTGGGATTTTTTTTTTTAGTTTATATTAATATAATTTTACAGCTTTATTGAGATGCATTTCACATATCATGCATTCTCCCATTTAAGGTGTACAGTTCAGTGGTCTTTATTATGTTCACGGAATTGTACAAATAACACCATGATTTAATTTCAGAACCTTTTCAATACCCCAGAAAGCAATTCCGTTCTTATGAGCATTCCTGCTCTTGTCCTGACTGGAAGGGACTCTTCTTATTCCAAATTTACAGAACAGGAAACAGATGTCCAGAAGTGAACTGTTCCAAGGTCGTGTGACTTGTCAGAGCTGGGGTTTGAACTCAGTCAGAAAGGCTCTGGGACTTGCATGCCTGGCCGCCATGCCTTACTGTCTTCTGTGCACGTAGCAAGCCTGGGGTCATGCCATCCTGTACTCTATTCGTTTCTCTTAACAGCATATTTCTCATGACATTAAATATTCCCCCAAGACCTGACGTAAGATGGCAGGCAGCATGAAGTTCTATCTGTGCTGTGGACATTCCGTGTTTAACAGACATTGGGAGGTTCCAGACTTTCCCTTGTGTGGGAGACTCTGAAGATTACATCCTTGCTCATTCATGTCTGTGGGCATTTCTGACCATTGTTTTAGCATAAATCTTGGAAGCAAAATTGCTGGGACAAAGACTATACATATTTTAAGGACAAATCATCTCCAAAAAATCGTACCAATTTATACTCTTACAAGAAGTGTTCAACAGCCATCTTTTTTCCCCCCAAATAAATGTGTTTTATTTCTTAATATGCTTTAATGCTTTTTTCATGTTACCAAAATTATAACTGCAGGCTAATGTTATCACGTAGAACTAAGGACACTTACTCAACACAAGCTACTGATAGAAGTTATTGTCAGTTGCTCCAATTTCTTCTCACTTTTTGGGAAACAGCGTAAAAATAACGAGAAGAATAGAATGAGATTCTTTACAGAAGCTCTGAAACGAATCCCAGGTAACATGCATTAATAACAAAAGCCTCTCTAACTGAGGGACTCTGATGCAAAACCAGAAGTGGGAATCATTTAACCCAATTCTCTTGTTGAGGTCCCATACAACACAGGGATACCACAACTCTAAAAAGTTTTAAAGAGAAGAAGTTTAGATTTGGTAAGAGCTGTCTTTTCCTCCACAGTCTCTGTCACCAAAGGCAATAAATCTGTTTGGCCTGCAATTGGTAAAGGACAAAAGTGGAGGGGGCAGATTTTTGCTATGAATATCAGAATGCATCCTCATGTTGGTGGCATGAGTCATAAGTATAGGGCCCCAAGGGGCCTGGTTCATTAATAGACACCAGCTCCAGCCTAGGCCTCGGGCACATTTAGGGGAGCAAACCGTGATCTTCTGTGGTTGATATAATTGAAATAAGCCATGTTGACACCAGATGTGTCTCCTGCCCGAGGGGCAGCAGTGTGCTCTAGTGGGAGCACTTACAATTCACTCACTCATTTATTTATATTTGTTTATTTATTTAGTTTTTGAGACAAGGTCTCGCTCTGTTGCCTGGGCTAGAGTGCAGTGGTGTCATCAGAGGTCACTGCAACCTCAAACTCCTGGGCTCAAGTGATCCTCCTGCCTCAGCCTCCAGAGTAGCTGGGACTACAGGCCTGCGCCACCATGTCTAGCTAATTTTTAAATTTTTTGTAGAGATGGGGTCTCGGTCTTGCTCAGGCTGGTCTTGAACTCCTGGCCTCAAGCGATCCTCCCGCCTCGGCCTCCCAGAGTGCTAGGATTACATGGGTGAGCCACCGTGCCTGGGCTTCATTCATTTATTCAGCATGTATTTCCAGAGGGACTGCTATGTGCCCGACACCAGGTGCTGGAGCCAGACAGATCTGAGGCGGCTTCCCTCATCTGGGGGGACAACATTAACCACCTTGCAGGGAGTCGGGGGAGACAATGAAATAATGTATGGAAAGCCCTCAATAAATCAGTTGGAGCTATTTTCTTACTCTTATTGGTGGTTTCTGACCAAGAGAAATGTCGCCTATGGTTCCATGAAGACCTAGTTGGAAAATGACTTTTACAAACCTGAGTCTCCATGAAGCCCAGTTTGTATTTACTGGTTGTTGAAAAACAAAACCACTCTGGTCTCACCCTTTCCTTGCCCTTAACACTATACACAATCCTGCGCCGTCCTAAAGGGATGGCGTCCGCACAGCGGTGCACAAACAGTGGGTGTGCACATAGGCAGGAACTGCAGGGCTTTGGGGTGTGTTTTAGGGGGTGGTGGCAAGAGGGGGCTGCTAGTCTTTGGGGGAACCCTGGGAGGCATGTTTCCAAGGCGGACCTGCCTAGGAGTGGAGTTTGTTGAAGTCCCCGAAGATGATATCTCAGTGGTGAGGGATGTGGGATGTGGGGATGGGGTCCAGGGACAGATGATCTCTGGGACTGTCACAGGGAGGACACCCTTTCATTTGCGGGATGGCCTGGACAGAGGTAGGACATCAGACCAGGTGGCCCTTCACGGTCCTTTCTAGCCTGAGGGTCCCCTGAAATCAGGAAGGTGTCCTTTTGTGACCTGGTGTTTGCACACACACTGCCTCTGTGGCCTGGGGTGGCCTTCCTCCTCCAGAGCTGGGAAATTCCTGGTTGTGACTCAAGACTGAGCTCCACGTCACCCCTCCTGGAAACCTTTTCCTGGCTCCCTGGAGACAGCGCATTGCTCGTTTGGCGACCTCCCGACCTCCCGGCACCTCTGTGGGTCCCCATCAGGCCCTCACTGTTGAGTGTTAGAATTCGTCTCTTTATCTGTCCTCGTGACACAATGGCCAGCCCTCTGCCCCAGGGGTCCACCGCAGTATCCGGCACATGGTGGGTGGTCAGTAAATGTGTGCTGAACGACAGGATGACGAAGGAAGGAAGGCAACATCACTCTTGCTGATGTTTGTCCCACCGGAGTAAAGGGTATTACTGTGCATTGAGTTGGGCGTTATTTTCTGTTTTATTTATTCTTCCTGCTCCTTCTTCCACCTGGGCTCCCCGCCCTCTGCCTTTGACCTCTGCTGCCCTCATCCTGGGCCGCTGCCTGGGCTCTCCAAGTGGGAGGAAGCGATGCCGCCACCCCAAACTTCCCTAACCCTGGCAGCTCAAACCAAGTGGTTTCGTGACTGTGCCCGGTGGAAGCTCAGGGTGCCATGCTCTGGAAGGCTGGGGGCTTTGTCTCCCTTGGTGCCCTTCCATATGACAGACCCCCTCCCCAAGACAGTCTCTGAGGCCAAGGGAAGGGCCGTGCTGGGTGTCTGTGGGGTGGGAACGGCCAAGGAGTCCCTGTGAAAAGCAGGACTGGAACGGACATTGCAGCTGCAGGTGGCAGAGAGCTGGTGGCCCAGGCCCTGTGCCTGCCTTGTGGGGAGCCAGGGTGGAGCCACCCCCATGTGAAGGGCCTTACCCAGAGCCCACCTTGAGCAGAAGGCCACTGTCAAAGGCCCTTTGAAGGTGGGAAGAAGAGAATCTGTTTTTAATTATCCTTCACCGTCCTTCTGCATAAAGCGGTGGCAAACGTGGGTGGGGCAGTCACAGACTGTTCCACCTGTCTACAGCACCCCTCTGCCACTCCTTTTGGGGCCTGCTCCTGCCTAGCTCCAGCCACGTGGTTCTAGAGGAAGCTGTCAATCACCTCCAGGTCCCAGGCCAGGCCAATCATGGTACCCTCTTCCCGGGCCATGATGCTCTGTCCAGGGCTGAACACATGACCTGAGGGGAACCAATCAGAGTCCTCCCCGGTGTGCCCTGGTGTTCTCTGAGCTTCTTTCTGGTTAGGTGCCTTAAGGACACAAAGCCCTGGGGTGGGCAGCGGCAAAGTCTTCCACCATGGGCAGAAGCCTGGGAAAAGAAAGCCATCAGGCGAAGAGAATCGGAGATGAAACAAGGAAAGGAGGGAGGTAAACAGTGAGTGGATGGTTTGTGACTTCTTGGGTCCAGTCACCAAGATCTCTGGACCTGGTCTGGTTCTTGCAACTGCCCCGGAATCCTGCCCTGATAAGCCTCCCTTTTCCTTCCAGCCAGCTGGGTCTGGCTCCTCTCCCTTGTGGCCTGGACTTGACCTAGAGTCCTGCTTCGTTGCGATGTGCCTTCCCGGCCCAAGCAGACCATGACTGTTAGCACCATTGAGAAGAAAATCTTTTATTCTCCACTGAGATTAGGGCTTTGCAGAGCACCACACACAGCTCAAGTCACCCCCGGCCCCGGGCGAGCAGCCCCCGCGGAGGAGTGTTGGAGTTTGTGTTTGGGGGGGGCCTGGCAGCTTTCTGGAGAAGTTACAGCGATGCTGTCGCAGGAGCCAGGCCAATCATGTTGTTCGCCCGATCGAAAACGCTGAAATACAGCCTCAGGAAAACGTCTCCCAAGATCCAGGTGTTTGTTTCTGGCGATTTGCTGTGGAAACTTTCGAAGTTGGTGTAGCAGGTGCCTGCGCGGGACTGGAGAAGACCACGGAGACACGCAGCGGTCAGCCTGCGTCCTCGCCTGCTGCCCCTTCCGTATCCAGTCCTGGTGGCTTCTCAGCTTGGTGTCCCTCCTCTGCCAGGGGCCCAGGGGCTCTCTCTCAGGGGGTGGGGGGGGAGCAGCTGCCCACCCAGGACCCAGAGCCGCTGTGTTCCCCACACACTCGGCCGTGTCTCTCCATCCGACCCTCGTTTGCGCTGTTCCCCTGTGAGAATGCCTTTCCTTCTCCTCTTCCCCCCTCATCCTTCAAGGCTCAGCCCCAGCACCCCAGCCCATCCCAGGGCAGCCTTGCTGGACCCAGGCTTGGCCTCCTCAGCCACTCCAGGCTGGGACAGGAGACTTTCCTCGGTGGTTCCCTGGTCCCAGCTGCGCCCCCAGCCCCCTACCATGGTGGCTCACCCGGTCTGCCAGCTCCTCTGCCCCGGGCTGCCCAGCTCCCCAGGGTGCCATCTGAGTGCAGCCCGGTGTAGACCTGCCCCTAAGCCAAGCAGGCCTCTTCCGACCTCTGCGAGGCTGGAGCTTAGGGTTGTTTAGATTCCCTCTTTCCTCACAGCTTTCTTCTAACCAATTCAGCCTCCCTGACTCCCATGGGCCTCAAATACATGGCAGGTACTGTGTGGTCCCCGAGTGTCCTTCCTCGTGTCAACCTCCTGAGCACCCCACAGAGGGAGGGGCTGTTACCCTACTTTGCAGAGGAGGGAACTGGGCCTCAGCAAGGTGAAGTGTGGCCTGAGACTAGGGGGACCATATAAGTTATCATCCAAACCAGGACAGTTTGGAGAAGGGAAGGGAGCACTGTGAGTAACTGTGGTGGGACAACACACTGGGACTGTCCCCAGCCAACCCTGTCTGTCACTATTCCTTTGGCATATTCCAAGCATTTCTGTAGCCGACGTCCCGAGTTCCGCCTTTGGAGTGTCCTGGTTGAGCTGAAGCTCCTTGGGGCAGATGCTCTTCCTGTCCCTCCCACCCTGTTCCAAGCACCGTGCCAGCATGGGGGGATTATTGCTCAACGTCTATCGGAGGTGTTGGGTGTCCCAGACTGCCCCCGCCAAGCAGGAGTTTGTTGTGGGGGCTGGGCAGGGTCTGCAATGGCTCAGCTTGGCCTCCGGGGGGCCCCCTCCTCCCGCAGCCCAACCGTTCCTGGGAGTCCTGGGATGTGAGGACCAGCCCGGGGCTGGGCACCTCACCTTCCGGGTGTAGGCACTGGCTGGCACTGGGTAGCTGATGCCGTTGATGACGAAGGCGATGTTAGGCAGGGTGTCAATGGTGTCACAGTGGACTCTGTACTGTCGGGGAGAGAGGAGAGAAGGTTGGCCCACCTGGCCCATCAGTGCACGGAGGCCCCGGGTGACCTCTGGCAAGACCCTTTACCTCGCCTCCGTAGGAATACAGGGCACGGAGCTTGTGATTGATGTCGGCGACAGAGGTAGGCGGGCCGGTCAGCATGGAGGTCCCGGTATCAATAATGGCCTGGCAGCCGCCTTTGCACGCGATAACCGTCCCATTCAGGGTGATGCTGAGACGGGGCAAAGCAGACACCAGGGTCACTCTACAGCCTCCCTCCATCCTGCCCCTCCCTGGCTGTCCCCAGAGCAGCCCTTCAGCTCGTGTCCCCACTCTCTGTTTCCCCTTGCACTGGACACACTGACCTTCTGTGACTTCCTTTTGGTTCTTGAATGCTCCAACCTGTTTCTTGCCTCAGGGCCTTTGCACATGCTGGCCTCCCTTTCTAGAACTGCCCTTACCCCCTCTGTCTGGATAATTTCTGCTCATCCTTTAGGTTCCGGCTTAATTGTCACTTTTCCAGGGAAGTAGATCCGGCTCCTCTCTTCGCCTCCCTCGTCATCCTCTTGCTCGTTTCTAGCAGGTACCCAAGTGGGGACTCATCATTCTGTGACTCACTGGTTCATACCCTGCTGCCCTACTGGATGGTGAGGACTGTAGGAGCAGGCTGTGTCCTCAGTGCTTCCACTCAGGTGTCCGGCGCACAGTGGATGCTCTGCGTTTGTTTGTTGAATGAATGAACGAGGGAAACTGGAGACCTGTATCCGGTATCTGACCAATCTCGGGGCCCCAGAGTGAAGCAGGAGGCCTTCTCAGAGAGCAGATGCTCCGAGTGGTGGGAAGGGTGTGCAGGCTGCTCCGGAAGAGGTTGACTCCCAGGAGTCCCAGCTCGGATGCTGAGGCCCGTGGCCCAGGCAATGCCTAAGGCAGCCCGAGGGGCTACAGATGCCTCCAAAGGACATTGTAAGCTTTTGCCAGTGGCATCACACGGAATCCAGGTGGTTACTGTCTCTGTGTTCCCTGGCATTCCAGGACTCCCTGATTCTCTGATTCTCTGTCATAGTCCCTGACCTCACGGTATGCTGAGGATGGGAGTTGGGCGGGGACTGCCTTTTTGTGTGATTCTCTTTCAGTTTGAGAATAAGGCAGACCTCTCTCCGTTGCTGGGCATCTTCTCCCTGGGTTGACCAACCTTCCGGGTTTGCCTAGGACTTCCTCTGTTTTCAAACTGAAAGTCCTGCATACTGGAAGCCTCCTTGGTCCCAGGTAAACCAGGACAGTTGGTCACTTACCGTGCCTCTGTTTGGCCCGGTGGGTTTCTCCCTGATGCTCAGACCACCCTTCCTGCCCACATCACAGCACGCCAGGCCCCCTACACTGCATGGCCTCTTCCAGGGATCCCAGCTTCCCAGCCCTGTGGGGCTGCCCCGCTCCTTCTCTTAGTGCCCAGGACTCAGACCTGATCTGTCTTCTCTCATCAAGACCCTGGTCAGGAGGCCGGGAGGGATTAGGAGCCACAGGTGCACTGTGTGTGCAGGTGTCTGCGTGGCTGTTTCCGTGCGTGGCGTGGCTGTGTGTGTGTATGTCTCGTGACTGCATGAGTTTGTATGTGTCTGTGACTGTTTATCTGTGTAGCTATGTGTACATGTGTGTTTGCGTGTCTGTGCATGCACGTGCATGTGTGTCTGTGCGTCCATGTGTGTGCACGTGTGGGGGAGTGTGTGGCATCACTTGGGGCAGGAATCAGAGGCAGGGGCTTACCTGTCCATGGCTACCTGCCAGTAGAGGGGTTGGGACACTGGCACCCAGTTAAGCTCCCCGGCGTAGTAGGAGGGGTCCACCCCGCCGAGCATCAGCACACTGCCTCTCTCTTTCCTGCTGCGGAGGAAGAAGAGGAAGGGCCCATTGCCATGAATACTGGGTAGCATTCTTCAGGCTCAGCGACACACCGGGCGCTGCCTAGGGGTTTGCTATCGTTGCTCACCCAATCCACACACTCACACAGCCTAGGGAGCAGGCGCTGCTACGATCTCCATTTTATGGATGGGGAGGTTGAGGCAAAGAGAGGTTGAATACCTGCCCAGGGCCGGTCACACGGCTAGTGAGTAGCAAAGCTGAACTTTGAACCAGTCTGGCTTCTGACCTGGGCTCCGACCACCCCACTCTTCTGAGAAGGGCCAGGTCCCCTCCAGCAATCAGAGCAGACTCTAAGTTGCAGTTAGAGGATCCGTGGCGAGGGACGTCTGACCTCCACCTTGTGCAGCCTGTCATTTTCTAGAAAAACCTAGGCCCGAGGGGGACCAAGGGTCGTGTGTTCAGGCTCACACAGGGCTGGCATCATGGGCCTGCGACCTATGCCATCCACAGGGCCCTGTGCCTCTGCTGTTGCTGTTTTGAAATTCGTAATACTTTTTGAACAAGGGTCCCCACATTTTCATTTGCACTCGGCCCTGCAAATTACGTGGCTGCTCCTGGGCTCAGGGTAAAATCTTAGTGTGGGAGGAACATCCCTGCAGACCCCTCTCCTCCCACACGGAATCCATCAGCATTCCTGTCGTCTCTCCCTGCAACCCCAGCCTGCCTCCCCACGGCGCTTCCTTTCCCCGGGGTCCGGCCGCCACCCTTTCTCTTCCCTGGCCTCCAATCCGTCCAGTCACCCTCCAGCGGGCACCCAGGGTGAGCTTTCAAAAACGGAAGTCGGATCCTGTCTCTTCCCTGCTTAGCCCCCTGCCAGAGGTCTCTGCTCCTGCTTAGGACAAAGCCCCAGGGCGGCATGGTCCCTGCCTCCCCCTCCAGGGCTCCAGCCACGAGGGTGCCCTGGCGGGTCCTGGTGCCGCAGCTCTGCACTCGCGTGCGGTTCTCCTCTGGGCTCTGCGCTCGCGCTTCCCCACGCCTGGCTCGCAGAGTCTCAAACCTGGCTCTTTCCCATGGCAGAGGGCCCGGCTCAGAGTGCCCTCTCCCCGCCGCCCAGCTCAGAACTCACCCTCACCCCTGCCTGTTCTGTCAGCCTGATTTATTGCTTTCACAGAACCAGTTACTGTCTGGAATTGTCTTTTTCCTTTATTTATTTACTTATTTCGTGTCTGCCTTCTCTACTTGCCTGTCTGCTTCAGGTGTACAGAGCGGTACCCAGCACATAGTAGGTGCCCAATTATCTCCTTTGATTGGATGCAAGTGTTCCTGAGGCTTAGCGAGTTCAAACCACCTGCTTACAGTCAGGGTTTGGAGCCGGGCTTTGAATCCAGGGCCCCTAGAGCTACAGCCTCAACCACCACACCCTCCTGCCTCCTGCATGACTCTATGGGGCCAATCGCTGCCTTTGTGGGCAAGACATGGTCTGTCAATAGGGTCCTCCTCTTGTCTGTGCTCCACCCCTCTCCCCACCCCCTACCAGATCCTAAGCCAGTCAGGGGACTGCAGCTTTTCTTTACCGAGCCCAGTGAGGGGAAACTTGCTGATGGATTCACCACCTGCCATGAGGGAGAGCCCTGAGGGCTGGGTTTGAGTCCTGCCACTACCAATACCCGACTGGGAAACCTTGTGCAAACCCCTCTCTGAGCCTATTTCCTCATCCATTGAACGACGGGACTGGACGACAGGGGTCAGCAAACTTTTCCTGTAAAGGGCTTTGCGGGCTGCACAATCTCTATTGCACTGCTCAACGCTGCCGCTGTACGTAAAAGTAGCCACAAACAACACGTAAAGGAGTGAACACGGTTGTGTTCCAATAAAACTTTGTTTTTAAACACGGGTGATGGGCCAGATTTGGCCCCCAGGCTATAGTTTGCTGACCCCTGGACTAGACTATCTCCAAGGAAACTTCTGGGTCAGATACTCTATAATTTTCATGCAACCAAAAGTATGTTAGAGCTGAATTGAAGAAAGGGCTTGTCTAGTTCACTTACCTGCTCAAGTAGACAGCAAAGACGTTCTCAGAAAGGAGGCCTTTTTCCCACAGGTTGTCAAAGACAGGGGTGGTTCCTCTAATGGCAAGGCCAGGGTAGCCCAGTCCCAAGATGCCATCAAAGACTGAAAAATCCATGAAATTGCCATGCATTTTACGGCTCAGGCCAAGGGCCTGGTTTTCGTCCACAAGGCCCCCGATCTGTGGGAGAGGAGGATGTTCCCGTGTAAACGTTTGGGGGCGGGGCTGGGGCTGGACTGGGGGGAAGTGGGTGAGGAGATGCCACTAGCACCACGGTCAGGTCCTCAGATGACCACGACCAGCAAGAACAAGAGTGTGGGTTCCGCGTGGGCCGTGCTGCTGATTCTGACAACACCCCCCCTCATGCCACCTGGAGTTAGTCTAATAGGCCTGATCCCCTTTTCCTAGGCGGGGAAACTGAGGCTCTGAGTGTGACCAAGCGGCTCGCACTTGAGGAACCATTAGAGAGAGTAAAGTCATCTTCTTTTTGGTGTCACCAGGGTCTAAGGACAGGAATGGAGGAACCCCAAAAGTGGTCTTTTCTGCACCCACTAGGGAAACGGTTGCCCATGATACCATGTCGCCGCCAGGGTTCTTAGAAAGTTCTGCCTGGGAAACTGTGTGTGTGTGTGTGTGTGTGTGTGTATACTTCAGCACTTTGGCGGAGGGAGTCCCCCAGTTTCCTTAGAGTCTCAAAGGTCTCCGAGGCTTGCAAGGGTTAGAAGCCATTTGTCAGGCAGGGCCCTTCTGAACCTGTGGCCACCCCCTTTCCCTGCCTGGGCCAGAGGCCACAGACTGGGGCCCCACACCTGCGTGGGTCCTGATCCCCACCCCAGCTCTGCCACTTGCCAGCTGTGTGACCTTGGTCAAGGCTCGTACTCTCTCTGTTCCTTCCTCTGTAAAGTGGGGATGTCAGCAGTGCCTGCCACGTGGGGGCTGCTGGGGGATGAAACAGGCAACTACCGTGGCGCACAGTGCCTGACACGGCGTGAGAGCGTGAAAGCGGGTGGGTTTGCCCACCTCTCTTCCTGCTCCCAGCCAAGTCAGCCTCGTGCTAACTACGGGGAAGGGAGCTGCAATTTGTGCCTCCTCCACCCAGGCAGCTCCAGTGGATGCTCCTGCTGTCTGGGGTCAGCTTCCTGGAGGAGTCTGCATGCCAGCAGCGGCACTCCCTCCCCGGGGACACAGCCCCACAGGGGGGGTGGCCTGCCGGTGGCGGACTTTGGGAAAGACAGGTACTCCCTGCTGACCCTGCAACTGGACCGGGGAGTGGTGGTCACACCTAGGGCCAGCCCTGCCTCCACCTCTGGTCCCCATGTTACCCGAACAGTGTCATAGCCAACATGTCCCGATATCTGCCCGGAGCCGTAGGCGATGTTCATGTGCCGTCCCGAGGGCCGGAACGTGGAAGATAGCTGAGGCTTGAAGATGTGGTGGCCACCTGCGGACACAGGGGTGGGTGTCCATCGGGTGCTGAGGATGGAGGGGGCGGGGGGGCACGAGATGGGGGCAGGGGACACTCACCGCAGGGCATGCTGTTGCAATAGGTGGAGGGCACCCACAAGTCAGCAGAGCCTGTGTCAAGGATGACCCTGAACTCCTGAGGGGGCGTTCCGATGGTGATGATGCCAACGTAGGCCATCTGCCAGGGCCAGAGAGGGGTTACGGCAGGCCTGGCCGCCCTGGCCATCCCCTGGTTCCCAGGGTGCCTGCCTTCATTGGGTGTCCCCATGCGTCCTGAAATCACTTTCCAACTGCTCTACCCCTGCTCAAGCCAATGCCTTCACTCGAGAAGCCCTCCAGCCTTCCCTGCAGCTCTCCAAATCCTTTCCACCCTGGAAGGCCCAGCCTGAGTGCCTCCTCCTCCAGGAAGCCCTCCTAAAGTCACCAAGGCCACTGTGCTGTTTCCTGCCTCCAAACTCAAATCACATAATCTCAATACCACAGAGTTGGCCCTTTTATTTGACATTTATTTACTCTTTGCCTGTTTCTCTGGCTGGGGTACAGGTTCTTGAAGACGAGACGGGGCCTTTGGTTATCAGTGACAATGACCATATTGTTAGTGTATCATAGCCTCCCACACCACAGGGCTCAGTAGCTTTTATTAGTGTGATTCTTGGGGCTGAAGAGGCTGAACTTCTCTAGCCAGGGCATCAAACTGGATTTGCACTTGGTTTTGTTGTCATTTGATCAGACATGGCTCACCCTTCAATGCGGCTCTGTTGGCTTAGTGATCCACTTAGTTCAGACAGAGCAAAAATACCCCAACCAAGCACCACTGTGGCTCACAGGTGCCCAGTGACATGTCATTGGCACAGAAATGGAGGTTTACCTGCCATCTGGTCATTGCTGCAGGGCCCAATCAATGCACAGCAACAACGGAGGGTACGAGTGCCTTCTTCCCTGGGCATGGGTCCCTGTCCCCAGTGTTTCTGCCTGCAGGAGCCCCAGCCCTAACCTGCCGGCTCACACCCCCAGCTGAGCCCCCGTGCCCGGCAGGAGCCCTAGGGGGCGCTCTGGAGCTCCATCCTCCCCGCATACTCACGTCCAGGTAGTTCCTCATGGGCTCCAAAGCCAGTTCCCGGTGCTGATGATATTTGCTAAGAAACCTGGCGGGGTTGAAAGGATACTTCTCAAGGTAGTCTCTCAGCGTGTCGTTTTCCCGGAGGTTTTCTCGAATGGATTTGACCTTCGTCAGAGGGATTCTTTAACAGAGCATTGGGAAGGGAAACAAGTAAGGGACGCAGTCGGCTGCCCCTTCCTACAATGTGACTGTCACACCCTGCTTTATAACTGTGCCTTGCCTTTTCCGAGCATTTTAACGAGTGCTATCTTATGATCAGGACAGGCCATCTGACACAATGGAAAGACAGTGGCTCTAGGTTTGAATCCAGGTTCTGTTGTATAATCTTGGGCAAGTCATATGACTTTTCTGAGCCTCAGTTTCCCTACCTGTAAAAAAGGTGGAATGATAATACTCCCCTCACATAGAATGTTTGGAGGTATTAAGTGAGATGGCGCATACAATGCACCTGCCCTGTCGTAGGTCTCGACAGTGACAGCCATTACCACTGCTATTGCCATCTCAGTGCAACCTTCTCAAAGCAGCCCTGGGAGGGAGGTACAGTGGGGATCATTATCCTTTCGTTACAGGTGAGGAATATGAAATGCAGGTAGGTCGTGACTTGGCTGTGGTCACACTGCTCATCAGTGACAAAGCTGGGCCTAGATGTGGCCCTTCTGATCTCACTAGGGTTCAACCAGAAGAGAGGGCCAAGAGAGGAAGCCAGGACATGAGAAAACTCAAGGATGATGAGGTGGGGGATAAATCAGGGAAATGAAGAGGGTAGAGAAACAGAATGAGTTGAAACAGAAAGAAACAGAGTTCTGCATACACAGAGACACCAAAAGAGACAGAGAGATAAAGGAGAGAGATGCAGAAATAGAGATGTAGCCACAGAGACACATACACAAGGAAACAGAGAGGGGAGAGAGCGGAGAGAAGGCCTAGAAAAGTATGCAGAAGACACACTGTTCCTAGATGGGACTACTATACAGCTGCACAGGTTGTGCACTGAACAATTCTGGGGAGTGCCATTCACATAGCTTATGGTGTGACTGGTGCCCCTGGAGTTGTGCAACCCCTCAGGCCTACCGCAAGATCCCGGGGTCCTACAGTGCACATGGCAAACTACACATCAATAAGTGGAGACTTGAACTTAATGAGCATCAGAGAATAAGTTTCCTTCTTCACTCCTGCATTGGAAGGAGAATAAGGGTGAGAGAATAAGAGGGCAAGAAACTGTCTAGAAAGAGAGCTGTTGCCACTTGTCCCATAGCTTACCTGACCAAGCATTCTGAGAGGGCCACCAGCCCGAGGACCCCAAGCCACTTCATGCTTCCTTCCTTTACAGCACTCAGGAAAGAGAAAGTTCTGAGCATGCGATGGCTGTCAAAGGTTGCTCATTTTAAACATGCTCAGATCTGCCCTAATCATCCCCTTAAGGGCCACTACTTGGACTTGTAAGAAATACAAACTTTCCTGATAAGATCTTTACCCCCATGAGTGTTTGTGCAGAGGAGACCCAGAAAATTCTCAGAAAACAAAGATTTCTATTGTAATCTCTACCTTGGGGCTTGGCTGAAAAAACCAAACTAAACCACAGGGGCTAACAAAGAGCACTAGACTCTTGCTATATCTTGGAGATAAAGGCACTGCGAATAATGTGATAAAAATAAGTGCCATGTTTGACAACCATGGTCTCAGGCAGTCTTCTCAGCAACCCTGGGAGGCGTGCATTGCCCTCCTCACCGGAGAGGAGATCGCTAGGAGGAAGAGGGGTCAAACCGCAGTGTGAAAATGCTGGGAGCCGCCCACTGACATAGGAGTGGATTTGGGCGGTGGGTTGGCACAGCGCAGGTAC
This sequence comes from Eulemur rufifrons, assembly GCF_041146395.1. Lineage (NCBI taxonomy): Eukaryota > Metazoa > Chordata > Mammalia > Primates > Lemuridae > Eulemur > Eulemur rufifrons. Next base: position 95,024,501 of record NC_090988.1, on the reverse strand, counting down.
TCCTGATGCCCATCTGCTTCCAGGATCTAGGCTCAGCAGTATGACAACTGTACGATATTAACGTTGGAAGAAATGTGACGTACGCATCCGAAAGATAGTTTTCATGCGATAAGCATCTGTTGAAGACCCACTGTGCTCTAGGGACTGGGCTAGATATTGTGAAATCAAAGTTGAGCAAGACAGAGCAGCCCTTGCCTTTAGGGAGCTTGCATTCCGGGGCCGGGGTCACAAACTCAGGGCCTGAAGCAAAGGAGAGAGTGGCAGTGCTGGGCGGGGCTGTGGCATGGGCAGCACCGTCCCACTGCAGGGGCGCGGGCTCTTCTCTGCTCCACCGGCGGCTGCCATGCTGGAAGGCGGGCTGTGAGGCCAGGTTGGCCAAGTTTTCAAGAGGAGTGGAGAAAACTCAACTTGTGTTTCTCCTACTGTGCTCTCACAATAAGCTTCTGACACCAGATGTGTGCAGCTTTTCTCCCCACCAACAAGCCGGCGATCCGTTCTGCAGCAGATACCGGCTGGGTATCCCCCAGCTCAATTCCGACACCAGCCATCCGGAGAGAGAGCATCAGATCCCACGGGTTGAGGGCTCATTTCCGTAAGACTGTCCCCCACTTCCCATGCCAATCGCAAGCCCCAGGTTGTTTTACCTGTGCTTCTGACCGACCGGCTGTGAGTTAAAGATCCCGCAACGCCATCTTTGGGTTCCATTAATTTGCTAGAGTGGCTCACTTGGCTCAGAGAAACACGTTGACCTGTTTACTACACAGGACGTTACAAAGGACAGGGATGAAGAGACACATAGAGAGAGGTACGGGGGAGGAGTACGGAGCTTCCATGCCCTGCCCGGGTGGCCACCCTCCAGGAACTCTCATCACCCGCCCCCCCACCAATCCTGCTCCATCGTCTCTGATCTTTTAAGGAAACTTCATAGACACGACTGAGGCACTAACCGTGTAGAGAAACGTGACTGGACAAGCAGAGTAGAGCTGATGCTAACAGACCCAGGTGGGAAACCCAGCTGGCCTGTCGGTTCAGATTCTTCTGGGCCTCTCTGTGCATCATTCCTTCCTCCAGGGGGTGGGCAGGGCCTCTTTTGAAATGGGACTTTTACGACTTCCAATCAGACACGGCAGATCAGAGAATTTCTTCATGGCCAGAGGTGGGGAAAGGTTAGAGTACATTTTTAGTTCCTAAGGCCTGCCTTGGGGAGAAAAAGGAGCAGGGGAAAGGAGGGCAGGAGAAGCCGGTCAGAGGGAGAGATGCTGTTTTCTCAGGCCTGCTCCTGAGGCCTAAAGCTCCCCAACGTTATAGCAAAAGACTGAAACAAGGGCCATGGGAGTTACGAACCAAAACTTTATATATCTATCTATCTATCTACCTAAATATCATAAAAAGTCAGAAGTCTCGATGATGTTTATGTGAAATTCCTGATCTTTAAAGGTTGGCAGCTAATTAGTTTGTTTTTCTGAGAAACATGGTACAGGCCACCCCTCAAGTATCTGTGGGCTGGATTCAGCCTGCAGGTTGTGGGGGGGCTTATTTCTGGCCTAGAGGTGGGAGCGGAGAGGGCCTGGGAGGGTGTTCACGTTGGCTGAATGAGTAAGAGACTGAACGCATCCTGACCACATCAATTTTCTTTCCATTTGTAATAAAAGACCACCAGGGTCAGACAAACCAAAGAACTTAATGAGAACTTCCACTCGATGAGCACCTGCTGCAACTCCCCTGATAGGATCCAAGCCTGGAAACATTTTTCTGCCAAATCAAACATATTAAGGAATGATTATTTTTTAAGAGTCTTATCAATCAAAGAAGACAGAAAACGACCACCCAGAGCTTCTGCTCAGCCTGAGAAGAGCAGGGCTACGTCTTAAACTGACATCATTCCAGCCAAGGTAAAGTAAACAGAATTTTATGTCTCCTTCCAAGACTCCCGGGGCCCTGGTGTTCTCTTGTGAGATCCGGATTCGGTCCAGGCCTGTCTTGGGTAGAACTATGCGGAGGCTGACCTGATCCCCAGGCTTGGGTGGCAGATGGAATGAGGGCTCTGAGTCTTACTCCTCATTTCTGCGTAGTCGTAATTCAGTTTTACCCCTATGAAAGGGATTTGATAACATCTAGCAAATTACACACACATACATGCCCTTTAGCTTAGCAACTCTACATCTAGGAATCTATCCCAAAGATACACTGGCAAAATACCAAAAATTGTATGCACAAGCAATTCATTGCAACACTATTTGCGATAGCAAAAGATTAGAAATATACCAGAAATGTCCACCAGTGGTGACCATCGAATAAGCTAGAGTGCAGAGAGTGTATTTCAGGTAACCACAGATGATAAAACAGTTTTTTTTCATTAAAAAATTCCAACGATTAAATTCAGAATGAGTGGTAGAATTAGGAACTCACTGTTTTTCAACTTCTGAGGAAACAATGGGACCAGGCAAAGATGCTCAGTGGATGCCAAGACCATAAGGCGGAAGGTCGAAGGGGAAGCTCATAATGGATGGATTAGGTCGACAACACTGGGACCCACTGATTAATCTTAGCACCTATAAAATTGGGAAACCAGAAATTATGTGCCTCTCGATGTGATGCAATAAGAAATATATGGAACTACTTATGAAGTATTTCAATAAAAAAAATTTCAACTCAAGTCTAGATCTACTTACCAGTTTACAGGAAATATGTAGATAAAGCAACAAGGAAGCAATCATCTACTAAGTGGGACATCTTGTAGGACAAATGACCCCTCCAACCAGCACCCCCCCACTTAAAAAAAAACAGACTTTATTTTTTAGAGCAGTTTTAGTTTCACAGCAAAATTGAACAGAAGGTGCAGATTTCCCCATACCCCCCACCGCACACACATGCACAGCCTCCTCCGTTAACAACACTCTGCACCAGAGCAGGGCATTTGCTACAATCGATGAACCTGCAGTGACACATCACTATCATCCCAAGTCCATCGTTTACATCAGGGTTCACTCTTGGTATTGTACATTCTATGGGTTTGGACAAACGTGTGATGACACGTACCCACCATTAGAGCATCATACACAGTAGTTTCACTGCCCTAAAAATCCTCCGTGCTCTGCCCATTCATCCGTTCCTCCCCCAGCCCCTGGCAACAACTGATCTTTTTATTGCCTCCATAGTTTTGTTTTTCCAAGAATGTCATATAGTTGGAATCATACAGTATGTAGTATTTTAAGATTGGCTTCTTAGGTGCCAAGAACATATGTTGGGGAAAGGACAGTCTCTTCAGTGAATAGTGCTGGGAGAACTGGACACCCATATGCAGAACAATTAAACTAGACCCCTATCTCTTACCATGTACAACAGCAGTTCCCAGCTTTTTTTTAGCACCAGGGACTGGTTTCATGGAAGACAATTTTTTCATAAATTGGGAGGGTTGGGGTGGGAGGTGGAGCTCAGGCGGTGATGCGAGCGATGGGGAGCGGCTATAAACACAGATGAAGCTTCACTCGCTGGCCCACAGCTCACCTCCTGCTGTGTGGCCTGGTTCCTAACAGGCCATGGAGCCCGGGGTTTGGGGACCGCAGATATACAAAAACCAAATCAAAATGGATTAAAGACTTAAATGAAAGACCTGAAACTATGAAACTACTAGAAGAAAACATTGGGGAAACGCTTCAGGATGTTGGTCTGGGCAGAGATTTTTTGAGTAAGACCTCAAAAACACAGGCAACCAAAGCAGAAATTAACAAATGGGTTTACATCAAACTAAGAAGCCTCTGCACACCAAAGGAAGCAATTGGCAAAGTGAAGAAACACCTACAGAGTGGCAGAAAATGTTTGCAAACTATTCACCTGATAAGAGATTGATAACCAGAATATATAAGGAATTCAAAAAACTCAATAGCAAAAACAAACAGAAAAAAGACCCCCAAAATCCCAAAACCCAAACAATATGATTTAAAAATGGGCAAAAGATCTGAAAAGACATTTCTCAAAAGAAGACATACAAATGGCCAACAAGTGTATTAAAAAAAATTACTCGGCTGGGCGCGGTGGCTCACGCCTGTAATCCTAGCACTCTGGGAGGCCGAGGTGGGAGGATCGCTCGAGGTCAGGAGTTCGAGACCAGCCTGAGCAAGAGCGAGACCCCGTCTCTACTAAAAATAGAAAGAAATTATAAAAAAATTAAAAAAAAAAGTTACTCAATATCCCTAATCATTAGGGAAATGCAAATCAAAACCACAGTGAGATATCTTGCCCCAGTTAAAGTGGCTATTATCAAAAAGTCAGCGAATACCAAACGCTGGCGAGGATGCCGAGAAAGGGAATGCTCGTATGCTGTGATGGGAATGTGAATTAGTGCAGCCACTATGGAAAACAGTGTGGAGGCTCTGGACAAGTCCAGTCTCCTCGTCCTGGAGACGGGGAAATTGAGAGCTGGGGTGTGTAACTTACCGAAAGGTTGCCAGGTGATTAGTGAAGTGCTGGGCTCCAGGCAATCTCTTCCCACCCAGGCATAGGCTTGGGGAGCTCTGAGAAGGGAAAGGTCAGAGAATGCCCCATTGCATTCACTGCTGCCAGCTTCCGTGGGTGACTCCCGGAGGCCTGCAGGTGCCAGAGCTGAGGTTCTTTCCGCTTCCTCAAGTCCGACTCCACTTGTATTGCCAGACCTGCCACTGTGTAGCGGCAGGAAAGCACACCGGGAGCTGGCCCTGCCAGGTGCCAGGCACAGAGGGGCAGCCCCAGCTGGAGTGACCAGGAAGCAGGAGGCGGTGGTACCAGTTAGGGCCTGACTTGTGCCCAGTGTGGCAGCCCTACGGCTTCTCCTCCTCGTTCATACAACACTGACCCTCATAAGTTGGCGTAGCGCTGGCTGGTGTTTAGAGTAGTGAGCATTTTCTGGTCGGACTTTGACATCTGAAACCCAATGTCTTATTTCTTCTTCAGGGGATACTTGGCTGAGTTGGGAGGCTCAGATGAGGCTGGGTTCAAGGACTTGTTGCCTCTCTGATGCCCAAGAAAGACCTTGGAGCTTTGAAGGGCCTAATGGGGGACGAAGCCCTCATGCTTCGTGGGGACTTTGCTGTACAGATCTGGATGGGGAAAGCCTGGGTGTTACTCGGTCCCGCCTGATCACGCCCTGAATTCCAGCCAACAGGCCTCGGGGTCAGGTGCTGGTGCTGGTGCCCACGGCCACCTTCCACGAAGAGATGGGGGAACCAGACTCTGCCAAGGGAGCGGCCACCTCCGGGGGCCCCGTGATCCCACTGGGGGAGATTAGACAAGAGTGTTTACTTTCCTCCTGGCCCCGTGGGTGTGCTGGGGGGAGGACAAGCAAACCGAGAGGGCCAGAGTCACTGCTGGTGGAGATGATGTCCCCTGTGTCCCTGGGACGGGTGCTGCTGGTGATAACTGGCTTATCCACATGGCCTTGGGCCCAGAGCAAACTCGGCTCTGTTGACACCCCAGGTTTCCTGCCTCGGGTTGCGTGTAGCCCCAAGCTTGCCATTCTGGGGGAAGGGGGGGCGTTGATGGCTTGTTGCTGGTAACTTGCCTCGAGTCAACGATTCAAGTGTGAGATGAGGTCATGGTGGGTAACTTGTGGCCTCCATGTCCCCTGGTTGGTGATGGTGTGTCCAAGTGTGGAAGGCAGGCTGGAGATGGAAAAGCAGCCACTTCTGGAGCTTGGTTACCCTGGGACTTTGCAGTTGCTCTTTCCCCTGTCTGGAAAGTTCTCCCAGCTCTTTCCATGGCCAGCTCCTCCTCAACACTCAGCTGCCATCTCAATGTCTCCTGCTCAGTGAGGCCTTCCCTGGCCACTCGGTCTCCAGCCGTAGAGCCTGACTCATTGGAGGAGCCCCCTGACACCTGTTGAATGCATTTCCCCTTGTGCTCTTCCAACCCTCCATTTCACTGGAAAGAGAGAGCATGGGGAGGGACGGAGGGAGGTGAGTGGAGCAGAGAGAGACCAGACAGACATTTTGAGGGGTTGCTTAGACTGGAAAATCAAGACTTTGCTGGGGCTTAGGGGCCAACCTCAAATACCTAAAAGGTTTTTATACAAAAATAATGGACTAGGGCCGGGCGCGGTGGCTCACGCCTGTAATCCTAGCACTCTGGGAGGCCGAGGCGGGTGGATCGCTCAAGGTCAGGAGTTCGAGACCAGCCTGAGCAAGAGCGAGACCCCGTCTCTACTAAAAAAATAGAAAGAAATTATCTGGCCAACTAAAATATATATAGAAAAAATTAGCCGGGCATGGTGGCACATGCCTGTAGTCCCAGCTACTCGGGAGGCTGAGGCAGTAGGATCGCTTAAGCCCAGGAGTTTGAGGTTGCTGTGAGCTAGGCTGACGCCACGGCACTCACTCTAGCCCGGGCAACAAAGCGAGACTCTGTCTCAAAAAAAAAAAAAAAAAAAAAAAAAAACAAAAATAATGGACTAGACTTATTCTATGGCAAATTTTCAGAGTAGAACAAGAACAAAGGTTGGGAATTGTAGGGAGGCAGATTTAACTTTTAGCTGATAACAACTTCTGTATCAAATCAACTTTGGTACTTGAACTGTGTGCAAGCACCTTGCACGGATGGGGGATGTGTGTACTATTTTGAAATGTTAATTTCCTTCTTGTTCTCACAGCTGTAGGAGAGAAGGAACGAACATTTAATACTGCAGGCTAGGGCTGTTCTTTGAGAGTGAGAGGTGGTAGTTAATCACTTCGTTGTGTTCTAGGACTGTGCTGAAGGAAACTCCCCCCACCCCCCCAAGCCCATGTTTAGAAGATGAAGTTAAGCGAGAGTGCCCACAGGTGGGGAGGAGGGTAGAGAGGTAAGTGCCTAGGTTAAAAGGAAGGAAGACGTCCCCTTTGGGGGGGAGGGGGTGATGGCTTCCTTGCATGGATTCTGGGCTGCAGAAAAGGGCAGAACTTCTGATCCTAGGTAGGTGGATGCCAGGGCCTGATTGTCATGTGGGCTTGGGAGGAGCTGGTGGGATGCCCAAGGACTGGCCCTCACCCTGGCTCAGGCCCATTGAGGGGCATCTCTGTGACCTGCCCAGAGACAGAGGGCATTGACATGTCATCCTGTGGCTGAGAGAGCTATGGCCAAGAGGTTGATCACCATGTGTCTGAACTTAGTCCCTGTCCTCCACCAGTTTTTCTGGCACCATAATGGTTTGGAAATCTCACAGAATTCTATGGAGGGGAAGGAAGAGTGGGATGTAAGTTTTCTCTGGCCTGGAGTGGGAGGAGGTTCAGTGAAGATCGAACTTGTTAAATGCTACATAAAAGTATGTAGCACTGCTTACAAAATGAGAGGGAGGGAGCATAGCATACCACTTAAGAACCCAGTGTTGGGTTCAAATCCTAGCTCAGCCATTTACAAGCTGTGTGACCGTGGACAAGTTACTTGGTCTTTCTGTGCCTCATTTTCCCCATCTTTAAATGGGGAATAATAACAAACCCTAATGCTTAGACTCATGGTAAGGGCTATATAAGCATTATATAAAATAAATCATACAGTTTGGATTCGAATTCATACCTGTGATATCTGCCATATGAGGAGAGTTTGTCTGGGGTTTAGGGGTTAAGGGGGAGCTGCCTCTTAGTGTAATATAATGTCTTGAGGGCCCTTCTGGTTACGTCCCTGGCTTTACAGGTGGGGAAAATCTAGGCCCAGAGAGCAGAAGGGACTTGGCCAAGATCGCTCTGGACCAAGGTGATTTGTGGGACCGGAACGCAGGAGTCAGAGGGCCCCAAGTCTGAGTCCTGAGTCAGGCTCTTACTCGCTGAGTGATCTTAGCAAGCACCTGGGCTGCCCAGCCGTGGCATGAATGGCTGCTTTGTGAACCTCCAGGCTGTACGGCCTCCAGCTGGCCTGGGGGCTGCTTTGGGGATGCTGCCCAGAAGAGAGGCTACCCTTTCATTCTGAAGTCCAGCTGGCCTCAGATGTTGGGGAGATTCGTTTGACTTCCTGTGGCTTTATCACCGCTGACACCAAGTCATTTCCAAAGACTGGAGAACCCTCACACTGTTCCTGGCAGGATTCTTTCCCAACGAGGATCCAGGTGCGGGGAGTGCAGAGTGCCACCAAAAGCTCAAAGCTCCCAGGGGCCCAAGCTAGGAGGACCAAGTCTGGCCAGTCTTGGTCTTGGGTAAGCACTTTATAACAGTCCCAGCACTCCCTGCATCTTGCTCTTAAAAAACTTGTATGCTGGGGCGGGGGGCAGGGATTTAAGTGCCATGGACACCCCTGGGGTGAACGCACTCTTGCTCCAGCTGCTGGCTTTTCCTTAGCTCATCAGAAATGTCCTTTCCCTTACATTTAGGGAGTTTTTGCCTCTGGGGACCAGAAGAGCTTGCCCCTTAAGCCTTGGTAGGATTCCTAATACGATGCTAGAGAGAGTAGAGGAGGTGTTCAAAGCCCCAACACCATCTGAGGTTGCATTTTCACCCAGCTTTGAGGTGAATGCTTCTAATGGCACCTACGACTTGTCTTTGGAGGATCTGATACAACAGCCCACAGGCACGGGGTGGCCCTTAGACGATGGCTGAGGGGTATGTGTATGAAAGCCCAGCTTTCTTGCCTTGGGTTGGGGCAATTTTTGAGGCACGACTTAGATTCCAGAGCTCCCCTTTGGGGATGAGGATGGAGCTTCCGTCTGGAGGACTTGCATGAAATCACACCCTTGCTTGGCTTCATGTCCCCTTCCCTGTCCTGCTCCCCTGATCCCTTACTGGTTTCCTGGACCAGTTTTGAAATAAATGATTTGCACATGCAACCTTATCTTACTGGCTACTTCTGGGGAGCCTGACCTAAGACAGTCTCCTTTAGGCAACGCACTGAGACCCCAAGTGGGTTAGGTTTTCCTCCCATGTGTTCCTAGAGCACCTTGAAGCTTTCTCTGCCATGTGGCTTGACTTTCTGAACCTCTTGCTAGACCACATATTCCCAAGGGCAAAGATCTCACTTGACTTGTTCATAAGTCCATGTAAGTAGATGTGGTCTCTGTCTGCCATAACTGTAATTGTCAAAACAAGGCTAACACACAGGAAATCCTCTGTATTAGGTTGCAGGTTCAATTGCTGTAACCAAAGCCCGAGTAACAGAGGCTTAAGTAAAATACAATTTTATTTCTCTTTCATGTAATAATCCAAGTGGCTCTATAGTGATGGGGACCCAAATTCTTTCTTGTTGCCTTGCCATCTTCAACATGTGGTATTTGTCTCTTGGTCTATTATGGCTGCTCCAGCTCCTGTCATTATATCTGCATTCCAGCTATCAGGAAATAGAGAAGGGGAAGCAGGATATGCTTCTTTCCTTAAAGAGCATAATCCAGAAGTTGCAAATATTACTTCTGCTCATATGTCCCTGTCCATAGTGCAGTCACAGGGGCCCTCTCGGTGGAAGGGAAGCTGGGAAGTATAGTCTTTTAGCTGGGTGGCTGCATACTGGGGCAAAAGTTGGGGTTTGATTACTAAAGGAAGGAGAGGACAGTTAGCAGTCCCTGTTATATACCCTCCTATTTCAGTGAAGATAAGCTGGGTTATGCCCCTCAAATCTCAGAGGTTCAACACAACTGAGTTTTTTTTTTTCACTCACATCTGACGCGGGTTGGCAGGGAGCTCTGCTCATCCCCATCACTCAGGGATACAGGCTGATGGACGCCCCGTCTTGATGCAGGGGAAGCGGACAGGTGGCCAATCGGACTCTGGTTCCTAAAGGCTTCCACCTGGAAGTGACACACATCACCTCTGCTCACATTCCGTAAGTCACAGTAAATTCCATGGCCATGGCAAACGGGGCAGGGGAGGGGACGAAAGAGAAGGAGGAAGTGTGGCCCTGCTGCAGAATATTTATGAACAGCAGCAATGGCCACCAGTCTTCTTTGATGGACTCATACTTTATTCTTCTCTCATTCTCCTTACCTCCCCGCCTGCCAGCCTCTTTCAGCCAGTATATACGGATTGGGATGAGATTATAGGGGAGGACATATACTAGGCTGTTAATAAGTGGGAGAACCAAGCAAAAAAATGAAAAGAAAAAAATCCCCAAATTATATTTTAACCATGTTTATAATTACAATTTGCATTTATGCATGATTATGTATATGTGTGGCTCTATGCATTAATTTAATAAAATATTAAAAGAAATTTGTAAAATATAAATTCATTTACCAAACCCCCTCCAAAATAATAATAAAGTTGTGCCATGTTGTTATGGATTAAATTGTGTCTCTCCTTCCCCCACCAAGTTCATATATTGAAGTCTTAACCCCCCAAATGTGATGGTATTTGGAGACGAGGCCTTTGGGAGGTAATTAGGTTTCGATGAGTTCATGAGGGCAGGGTACTCATGATGGCATTAATGCCCTTATGAGGAAAGATACCAGACAGCTTGCTTACTCTTTCTTTCTCCACCACGTGAGGACGCAGCCAGAAGGCAGCTGTCTGCAAGCCCGGAAGAGAGCCCTCCCCAGAGCCTGCCCATGCTGGCATCCTGGTCTCAGGCTTCCAGCCTCCAGAACTGTGAAAAAATGAATCTCTGTTGTTTAAGTCACCCAGTCTATGGTATTTTTTAATGGCATCCTGAGCAAAGACACATATATTAACTATGTAGTAGTATCAGGTTTAAGTTTAGGTGCACATGACAGAAAACCTAAAATAACCATAACTTGAGATAAATACTTTATTTTTTCCTCCAACTTAAACAAATCTGTAGGATTTCAAAGTTTGAATGGTTTCCACTTCCAAGGTCACCTCATAGTCCAAGATGACTGCAAGAGCTCCATCTATCACATCTGAAATCCAGACAGTATTTAAGAAGAAGATAGGGGGAGGCAAAACGACTTACCTCCCAGCTGAATCAGCTCCTTTAAAGTGGCCTTCCAAGGAATCCCTTTCAACACCTAGCCACAACTAACAGCACTGCAGGCTGGGAAATGCAGTCTTTTGGCTGACTGAACACATTACTATCCCGAATAAAATATACTGTTTTTAAGGAAAAGGAGAGAATGGATAATTTTGTAGGCAGCTCCCAGCCCCTACCTCAGAGGCACAGTATGTTTTCCGGATTGTGAAGGCTGGGCTGCCCTGCATGGTATGGGGGCCGGAAGGAAGGAGTGGAAGCGACCAACTGGTCAGCCAGATATGACTTCCAACTTTAAGGCGGGGGTGGGGGGGGTGGGAAAGACAAAGTAACTCTTCACCGACTGTCTCCTGAAGACCAAATCAGGGATTACACGTACCACATTGCAAAGTTTCCTTTAAAAACAGCGTTTCCAATCCATTTCCCAAATCTCTCTTAACACCTCAGCTTCTCAAATGTCTCCTTACCGCAAAAGGATAACCCACCTGTCCTGCCTTCCTCAGTTCTGTTTACATCACGTGTCTGTCCTTTCAGCCAGTAAACAACAAACAAACAAATCAAGCTAGCAAAACAGAAACCCCTCCTTTGAAGAAGGGGGTCGAGAGAAAACACAATGTATACTTCAAAATACTCTAATACTTTTTGTTCCTGATAAAGGTCATTGGAAGGACTGAGATATCTTGGGGTAGGGAGAGCTTGTTTCCTGCCACATCCCAGCAGAGAATGGGACTTCCTCGAGGCCGAAGGTGGTGTCTGTTTACCTTTGCATCCACAGTCCTAGCAGTGAACAAGTGGATGAATGAAAGAGCGAGGTGCTGCCTTCTCTAACTGCTGCTATTGGTGTCTATAACTTTCTTTTTTCCCATGTATCAGAGTCACTCCAGATATGAATGAAACTGGGTGTAACTAAGGCACAGGATGGGGGGACATAGGTGTCAGTGGCAGGACGGGAGGGGATGGGAATAGAGCCAGTGGAAGCTGAAAAGGGCCACAGTGGGAAAGAGCAGGAAACAGAGTAGAAAGAGCACCCTTTTCCCTGCCACCTGCCTCAGCTGACCTGATTTCCTGCGACTTCCTCCCCCTCCCTCCTGCGCCCTGATTCTCTATCTTTGGTTATTCAGAAGGGCCAGCACCCTCCCCCGACACCAGATGACTTGACCGTGACCCAGGACGTGCAGAGATAGGCGGAAGTTTGTCATTTCCCTTCAGCACCCTCGGTGGAGTCATTGTGTCTGTCACATTCACAGGGCTTGTTGTTGTTGTTGCAGCTTTAGCAGTTTCTAGCATCTGCATAAAATGATGTGTAAAACAGAGTCTTTGCCTGTCCTTAGAGAAGTTGCTATCTAGGGGGAGTGAATGAGCAAACGCAGAAAAGCGCATAGAAAATGCTAAGAAAGGGAGAAGTGTGGAGTGTTTAAATAACATAGAAGGGGGCACTTACCCAGTCTTAGGGGTACGAGAGGGGAGAGGGGCTTTCTAGAAGCAGAGTCTAAGACCTAAAGGGCACAAGGGACATAAAATCTGAAACAGTGGCTTACACAACGGGGTTTATTTCCCCCTCATGTAGAAGCCCAAAGGCAGCATCCAGTAGCATCACCGTGCTCTACGGTGTCAAGGCCCAGGCTCCTTCTATTTTGTTGTGCTACCAGGTGTGGCCTTTGTTCCCATGGTCGCCTCATGGTTCAAGAGAGTACTCTAGCTCCACCCATCACATCCACATTCCATCTTCCAACCTGGTACCAGTCAGTGAAAAGATTGCTGAATATAAACACAAGCTAATCCAACACTAGTGTTTTCTGTCAACAACAACGACAACAACAAAAAATAAATAAATAAAAAGAAAGAAAGAAAAAATGGAAAAAGGAGAGCTTTATTTCTCATGAAGAGTAGCAACCTGTTGAGTGGCCATTCCAACAGGTTGGGAAGCAGAGCCCCAGGGAGAAGCCAGGCACATGTGCTTCAAAGAAGAGACAAAAGGGAACAGGATTTTATACTGAGTTGGGTAGTCAAATATACATATTCAACAAGCTATAGGAGGAGTGATGAATATTCACGAAGCAAAATATGCATGTAATTGTGCTTTCTCTCTCCCGTCCAGTCATGGCTGGGAACTCAGGGTTTTTTTTTTTTTTTAATTCTTATTTCAGCATATTGTGGGGGTACAAAAGTTTAGGTTACGTATATTGCCCTTGCCCTCCCACTCCCCAGGAACTCAGTTTTAAGGTGTTTTTGGGTCCCCTTGGCAGAGAGGGGTCCATTCAGTTAGCAGAGGGCTTAGGATTTTATTTTTGGTTCATATTTCTAATTTTTTTCCTTCAGAAATAATATACATGCAGAGTTAAGAATCACATAGCACAAAAGGGCTTGTGACAAAAAGTTAAGGTTATCTCCCCTGGCCCTCCCTAGTCCTCAGAAACAGTTTCAGCCTAGCTTTCTGGCGGCTGCTGGCAATGGGCGTCACTCTGACATGTTCAAAGTGAAATGTTTGCAAAACCAACAACATAGCATCCCTCAAAGGAGTCACCATTGTCCTAGGAAGGTCAGTAGCTGAGACTGCCTTCCTCGCTGACCCCTTCTGTTTAAAAAAAACTTGAGACAAATTAAATTTAAGAGAATTTAATTGAGCAAAGAACGATTCGTGAATCAGGCAGCCCACAGAACCAGAGTAGGTTGAGTGACTCTGGGGCCGCTTCATGGTTGGATAACATTTATACACAGAAAAAGAAAAGTGACGTCCAGAAAATGAATGTGAAGTACAGAAACAGCTGGATTGGCTACAGATCAGCATTTGCCTTATTTGAACATGGTTTGAATCGTTGGCTGCCTGTGATTGGCTGAAACTCTGTGATTGGTACAAGAATAGGTTATAGTCTGTTTACATATCCAGTTAGGTTACAGTTAGCTATGGAGAAAACTTTAGGCCTGTCAACATAACATCATGAGGTGTTTTATCAATTGGGAGAGGACAGATTTATTTCTTTTAAAAAGTTACAACTTTCAGGCTGGGACCCAGGCTGAAACCAGAGGCAGATACTTCAAAGGAGGAGGGGTTGGGGCAGGAGCTTTATGCTGAATGGGTTGGCTAAACATACATATTCAACAGGTTGCAAGAAGAGTTATGAATATTCATGATGGGGGTCCTAACACATGTGCATTGAATAAACATGTATGTCATATATGACCCATGTTCACTTGAGGAGAAAGACTTAACATTTAAATGCATTATAATTAGGCCCTATGCATCAAAAGGTGAAGCAGGGACATGAAGACACTCAGTGTGCAGCCTCTGTAAACTGGCCAGACCAGCCCAGGATCCGTGGTCTCTTATCAGGAGAAAGTTACTGAAATCAGTCTCTTGTCCAATCAAAGCTGTAGTTATGGCTTGTGTAACAGTGGGGTCAGTTAGTCAGTGTCTGGCAGTGGATGAGCTGCAATTGTTTCAATATTGCTTATCTTGAGGCCAGTGTTTTGCTCCTAGAGGAAAAGAAAAATCTTGTGGTAGCTTGAACATAGTTTATTCTTTACGTGTAGGGGTGCATAACTTAACCTTTGCCTGGCATAGCCTTAGGTCTTGTTCATAATTGGGTATCTTATTGCCACAAAGAGTCTGTCCTGTCAGTCTTATGATCTCTACTTTAACATTAAAGTTGGTCAATTGTTGTGGCTAAATGCAAAACAGAGGGGGTATAATGAAGTGTGTCTGACCTCCCATCCTGTCATGGCTGGGAACTCAGTTTTTAAGGTTTCTTTGAAGTCCCCTTGGCTAACAGGGCGTCCGTTAGGTCAGTTGGGGGGCTCCGGATTTTATTTTTTGCTCTAAGGCCAAACTTAAAATACATAAGGAGGCAGCTCTAGGCTAAACTTAATGTAATACTTCTAAAGTAGGCTGTGCTCTAAGGCATGACCACTGATTGGAGAAGGCTGAGCACCTGACCCAACAGTCATTAATCCATAGGCTGCCTGGCAGCCTATGAGATGCAAAGGAAGAGGAGCTCTGCTCAGTAGGAGCAATGATGATTATCTTAGCCAATCAGATTCATTCCTTCTAGAATTTGGATTAGAAATTTTAAGAGACTCTGCTGAGAGGGTGATGAAACACAAGAGAAAGAACAGAGTCAAGTTGAGAAGGATGAGGCTTAGGATCCCGCCATGTCTTGTGCTACCACCGCCCCTGGACTTTCTGGTTATGTGACCCAATAATTCCCGTTTTGCAGAAGCTGGTTTGAGTTGGGTTTCTCTCACTAGCAACGCTGGTCTTAATTCAATATCTAACAAGGTTCTGAATTTTGGGCAGCTCGGTTTCCTTGGTCTAAGAAGCCAGTCTCCTGGGGTCCCACTTTTACAAAGTGACAATTGTGACACCATTGAGAGGCAAAACAGGAACTGGGATTCACCTCCAGGCCTGGCTGTTCAGTACAAGCTGTGCAGAGAAGACTGCGCTAGCATCAGGGCCCTGCTTCATTGGTCATCAGCCTTGTCACTCTGGGCAGGTGAGGATGCAAAGGCCGTCTGTGCTTTATAAAGCACTACGCACACAGAACGGACTGAAAGTGTAGACTAGGTCCTTGGGAAACGGGTTACTTTTGGGGACATTTAAGTCTGTTGCCACTCCAGTCCTAGGGACAAACTGTGTCATGGAAATGAGCGTGTGGTTGGCCCAAGGGCTCCTCAATCTGAGCTCAGCCCATCCAGGGACTGCCCTAGGTACTTCTGGGGCACTTTGAGCAGCTTCCCCAAGGCCAGGCACGGTCCAACCCTCGCGAGCCCACTAGAGACGGGACAAGACGATTGCGCAGGCGCACTCGCGCAGAGCGGCCTGGTCTCCGCCCAGTGAGCCGCGTCTCTCGGGGGGCGTGGCCAGCAGGGGCAGGGCCGGGCGTCCAGCGCGCGCGGGAGGGTCTCGTGGGCCCTCCCGCGGGTGTGGTCCCGGGGGGCCGCCAGTGTGCGGTGGTGGTGCCGTGGTGGTAACCCAGAGGCGCGCGAGGCGAGACACCCAGCGTGGTCGCCCGCGCCGGCGCCCGGACGTTGGAGGGGTGTCACATCCGGCGGGAGAGGGCGGGCCTCGCGGATCCCGGAAGTGTGGGCGCGGCTGTGGTTTAACCCGCGGTGGCGGCGGCGGCGGTGGCCACGGCAGGTGAGGTGGCCTTGGGGAGGGTCCCGGCTCTACCGCAGGCGGGTGGGGCCGAGCATGAGGGGTGAGGGCGGCGCTGGCAGTGGCTCCCGGCGCGCCCCCGCCCGTCCCCCTCACCCTGGCAGAGGCCGGTGATTGGGCACGAGGGGCGCGTGACTCGGGCGGAGGGCCGGCGCCCCAGCCCCTAGCGGTGGGAGGGAAGGGAGGGTGCGAGGCGCCGCCCCGGTCCCCCCTCCCATCCCCGGTCTCACCTCCAGCTCCACCCCGCCCCTCACCACCGCGCTCCATACATCACCCCTCTGCAGCCTCTGGTCCAATGTGAGCGTCTTGCTGTCACAATTCTAGTGACGTTAAAGCCAGTTTGCCCATTGTACAGATGCCTAAGAATGGGGTCTGACTTGCCAGAGGGCCCAGGGAAGACCAGTGGCAGAGTGAGGTTGGGATTCTGGTCGTTGGCTCCCTGGCTTTTGCCCTTTCCCCAGGGCGGTGAGAGGCTGGGGCTTGCAGCCTTGGCTCTGTTCTTGTGTTTTATTCTGGAACCCAGACTTGGACATTCCAGCTTCACTGACAAAGGTCAGTGGCGCATATATACCCAGAACATGCCTGGTTCCCCATTTTATTCTCACAGCAGGTGAGGTGATTTCTCACTTTATGGATGGGAGAAGGAGTTACCTACCTAGTGCTATGTTGTGAGTGACTGACAGAGTTGACTCTGCATCTCACGGTTTTAGCCTTTCTCAGCTACACCTTGTCTGGGCTCACTCACCCTGGGAGTGTCCATCTTCAGCCCCGGAAACTTTTCACAGACTCACTTCCCTTCACTGCAGCACTATCTCAGTTCTGTTGCTGCCCAGGGCCTTTCCCACCCCCTTCATTGGCTTTGTGCCTCCTACCCAGGAGTCCCATTTCCTGCTGGTGCACCCAAGGTGCTGCCACCTGACTCTCAGTTCTGTGACTCTCAGCCCTAGAGCTGGAGGTTGTGGTGACAGAGGGACTTGGGAAGGAAAGACTCTTTACTTTGGCTGTTGTGCAAAGCCTGAACTCTGCAAAGACCTGAACTCTGTAGTTCTGGGTTGGACTGAGGACTGCTGGGGTGAAATATTGGATTCCGGAGTCTTTGTTCTTGGCCAGTCATAATGCCCAGAAAGCCTTTTTCCTAGATTATCTTGGAAATCTGACTCTGTGCCTTTGTAATTCCCATTAAGTAGAAAATTTTCATTGTAGACTTCATCTGAGCAGTTTCTGCTGACTGTTTTGCTGGTCACAATAGCTCTGATTATTTGCTTGGCTACCATAGGCTAGGCACTGTTCTAGGGGTTCTCTGAATATACTAAATTTTAAGAACATGTCCAAGTAGGTGGTGATCCCATTTTATAGATGAAGTGAGTGAGTTGTAGAGATATTAGATAACTTGGCTAGTGTCACACAGCCAGAAAGTGGCCAGGATTTTTAACAAGTCAGTCTCATTTCAAGACTAATGTGCATTTTCCTCTGTGATACTGCCTTTTAGATTTCTTATTTCCCACATTTGCTGGACCTTAAGAATCATCTGTGATTCTTGTTAAAAATACAGAGCCTGCCTCTGGAGATTCTGTAATATTGTTTGGAGGGGGACTCGAAATCTATTTTTAACAAGTGCACTGGGTGTAAGGCAAGTTCAGGAAACACTGCTTTGAGAACTTTAGATTTCCTGGGCCAGTGGTAGCTTGGAAGTGATATATTACTAAGGATTGTTTTCTTATTGCTTTGAAATTTGCTAATCTACCCTTAAAAGGGCATTAAGATAACTAGCCACATGAGTTATTTCTGGACACTGTTGGCCAATAGTAGTAGGGTTTTTCCAGGCTGACATAATCAGGTCACTGAAGACCTTGTTTTAATCCAGTTGAATCTCTGTTGTGTGGAAATTCTGTTACAAGTTTCCTTGGAGGACGTAGAGTTTCTGGAAGGTTTTGATTTGTTCCCAAATGGTTGCCCCATGACAGAGAGGTCTCTGTAACGGCAGCAGTCTTTGAGGTTTTCCTAGCTTTAAAGGCATATTTAATTAGCAGGTGCCTCCTCTACTTCATTTCTTTATCTGCTCTTACTGGTTTATGTGAATACCATTAAACAAATACCAAACAGGTTTGTCTTGATTTAGCTGGGGCTGACAAGTAGGGCTCCTGGGGTTTAGGATGGGCTGGAGAGGAGAGGAGCAAGAGGAGCAGAGGGTGTCTCCACCATAAACTTCAGACAGATAGCTCAGGCCAGGTAGGCCTTGCATTGAAGGCCTGTGAATACTTTTAGTCCCTTCTCAAGCAGGATTATAAGTGTCAAAGGGACAAAGTCAGCATTATAGTGTTTCTTTATTGCCCTGTCCGATAAATGTTGATTTCTAATTTAGTTTCTTTGTAAATAGAGGACATACTTAGTATGATTTGAATTGTTTTAAATTTACTGAGACTTGTTGTATGGTCCAGGATGTGGTCTTCTAAATGTTGTGTGAACACTTGAGAAGATGGTGTATTCTGCTATTGTTTGGTCAAATGTTTTATAAATTTCAATGCAGTCAAGGTGGTAGTGTTCAACTCTTCTATTCCTTACTGATTTTCTGTCTACTGTTCTTTTAGTTATTGAGAGAGGGACATTGAAACTTGTGACTATTGTAGGGGTGAGGGGAAGCTTGCCCTTTCCCCAGAAAATTCTCTGAAAGATCAACTCACAATTAAGGCAGATTAATAAGAGAAAGGTTTATTTACCATGTACGTTGAGAGAATCACAGAATGATTACCGAATATCCCAATGAAGTTCAGATATTTTTATAAATGCCTTTTAGAGAGGAGGGGGGAATGAGGAGTGTAGGTAATTCTATTTAGAGGTGATAAAGGGTTGCTAGGGAGGATGAATGGATGTGGGGAAACAGATGACTTGTAAATTAACCTCAGAGACAGGTATTACATTTTAAATGCTTTGGGCCAAGTCTGGTGGCATTCTGCAATAAATTGAGATAACAGGGAGAGAAAGGGAAGTCCATTGGCCCCCTTTGATCTTCTGATTGGGTCAGTCTTTTTATGCCTATAAAAGGAAAGCCCCCTCCAATGCTTTGTTGATCTCTGAAAATACTCTTTATACCAAGGAGTCATATTTTGGGGTGAAATTTCCTGAACTCCTTCACTTTAATTTTGGATTTGTGCATTTCTCCTTGTGGTTTTTATTTTATTTATTTATTTTTTTTTGTTGAGACAGAGTCTCACTTTGTTGCCCAGGTTAGGGTGAGTGCCGTGGCGTCAGCTTAGCTCACAGCAACCTCAGACTCCTCGGCTTAAGCGATCCTACTGCCTCAGCCTCCCGAGTAGCTGGGACTACAGGCATGCGCCACTATGCCCGGCTAATTTTTTCTATATAGATTTTTAGTTGTTCATATAATGTTTCTATTTTTAGTAGAGATGGGGTCTCGCTCTTGCTCAGGCTGGTCTCGAACTCCTGACCTCGAGCGATCCACCCACCTCGGCCTCCCAGAGTGCTAGGATTACAGGCGTGAGCCACCGCGCCCGGCCTCCTTGTGGTTTTTAGTTCATGTGTCTTGAAGCTGTGTTATTGCATAAACATTGATAAGTATTATATTCCCTTGAAGAACTGATCTCCTTTATCATGAAATGACCCTTTTAGTCCCTGGAAATATTCTTTGCTCTGAAATCTGCTTTGTCTGATATTAATATAGCTAATCCAACTTTCTAAAATTAGTGTTAGCAGTTGATATCCAGAATATATAAAGATCTCCTACAACTCAACAACAAAAAACAACCCAATTAAAAAATGGGTGAAGGACTTGAATAGGTATTTCCCCAAAGAAGATATACAAATGGCCAATAAGTACATGAAAAGATGCTCAACATCACTAGTTACTATGGAAATGCCAGTTATTGCCATGAGATACCATTTTGTACCCATTAGGATGGCTATTACCAAAAAAGCAGAAAATAGTAAGTGTTGGTGAAGATTGTGCATTTTTGGTGGGAATGTAAAATGATGCAGCCAGTGGAAAATAGCATGGCAATTGCTCAAAAAATTAAAGGTAGAATTGCCATATGATCTAGCAATTCCACTTCTGTGTATATATCCAAAAGAAGCAGGGACTCGAACAGACATTTGTGCACTCATGTTCATAGCAGCATTATTTACAATAGCCAAAAAGGGAAAGTCACCCAAGTGTCCATTGACAGATGAATGGACAAAATGTGGTACATATATTAGGTAGACTATTACTCAGTCTTAAAAAGGAAAGAAAATTTGATACATGCTTCGGTTTGGATGAACCTTGAAGACATTATACTAAATGAAACAAGCCAGTCACAAAAAAGCAAATATTGTACGATTCTTCTTATATGAGGTTCCTAGAGTAGTCCAGTTCCTAGAGACAAAGTATAATGGTGGCTGCTGGGTGAAGGGGAGAATGGGGAGTTAGTGTTTAATGGGTATAAAGTTTCAGTTTGCGGTAATGAAAAAGTTCTGGAGAGGGGTGGTGGTGTTGGTTGTATCACAAAGTAAATGTACTTAATGTCAAAGATCTGTACACTTAAAAATGACTAAAATGGTAAATTTTATTATGTACATTTTCTATAATTAAAAAAATCAAGATGTAAAAGTTATAGTATATCTTTTTAAATTTTTTTACTTTTTTTTTTTTTTTTGAGACAAGGTCTTGATCTATTGCTCTGGCTAGAATGCAGTGGCATCATCATAGCTTACTGCAACCTCAAACTCCTGTGCTCAAGCGATCCTCCTGCCTCAGCTTCTGGAGTAGCTGGGACTACAGGTGCATGCCACCATAACACCTAGTTAATTTTTCTATATTTTGTAGCGAGGGGGGGGAGTCTCACTCTTGTTTAGGCTGGTCTTGAAGTCCTGGCCTAAAGCCATCTTCCTGCCTTGGTCTCCCAGAGTGCTGGGATTACAGATGTGAGCCACTGTGCCTGGCAATAAATTTTTTTACTTTTAAGTGATTTGTATCTTTATATTTAAAGTGGGTTGTTTGTAGGCAGCTTTATAGATGGATGTTGCTTTTTAAAATCCAATCTTATAATCTCTGCCTTTTAATTGGGGTGTTTAGACTATTAATATTTAATGTGATTATTGATATGGTTAAATTTAAATCTACCATCTTGCTATTTGTTTTCAATCTGTCCCATGTTCTTTGTTCCCCTTTCCCTTTTTTCTGACTTTTTTGGGGTTGAGTAATTTTTATGATTCCATTTTGTTTCCTTTGCTGTCTTATTAGCTATAGCACTTTTTTTTAATGGTTGCTTTAAGATATGTAGTATACATCTTTAATTTATCACAGTCTATCTTCAAGTGATGTTATACCACTTTAGTGTAAGAACTTTGCAGTAGTATGCTTTCATTTCCTCCCTCCTAGATTTTGTACTGTTGTCATCCATTTCACCTCTATATATATTATAAATCTCACAATACATTGTTATTATTTTTGCTTTAAATAGTCAATTATCTTGCAAGGAAATTAAAAGGAATAGAAAAGTTCTTTTGTATTTACTCATGTGTTTTATTCCTCTATGTAGATCCAAATTTCTGTCTTGTTTTATGTTCCTTCTGACTTGAGGACTTGCTTTAACATTTCTTTTAGTGCTGGTCTGTTGGTGGTGAATTCTTCCAGCTCTTGGATGTCTGAAGAAGTCTTTATTTTGGCTTTGTTTTCGAAAACTATTTCCCTGGGTATAGAAAATTATAGGTTAACTAATTTTCTTTCAGTACTTTAAAGATGTTTCAGTGTCTTCTGCTTGCATTGTTTCATATGAAAAATCTGCTATTATTTTTGTTCTTCTATTCATAATGTGTCTTTTCCCTTTTAGTTGCTTTGCTTTTGTCACTGGGTTTAATCAGTTTAATTATGATGTGCTTTGGTGTAGTTTTCTTCATGTTTCTTGTGCTTGGAGTTAATTGAGTTTTTTGGATCTGTGGATTTATAGCTTTCATCAAATTTGGAAATTTTTCAGCCAGTAATTCTTCAAATATTTTCTCTGTTCCTTTTTCTTTTTCCTTTCCCTTTGGGACTTCATGTATGTAAGAGTGCTTGAAGTTGTTCCACAGTCCTCTGGTAATTCATTTTTCCCACCAGTTTTTTTTTTTTCCTCTTTCTCTCTCTTTCTCTCTTTGGTTTATTTGGAATAGCTTCTATTGCTGTGCCTTCAAGTTCACTGGTCTTTTCTTCTGCAGTGTCTAATCTGCTGATATTCCCATTCAGTATACTTTTAATCTCAGATATTGTAGTTTTCTTCTCTAGAAGTTTGATTTGGGTCTTTTTTATATCTTCTGTGTCTCTACTTAACATGCTCAGTCTTTCTTTTAGCTTTTTGAACATATAGAATGTGGTTATAGGAATTGTTTTAATGTCCTTGCCTGCTGGTTTTATTATCTATATAATTTCTGCGTCTGTTTCTATTGATTGTTTTCCTTATCATGGGTCATATTTTCTTGCTCTTTTGTATGTCTGTTTGATTAGCTGTCAGATGTGAATTAGACCTTCTTGGGTGCTGAATATTTCTATATTTCTATAAATATTCTTGATATTGTTTTGGGACACCTAAGTTACTTGGAAACAGTTTGATCCTTTAAGCTTTGTTCTCTTAAGCTTTATTAACTGGGAACAGAATGGCCTTTAAAGCAGGCCTAATTTTTCTTCACTGCTGAGGCAATATCCCCCCTAGTACTCTACTGATGTCCTGTGAATTATGAGGTTTTCCCACTGTGACAGGTGGGGACAAAAACTATTTCTGCCTCCATTTGAGGTCCCAGGATTGTTCCCCACTAGTCCTGATTGGTGCTGATCAGTACTAGCGAGCACTAGAGGACCCTCTGCAGGTTTCTGGGGTTCTCTTGTAGCTCCCTCCTCTCTGGTACTCTGCACTGTGAATTCTGAACCTTGGCTTCCCTGGACTCTGAATTCCTCTCCTCAACTCCCTGTGCCATGGCCTGGAGAACCTCTCAGCAGTAAGTTGGGTCAACTGTAGAGCTCACCTTGTTTGTTTCCCCCGTCAGGGATTCCTCTTCTGTGCTGTCCATGCCCAGTGTTTGAAAACTATTGTTTCACTTATTTTGCCTGGCTTTGTCTGGCTTTGTAGTTGTTTGAGGTGGGAGAGTAAATCTGGTGCCTGTTCCTCCATGTTGGCCAAAAGTGGAAGTCCCTGTTTGGTAAGCACTCATTGGGTGCCTCGTGTGTGCTCAGCGTTGACCTTGGTGCTGGGATGCAGAAACGAGTGAGACATGGGCTGTGCCCTTCGGGAGCCACATTCTTGCTGCAGAAACATGCTGATCCCTAAATAATAAATGCTGTGTGGTATTTACAGCATACCATGGCAAGGCAGGGTGAATTCTTTGAGAGGAAGGAGCAAGGAAAGCTCCACAGGGTTGCTGACATTTGAGGGATGAGCAGGCACTTTCCAGATGGAGGAGGTGTGAAAAAGCATATTCCAGGCAGCGGGAACAGCAAGAGCAAAGACAAGGGTGTGTGTGCTGTGAGCTCCTTGAAGGGCAGGATTTCTGTCTTACTGATCTATTGATCAGTATTTGGCAGGTGACTGGAGTATGTTTTTTGTTCTGGGAATACAAGGTAGAACAGGAGTTGGGTTGGGGTAAGCAGCCCTTGGAGAAAGGGAGTTTGGGGGTCAGCGCCTTGTATACCAAGCCAAGGAGCACAAGATTGTGAACGTAATACCTAAGCACTGGGGAGCCATGGAAGGTTTTAAAGCAGGGCCCCAAGAGCTTGGATTGACTGGGTTCTCTAGAGGTTACTGGGGTATGTGGAGGAGAGCTGGAGAGGGCCCAACCTGTTAGAACCCAGTGGGCAGCTGCTGGCGAGGCTGGCTCAGGACATACGTTCTGCACAAGGATGAAAATAGTCCAGAGCTCAGTGCAGCTGCTGATACAGCATGGCCACCTTTTACCTGTTTGATAATGGCCTTCATGGATTCCTACCTGAGACCAGAGTAGATATGAGGAGGCTCTGGCTTGGTTTCTCTCTTTCTGTGGCTGTACTATAACTCTCAACACACCTGTCTGCCTGTTTATGATTCTGCTGGACCCACAAGTTCATCGGGTCAGGCTTACCACTGGCGTGCGTAGGGTCTGCAGCTGCCCCACCTTATTGATGGCCAAACATCAGAGAGGACAGAGTCTCGTCACCTTGGGCTTTGAACAGACACACCTTGGGTGACCTGTACACACTCGTAGATGTTTGTTCTGAGTGTACCTTTGCCTTGACCTTCATCTTGACCCTTTCTTAATTGAATCTGCTTGCTCAGCTCGCTCTGTGCAGATTAGAGGTGTGGGGTGGGGAAAGACCGACAGCTGCGGATTGCGGATTGAAATCCTTTCTGAGCCAGTCAGGACAAAGGAGAAACAAATGGGAGTCTGGTGTGAAATTGCTGAGGATGTTTTTCTTCTCAGGTCAGAGCCATGAGCCAAAGAAGGAAGAGGCTGCCCCATGGCTGGGCTTTACTGTCAGGAAGTTTCAAGAACAGGCTGCTTATTAAATCACTTGTTTCTTGGCTGTCATGTTGATTGATGCTGAATGCTATTGATCCGATTACATCCGGCCATTGGTGTTGTGTTGCTCTGTTGCCTGCTGCCATCTCTGGAGAAACCTTAGGTTCTGTCCCCTCAGAGTCCTCAGGGAAAGTGCCTGAGTTGCAG
Organism: Eulemur rufifrons; assembly: GCF_041146395.1. Lineage (NCBI taxonomy): Eukaryota > Metazoa > Chordata > Mammalia > Primates > Lemuridae > Eulemur > Eulemur rufifrons. The sequence goes on along the minus strand of NC_090988.1, from coordinate 94,999,840 downwards.
AGGTAAGAATGGGCTGTCGCATGAGCTCAGCCGTGATGATAAAAACCACCACCATTTATTGATCTCTGCACGAGAGCCAGACGTTAGACTTTCTAGGCACTAACTCAGTTCATCCTTACGAAAGCCTTGTCTTATAGAAGAAACTGAGGCACGGAGAAGTTAAATTACGCACCCAAGCTCCCCAGCCAGTAAGTGACCGAGAGCGCAGGGCTTCTGACTTCCAGATTCTGAGCCTTTAATCCCGGGTCTCCCCTGCAGAGCTGAGGTGAAGGAGGCGGAGGAGGCGCTGCTGCTGGTGCTGCTGGTGGCTCCGGGGCGGGCACCTGGCCGAGGAGTTGGTAAGGGAGAGAGAGTAGTTCCTGCTCTGGTACTGGTTGAGGACGGTATTAGGCTAGGTTCCTCACATAGTGTAAGTCCTACTCTTTGGGAATCTAGTTGAAAGATATCAGTAATAACGGCTATTTATAGTCCCCAGAGCCGCGCCATGTTCCATGGACGTGGACTTGACTGAGAGGCGGCCTCGCGTAGTGGGGAAGCGCGGGGGCCCCAAAGCCAGGCGCCCCGGCTGAAATTCAGGCTCTGCCATTTCCTCCTTATGGACTGTGGGCAGGCACGAAGCTTCCTTTTGGCCCAGTTTTCTCCTCTGTGAGATGAGGGAAACCCAGGATGTACGGTGGCGTAGGCTCCTTGCGGGATCACGTGAGTTGCCGTGTGCAGAGCACCTAGGACAGCGCTCTGCTCGGTGCACGTGAGCCGTGTGCGTGTCCTTCTGTCTCATGGACGGGTCAGTGAGGCTCGGGAGGGCAGCGGGCAGAGGTGGTGAAGCCTCCCTCTCTCTGTCCTGCCGGGCAGACGTCACAGCTGAGAGGGAGTTGGGGAGGGGTATTGAGCAGGGGGTGGCGTGGGGGTGGCAAGGGCTGACACCACAGAGGTGAGGGGTTAGGCAGTGGTGTTCAAACGGTGTTCTGCGAAGGTGCCTCAGGGGCCGCCTTGAGGTCAGGGGGTCATGAGAGGGGGGCTCTCCCCTGCCCCTTCGCCCAGAGCGTGTCCTTTGTGATCTGTTTTGTGTAGTGGGGTTTGGGGTAATGTTTTGTTTGGAAAAAAAAATTTCTTCTCCTTTAAAAAATGTTGAAAGTGACAGGAGTAGGCCATGCCGAGAAAGTGGGCAAAGAGGACGGAGGCGTCGAGTTGACTGGTCAGGCTGCTTAACTGTGCCCTCCCCATGGAAGGACGGGTGGCAGATACAGGGAGGAGGGGGACAGGGAAGGCAGAGGGAGCCAGAAGCCGTGTGATAGGAAAAACTAATCCAGAGGTGCCGCTGGGATGGGTGTGAGCAGAGTCAGTGGAGGTAGGAAGACTGGTTTGGAGCTTGCCACGGGGTGGAGATGGGTGCACTTAGGAAACTGCCATCCCCAAGTGCACCTGGCCAAATAAAACTTGATGATTGGACATCCCAGATGAGGGAGACCCGTGTGTCCCAGCTGACCTAGAAGATTGGAAGTGGGAGTCTGGAGCTGAAGTCACTGATGGAAGTGGAGATTGGGAGGGAAGTCTGGTTTGGGGAGAGAAAAAGCTGGTGAGTGGGGACATGGGCATTTAGAGTCGGGATGCTGGAAAGCAGGGGAAAGGGGGAGGTTCCTCAGGTTTGGGAGGAGTCCCCTTAGGGGCTGGGTCAGCCAAGGAAAGTGAGGAGCCAGGGCCCCTGGGAGGGGCTCGGGCCCTGCAGCTTGCCCTGTGCTGACACAGCGCCTAGCCAGCCGGGTGGTTTAGCCCATGGGGTGGAGAAGCCAATTTCCTGAAGTCTTCTGCCACTCCCGAGTGCCCCCCACATTCAGCACAGTCACGGGCTCATCCTTCCGGGGTCTTCTCGCTTGGGGGCCCTGCCTGAGAAACAGAATGAGAAAGGCTGAATGATTTGCCCAAGGTTGTATAGCTAGTGGGGATTTAGATGTAGGAATCTTTGGCTCTGAGGCCCCTTCACAAGAAGTCTTAACTATTTAGCCCCGGTGGGTGGGGAAGGATCTCCAACCCCCACCCCAGCAATTCCTTAGAAAGAATGAAAACCATACACGTCGCCCTTTCTGTGGCTTATGTGCCAACTTTCCCCATTATGGGGAAGGTCACTTCAGTGGTACTTTGAGTCAGGGGAGAAGAGTGCGATGATTGGATTTGTTTTTATTACGTCCTGTGGGAAGTTAGGAAACTAAACAGTCTGGCACTTGGTGCATGGCTGGAATCATTCTGGGAAAAGAAAACTAGATCAGGTCAAAACATATTTCCTCATTAAGCATCAGGATTAGGAAGGTTTCTAAGGCAACAGCAGGTGTTTTCTACATGAGGGGTGGGATGGGGCCAGTTCCCTGTAACACATGCGGATTGAACTTCGCAGGTTGCTATGGTAACAACTTCTTCTGATGCCATAGCTGGCTGAGGGGAATTTATAAGAAACCAAGGGACTTCACAACTCTCCTTGCAGTGTGATTTCAGGCTTGAAGTCACTGGCAAGTGAAGGTTGGCTGGCACCTGTGCTGGGAGCCGACAGAGGCTGGAACGCACCCTACCTGATCACAGGGTCTTTGTTATGGTTCAATAATAGCAGTCATTTTGCTTGGCTCATTATTGTACCCCAGGGGTTTCAGGAGTCACCCCTAATCATCAGATTACACCTGAGAGGCAGAATAATTCATGTTTGTTCAGTGCTCAGGAGTTTGCAAGGCGCTTTCAGGGCTGTTTGATTTTCTGAGCCACACGGTAGCCCTAAGGTGGGATTATCATCATGGTGCTCCATTTTCCAAGTAAAGAAGCTGAGGTTAAAGGACTCGATCAAGGTCACATAGTTACAGAGCCGTGGAGCCGAAGCACAAACCCAGGGCATCTGCCCCCAGATTCTGTGCTTTTCTGCTCTGCATCCTGTTGGGGAGAGCTGGCATCAACCACTTAGACCGAGGCAAGGGGTGAGGGGTTCTGCAGGCTGTCTCTGCGACCGACATGCCACACTCTGAGCTCAGCGCCCTCGCTGCCTAGAAAATGCTGCATTTTGCATTCCAACTTCATTTTCCTTTTAAAGTTTATTCTTACAAGAGATTTCTGATCAGTTGAAACTATTCGTTTTTGAGTTGAACAATGAGGGCAAAGATCCTCATTGAGCAAGAACCATCAGTAAGTTGCTTTTCTTCCCTGATAAGGACATATCTGGAAGGCTGCCATGAGTTTGAACCCTCCCCGGCATCCTCCTCCACCCCTGTCCTCTGTGAGGTTCTGCAGCCTCCCCTGCTTGGGGACATGGCACTGCCTTTGGCCTAAATCCACTTTGGCCTGTGCTATCTTTCACTAGATCGTGTTCCCTGTGCTCCAGGCCTGTGGGATCGATTTAGTCAAGATACAAAGTAATGGAAAGAAGTTGAGACCAGAGATAAAAGCAGCAGGTGCCAGTTGGCCAAGGCTTCCCTGTCCCCGAGAGGAGGGCCTGGCTGCACCCAGAAATGCTTCTTCCTTGGTTCTGATTGCAAAGCGCCAGGGTTTTCAGGTTTTGCTATGCGCCCACCCCCACCCCCACTCAGTGCTTTGTGGCAGAAGGTGGGGCTCAGGACTCCTGTGGGGTGTCTTTGTCACCTCTCTCCTCTGTCCCCGCCACTCCCTTTTCTGTGATCTGTCACCCTGCACGTGTCTCCCACTGAGGGTTTGGTGTTGATTTCAGGTTAAAAACCGACTGCAACCCACAGGTTTTCATGGCCCACCCAGAGTTTTTTCCAACTTTGAGTTGGCTGTTGGAATTTAAAATGTGGAGATTCTCCTAGATGTGGATTTCTAGCTTCCCCTGGACAGCTGGCAGGTCTGGCAAGGCTGGGCCTGCCGTCCCCCCTGCAGGAGGGGCCCGGAGCACCAGGGCCGCTTCCCAGCTGGACACACTCCCCGCCTGGCGCTTGGCCTCTGACTCGCAGGCCTGGCCCTTGTGGGCGGCTGGGGTTGTGCCCTCTGGTGGAGGTGAAAACTGCAGAGGAGACAACTTTTTCAGAAAAAAAGAAAAAACAAAAGCAAGCCTTTTCCCTTCTCAGGGGCTCTTAGCGAGGCAACAGGGACACATTTTCTCTTCCTGGTGCAAGGAACACAGACCAGCTCATGCATCGCTTTCCCACCGTGTTCCCAGCCTGATCACCTTCGAGTTGATGGTATCACCCCAAAAAGAGTTGTTGTCCCGCTGTGCCTGTGAGCCTGTGCGGCTGCCAGCCCTCCCGTTCTCTCGGCCCTCGGATCTGCAGTGGCTCCCACAGGGCTCAGCTGCTCCCAGCCGGGCCCTCTGCCCTGAGAGCTGCGCACCCCCCACTCCTCGCTCCACTGGTCCCCCTCCCTCTGTTAGGCCCCTCTCACCTGTATGCACAGTGATTTGTTATGAAGTTTTTTTTTTTTTTTTTTTTCCTTTTTAAAACCTAACCGAGGCCGGGCGCGGTGGCTCACGCCTGTAATCCTAGCACTCTGGGAGGCTGAGGCGGGTGGATCGCTCAAGGTCAGGAGTTCGAGACCAGCCTGAGCAAGAGCGAGACCCCGTCTCTACTAAAAATAGAAAGACATTATATGGACAACTAAAAATCTATATAGAAAAAATGAGCCGGGCATAGTGGCGCATGCCTGTAGTCCCAGCTACTCGGGAGGCTGAGGCAGTAGGATTGCTTAAGCCGAGGAGTCTGAGGTTGCTGTGAGCTAAGCTGACGCCACGGCACTCATTCTAGCCTGGGCAACAAAGTGAGACTCTGTTTCAACAACAACAACAAAAAAAAACCAAACCGAGATACTCGAGAGTTAGGATCAGTTTTTATGTGTCAAGGCTGTGTCTGGCTCACGGTGAGAACCCTCTGCCCGAGTTTATCCTTCCTCCCTCTGTGTGGGGCCTTGTTCTTGGCGCACACTAACTGCTCAGTATGTGTTCATTCAGTAGAGGAGTGAAGAAATGGAGGGAGGCACGAATAAGTGGAAGAGGGTCCTGTCCTCACCTCCTCGTCTCACAGGACTCATCTGCTGGCTGGCTGCCGTGTCTGTCCCTCCCGCCCTTCCTCCACTACTCTTTGGGCAACATTATTCTGAGCTGTCTGCGAGCCTGTCTGGCTGGGCACTGGGAAGACACAGGTGAATAAGACATTCTCTTTGTCTTCGAGGGGCTTATTTCTTCGCTCCTTCAACTTGTCTCCTCCCCTTCCCCAACAGCAAATGCCAGATGTCACCAGAGCAGTCCCCGCATCCTGCTGGGCAGGTTGGCAATGGGAGGCGTCAGGCCAAGGCCCTGCTGCGGAGGGTCCTGGTAATTGGCCTTGCCAGACCGTCCAGAAACAAAAGCCCATGGACTCTGGGTCCCTGAATGACATCTCAGGAACCCTAGTTCTCTACTTCGAGATATCTCGGGTGGCTGTGGCCACTCCGAGAAGCACTGGTTTGGCCTTTCCCCACGCTGGGTGACTGGGAGTCAGATGCTGCCAGCAGGGGGCTTCAGGGGCCCCTTCTTAGTCTGCAGCTTCGTGGGCCCTTCGTGCAAAATAGTTTCCTATTCTCCCTCCCTTTCCAAATTAGGGACCCAGAGAAGTGCTTGCTGCTTCCGACCTCGCTGGGTGGCTCAGAGGAGCAGGTGATGGGTCTGTGACTTGGGAGCGAAAGGTGGTGGTAACTTCCAGGGGCGGGTGATGCTGCAGTAAACCTCACAAGATGGTACTTGCCCGCCCGGCCTGTGCGCTGTGTGAGTGGTGGAGGAGCCGCCTGTCCTGGAGGCGGGGCAGGGAGGGGCCGGGGTAGGCAGCCTGCTTGGGTAGGCTGCCAATCTCCGGATCTTGGGCCTTATCTGTAGCCAAACTCCTTATCTTCCTTGCACCCTGTGGTGGGCGGAGCAGGTGGGGCAAAGGCCTTGGTGGAATGAAAACACCAGGGAGGGAAGGGACAGGGGCCTCTGGTGGTTTGACCCCCAAAAGCATATAGGACCTGAGGCAGTACCCTTCCTATTTCTTTCTGGGCTTCATTTCATCTCTGAAATAAGGGGTAATTAAGCCCTGTGCTCGCTTTACTTACTAGAGTGATTACATAAATTAACGAGAGAGTTTATAGAGGGCTTTGATCTCAGAAGAAAGGAGCCATGTGAGTGTAAGGGTTTGTTTACCCATTTTATAGATGAAGAAAATTGAGTCCCCAAAAAGAGAACGTTTGACCTCTGGCTATTTGGAAAAGTTGGGAGCAGGGTGCTGAGCACACCTCATTCTGGAAGAAACGGGGACATGTGTGTCTTGCACGTGCCGGCAGTGCCTTCTGAAGCAGAGGAGAGGCCGTGGGCAGAAGAGGCGGCAGCTGAGTAGAACCACCTGGGCCCTTCCCCAGCTTGGCCTCCAGGTAGGGTGGGAATCCGTGGCCTGTCAGCCTGATGTTGTGGCAGGCATCGTCTTCGTGTGACTCTCCCCCGTGGAGGTGGGCTCTCTTCTTGTGAGCTGTAGCCCCGATGTTCTGCCTGTTGGTCTTGATAACGTGTTGGCCGACTCTGACGCTGCCTCACTTGGCCATCCACATTGTCAGGGGCCTGCAAATCTAGAGCTTAAATCCTGGAGAGAAAGACCCCTGTCCTGTGCACCTTGGCATCGCCATCTCACCTTGTCCACACGGCCAAGCCGTAGTCACTGGAGGGAAGTACATTGGGGTCCTGGGCAGAGTAGAAACAGCACAGCCTGCGTTCTCATCCTGCCTCTGCCGTGGCTGGTTGACAGACCCCTTCTTCTCCTGGGGTCTTTGCTTTTCCTCTGTCAGATGGGGCCACATCCACCCCAGTTCCCTTGGAGTGTTAGAGAAAGGGAGAAGGAAGAAAATAGAAGCCAAACTAGTTTTATCTGTGTACTTTAGTTATAATGAAACCTTTGTTAAAAATTACGTTAAGAACCCTGGCTATTCTGAAGTTCTAGGTCTGGAGGGGGACTTTGGAGTCTGCCTTTAAGCAGGGATTCCAGGTGACGCTGATGCACATGTTGAGAAACCCCCGGACTGGTTAAGGCCCTGCCATAGAGCTGTGTTACCTTGCGCAAGTTACGTACCTCTCTCTGCCTCCTCTGGGAGGTCGGGTGACATTGATGCTGCTGTATAAGATGGTCTTGAGGGTCGTTGTGACGGCAGTTGCTTATGGGGTGCTTACTGTGTTCTAGGCACTGCTCTGTTTTATGCATGGGGAAACTGAGGCACGAAAGGTTAGATAACACAGCTGGTAAGTGGCAGAGCTGGGATTCATACCCAGGCAGGCTGGCTCCAGAGTATACTCCATACCTGTAGGCTGGTAGCTCTCAGAGTGTGTTCCAGGGACCCCTGGGCGTCTCCAAAGACCCTTTGAGGCCATCCATGAGGTTAGAATGATTTTCATAATAATTCTAAGAAATTATTTTCCTTTTCACCCTCTTTCTCGAATGAGTATACAGCGGAGTTTTCAGAGGCTATGCAACCTGTGATCAGTCATCGTTATGGTGGCTAGTGGGATGTGTGCTTGAATATTCTTCTTGTGTTTTAAAAATTCCTCGCTTTTAATTTCTAATGTGGTAAGTGCTGATACCTATAATCTACATGAACAAAAACTCTTTGGGGTCCTCAGTACTGTTGGGAGTGAAAAGGGGTCTTGAGACCAAAAAGTTTGTGATCTGTTGTTCGAGGCTGTGTTGCCTTAAATGTGACACTTGTGCGTGTGGCCACACCTCCCATGGTGTGTGGCTGGGGGGAGAGTTGGTGCCCATCCCAGGGAAGCTCGGCTCTGCTTCGGACCCTCCCTGGGCGTGGAAGCCTCCTTGCGTGAGAGCGAGCACGGAACCTACGGGGTGCTCTGACCGACAGCACTGGCGACCGCGCTATTTGTGTGTGGTCAGCTAGCTGCCCACGCCAGGGCTCCCATCCTCCGCCTTGCCGTGTCTGCTGTGCTCAGCCCTGACTGCAGGAGCGAGCAGGCACTCTGCTCCGTGGCAGGCCTCTCCCTGGGTGGAGCTGCCGTGGCTCAGCAAGTTCTCCGCTGGGCCACGCCAGAGGACATGGTGATAATAAGTAATTTCTGTGCTGTTGGAATCTTGCACCAGTGTGTGTTCCAGTCCAGGCCTCACGCCAAGCCAGCATGTTGCCTGCGTTTTCTCACGGAACCTCACACCAACCCTGTGAGGGAGGTGCTGTTGTTAGACCCGTTTTACAGATGAAACACCTGAGGCTCAGGGAGGTTCCAGTTGTGTGAGGTCCCACAGCTGGCAGGTGGCAGGGCCTGGACTCAGTCTAGCTCTGCCTGTCTGGAGCCTGGGCCCCTGTTAAGTTCTGGTATCTTCAGAATGGCGCTTCTGCTGTGGCAGACTCACTGGTGTCTGTGGCGTGTTGGCGGTGTGTCTCCTGGAGTTCTGTTCCAACCCAGGGCATTCGTAGTCTGCTGTTCCCTGGCTCCAGCTTTAGACCAGGGGTGTTTGGAGCAGCAGGCTGAGGTGTGAATTTTGGCTCTGCCATTTGCTGGCTGCGACCTCCCTGACCTTTCTGGTCTCCCGTCCGCATGTGGCACAGTTGCTGCTCCCTGACCTCATGAGGAGAGACAGTGCAGGGAAAACTCACGTTGCAGGTGCTTAGAAACCAGTGACTTCCATTGTGACCCGACTGGCACGGAGCTATCGTCTTTCTCAGAATCTGGCCCTGGACCAGCTGTGTCAGTGTCTCCGGGACGGACTCTGGATTTTGGGCCCTGCCCTGACGTACTGATGTGGAGCTCTGCGGCTGGGCCGGGCACCTGCGCTGTCAGCCAGCTTTCCCTGGGACCCTGGTGCACACTGAAGTTTGGCAATCCCTGCTCAGAGGCTGGGAGCTACATTCAACCCTCAGGAGATACAGATAGTTCTTGTGTCCCTATCTGGATAGCTCTTTGTCAGCAGGGTGGCCGTATGATTTGTTGTTTCAACCAGGGCGTTTCTGAGCATGAAAGGGGACCCCCGAGGTGTGCACAGGACTTCTTGGCACACAGGAGCACTTCGGCACTGTTTATCAGTTTCTCCTTTCATCTTTTGGACGGCCCTAGGAGATGCCGTTCCCTTCCTACTGGAGAAGGTTCCTTCCGTCCACACATCTGTAACCCTGGTCCTTGATTCCAAAATGCCTGCGTGGCTCAGTCATCAGCGTTGGCTCACCCTAGCTGAGCACTGGTGCCGGAGGGTGTGGAGGACCCTAGATTTCTGTTGGAATCTTTTGAAAACTAACATAACCTTTGTAGTGAGAAAAGCCAGCGTTAAAGCTATGAAACACACATCTAGAAAAGATAAGACCCAGATGAAAATGGAGGATTTTGTCAGCAGAAAGGAAGCAGGTGTGGGGTGTGTTAGTGCCTCGTCTCCTCAGTCCCTGGGGTTCCCTCCTGGGCCTGGCTGTGACCTGTCAATTAATCGATGGCCCTCTGGGCAGAGGGACAGGGAGAGGACCCTGGCACCAGCTCTCGGACAAAGCAGATGTCCTATTCGGATCAGTCAATTTGTTTTCTTCCTGATTGCCTGAGAGGCCAATTGGGTGATTTTTTTCCCCCCTGCTCTGATAAGGACGTTCATGTAACAGTCTGTTTTTGTGATGTGGAGAAGGCTGCAACTGCAGGGAATTCTTGAGGGAAACCTGAGGTTATCGAGTGCTAAATATAACCAGCAGTGACACAGTTGAGCCTGTGGTGTGAAGCCAGCAAAGCCCCTGTGCATGGAGGTCGGGGTATTTCTGGCTCAGACAGAAATCGACACCTGCCAGAGGGCATGCTGGCATCAGTGCTTGCAGGCAACCTTGGGCCAAATTTAGTCTCTGTCCCTGCTGCCTGGCTCTCTCCTCCTGCCTTTTCCTGTCTGTTCCTTGGGGTGCTCCACCCGGCACCTGAGGGACTGTGGTCCTGCCTGCTGGCTGCCGAGTGCTCTCACCTACCCTCTTGTTCCCGGTGTGGGTGGGAGGAGCAGTTCCTTGGTCTCCCTGGGGAGAGGGGTGGGCAGAGCCTCAGGAATGTGCTCACTGGGACCCTTGCCCCTCCTTGACCCTCCGTGGGGAGTGGTGTCATCGCAGGAAACCCCAGTTGGTTTTTGATGAGTAAGATCTATGGGCTCGGGGGTCCCTTCCCCCTGAACTGCCCCTTCCTCACTTGGGTGGTGCTCTGTGTTCCCAGGGAAAGATGGAGACGCTGAAGGACAAGACCCTGCAGGAGCTGGAGGAGATGCAGAATGACTCGGCGGAGATCGACCGGCTGGCCCTGGAGTCCTCTGAGGTAGAGGGAGGCCACTCTGGGCCCAGCAAAGGCCGGCAGATGGGACTTTTTAAGAGGCCATGTGAAAGAATGCTGCTTGTTAGGAGCTTTGGCCAAATTCATCTCCCTTTTCTGTGGACATCACCCTGGTTTGGACCCAGCCAGAGGAGCCCCTGAGGTTTCAGGCCAGTTCCTGGGTCCTCTGGGAGTTCTCGGCAGTGCTAGGGAGCCCAGGGCCCCCACGTGGACTCGGACTCCGGGCACTCCCCGGGGACCCAGGTGCCCCAGGAGTCTACACTGTCGTTCCAGCCGGAATCTGAGGCAGCTCCTCAAAGCACTGGTATGGCTTTTTAACCACCTTTCTCAGGGCCCTCGTGTGACCCTGTATCTCCAGGTGATTCTAAGATGCCAGAAGCCATTCTTAGCCAGATATAGCCCCTCTCCTCTGTGATGTTGTTTCTTATTGTAACTGGCACCTAATCCTCTCAACTCCTAATCACAGAGCCCTCGTGGGAATAACTGTCACCCTTGTGTGTGTACAGAGCTTTACACTTCATAAAGGACTTTCCCTGCCCTCCCCATCTCCTGTGACCTTGTGACTCCCCTGTGAGGTCAGCAACTAGATGTGGCCACATAGCTGGAAATGCCTGCAGTCACCCCTTGAGTGGCTGCAGTCCGCCCGTTGTTCTGGAAGCTCCTGCCTCCTGCCCCCGAGGTGAGGGAGACACACGAACACAAATAATGCCAAGCTCATTTGATTAGCATTTGGAGTATACTTTTATTTTCATTGATGAACAGGTGTGGTATGTCTCTTCTGTGAATTCACAGTATGTTAAAAAAAAAAAAAAAAGCTCCGCAGCCAGCTTCCCTGTGCTGTGCCCCTTCTCAGAGCACTTCCCCGGCCCTAGGATGTAAGCACCGGCCCGTCCCCTGCTCCTGTCCCTGCCTGTGCTCTGCCCAGCCCCTGCCTGCTGCTACCCAAGTGAGGAATCTTTGCTGGGGTTGGAGGTGGCTCTTGGAGGGCAGGATGTGAGGAGAGGTTTGGGGACTGTGTGGAGTGTCCTGCTGCCCAAGGCTTTATTACTGTCCCCAGCTGAGCTCACCCAGCGAGGGTGTGAAGCAAAGCCTGTCTCGCTTACGCTCCAGGGCCACTCAAGTGGTTACTTAGGCTGTGAGCTGTGCCGGGGCATTGCTCGTACCTGGCACAGGTTCTGGGTAGAGCGCGGGTCTTCATTCCATCATCTTCGGGTCATCACATAGGAAGCACCGAGGGTTTCTTGGCTCTGCTGTGAGCACAGTGTCACGGGAAGTCGAAGGCCTGCTTCCAGAGTGCACAGAGCTGGGGAGGCTCACAGCATCTGTGATGCAGCATAGCTTCACGGGAAATGTAGGCAGAAACAACCTCTTGGGCAAAAGGTAACTTGGCCTGCAGCCACACCTGCCCAGTCGATTTGCAAATCGATTTGAATCCTCTGAGGCCAAATACTCAAATGCATCAGGCAGCAGCGAAGCCTGGTGAACTACGTAGACCTTCCAAACACCTTTGACTAGCGTTTCCACCGTGGGCTGTAAAGCGATGATTGGATCACTGTGGGATTGTGAGAAGAGATAGGAGCTCGTTTAGTTTGGGGCGTGGACACCGCGTGGAGGGAAGAGAGCTGGCAGAGGCTGTTTCTCTGTGTAGAAGACTGCACAGCAGGGTGGAGGCATGGCGGGCGCCACAACTGTCTTATTGACATGTTTTCAGTGACTTTGGGAGGACTCCTAACGGAGAAAGATATTTTTTTATTGTTACATAACATTTTACATGTTTATGGGGTACCCATGATGTTTTGTTACATGTACAGAGTGTGTAGTGATCAAGTCAGGGTATTTGGGGCGTCCCTCACCTGGAGCATTTATCATCTCTGTGTGTTGGGAACATTTCAAGTCCTCAATCCTAGGTCCTTTAAAACAGACAACACGTGTTGCTAACTGCCTCACCCTAGTCCATTGTCGGACGCTAGAACTTTCTCCTTCCATCTGACTCTCGGTTTGTGCCCATTAACCCCTCGTGAGAAAGGTTCTGGCAGGTGGTGAGGAGACAGCAGAAATGGGAAGGGCAGGATTTAGGGGAAGAGGATACAGCGTAGAGTTGTTGGTGGATGCGTATGAGGGCTCTGCGGGGGCGCCTGAGCAGGAAGGCTTCAGGCCTTGCACAGTGTGTCAGCCACATGCGTAAAGAAAACCTTCCGTGACTAATAGAAATGAGATTGAAACTCACCAGTGTCTGTGTCCCTAAGTCAGCGTGCTTGTCCAGTGGCTGAAGAGGGTGTTCATGGCTGGAAACCAGACAGCCCAGTTGTCGGGGCAGCTTGTCAGGACCCAGCAGGATGGGCTCTAGGCTGGACAGACCGTGGGTCCTGCAGTCCCAGAGCCTGGCAGCCCCGCCTGTAGCAGGTGGGCAGATGCCTCGGCAGCCCTTTTCCAGCCTAGAGCACAAGGCGCAGGCTGTGGGCCCGATCTGGAGCGCAGGACCTGAGGCTGTGTGGCTGGGATTGGGAGAGCAGGCTCCCCTGAAAGCCCCTTCTTCCAGGGTGCCCACAGGCTTGCTGTGCCTGGTGGGGGATAAAAGCCAGTCTGACTTGGTCTGTCACACGCTGCCCATGGTGGAGAAGCTGCACGGTGCAGGGCCAGCGGCTCGGAGGTGGTCCTGCCGGGCTGTGCCCTGCACCTGGGAGCGGGTGCTGAGTCCTCTTCTGGTGCCACATGGTACTGTCAGTGTATTGTCACCACCCTCTCAGTGTCACGGGTCTGACTCTTCAGCCCTCTTCTCAGTAAAGAGGAGTTCTTGGCAAATGCACAGGGTCATGGGACAGCTGGCCAGGGTTCCGTGGCTTCTGCCTCAGCGGCTGGCAGCAGCGAAGAGCCTGGGGCAGAGTGCTGCCCGTGGGGAAGCGTTTTCGGCAGGTGCATCCCAGGGTACGTCTGAGGTGGCCCCGCTGTTGGCTCATCGTATAGCTTCTCAGAGGGACATGTGTGGCCTAGGAGGGAGGGACAAGTCTCTCCTGAGTCGGTGTCATGGTCTGGTCCAGGGCCCTGGCTTTCTCACCCCTTGAAATAATTTTATTTGGGGGCCTCATCACACATCCAGCCTGTGGGTCTGGCCTGGGCCGCCTAGTCCACCACAGTAGGTCTCTTGACTCCGAAGCTTGGGGATAAGTGGTGGGGACTTCTGGTCCCTTCCCTCCTATAAAGCCTCCAAACTTTCTTATGTAAACTGGTCCACCGACCCCTCCGTGGAGCTCTGCACACCCCACGTGGGCCTTAATCATGTGGCCTTGTGTGAGCTATTGACCTTCAGTGCCAGTTCGCCACGTGTAGCCACCTCCTGGGCTGACGGTCAGGGATTAAGTGGGACAGAGTACTTTGCTCAGGGTTTGGACCCAGGTTTGTCTGACTGTAGCTGAAGGCTGAGTGTCACCCTGGCTTCCCCACGGTGAGCGATGAGTCGCTGAAGCCCTTGGCCCAGCCTGCTGGGAGACGAGTGGTGGTGGAGGTTTTTCTGATGGTCTGTTGTCCTGCCCTTTTAGGTCCAGGACCTGCAGCTGGCACGGGAGATGGCACTGGCCACCAACCGGAGCCTGGCCGAGCAGAACCTGCAGTTCCAGGGTCCCCTGGAGGTCTCCCGCTCAGTGCTCTCTGACAAATACCAGGAGCTCTGGAAGCTTGTGGAGCGGTGCCAGGAGCAGAAGGCAAAGCTAGGTAGGGTGGCTGCCCTGGGAGTGTGCTCTTGGGAGGCCCCTCTGTTGACTCCGGGTTGGACTGGGCGGGGCGGCTGGGGCAGCGAGAAGGGCAGATGCCCTCTCCTTCCCGGGAGGGGAAAGGGCCCACGCTTCCTGAGGCTCACCGTGTTCTGAGCCCAGTGCTAAATGCTTTACGTACATTTTTTCGCAACAACCATAAAAGGGTAGATACTGTTGTTATTCCCATTTTATAGATGAGAAAAATGAGGTCTAGAGAGATTCAAGAACTTGGCTCAGGTTAACCAGCTGGAAATAGGTGGAGTTGGGGTTTGAATCCAGAGAGCCTGCATCCTTTGCTGCTGCTGTTAACGCAGCCAGCTCAGCTTTGTGCTTTACAGAGCTGGTCCGGCCGTCTGTGTCCCAGGACGCGCCACCTGGGGAGGTGGGAGGGGCTGTCCTGGTCATGACAGTGAGGGAGCCTGATACTCACACAGCTTAGGTAACTTTCCCCAGGCTCAGGGCTGGGTCAGTCGGACTCTGAAGCCTGGGTCCTCTCCTGTCACAGGCTGGCGTAGGGGAGGCTGCTTGGCCAAGGTCTGGGGTGGGCTCAGGCAGGCTCTTTGCTTAGAAAGGGACCCAAGGGAACTGGACTGAAAGCACCCAACGGGCCCACCTGAAGGGACTCTGCGGTAGACCCCAGGGTGGTGGCGGGACCTTGATGCACACAAGCACCTTTCCTGAAAGTTTGGCCTTCAGCACTGAATCAGGAGGCACTTTTGAAATGTCAGCTCTTCTGCCCTTCCTTCCAGAGAAATTTTCTTCAGCACTGCAGCCAGGGACGCTGTTAGACCTTCTGCAGATTGAAGGCATGAAGATTGAAGAAGAGTCCGAGGTGAGAAGCCAAGTTGACCCCCACTCCTCCTTGGACAGGTGTTGGCCCCTGGAGCTGGAGCCCTTGCGAGGGGCAGCAGATGTCTGCAAAGCATGCGGCAAGGGAGCTTTGTAAATGGCAAAAGTGGAGGACACTCTTAGTCCCAGGGAAGGCCCTTTTGGGTACAAATAAGAGGAACTCAGTCCCACTAGCTGAAGCAGAAATGGGTGACGGTGGGCAAGGCCCTGGGCAGCTTGCACAGCACGAGCCCCCGAGGGACCGGACCGAGCCAGGCGCCACCCCGCCCTCTCCCTACTTCCTGCTTCGCTCTCTGGGGTCTCTTCGGTCTCCCAGGTCTGCCCAGCCCCTGGGCTAGTGTTCATCCATGTGTGATGAACGGACACGTGCAGTGGCCACTGTGTGCCTGGCACGATGCCAGGGTGGGGGCGGGGGAAGTAGGGGAGAGTGACCATGACAAACAGATCTCGCCCTCCAGGAGCTGACATTCCACCTGGGGAGACAGTGCGTGTGTAACATGTCAGCAGTGGGAAGGGCGTGAGGAAAAATTCCCAGATAGGGCCAGGGAAGGGCAGGGGGTGCCTGAGGCAGGCCTGAGGTGGCCGCAGTGGAACCCTGACCTGGGGAAAGCAGGAGGCTGCAATCTCGGCAGGCCCCTGTTGTCACCGGACTTTATGTCTTTCCAGGCCATGGCTGAGAAGTTCCTGGAAGGGGAGGTGCCCTTGGAAACGTTTCTGGAGAACTTTTCCTCCATGAGGATGCTGTCCCACCTGCGCCGGGTTCGTGTGGAAAAGCTCCAGGAAGTGGTGAGGAAGCCCAGAGCTTCCCAGGAGCTGGCCGGCAGTGCCCCTCCACCCCGCCCGCCACCCCCGCCTCGCCCAGCGCCCCAGCCAACGCCCCCTGTGGCTGAAGAGCAGCCGCAGCCGCCGCCACCACCACCGTCAGCCGTGCCTCCCTACCCTTTGCCCTACAGCCCGTCCCCCAGCATGCCTGTGGGCCCCACCGCCCAAGGAGCCCTGCCACCAGCCCCTTTCCCTGTGGTGTCCCAGCCCTCATTCTATGGCGGGCCCCTGGGCCCCACTTACCCGGCAGCTCAGTCAGGACTCAGGGCTGCGGGCTACTCCTGGTCCCCACAGAGGAGCATGCCATCCCGGGCGGGCTATCCCGGGACTCCACCTGGTGCTTCTGGCCCTGGGTACCCCTTGGCGGGAGGCAAGGCCCCCAGTCCTGGTTACCCTCAGCAGTCCCCGTACCTCCCGGCAGGAGGAAAACCTCCCTACCCCATGCAGCCCCAGCTCCCCAGCTTCCCCGGACAGCCCCAGCCCTCAGTGCCCACTCAGCCCCCGTATCCTCCCGGGCCTGCCCCTCCCTACGGGTTTCCACCGCCTCCAGGGCCTGCCTGGCCCGGGTATTAGACTCGTGCCTGGCCCTCGGCCCCTCCCTCCTCCCACCAGTACTGCAGCCTTTGGCCCATCCGTCACTGAGACTCAAGAGGAAACTAGGAGTGGCGCTGGCGCTCCCTGTGGACTTGTGTCGACACACAGGCCTTGGAGGGACCTGGCTGGGAGCATGTAGGCCCCCAGAAGGCACTGGGCAGTGTGACCAGGTGGGCCGAGGCAGACGGTCACAACACTTGCTGGCCTTCTGGCCAGAGGTCCTCCTGGGCACTCCTTTCCGTGACTGGCCGTAGCATTTCTGGTGCTAGCCAGGCTGGCAGTTCAGTGCCTCCCGCGGTGTCTGTGTGAGTGAGCGCATGCACGTGTCTGTGAGCATCTGCTGTGCCTGCGCTCAAGGCCGTCTGAACCCCGTGCAGAGCTATCTTGGTGATGAGGCGGCCCCAGGTTTCTGGCCTTGCTCACCTCCTCCCTCTCCCCTGGGATTGGGCATATTTGACTAGGGGCCCATGCCAAGGGATGCAGCTCTGTGTGTCTGCCTAGTCCTTCAAGGCTGGTCTGCCCCATGCACCATGGCAAGGATCAGATTGGAGGGAGACAACAGAGTTAGGAAAAACAATGAGCCCTATAAAGCCATAATTTCACTCCAATAGCTGATGTCAGACAAGCTCGTCCTGGGTGCTGTTTGAATGGCAGCATGCGATGCAGAGAGCAGGCTGTGGGTTGTGAAGGGTGACCCCAGACCTGGCTTGCGCTGGTTTGGGAGCCCCGGGGGCTCCCTTGGGTCCCCTGGCTGGAAGGAAGGAAGTTGCCCTAGCCCAGGAGATTGTGGTCGAATTGGGGTCTTTAAGGAGTAGGGGACCAGGTCACCTCCCCAGCCGCCCTTCTCTCTCCGGCCCTACACTTCAGGTTGACTTTTCCTGAGGTCCACCCATCTGTCCAGTTCTTCAGTGCCTTGAATCTCGCTCACAGCAGCCCCTCCTTCTAGCCCCTCCTCCGGCCTCTTTGATGTAGTTCTCCCCTGCCCCCAGTACCTCTCCTGGGACAGGCATCAAAAGATGCCCTCACAGTTACTTCCCAAGTGGTGCTCTCTGAAACACCGTCACTACATTGGGGGCGGTTTCTTTGCACCTCTCTCATCTTCAGAATGTAAAGGGTGGGGGTTGTGACTCCGTGTCACGCGCAGCCCCAGTGCATTGTGGGGAGGCAGGCATGCTCACTAACGAGAACGACAGCAGTAGACAAAGGGAGTGTGGTAAGTGAAGCATTAACTTGGTGGTTTCGGATATGAACCAGGGCTCAGGGCAGAGCCTGGAGCTGCTATTGGTGGGGAAGTCGTATGTGCCTTGAAATGTCCACTACCTGAAGACCCCGCATCTGGAGGGCCGGGGCTGCTGGGGCCCAGGGAGGAAACCTGCCCTCCTGGTGCCTGCCCCCTCCCCGGCCTGCGTGCCGTCAGTGGGCGTGTGTGATGCTAGGTGAGCGCTGCCGGTTCCTTCCCAATTGTGCTTGCTTCTCCTAAGTTATTTATAAAGAGAAATCACTAATGGACTCTGCTGGTTCCAGTGCTTCTGAACTGGATGAACGATCGCCCATATGTTTGTATAATTAATTGCCATAATAAACTTTGATGAGATATGTGGTGTTGTGGCTCTGCTGGGTTTGAAAAGTGAATATGTGGCTGCTTGCGAGGGTCTTGGTTTCCTCCGGGGCCTTCAGAACCGTGCCCTGCAGAAGGGCCCCTGAGATCCGTGTCCACAAAGCACCATCTGTCTGGATATCACCCTCCCCTGCTCCTTTGCCCAGGGCCTGGGTCTTACTGCATTTCTCTTTCTTCTCCTGCTCTTTTTTTTTTTTTGAGACAGGGTCTTACTCTGTCACCCTGGGTAGAGTGCCATGGCATCATCATAGCTCACTGCAGCCTCAAACTCCTGGGCTCCAGCGATCCTCTTGCCTCAGCCTCCTGAGTAGCTGGGACTACAGGTGTGCACCACCATGCCTGGCTAACTTTTTCTGCTTTTTTTTCAGTGGAGATGGGGTCTCGCTCACTCTTGCTCAGGCTGGTCTTGAACTCCTAGCCTCAAGTGATCCTCCCACCTCAGCTTCCCAGAGTGCTAAGATTATAGGCCTGAGCCACCACAACCGGCCTGGTTTTCTTAGCCATTTTCTTGCTGGAGCCTGCACGGTTGCAGCATGCAAGGCCACACGGTCCCACGAGGGGGCGTCTGGTCCTCAGCCCAGCTTGGAAGGTGCCTGTATTCCCGCCACCCGCTGGCTGGCAGGATGTCTGATTGTCAGCCTGGCCACAGCCCATCCATCTTCTACCCTGGGATTTTGGGGCGTGGGCAGAGGGACTGCAGGCCATAAACTGGCTGTGGCCAGCAGGTCTTCTGCCTTGGCCCAGCCTGCCTCCCTGCCTGGTGTCACCCTGAGCTCTGCTGAGCTTGTTCTCTTGAGGCTGGGGAGGGAGCTTCAGCAGGAAGGGTAGCTTTGAGGGAGTCCGGAGACTGGGCTTTGAACAGTCCCTCTGCCTTTCCTTTCCTGCACTGTGACAAGGGCAGCCACCCGTGCATGATGCCCAGAAATGCCCAGAATCATTAATACTGCATACTCGGCAGGGCCGCAGATTGCGTTGTGCTTGCTGTGAGCACTGTCTCCTTGAGTCCTCTCACAGCCCTACGTTCTCAATTTAAATGGGGAGGAAACCGTAGGGTGGGTGCTTCAGTGACCAGGGTGCACAGCCTGGGGGCGCAGAGGTGAGACTTGGACCTGCCCAGAGGCTGCGGGGGGCTCCTCTGCCCTGCCTCTGTGGTGCTAGAAGTCTGTCCCCAGGACACAGCTGAGTGTTAGCTCTGGTCAAATGTTTACTGCCCTTTGCCCCTGGCTGAACTCTGGCCTTGCCTTGCAAATGTCCGGGGCGCAGGACGCAGGACACCAGGGAGAGCTGGAAGCAACTTGGCTTTGTAGGAAGAAGCTGCAAATCCCATTGTGGGTGCACAGTCAATTCACTTGCCTTGGGTTGGTGCCAGAGTGGCGCTGGGGGCATGGAGGGGCTGACTCTCTAGGAAAGGAGTGTCCTGAAGCTGCCTCAGTGGGTCGCTCAGCACGTCTTGCCCTGCTGCTGTTTGCTCTCCTTTCTCAGGGCCACCACGCCTTAGATCACAGCACACACCTCCCTCCTTGCAACCCCAGGGTGTCGCTGGATGGCCGTCAGCAAACCACAGTGTGCCTCTTGCTGCAGCGCAGCTGCACAGGACAGACCCTAAGTGTCAAGTTTAGAGTCCCAGATTCCCAGCTTAGTGAGGATGCTTTGCTGCGCTGGCTGCAGGGAGGCCATTTGAAATGTCCTTTCAGCTGTTGTGCTGGTTTCATTCCGTACTCCCAGATCCCTGGGTGCGTGGCAACTCTGAAGCTAGACTTGTTGCTTGATAGTCTAAGCGAGCTTTCCTCTGGGCCCTCAGTTGCCTCCACTTGATGTGCTGGAATCAGGGGTTCACACTCAGCTCCTCCAGGGACTGGCGAGGTCGCATAATTTCCCTGGGAACATGATTGATTTTAGGGAAGTGGGCAGCGTGTGGGGGACACACGGGTGAATGGGAGGGGGCCCTGCTGGTCTCTGCAGGTGGCTGTGGTGCAGGAATTGCAGCAGGGCACCATCTACAGGAGGGGCAGTGGGCTGGTCTGCCACCTACTGTATGGTGGCCAAACTATAGATTAAAGAGCGTTCATCCGGAAAGACACTGGTAGGAGATGTTTGGTGCCTCACCTCCTTTGCCCCTTCTAAGAGCAGCCCCTCTGTCCCTTTTGGAGGAATCTCCTCACTCCACCAGGTAGGGGACGTCACTGTTCCCAGCATGGTTGGGGCAGATCTGTGACCACCTGGGCTCTCAGAATGGAAGGCCTGGTTGGGGGTGCTGGGGGCAGAGTGCCACCAGACTCTCTGGCATGCTGGTGTCCCCTTAAGTCCCCCCCTCCCATATCTGCAGTAACTCCCTTTTGCTCTTCTAGAACTGGCTTCTGTGGCTTGGCCCATTGACATCTGCACTCCCAGTAGATCCAGTGCCGAATCACGCTGCTGCGTCCTGAGGGGCTGCCTGGTGCCCGAAGCCTTGGTGGTCCTGGCACAGCCCCTCCCTCTGTGCCGCTCCCGAGCTTCCTAGTGTCCACCTAAAAAGACGCTGAGGCAAAACTGGTAGAGAGTTCGGGCCAAGCTTGAGGACTGCAACCCGGAAGTATAAATTCAGTTTTTAAAGGAAAAGAAGAGGCAGTTCCTAAACTGTTTGGCAAGAATTATGTTAAAATGACATAAGCTGTTGATCAGATCTACTTTGTATCACAAATTCCAGGAACTCAAAGATAATGGGTGAGGCAGCCAGTCAGGAAGAAAATGCCTTCCCACAATTGCGCCCGTGTGTGTGTGTGTGTGTGTGTGTGTGTCTCTCTGGGCCTGATAAACTTTGCATACCTCACACTGCTCTGGGCTATTTTTCTTTTCTCACTAGGTAGATGCCCTCCTCTCACTTGTAGTTAAGGAAACCGAGGCTCTTGGTTAGAAGGTTAGCTGTGATTGGCTGTAACTACCTGAAGTTGGGCCTGCTAAAGTGAAATAAAAAACCGAATTGGTCAGGATTTACTAGGTGCCCCCTCTGCACGGGGCCTTGGGGTGGCACCTGTGCCTCGTGAGTTTGACGGCCAGCGGTCCCTGCTCTGGTGCGGAAGGCATCTGTGGGTGAGGGGTGCAGGGGGGTCACAGGGTGGACGGCGTGGGGTGCGGCTGTGGGTGGGTGGGCGGCCCTGTGAACCTGGTGCCCACACAGCCCCTGGCTCGCAGACGCTGTCACTGTGCTCGGGGCCGCAGCCCCTGACCTTGCCGGCCGCAGAGCTCCCCCGGGAGGTTTCCCCAGAGGGATCCACAGGGGTAGACCATGGACAGAAGAGGCCAGAACATTCCCAGGAAGTACAAAAAGCATTATTTACAAAGAATATATTAAAAATGCACGAGCCCAGGTGTGAGCTTCCTTGTCATCCCTTATCAGGGTCGGAGTCAAGGGCGGAGCTGGGTTCTGCTGGCCTGCTGCTCCCCCGCACACAGGGTTAGGAAAGGGACCCCCTTCTGGACACCCCCGAGTCTCTACGTGGAAGGCTGCTTGTTTCTGGGCTCTGCCCACCCCAGCTTCCTCACTTGGAGTGGCCGCCCGAGCTGTCGGTCATGGTGGTCCCCGCGGGGGCCAGGGGCCAGTGGGGTGTAAGAGCCAGCCTGCCCCTGCAGGGCAGCAGCACCTAAAGGCACCCTGGCCTCTGTCCACGTTCTGTCTGGGCATAGAAATCGGGGTGTCATTTCCAAGTGGTGCATGCAGAGTTTTCTCAGGACAAATAGGTCTGGCTCTTGGTTTTTTGTTCCCGGCTCCCAGTTCTGTGGGGTGGGAAGGAAACGTGTCAGAGGAAGACACTGGGAGGTCATTCAGGGAGATGGGGACAGGCCCCACGCCCTGGGCTCCATCTCAGGGACAGCGGCTGTCCTGCGTCAGGGGCTTCTCCATGCTGTAGGCTGGCATCGCTGCGGGGCGTTACTCCATCATAGAACTCTTAGGGGCTCTGTCTGCGTGGTCTTCCGGGTGGAGTCTACAAGAGGATTTTTGAGGTCCACGATTCCTCTGCTTTAATTGCCAAATCAACTCCCATCACCCAAGTCGCTCAGGGTCCCCTGTTCATGTAAGGGCGGGTGGGGACAAAGCGAGGCGCCGAGTGGCTGGTGCTTATGGGCTCAAGGTCTGTGGGACCCCTGGTGCCGGGAGTCAGGCTGGAGACGGGCTCACCTTTCACAGCCTCTGAGCCCCGTGCAGGTCATAGTCACTGTCGGAGGAGTTGTCGGGCTGGGTGGAGGAGCGACGCAGGGCCCCTTCCAGAGCTGGGGAAAGAAAGGAGGCCGTTTGCAGAGGGCTTGCAGGGGGCTTGTCCCGCCAGGCTACACAGAGCCGCCCCCAACAGTGGGTCGGAAGATCAGAGGGGCTCTAACAGCCAGTGACAGCCTGGTATCTGTTTTGATCAAATCAGCCAAACGTTCACTAATGATGCTGAACTCTAGGCTCCCTGGGGCCCAGGCCTTTGCAGCCCACTTAATGGCTCTCTTCTGGCTCGGGGGGATCCAAGGGGCCTCATTTGCCAGGCTTCTCAGGGCCCTGCAGGGAAGCGGGCCCATTAGGTCGCAGCAAGGCTGGGGTTAATGGCGTCTGAGTGCATTCTTCTCTCCAGAGGAGCGGACAGCTGAGGCCTCTGACAGCTGTATATCCCTCCCGCCCCTGCTGTGACCTGCTGTCTAGCAGGCAGTTTGATCCCCCGTGCCCTGGGGCCTCCCTTCTCTCTTTGGGCCGTCACATGACCTTCACGGCATCACATGACGTGTCTTGGCCGGGCTGCTCCAGCTCTGCCTGCCTGCCTGGGAGCTCCCTGGTGCTTACCTGGGTAAGCGGACACGTAGGAGTTCCTGGGCGGCTGGCTGTATTCGTTATCCACGTGGGAGGCCATGGGGTTCTCAACCTGGGACCGGACGGTGGCCGTGTGGTTGCGGTGGAAAGACACTGCGTGGATGCAGGAGACAGCGTCATTAGACTCGCTGCTCTGTCCTCTTCCTCCTTCCCCAACAGGTGCCCAGAACTTCAGAAATTTAATTTCCTGTTCCCTTTATGTCCCGGGGGCAAGGGCGAAGGCACCCAGAGCCCCATCGTCACATCCCCCTCTCCTTTCTCCCTGGGGAGGTTCGTGCCGGCAGGGCCAGCGGCAGACTCTCAGAGCAGCCTTG
Organism: Eulemur rufifrons; assembly: GCF_041146395.1. Lineage (NCBI taxonomy): Eukaryota > Metazoa > Chordata > Mammalia > Primates > Lemuridae > Eulemur > Eulemur rufifrons. The sequence goes on along the minus strand of NC_090988.1, from coordinate 94,976,808 downwards.
GGCAGGCCGGCAATCCTTCCATCGGCCGGTGGTTCATCAAGCATTTACCAAGCAGGAGACCGGAGCAGAAGTGACAGGGCGCACAGGCTCCCTGCCCTTCAGGAGCTGAGGGCCTTTAGATTATAAAAAAAACTGAACAACACAGAGCCTTTTTTTTTTTTTTTGAGACAGGGCCTCGCTCTGTTGCCTGGGCTAGAGTGCAATGGCATCGTCATCGCTCACTGCAGACTCAGACTCCTGGGCTCAGGCAACTGCCCGGCTAAGTTTTAAACTTTTTGTAGAGATGGAGTCTTGCTGTGTTGCTCAGACTGGTCTCAAATTCCTGGGCTCAAGTGATCCTCCTCCCTGGGCCTCCCTGAGCCACTGCACCCAGCTTGAACTTGTGAAGGGGGAAGAATGTGGAATGGGTGGCAGGAGGTGGGATATGGCTCCAGCCACTAGGGTGGCTCGGGCAGTGGCCAGGAGAGAGGACGAAGACCAGGGGTGGGGTGGGGCTGGCTGCACCAGAATGTTCTAAAGCTGTCCCTGAGTTGTTCCATGATAAAACTAGCTTGGCAACCTTTCTTAGTGTCTCCCTGAGTTGCAGATGAACAGCACAAAAAGGCCCGTTGAGATTCTGATAAGTCCTGAAATAATGAGCCGTGTTTAGCTTTGCTTAACTCATGGTTTTCCAGATCTGTTTGATCATGGAGTCCTCTTCTGTGAGTGCAACCTTTTGACAGCTATTGGCCACCATGTTGGGGAATGTGCCGATGGAGGCGAAGGCCCCCGGGGGCCCCAGAGACGAGGCAAGAGACAGAGGGGACACATGGTCTCTGAGGCTTCCGTGGTAGAAACCACTCAGCCATCTGCCCCATCAAGAAGCCTCAGCTTTCCCCAGTGTGGGGACATCTCTTTGTCACAGTCACACCTTAGACGAGCACCGTGGAGATCACAGGCCTCAAGTAGCCACGGGCTTTGTCTGTGGTCAGCAGAGAACCTTGTCTCTGCCCCTGTGGCCTCTATCGTGGGGCCAAGGGAGGCTCCTGCCTCTGGGGACACTTACTGTTCTGGTTCATTCCCGTGGGGCCAATCCACTGGCGTTGCTTCTTCTGGCGGACTGGGCAACAGACAGGAAAGGCGCGTCAGGGCAGGTGGGGCAGGTGGGGGACGTGGGGGAGGTGGGGGCGGGGCAGGGCACGGGAGGGAAGGACGGGGTGTGGGTGCTGCTGAGGCCCGGGCTGCTGGGTTCTCGGGGCCTCAGTTTTCTGACTTCCCCGGGCGGGGAACCCAGCCGAGGAGGGTGCAGAGGTGGCTGGGTCCCCTGGAGAATCAACCACAGGTGTTCAGAACCAGACCTGGGCAGGCGCTGGGCACACAACCCTGCCCCGCTCTGGGCTTTCTGTTCCCAGCCTCTCTGATCTCACTTCGTTGTCTCTGAATAATATTCTCCCGAGTTCTGCAAGGCAGGGGCAACCTCTGCCTTCACAAGGTGCACAACTGCCAGTTTGGTAGATGAGGAAACAGGCTCAGAGAGAGGAAGTGGCCCAGTCAGCATCGCTGGCAGCTGGCAAGTGGTGGTGCCGGGCCTGGGCCGCCTCCGCTGCCGTCAGAGGCCCTGCCGATGACACTGTGGGCAGCCGCAGCCTAGGGAATGGCCACACCCTCTCTGGCCTGGAACAGGTCTCACTGGGCCCCAGATATGGGCAAATCAGTGATTATGATTTCCCTGACTTCCTGCTACTTTGGGCAGGAAAAGGCCAGTGGGGAGGAGGGGGCATGGGGGGTGCAGCAGAGGTGCCCTCAGCCCAGCCCTCTCGAGGCGGGACCCCTCTCCCCAGGGTTCCTGTGCGGCCCCTCATCTCTGCACGTGGGCACAGAGCCGCGTGGGGCACCGGCACCTACATTTCTTCACCAGCTTCTTGTAGGCCAGGGGGCCGAACACCACCAGCAGCACCGCCAGGAGCAGCAGGGCCAGGATGATGCTCACCACGGTGCCGGCCGCCGGGCCCCTGGGGTTTGGATCCTGGCCTGGGGGAGGGGAGGAGCCGGGTCAGTTCTAGCCCTGGGGAATGGAAACTGCCCACCCCAGGGAAGCTGCTGGCTGCCGGCTGCCCCCAGCCACCCTTGCTCCTCCCGGGAGCTCCCCAGGCCTGTGTGGAAGGCAGTCACCTGTCTGGCTGCCCCTCCATTGCTAGAAGTCTCTGCTACCCATTCATCCATCCACCATTTATCATCTAACAATTGATCCTCTAGCTGTCACTTGCCGCCCTCGTTATGAACTAACTCTACCATTTGCTGTCTTACACCATCAAAACCAATCAATATACAATCGCATGCCAGTGGCCGGGCAGCCCTCTGTTTATCCACCCGTCCGTCCATCTCTCTTTTATCTGTGTTCAGTTACCATTCATGTAGCGAATAGGTACCGTCTACCCTTGATTTTCTACCTTCCGTCCTGGAGCGTGGAAGGGAGAGTTCCGCCTCCCGTCAGCTGACCTGCCTGTTGCTGTGCCCTCTCCTTACCCGTACATGTTCATTGCTGTCTGTCTCTTGCTCCCACTTCCCCACGTTCCTCTCTCCCTCCTTCTCTAGGGCCCTGGGGCTCTCTGTCTAGCTCCTGGGCCTTCCTTGAGAGACATGCACCCTGGCCGGTCCTAGAGGGAACGTTCGGAACTGCCCTCCACCCGCCGCGGGCCGGGGCCAACTCACATGCAACAAACACCCTCTTGCAGTAGGATTTTTTCTCCCAAAGCTCGTGGCACTGGGACAGCTTCTCCTGGGAACAGGAAAACCCCCAGGAGGTCTTCTTGCCGGTGTCCAGGACGTGATAGGAGTTGACACTGCCACACTGCTGCTCCTGGCACACCTCCTCCCACCGCGCCATGCCCTTGGCCACAGAGCTGTCGCACAGGGCTGCCCACTGCGTGCCCTGGCGCACCTCCACGCTGCCTTCGCACACGCCACTGCCCCCCACCAGGCGGCTCTGCACCTTGGGCTGGAAATCTGGGAGGGAAGCAATGGGAGGTGAGGGAGCAGGTATGGCCCTGAGCCTCAGTGCTGGTCCCTGCGGCCCATGCCCCCGGCGAAAGAGGGCCCTGGCAGGGTGGAGACACTGTGTGGGACCACCAGGACAGGCCACCTTCCTCTCTGTCCTTCCTTCCTTCTAGAATCGTCTCTGGCTCTTCCCCTGACCAAGCTCTGCCCCTGGTGCCTCTGGGCAGCTGCTGGCACCATCCTGAGACGCAGCCGCACGGGCACTTTCTGTAAAGAGGCTGGCAGTGTGGCAATGCCGGTTGGCAGCCACCAGCAGGGAGCTGGCCCCGTGCCAGGTGGGGCAAGAGAAGAGCGTGGGAAATGGGCTCCACCTGGGCCTGCTTCCCTCTTGACACCGTCTGCTCACTCTCCTGCTGCCCCTTGGCAAGAAGGAGGGCTTTTCAGAAGAGGGAAACTGAGGCCCAGGGAAGGGCAAGACCTCCTGCTCTGAGTCCTGGTGGTTCACAGCGGGACAGAACCGAGGAAGCCCGCTGCCCGGGCCGTGCACCCTGAGGGCCAGGCTTTCAGCACACCGGCCCGCCAGAGACTCACATTCGTTGCTGGGAGCTGAGAGTCCAGAGCGGAGGCCCACGCAGGCTCAGTTTAGAGCGAGCTGTGATCTCACCAGCTTTGGCCAGTTTCCATAGCAACATCCCCCTTCAAAGCCCTAGTGTATCTATTTAGAAGCAGCTTCAAAGGCAAGAACCCAGGGTATGGTTTTGCCCGTGTAGCCTGCAGGAGGATCCTAGCTGAGGGCGAGTGGGGCTGAGAGCCACCCGTGCTCCCCTCGTGGGGCCCGGAGACCCTCGGGGGCTGCCTGTGCGCGGAGGGGCAGCGGTTTACTAATTGGCACCGTGTATCCAGTGGTGTGGGGCGGCCCTGCGTGCAGGATACCAAGGGGCCCAGAGCAGTGCCGCCTAGATCTGTGCACTCGAGTCGCCGGGGACCTTGCTGAACTGTGGATTCTGATTCGCAAAGTCTGGGGCGGGGCCTGAGAGGCTGCATTTCTGACCAGCTCCCAGGTGCCACTGCTGGTCCGGCACCAGCACACCGTGCATAGCTAAGGCTTAGACCACGGGCTCCGGAGCGACACTGCTTGAGCGGACATCCCAGCCAGTGCTCTAGGCTACTGGGCAAGATGTTTGACCTCTCTGAGCCTCACCTTCGTCATCTGCAAAAAGGGGTAACAATAACAGCCACCTCCTGAGGTCACTGTGAAAATGTGTTAATAAAAATGCCCTGGAATGGTCCGTGGCACCAAGCAAGCTCCTGGGAAGTACCGTCTGGCCTCCCCCGGAACACTCCGGGGCCAGGACCTGCTGCCTCTGGAGCCGGGCTCTGACTGGCCTTCCTTGTTTTGAGGCCTTTGATTTCCCCGATCAATCCTGGTTTGGCCCCTTGGGGGTCTCACGGACTCAGTCGCAGCTGCCTCCTCCCCTCGGTCACACCATCACCATTTTCTCGCCTGTCGCCATGGCTCAGGGCCCTCTGTGGCTCGGGGCCCTCTGCAGAGAGCCCTCCTGGGCTCCGATCCCCAGGTCTCAGGGACCTCCCACCTCTCACCATCGCTGCAACCTCAACTCTCAGGATCTACAAACCCCCCTCCTGCAAGGCCCGCCCCTCCAAGTGCTCCGTCTTTGGCACAAGCCACAGTTCCCGCCTACAAACCCTTTTCTCTTTTCCTCCCCAAACCCACAAGGAGACCTTGCCTTCTGCTGGGGCCCTGCATGCAGCCGAGCCACCCATGCGGCAGCCGAGCCAGCGGTTCCCTTGGCTTTGGCTGGCGTTGCTCTGTGGAGACTCCCAGGGCATTGGGTGTGCATGTGTCCTCCCCCCGCCACTCTGTCCCACCTCCTAGAGGCCAAGGACCAGGCCTCAGCCTCCCTTGTGTTCTGCACAGTGCCTCGTACCCTGCGCGGCACGCAGGGCTTTTCAGGAAATGTGTTCCCTGGCCCTGTGGGGATGCACTGGCTGTGCCCACTCCCGGGGCAGCAGGAGGTGCCGGGGGCTTGGCCAGGCCTCACTCACCCGAGCAGACGATCGCAAGAGCTTGGCCACCCTCCTGGGGCTGCACTTTCCTGAAGCACTGTTCCAGGGAGGCACAGCTCGAGTTCTGGATCTTCCACCGAATCGGCAAGGGCCTGTGTTCCCAGAGCTCTCCTAGGTCTGGTGCTCTGGTCGCCTCGGCCTCTGGCAGATGCTTCAAGAAGGAACCGCACTGGAGGGCTGGGCACAGGAGGCTTCCCAGGCTCTGGATGCTGTCCTGGGCCTCATAGCCGATGGTGCCACCCAGGCTGCCGCTGTAGAACTCCACCACGCCGGCACAGCGCAGGCCCCGGGGCCCTGCCACCAGCTGCAGCCTGGGAGGAGCTGGGAGAAGAGAGAGCAGGGCCGGGGGCCGGCCTGAGTGCCCGGGCCTCGTGCGGCAAGCTCGCGGCACTCTCTGCTGTCTGGCCCCAACCCACAGACAAATGCTGACTGACGGTTGGCCTTGGGGGGTGGTGAGGTCCCTAATATTGCACATGACACACTTATACTAGAAATTTCCACGTTTAGCTGACATTCAAACGTAACCGGGCATCCCGGGTTTTCATTTGCTAACTCTGACCGCATGAAGGTCAGAACCCTCTTACCTGTGGGCTCTGGCGTCGTTATGGGCGGGGGGCTTGTGGGTAGAGGAGTGGTCGTCTGCGGCTCTGCAATGACACGATGAGGGGGACTCTGGGAGAGGGAATGGCAGGAGGAGGGAGGACGGGGAAGGGAGGAAGGGGATGCGGCTGGGGGCAGCTGGCTGTGCTGAGACAAACCAGGTGCTTGTGACATAGGTACCCCTTGCCACTTTAAGTCCACTTGATGCACACGTTGTCTCTAAGCCTCCCGGGAGGTGGGCAGTACCACCCCGTTTTACACATGGGACAATGCAGGTTCAGAGAGGGGATGCTGAAGTTAGCAACTGGCAGAACCAGGTCCTCCTTTTCCATCCTACCAGACAGCTGCCGCGCCCAGCAGGCCCCCCACCAGCGTATGTGTCTTGGGGGCTGGTTATCACCTGGGGACCCTTCACCACTTCCACCAGCCTGCTCGGGCCGCAGATGCAGGCCCTGGGCCGGCTCCTCGGAGCCGGTGCCCAGGCCAGGGGTGCCGCGTGGCTGGCTGGTTACCCACCTAAGCAGATGAGGCTCAGAGGGTGGCACCGGTTTGCCAAACTGCAGTTGGAGAAGGACCCCACGTGTCCTTGGCAGGTGATCGGGTTCTGGAATTTGTTGAAGTGAGGCAGGAAGCCCAGGTTCAAGGCCTCCCCACAGTGCAGCTTCTGGCAGACTTTCAAGGCCTGGCTGGCATCCTCCCGGCGGTCTCGTGTCCGGCCCCAGCTCTGGCTGCAAACCGTGCGCCACAGGCCCCTGAACTGGACTTCCAGCAGGCCCTGGCACCGCGAGTTGGAGCCGGTTAGCCTCCCCTGGAAATCTGAGGGTCAGAGAAGGGGGTCAGGCTGGGAAGGGCTGTCCACAGCGGCCCCCCCATGGCTCAGCGAGGTCCCCTCCTGCCCCCTCGCTGCCTTGTGAGCTCTGTCTCCTCTGGCCCCACAGGCACTTTCCAGAAGCCCAGGCTGGGGTGGTCCTGACCCAGGCGGCTCTTAGCTGGACCCAGGAGGGTGGGACTCCAGGTGTCAGAGCCGGAGGCAACTTGGAGCAGGGGCAAGGTGTTCTCAGCACCTACCGTCCACACCATTGCCCGCTCCTGGGAATTCTGTATCAGTAGGTCTGGGATAGGGCCTGACGTCTTTTTTTTAACTTTCAAAATCAATTTTATCGAGGTACAATTTCCATACAGTGCAATGTACTCACATGAAGGATACCCGTTCAATGGAATTTGACAAATGCACGTAACCACCACTGTAATCTAGACATGGAACGTTTCCACCACCTATTTAATAGAAAGTTCTCTCCTGCCCCTTTACAGCTAATTTCCCCGAATGCAGCCTCAGGCAACCACCGATCTGCTTTCTGTCACTAGAGATTAGTTTTGCCTATTTTGCAATGTCATATGAATGGAACCATCTGGAATCATACAGCATGTTTTTTTTTTTTTTTTGGTTTGACTTCTTTCATTCAGCATGTATTGGAGATTTATCCATGTTGCTGCATGTATAAGTGATTCATTCTTTTTTGCTGCTGGATATTTCATCGTATGGATATGCCACAATTGTTGTCCATTCACCATTTGGTTTGTTTTCAGGTTTTTTGACTACTCTAAATAAAGCTGCCACAAACATTCAGACACAGGTCTCTGTGTGGGCACACGTTTCCACTGCTCTTGGGTAAATACCTGGGAGTGGCGCTGGGTCATGGGCATGTGGCTTGTGCGATTTTATAAAGCTCCACAAGGGGAAAATATACGTATATACGTCTGTGCACGTATTTGCATAAAGAGCTTTTGGAAGAAAACGCAGGGAGCAAATAAAAGTGGTCACTACCTGGGGTGTTAGGGTGGTGGGGAGCAGTTGGGGGGCAGAGACGGAAGTGAGACTCTTCACTGTGGATCTTTTCATATTTTTAAATTTTTGAGCCAGATGAACGTGCCACCTATACAAGAATTTTTTAAAAATGTAGACGACTCTTCCAGGTGATTCTGCGGTGGAGCTTTCCCTGGTTGGGAACCACGGTCAGGCTGTCTTTTTCTTTAGATGAGGACACTTTGGGGCCAAAGTGCAGGGCCAGGGCTTGCCAATGTCACTTGGCCAGTGAGAGGCAAAGCGAGCTCGTCTCGACACCTAACTTTGGCAGAACACTTCTCGGCTTCCTGCCCAGCGAGTTGACACATTACAGCTTCACCAGGAAAGAGATTTTATTCCCATTTCATAGGTGGGAAAATCGGGGCTCAGGAAAGTCAAGCAACTTGCTAGAGCTTGGAGCTAGGACTTGAGTGCAGGATCCAGGTCCCAGCTCAGGGCCTGCCAAGGGCCCTGCGGCCCCCTCTGGCTGCACCGTGGCTTTGTGAGACTCTCCAGCCACATTCTTCCACAGACACATTTAGCGCATTGCTGTCCATTCAATGCAAAAAAGAGAGATCTGTGGTGAAATGAGTGTGGGAACTGCTGGGTTAAAAATGGTTTAACATATTTCTTTGCTGTAGGACCTCTCAGAGCCTTTACTAGGCCCGGGTACACTGTCAGCCCCCAGTGGGAGATGAGGTGTTGCCTGCCCTTTTTCCAACACATTCCATGGAACTCTATTTGGGAAATACTGGCCTTTAATGCTGGACATTCAACACACTTTACAATCTGGCCCAGCTCCTCTCTGCAGCCTCAGCTGCAAATGGCTTCGACTATGGAACCAAACACAGAACTGGGGAGGAAACAGGGCTTTGCAAGATGCCTTTATGGGCTGGTATGTTTTCTGTGCCTAGTGATAAAAATGATCATGAGAACCAGCATTTGTTGGTGCTTTGTGGCCAGGGAGGACATGCACCCACATGTGGGCATCTTAAATGTGCACATGTGTGTGTCGGTGTGTGTGGTGGGCTTCACTCTGGCGGAGGCGATGGCTTCTTAATCAGAAGGTCCCCCTATGGCCTGATGGAACTGCAGCCCCACTCTCCCCCTGCCCCAGGCCTCCCTCCATGTGGCTCTTCCTTACCTGGGTCGTCCCAGCTGGGCCCTCCGAGGCAGGAAGTGACTGCAGAAAGGAGAGACAAAGGTCAGGAAGTGAAGCCTCCCACCCTCTCCCTTCTGCCCGGCTCATACCCGCAGCTTGAGCAATGGCCCTTTCTGCCTCCCCGACCCCACTGTCACAGGGTTCAGGGCCAGGGATTTCCATGCTATAGCTTGGAACCCCTAAGTGATCATGAATTCAATTCAGTGGGTTGCAACCATCATTTTTTTTCTTTTAAAAAAACTTTACTTTTTAAATGAACACTCAGTGAAATCGATTTTTGTTTAGTGCACAATTCTACGAATGTTAACAGGTATATACATGTGTCCTGTCCAGGCTGGTATGTCTTGCAAGTGGCAGGACCTGGACTCAAACCATGAGTCTGACTTCAAAACCCATATTCTCTGCTCTCGGCCACCCAGTTGCTCCTCCAAAGTGCCACGTTTGGAGACACAGAGGTGAGCACGACCCAGACCCCCTGGGGGCAGGGACTGGGCCTGACCATCCTTGCAGATCCTACACAGAACAGCCCAGGTCATGCCCAGGAAAGACTGAACAAGCTGGAGAAATTCTGAAAAAGTGAAATTCTAAAAAAGAAATGCTTTGCTGAGAAAAGGTGTCTGTGCACTCCAGGGCGAGACCTCCCTCTGGGCACCTGTCTGGTCCTCAGACTGCTGCGTTTCCTCCCTTCTCCCCTGTGACCATCGTCATCACTGTCATCACCGCTTTTACAGCTTTCACTCTTCCAGGCCTGTTTATATACGGTGACTCTCTCGATCCTCACCCCACCGCTATGAAGCAGGTATTATTATTTTGGTCCCCAGTTTATAGGTGAGGAAACCGAGAGGTTCAATGACTTGTCCAGGCAGCTAGTGAGCGCTGCGGCCGGGACTCTGCCCTGGCTTCCTGGCACCAAGTCTGTGCTTTGCCGGCCCGGCCAAGCTGCCTCCCTTCCCTTCAGTGGGAAGCCTGCGGCGTCCTGCCCTGTGTTTCACCGATTCCCGCATGTCCCTAGCGTGCAACCCTGGCCAGAGGGAACGAACCCAGGGTTCTGTCCAGTCAGTGAGATATGCTGGGGGAAGACTTAGCCATGAACTTGCTGTGTGACCTTGGCAAGTCACTCAACCTTTCTGGGCTCGGTTTCCTCGTCTGTAAAGTAAGGAAGTTAGATTCCTCTATCCCTCACCTTCCTCCTGGTTCAAATTTTAAAAACTATGCAGAACAAATGAAACTTGGTTCTATGATCTGCCATCTTTAGTTCCCTGATGTATCCCAGCAGCCGGTGGAGGGCGGGCAGAGGAGGACAGTGAGCTCCACGCTGGACTGGGAGGCTTCCGGTCTTTGTTCTTTCTACCTGTCCATGAACGAGTGCCACGGCCTATTTTCATTCTTTCAGCTGCTTCTCACCGGGCTCAGACCCACACCATCCTTCCCCTGAACCCTGCAGCCTGTACCAGGGGCCCCCTGACGCCCTACGGGCTACCACTCACCCCCGCCCTGGGCTTCCTGGAACCCCCGCAGCCTGAGGCCCAGTGCTCTGCGGCTGCCAGATTGTGAGCAGAATCCTTGGGACCTGCAAGCATCGTGCCGTTTCCTCATCTGCCATCCACACCTAGACCCCGAGCAGCTGGGGCTGGGAATGAAAATTCTCCGGAGGCCCTTCCTTCCCCCGCCAGCGTCCCCTTGGAGCTCCCGCAATTTACAACTTGGACTGCGCAGGCCCAGGCAAAACTCAAGGCCAAAAATGCCAAAGAGGCTGGGCTCAGCGGCTCACGCCTGTAACCCCAGCACTTTGGGAGGCCGAGGTGGGAAGATCGCTTGAGGCCAGGAGTTTGAGACCGGCTTGGGCAACATGATGAAACCCCCCATATCTATAAAAAAATTAAAAAATTAACTGGGTGTGGTGGTGCACAACTGTAGTCCCAGCTACTCGGGAGGCCGAGACAGGAGGATCACTTGAGCCCAGGAGTTTGAGGTTATAGTGAGCTATGATTGCACCACTGCACTTTAGCCAGGGTAACAGAGCAAGACCCCCCGCCCCCAACCAAAACAGTCTACATATAAAAAAAGCCAGAGAGAGTTGGAAGGCTTTATCACTTTCCTCAAGCCCCGGTTGCTTTGACCCTGCCCGCCTGAGGTCTTGGTGGGGATTAGCTGAGTTCCTGAAAGCAGCTCCGAGACCCTTATAGCCTCCTCCGCTACCTCCCCCCTCCTCTCGCCCCACAGCGTTCAGGAAGAACCTGACTTGGGCCCTTAGCTCGGCATCCCATGGGCCGCATCCCACCATGGGGAAGTTTTGTTTGCTCTATATAGTGTTTAAAAAATTTCGAGCCAACTTTGCGAAAATGTTTCTTGTTATTTTTCTTTGCTTTTTAAACAGATCGTAAGATCCAGATGTTTTTGAGAAACAAGACACGCTGGGCACGCTGGCTGCATCACCGCCAGCCCCAGGCAGTGGCTGTGGCCCGTGCCTTCTGTTTTGCCAACGCCTCGGTGGCATCCTACCATCGCCATGTGTCTGGAGAGCCCTGGCTTCAAACACACGACAGTCTCTGCAGCAAAACGTATGAATTTCACACTCAGTGGGATGCATCGAGATTATAAATAGTCTCCCATTTGTTCAGGTCAGGATCTGCACTAGATGCGTTTGCCAGAAATTTACAAATGCTTTTTGGGTTTTGGAATTGCAGATGATCGTTTGTGGACCTGCACGATCGGTTCCATTTTACAGATGATGAGGCCGCTGCCCCGTGCAGGGGCGAGCACTCACCCAGGAATCCAGCCGAGCCGGCCGGCCTCAGACCCCATACTCCCGACCTCTGTCTCAGACTCACTCCTACGTCCTGCCTGGACCCTTTGGCATTTGCATTCGAAGCCCCTACACGCTGGGGAATGGAGGGCAAGGGCGTGGCCTGCTTAAGGGCCAGTGGGCACCTGGGGACACAGGGAAGGGCTGTGACATTACCAATAACAGTGACAATGACAGTGCTCCTGCCCTGTGCAGACCCCAGGGTGAGGGTTTCCACAGAAGACCCCATTTCTTCCCTGAAGCCTCAAATGAGGGAGGCTGCCGCCAGCCTGTTTCACAGATAAGAAACCTGCGGACCGATTTAGCTTGGTTTGGAAGTCAGGTGTTCCCTTTTTTCCATAAAAAGAGATGCCCTCTGTCAGCCCATAACCCTCTTCATAACCACAGCCAGCTACCTACGTCAAGCGCAATGTGTCTGCCTGTCTTTTTGGGGAGGACTCTGGCTTTTCCTTCCTCGAATCCTCTACTTTCGCTGACTTGGAAGGTCAGAAACGCCGCTGTTCTGAAGTCGCAGTCGTCAGCGCAGCCATGTCTAACGTGCAGCTGTGTCAGGGCTTCGGGCGAACAGAGATCACAGGGCCAAAGTCCTGTTTCTTGGGCTGAACCCCAGACGCAGTGGCCGGTTTATGATGAGGAGCCTTTTATGTGCAAAACACACATGGAACCCCACTGGGTTTAAGCCAGGGAGGCCTGGGGAATGGAGCCGGCCGGAAGGAACCGCCCATTCGGGTCTTTACTTTCGCTCACCCGGGCCCGCACCAGGCAGCAGACAGAGCATGGTGGGCGAGTGGCCTTTGCTGTTTAAATTGTTATTCTCTCCCTCCCCGGCGGCCTGGTGTGTCTAATGGAATTTGCATGAGTTTCGTGCCATGTATGGTGTCTCTGCTGTCACAGTGACAAGGCTTTGTTTTTGTTCAGAGCGTCACATACTCCAAAGCTCCCTTATGCATGAGGGCTTGTTCTTTCCACCCATAGCCCTGTGACGAAGGGACCATTTTCAGATCAGGAAATTGAGGTTCAGAGAAGCTGAGTGACGTGCCCAAGTTCACACAACTAGCTGGTGGTGCATGCAGGACAGAAACCCTGCCTGCCTCACCTGACAGGGCCCCCTGGGAGTCAGCCACTGGGATAATCCAGAGCCTGCTTGCCCCATGGTACAAATGGGGGAAACTGAGGCCGGGGGGCTCCCTCCGATGCCTCCGTGGGAGTCTGTGGTGGTGCATAGGACCTTTGTCATCTCTGCTGACTGCCACCACCCACTTCTTATCCTGCTCCTTTGGCATCTGTCCCTCTGTGCCCCCAGAGAGAAGGGAACACTGGGTCCCTGTGGGAACCATGAGAGTCAAGCCCCTAACCGGACATGATGATGATGGTGACAATAATGGTGATGGTGGCAGTTATAGAGGAAGTGATCCAGGCTCACAATCTCCTATCTGCAATCAAAATCCAACATCCCAAAGTCTTTTCTCGTGCATTTGGCGGGAGGGTGTTAGCTGTCTTCACGGGTCCGTCTGAGTGTGCTAACTCATATGTTTCACTGCAGAAACAGGAATGCGTGTGATTGTGGGGCATGGCCCCAGACCTCATCGTGCATGTTATAAACACGCAGTAGCTACAGGATATTACTTTGTACAATCTGAAAACTGAATTCCCAAACACATCTGGCCCAGGGTCGAGATAAGGGCGTGAGGAGCTGGAGAGGTGAGAGTTATGGTGTCTCCTCTACTCACCCCTGCTCCTGTGTGGCTCTCCAGTGCGTGGGAGAAAAAGCCCAAGTCCTCACGGAGGCCTCTGTGGCCCGTGTGGCCGCCATTTCTCTCCACTGGGCCTCCACCTGCAGTGCTCCCCGCCCGGTCCCGCACGGTGGCCTCACTCACGTGCTTCAGGTACTGGCTCAAACACTGTCTTCTCATGAGGCCCACTGAACCCTCCCTGGATACCGCACAGCCCCGGCGCCCCCTGTCCCGGCTCTCCTCTGTCTGTCCCCACGCCTCTTGTGACTTTCTAGCACCAGCTTAGTTGTCTCTTGTCTGTCTCCCTGTTGCACCACGACTACCCAGATCTACCGGGACAAGGATTTGTGACTGCTGTGTCAAACAGTTCACTGCTATGTCCCCAGCACTTATACCAGTGCCTGGCACACAGCAGGTGCTCAATAAATCCTTGCTCTCTGAATGAATCTGATGTAATGATCACAATTATCCTTTGAGGTGGGCGCAGCTATGAGCCTCTGAGAAGACTGAGGCTCCGACAGATGTTCTTGTCATTTGTGGGTGGCCAAGTAGAAATCAAACCTAGGTCTGCATTGCTCCAAAGGCCCCTCTGCAGGGCTGCACATGTGTGCACACAAGCACACACAGCACACACACATACACACGCACAAGTAGATGCTCAATCACTTCTGTCAGGTTGAGCTGAATTCTCTCCCTGGTCACTGCAGGGAAGACCTCTCTGAACTGGTGGAGCCGAATAGTGACAGAAAGACCAGTGCCAGCCCCTGGGCCTCCAGGTCCCTCCATTCCTTGCTGGGGACAGGGAGCTGTGGGTCTGCAAGGAGCCTGATCCTTTGTGCGCAGAGCCAACCAGGGCCTCAGCTCGGCAGCCCGGACAGTGGGCCTGGCGCCTGCTTGGAGCTGGAGCCCCTCCCTCCTCTACTGTGGACGCCCAGCCCCTCTCGGCCCTTCCTTCCCTGCTGCCTTTGCCCTTGTCGCCCCCTCTGCCTGGGACACCTTTCCCTTTTTCTCTGCCTGGCTGGCTCCTCCCATCCTTTGGGTCTCAGTTGAGAGGTCACCTCCTTAGACAGGCCCACCCTGCCTGCCCAGCCAAGGGGCCACCCTTCTAGTGCACACTGCATTGTGCCTCAGCCAGTGGTGCCCTCCACTGCACTTGTCCCGGGATTTCAAAATCTGTGAGTATCGCGGGTGTTCTGTAACGGGTCTCCACTGTTAGCTGGGCAGACCCATGAGGGCAGGGATTCCTGTCTTGGTCACTGCTATGTCCCTCGTGCTTTGCACAGAGCTGGACACGCATTAGATGCTCAATAAATATGTGTAGATGAATGAATGAATGAATGAATGAAGAAGGAGGGAGGTCAAGGGCTGGGCGGGCCTCTGGCAAGACTCTCCTCCCTCCCGGGTCCTGTCTCTCCTTGTGTCTTGCCGACGCTGGTAATAATAATACTAACTGTTGTTGTTATCACGAACGTTTAGTGGGCACTACTATACCAATGCCAGGCATTGCACTGAAGCTCTATATGCATTAATTTATTTCATCTTTGTAAGCCTCTGTGAGGGACTATTACTATTCCGAATTTACAGATGAGGAAACTGATGCTTATAGAACTTGTCCAGGGTCACCCAGCTGGCAAGTGGCAGACTGGACTTTAAACTGCAGTGGTCAGAGCCTCCCCACCCCCTGCGGATGAGCCCCAGGTAGGCTGGGCTGTGGGAAGCCCTGGCCTGTCGCTAGCACCCCAGGTTCGCCCCAGGGCCCAAAGGTCCCCAAGCCCCCACGCCAGCCAGGAGGCTGCGGGGACCCCCAGGGCTCTGGCTCTGAGCATCTCTTCTTGGAAGGGCTGGAGGGGCCTGTGCTCTCTGCCCCCAGCCTCAGCCCTGGCCCCGGGTGCCCCTGGCCCCTGGGGGCTGCATATCTGCTGGTGGAGGTTGTGTCCCGCGGCCGCTTTCGGGTGTGGAAGTGGCCTGCAGGACCTTACTCCTAGCTGAGGGTGCAGAGGCCCCGCGAGGCAGGCCTGCTGGCTGGGTTCGGCTCTGCTGCCCGCCACCTGCTCCGCCCTGGGTTTGCACTGGCTTTTCTCCACTGCAAAATGGGGGCCGGGGGCCTGCCCACTTCATAGGCTGTTGTGACGCTTACAGCAGAAAATGGCCTCAAAAGTATTTTGTAAGCGGTGACCCCTTGAACTAGGGGAATGCTTGTTACCCACCAACCAGTTCATGCCAACAGACACACCGGGGACCATGTGCCCCTGGCCTTCCAGATGGCCTGCAAGTCTTCCTGACTCTGGGTTGCGTTGGTCCTGCCAGGAGCCTCGCCCCAAGAGGGGATTCACCGGGGAGGGCCGTGCAGCAGGACCCCTGCCCACACCCAGCTGGGAGCTTGGCCGGGCCCAGGCTCCCTGTCCCGGGGGTCTGAGGCCACAGGTGAGGGGCAGGTGGAGGGTTTAAGGGCCTGATCCTAGGAATCCCCAGGACCAAGGAGGCCACAGCGGTTCCTTGGCAGGGTCCCGGAAACCCACCGGAGGCCTGCCTCTAGGCCCCTGACCTGGGGACAGAAGGCATTTTGTACCTCTTGTTATGTGGGATAAGAGCCATGTCAACATGTCTGCACATGAGCCATCGTCACACGCACCGGGGGAGGTGAGCCTGCATTTGGCGGCCATGTGCCCCTGAAAACACACACACACAGTTCTCACACACATTCATGCAGACTCACACACACGCACACCTACACACCCAGCGTCTCTGGGAGGGGACTGAGGCTCCCTGCTCAGGCAGACAAGGCCCCTGAGTCCTTTCCCCCTAGGCTGGAAGCCGCCCACTTCCACCTGTTCCCACCCTGGAGTCAAACCTTCCCCACCTGCCACACCTTCTCAGCCTTGGAAGCGGCCGGGTCTCCCCCAGCTCACACCCCCTGCATTACATACGAGGGGAGATCGAGGGCTGGGGACCTACCCGAGGTCATACACAGTCGGGCTTAGAACCCAGGGCCGGAGTGGGGGCAGACCCAGCGTGTGCTCACGCCCCCCAGCCTGGCTGGGCCCCTCTGGGACCGCCCAGGGCTGTGTGCGGCAGGACCGGGAGCTACGCCGTGTGTCCTCAGAGGAGGCCCCACCCCGCCGCAGCCCACTCTCTGCCCAGAGCATCACCAGAGCTGCCTCAAGAGGTGGCGAGTTTCCCCGTCCCTGGAGGCAACCAAGTAAAGGCTGGGCACCGTGGCGGGGACCCTGTGGAGGGCGCCCACACAGGACGTGGGCCAGACGGCTTGATCTTAGCATGGGTCCCGCCTGGAAGGGTCCGGTGAGGCCCTCAGCCACACCAGGCCACCAGGGGTGGGAAGCAGGGCCGGGAGCTGAGCCGGGGCTGGGAGCAGATGGGGATCCTGGTGGCCCCAAACCTCCCGGGGGCTCCAGAGAGGTGGCATGCGGGCCCAGGGTCAGACTTGGGAAGAACTGGGATCTGCTCCCTTGCCCCACAACGAGCCCAGGTGTCCTGGCATTGGCCCGGAAGAGGTACTCACCCAGCACCCCCAGCAGGTACAAGGCGGCCAGCCGCGGTTGCTGAGACCCCATGGGCGCAGCCTCTTCCCGTCTCAGTGTC